>NC_065598.1:120074072-120700501 GCF_024542745.1 Macaca thibetana thibetana
CTTACACGCAAAAGACAAAAACAGTAATGTATGAGCACTAAAGATGAAAATATTGGAAAAGGATTGCACTTGATTCAGCTAGTTGTCACCACAACCACTGAAATTCCATTGAGCATCTATAACGCTAGTTTTAATCTTTCTTCTTAGGTTTCCATAACATGATCTTCAGGAGATGCTATGGAAACCTAAGAAGAAAGGTGAACAGTTGTCTGACTTTGCTACAAACAGTGCAAATTGAGAACCGTACCAATAGCAGGCTTCCAGAGATGTAGTTTTGCAGCCAGGGATTAGGTTTTCACCCAGAAAAGGAGGCATGTATAAAATTCACCTAACGTCTAAACGGGTCTTTCCTTTCTACAAATGCCACAGCTTCCCCAGTCCATCCCATATCTAGCCATGTCTCTTCTTCGCATGGAACACTGATGATTCACACAGCTTTAATCTAGCCCCGAGAGCTTTCTCAAGCTATGTACACCTATTTCAACTGTAAAGTGGGCAGCTTTACTCAGAGGTCCCTTAGTTATGGCAAGTCAGTATTTCCTCCCTCCCAAAACGTGTTCATCTTCTCAAACTTCCCCATCTCTGTTAATAGCCACATTAGTAGTTCAAGTCAGAAACCTAGAACTTACCACTCCTCCATCCACAAAAGCATCTACCTCATTGCTAGGTCGCATTGCAATCTACAGTCTCTCTCTTCCTTTCCATCCCAGTTGCCACTGCTTTAGCTAAGTCCCTCATCAGTTCTGCCTGAACTGTAGACATTCCTTCCCCCATACCCTTCCTGCTCCAACCCATTCTGCACACTGCCACTAGGGTCAATGTAAAGTTCTTCAGTGGCTGTGAGAGCTGAACTATAAAAGGAATGTATTAGTGGACTAGATACTGGAAACAGGAGAAAATAAATTTGACAAGGGTAGTTGCATTATTAAAAATATACAAAGAGTGTCTCAAATTTCTAAGCTGCTCAAGAATACTAAATACTCAAAGTAGAGTTTAGGTAAATAAAAATGGTTGCTGAGTGGGATAAAATATATATACAGAAACTTTGAAAAACTTGCTCAGTTTTTCTGTTAATGTAAAACAACACCAAAAAATGAAATCTATTAATTAAAATACAAAAATAAAATTAAAAGGTAAAAATAATTCACCGAACTTCATTTCAACCAATTCATTTCAACTTAAGCTTCATTAACTTAACTTCATTTCAACTTAAGCTTCAGTTGATTATGAATCTCCACTAATCTTAATGCCACTCAAACCTAACGATTTAAATTAAAAAATGAAAAATGTCCCACTTTGAATGCTGAATGTTGTGTTTTGGCAAATATGATTTATCACGTTAAAATCACCCTTATTTTTATGTATGGAAACTGAGACATTCTCTTTTCCCTCCATAGGTTTATTTGCAACCAGAGAGAGAGAGAGAGACTTTCCTATAGCCATTTGGAAACTCTTTCAAATATCTAATCATAGCTATTCATAGCCATGAATCAGCTAGGAATGTCATATCTATTCAAGGTTATTAAGTGTCCTTGGAAGCAATCTTCCTTCAAACCACAAAAGTGGTATAAACCAAGAGAAAATAATCCTTTCCTGCTCCTTGACACTCAACGATAACTTTTTGTCCTAAAATTTGTGTCAGTGGACCCAGGTGACAAGGAAAACTTTCCAGGTCTCTCTAAGCATGTGATATGGAGGTGCACCCAATTCTGTGTGCCTAGAGTTGTGAAATAGTAACTGTCATATTTGTCAAAGGCTTGAGAAACAGAGTTTGAATTCACCAATAAATAACTCATTTTTTTTCAAAATAAAAAAGTAGAAAACATTAAGAAAAAGATTAAAATTTTAAATCCACCAAAGGTTGAAAGCATAATTCTAAAAGAATGTTGTTCCAAATACTCTATGGTAAAGTATAGGTTCATATTTGCTTAATTGACTTTTTCATTCAGTGCCCATCATGGCATCCTGGGGGTCCACTGTCAAGTAAATGTTATTTAGACATGATGATGAAACTGTCAACTTACAGAAAAATCAAATATACATATAACGTTATTCACACCCAAATAATATCATTTCTGTATTATTTTGATAATGATAAACTCGAAGACAAAGCAAATGTGTATGGAAAACACATGCTGCTATGGAACAGAGTGCAAAACAAAGAAGTCAATTATTGTTTCTACTGCAGAAGATACCTTCAGATAGTTCACAAAGTATGAATTCCAATGTCACCACCTGTGGCTTGCTCTTGTACTTTAAACTCTCTACTTGCTAACAAGACAAAGTCTAAGTGACTTTAGAAGAGAGCCATGGAGACTTATGTTCATTTGTTTAGTCACTGTAAGGTTAGGGAGAGACAACTTAGTATGTGGAAATAATTCACCTTCAAGTGACAGAATTATCACAATAAAAGTAACAGCAGCAGTAGCAGTTAATTCATAAAGCAGTTATCAGGTACCAGGTGCCATATTAGTGCTTTTATTACATTAACTCGTTTAATTCTTTTTTTTTTAAATTTATTTATTATTATTGTACTTTAAGTTGTAGGGTACATGTGCATAACGTGCAGGTTTGTTACATATGTATACTTGTGCCATGTTGGTGTGCTGCACCCATCAACTCATCATTTACATCAGGTATAACTCCCAATGCAGTCCCTCCCCCCTGCCCCTTCCCCATGATAGGCCCCTGTGTGTGATGTTCCCCTTCCTGAGTCCAAGTGATCTCATTGTTCAGTTCCCACCTATGAGTGAGAACATGCGGTGTTTGGTTTTCTGTTCTTGTGATAGTTTGCTAAGAATGATGGTTTCCAGCTGCATCCATGTCCCTACAAAGGACGCAAACTCATCTTTTTGATGGCTGCATAGTATTCCATGGTGTACATGTGCCACATTTTCTTAATCCAATCTGTCACTGATGGACATTTGGGTTGATTCCAAGTCTTTGCTATTGTGAATAGTGCTGCCATAAACATACGTGTGCATGTGTCTTTATAGCAGCATAATTTATAATCCTTTGGGTATATACCCAGTAATGGGATGGCTGGGTCATATGGTACATCTAGTTCTAGATCCTTGAGGAATCGCCATACTGTTTTCCATAATGGTTGAACTAGTTTACAATCCCACCAACAGTGTAAAAGTGTTCCTATTTCTCCACATCCTCTCCAGCACCTGTTGTTTCCTGACTTTTTAATGATCGCCATTCTAACTGGTGTGAGATGGTATCTCATTGTGGTTTTGATTTGCATTTCTCTGATGGCCAGTGATGATGAGCATTTTTTCATGTGTCTGTTGGCTGTATGAATGTCTTCTTTTGAGAAATGTCTGTTAAGCAACGGCAGCAAAAGCCAAAATTGACAAATGGGATCTCATTAAATTAAAGAGCTTCTGCACAGCAAAAGAAACTACCATCAGAGTGAACAGGCAACCTACAGAATGGGAGAAAATTTTTGCAATCTACTCATCTGACAAAGGGCTAATATCCAGAACCTACAAAGAACTCAAACAAATTTACAAGAAAAAAACAAACAACCCCATCAAAAAGTGGGCAACTCGTTTAATTCTTATAGCACCCTGTGAGGTAGGTACTGTTTTTAATCCCCATTTTGCAGATAAAGAAAACCAAGGAACAGAGAAGTTAAGTTACTTGCCAAAGTCACACATGTAGTAAATAGCAGGACTGAGATTTCAATTCCTACAGTCTGTCTCCAATGGCCCCACTCTTAACCACTCGTCTACATCGCTCTTCAGAACATGTGGCAGAATGACTTTAGGCAAATCACCTCCCCTCTCTCAAGGCATTCTTTTTCTAAATGTAAAATAAGGAGATTGGATTATCTCAAAGAACTCTTCCAACTCTAAAATTCTACAATTGTATATGAAATATGAAGGGAAGTTTAGATTGATTTGCAAAATGTAAAATGATGAGTATAAAGGCCACGTTTACATTATTTATCATTCCTTCTCCTCTTTCCTTTTTTCTTTTCTCCTCCTCTCCCTATCCCTAGCCTTCTCACACACACTCCAATCTACTGTAGCGTAGTTGAACTAAAATATCGTTTTGAATCCGTGGACCTGAGTATATATCTATGCACTGAGGATAACCTTTCCTCCACTATCCTTTTATGTTCTTTCCATTTCTCATTCTTAATCAATACATTGCCCTCTCAAAATGGGAACCTGTTCCTGGTTTACCCTCAGAAAATACAGTCTGGTCCTACTCACAGCAGCTGCTTATAGTTTGGAACTTCCACCAAATAGTCTCACTCCACCTCAGAAAAATAAATTAAAGGGTACATAGAATATTGCCTAAGGATACCAGGCCTTCTTAGCACAACAGATAGAGGAAATGAGGCCACACAGTACCTGGGGAATAGCTAGCAAAGGAGGATAGTACTCTTTGGAATTATTACAATAATTTTTCCTCAATAAGGACCTGTTACATTAATGCAGATTGACTGATTCGGAAAACACTGGATTTAAGAAGCTCTTAAAAGAAAGGTGAAATTCTGACTGGTTCTCCTCTTACCTTTCTTTGTTTTTCTTTTTTTTTTTTTTTTAATTTATTTATTATTATTATACTTTAAGTTCTAGGGTACATGTGCATAACGTGCAGGTTTGTTACATATGTACACTTGTGCCATGTTGGTGTGCTGCACCCATCAACTCGTCAGCACCCATCAACTCGTCATTTACATCAGGTATAACTCCCAGTGCAATCCCTCCCCCCCTCCCCCCTCCCCATGATAGCCCCGGTGTGTGATGTTCCCCTTCCTGAGTCCAAGTGATCTCATTGTTCAGTTCCCACCTATGAGTGAGAACATGCGGTGTTTGGTTTTCTGTTCTTGTGATAGTTTGCTAAGAATGATGGTTTCCAGCTGCATCCATGTCCCTACAAAGGACACAAACTCATCCTTTTTGATGGCTGCATAGTATTCCATGGTGTATATGTGCCACATTTTCTTAATCCAGCCTGTCACTGATGGACATTTGGGTTGATTCCAAGTCTTTGCTATTGTGAATAGTGCCGCAATAAACATACATGTGCATGTGTCTTTATAGCAGCATGATTTATAATCCTTTGGGTATATACCCAGTAATGGGATGGCTGGGTCATATGGTACATCTAGTTCTAGATCCTTGAGGAATCGCCATACTCTTTTCCATAATGGTTGAACTAGTTTACAATCCCACCAACAGTGTAAAAGTATTCCTATTTCTCCACATCCTCTCCAGCACCTGTTGTTTCCTGACTTTTTAATGATTGCCATTCTAACTGGTGTGAGATGGTATCTCATTGTGGTTTTGATTTGCATTTCTCTGGTGGCAGGAAGCACTTGAGAAGTGAACTGCTGTGGGTGTGAGAAAATAAAAGCTGTAAAAGTACATAATCACCTAATCTCCCCCATAATCCTACCAGCCTGTAAGAGTGACTGCTGTCATTCTGGTCCATTTCCCTCCAGTCATAATATGCACACAAATTTCTTCATGTTGCTTCCTTCACTCTTCATGATTTTTTGCATGTTTCTACACAGTATCTATAACACTCATTTTTAGTGGCTGGGTAGAGTGAAGGCACAATAATTTACATATGCGTTCCCCAATTGTTGGATATATACACTCCTCCCTCACCATTTACAAGTATTATAATTGAAGCCATATAAAGATACCATGAACATCTCCAATTTTTTTTTTTATTATTTCCTCAGGGTAAATTCCAAGAAGTCAAATTAATGAGCCAAAAGGTTTGAACATTTTTGTGGCTGTAGGGGATTGTAATGATTTACACTGTCATTAGCAATGTGTGGGAACACTCTCTTCTTTCATTGTACCCTTGTCAACTTTGAGTATTATTTTTTAATGTCTATTTAAAATAAGTAAATTAATGGTGCTTTCTTTTAGTTTGAATTTCCTTATTACTGAGGCTGAATACTTTTTCTGTATGTGTTTGCTAGTTATATTTCCTTTCTTATTAACTGTCTATTTATGGGGCTTTTTCACATTTACCTATTGAGAACCTGAGTTTAAAAAAAATTGAATCGGGCTGGGCGTGGTGGCTCACACCTGTAATCCCAGCACTTTGAAAGGCCTAGGCGGGCGGATCACGAGGTCAGGAGTATGAGAACAGCCTGGCCAACATGGTGAAACCCCATCTGTACTAAAAACACAAAAATTAGCCAGGTGTCTTGGTGGGCTCCTGTAATGCCAGCTACTCGGGATGCTGAGGCAGGAGAATTGCTTGAACCCAGGAGGCATAGGTTGCAGTGAGATGAGATCATGCTACTGCACTCCAGCCTAGGTGACAGAGCAAGACTCTATCTTGAAAAAAAAATTAAATCATATTGATGCCATAAAACAAATATATTAACCTTTTATCCGTAGTATTTGTTGAAACTATCTTTCACAGTCTGTTGGCCATTTTCATTTTTGTTCTTTTTGTTGATGAATGTTACTCTAAAAGGAAAACATGGTCACCAACTGGACATAAACAAGTTGCTTTAGAAAAATATGACAAAACTTTATAAAACCAAGAGTTTTTCCAAAAACAATTTTAATCTAATTATTCAGTGGCTGCTTGATTGACTTCATTTGGTTAGTCAGAAAATGAATTATAGTTTGATTGAATTCTAACACTGAAAAAGAACACATCAGTTTGTGTGATGACAGCTTACATAGGCATATAAAGCTTAAAGGACTAGTCTGATTTTGTCATGGAATTGGTCAGATATTTTGGTTTCACATGGATACAGCCACAACATCTTAGTAAATTAAAAGAGAAATAAATCACTGCTTTTTAGGAGATAGGCTGAGAATTTTATGTACTGAATATGGAACTTCTTCTCCAGAAAATGATGGCTTTCAAAGTAGACTGCTTGCGTGGTACATAGATATTCTATTATGTCAAAGAGATAACACTCAAGAGTTGAACTGAAATTGTTTAGTGCTATCTTAGTTTGTTTTGTGTTGATACAACAGAATACCTGAGACAGGCTAATTTATAAAGAAAAGAGATTTATTTCTTACAGTTCTGGACATTGGAAAGTCAAGTCAAGGTGATACAACTAGTTAGGGCTTTCTTGCTGTGTCAATTCATGATAGAAGTAGGAAAGCAAGAAAGCCATCTTGAGTTAATTTTTTATAAGGTGTAAGGAAGGGGTCCAGTTTCAGTTTTCTGCCTATGGCTAGCCAGTTTTCCCAACACCATTTATTAAATACGGAATCCTTTCTCCACTGCTTGTTTTTGTCAGGTTTGTCAAAGATAAGATGGTTGTAGATGTGTGGCATTATTTTTGAGATCTCTGTTCTGTTCCAGTGGTCTATATATTTGTTTTGGTACCAGTACCATGCTGTTTTGGTTACTGTAGCCTTGTAGTATAGTTTGAAGTCAGGTAGCATGATGCCTCCAGCTTTATTCTTTTTGCTTAGGATTGTCTTGGCTATACGGGCTATTTTTTGGTTTCAAAAGAAATTTAAAGTAGTTTTTTCTAATTCTGTGAAGAAAGTCAATAGTAGCTTGATGGGGATAGAATTGAATCTCTAAATTACTTTGGGCAGTATGGCCATTTTCACAATATTGATTCTTCCTATCCATGAGCATGGAATGTTTTTCCATTTGTTTGTGTCCTCTCTTATTTCCTTGCAGTGGTTTGTAGTTCTCCTAGAAGAGGTCCTTCACATCCCTTACAAGTTGTATTCCTAGGTATTTTATTCTCTTTGTAGCAATCGTGAATGGGAGTTCACTCATGATTTGTCTCACTGTCTATTATTGGCATATAGGAATGCCTGTGATTTTTGCACATTGATTCTGTATCCTGAAACTTTGCTGAAGTTGTTTATCATACAAAAGGATGAGTTCATGTCCTTTGCAGGGACATGGATGAGGCTGGAAACCATCATTCTCAGCAAACTAACACAGGAACAGATAACCAAACACCACATGTTCTCACTCATAAGTGAGAATTGAACAATGAGAACACATGGACACAGGGAGGGGAACATCACACACCAGTGCCTGTCAGCGGGGGTGGGAGACAAGGGGGGGAAATACCTGATGTAGATGACGAGTTGATGGGTGCAGCAAACCACCATGGCACATGTATACCTATGTAACAAACCTGCACATTCTGCACATGTATCCCAGAACTTAAAGTATAATAATAATAATAATAACAAAAAGCAAGAAAGCATAAGAGAGCAAGAAGGCATCAAAGTTGATTTTACAACAGATCCACTCTCTTGATAATGAACCCACGCTCATCATAATGTCATGAATCCATTCATGGTAGCAGAGCCCTCATTTCCTACTCACCTGTTAAAGTTCCCACTTCTCAACACTGTTACATTGGACATTAAGTTTCCAACACATAAACTTTGGGGGACACATTCAAACCATAACAATGGCATTAGTTTACATGTATTTGTTTAATCTACTTGTTCTATTAACATTTTAAAAATCTTACAGTGGAAGAATAAAAGGTCCATCCTGCAAAAATATTCCTTCAAAACTAATTTGATTGAATCACAAAAACACCTGCAGTCCATATCCTCAAGGTGCTTTGGCAGGCTCTTTAGGACACTTTAAAAGAGAAAAATGGAAGTTGCTTAATTCTACAATTAAATAGCAATGATCTCACATCTCTTTTTGTAGATTCTTGATTTTTCTGAATGGATGTGTCTTTATTTTTCTCATTATTTTTGTTAAAGCCTCAAAACTGTTTATGGACACCAATGTTGGATCACATGAGACAAGTGGAGAGGGTGAAGAATTAGTGAATGGAAAAGTTGGTGGTGCCACTGAACTCCATAAAGAAACTCTAACACAAATTATTTTGGAAGCTTACTCTCATTTAGTATTTACCATTGCTGCTTAGGGAATCTTGACTCCAAATCTACTCCATAGATACCACACACACACGTCTGAACACAATTCTCAGGGACTGACACTATATATATAATGGTTTTGAAGATTTATTGAGTATTTCACATGATCCCATTAGATAAATGGCAACAGCTTAGTGCCTCCCAAAATGAGGGCCCAGGAACTCTGGTTTATATCTCAAATTCATTGAAGCAGAACTTTTTTGTAACTGTGTAAATACCTAGCATATTTTTATCCCTTAGTAATTTGCAAATAATATACAATTCTGAGTTGCAGTAATAACTATCTCCAACACACCCTTTCTTGTGAAACTTCAGCACCTTCTAAAGTAATTTCAAATTATCTTTTTCTTATTACTTCTCAATATCCTTTGTGGTGGATTATGTAGATCACCTAAACACTTCATATAGGAAACAATCTTAAAGGAAATTGAAGGTAACTCGATGTATAAAAGCTTTTTTACTCTTTAGAGAAGAACAATAGCTGCTTATTTCCACAAATAAACAATCAAATTCAATTCATTTTTCTACAATGAAATCCACTGGGGTTTTGTAAATTTTATAGTAATTTTAGCATTAAAGTACTTATCCAAAATGTAGTATCAAATCTAATACAGTATCTTGAAAAGTAATAGGCTTTAAATATGGCATTATACAACCGAAGATATAACTTTATTCTAGAGTTTCCAAATAGCAAGTATTAATCTTAGCTTTCTACTGCCATTCATCTTCAGCATTAGCTTAGTGAAATCAGCACTGTATCAGTAACCTCCTCAAGTTTCATGTATAACAACTAGAAGCAGTAGCATTTCTACTGCTTACTACTGGAGACTCATTTTCAATTATGCTAAAGATTAGACTGAAAAGGAGCTAATCAAATTAACATAACATATTCAACAAAGATACAGACCCTTTAGTGACTTAATTGCAGAGGTGGATACAGCAGTTAATAATGATTGTCGGGACTTGTACTAAATATTTTGCTGTGGTGGGCAAATGATAACTATGCGAAAGGCAGCAGACTGTATTAGAAATATCTGTATATAAGGGTTCTAAAAGGAGGCTCTAGACCCAACTTTATGACAAAATAGTGTTCCTTTATTTCATATCTATAAAGTGGGGAAATACCTAATATCATTATTGTGAATCTCACAGGGTTGTTATGGCTAGCACATGAGAATAATTAGACTGAAAGTTTTAAAAAATACGAGTACCAGAGGAAAGCTTCTGGTACAGGTTGAACTTATCAGCTTTCTTAAATACTACTACAAATAATAATTATTAATATTATTTAATACTATACTTAGTTAATAATAATAACTAATCATTATTTTTATCAGAATTAAAAGTACTAGAAAGAAGATACAGGCACTCTTTTAAGCAACTTTCACCCATAATCGTATTTAATCCTCAAAAATCTTATAATGAGATATGTTTCCTCATTTTACAGATGAGGAAACAGAAGCACAGAGAGGTTAACTGTTTCACCAAGATCACACAGCTAGTGGAGCTAGAATTCAAATCCAAAAGGTCTGGCTCCAGAGCCTGTACTCTTAATTTCTTTGCTATTTGGCGGTCACAGAATCTCTGAAATAAGGTTCAAAGGAAGCTGCTGGAATCAGTGTAGGAAACTCAGGTAAGACTTTCAGGTGCAGCTTGGAAAGATACTAAGAAGACTTTAGATCCTACAGAGCATCTGAAAAAGTATTTGGCCTTGCTTATGTAACAAAGAAAATAAGCTTCTTGGGCAAGAATGGCACAATGAGGCCCAGAAAAAAAGGGAATCCATATCCAGTTTCATTCATAGCATCCTAAGATCCTAAGATGCTATGAATGAAACCAGAAAAACTATAAAGACATGGCTGCTCTGCAAGATTATTAGGTGTCAGTCTATAACATAATTCCCCCCACCTACCGTATTTCTCACTTACTACATAACCAGATGAAAGAGGGCTAGAATTGACTTGATGTTGTTGGGTCAATGTGTATTCAGTTTGTTACAGATCTCTGCACAATTCCAGGCCACAAGCAGGAAATTTGCTGACTTCCTCAGCCTCCCTACAAGCAAATATTCAGGAAGAACATAGCACAAATAGAACTGTAATTTTCTCCTTTGTGATTCCCTCTTCTAATATCCATATTTTCATATTCACCTACAAGAGTAATACAATGTAATTGCAAATGGGTTGCTAACATAGAGAGTAGGGTTGGCATCATGTAGCAGAAAGGGCATTGAACTTGGAGTCAGGAAGTCTGAGCTTGGGCCCATTGTGTCATATACTGTATGACACTGGATAAATCAGTTAACTTCCCTTCCTTTTTCATACTAAAGATTAAATGCCCTTTTTCCCTCAGAGTGCTGGCAGGTGACTCAAAAGAATACACATGAAAAAGCCATGTAAACTGGAAGGCATTTTATACAATTATGATTACTAATACCTGTTGTGATTTTAAATGTATCAAAACTAGGCTGTCTGTTGTTTTTGAGAAAAATATCATTCAGGGAGTCAGTTTATGCCAGATGTTGTGGGCCACACCAGAATAACTAAGTGCTAGATCAAATTACTGACTTTGTTGCTTTGTTTTTGTTGTTGATTTGTTTACTATTTCTTTTTTCAAATAGCATTATTGAGTTTAATTTTCATAAATACAATTCACCCATTTTAAGTGTAAAATTCAATGATTTGGGGTCCACTTACAGAGTTGTGAAACTGTTACCACCATCCATATTTAAAACATTTCCATCACCCTAAAAATAATTCCTAAATCTAGTAAGCAGTCATTCCCAGTATCCCTTCTTTCCCAACCCCTGGCGACCACTAATCTACTTTCTGTCTCTATGGTCTGCCTGTTATGGACATTTTCTGTAAATTAAATTAAATCATACAATATATGGTTGTCCACTTGGCTTCTTTGACAATGCGCTTGAGGTTTATCCATATTGTAGTGTGTATCAGTATTCCATGTCCTTTTAAATTTCTCAATATATTCCTTTTTACATGTTGTGTTATTCTGCCCCTTTCTCTGTCACCCTGTGGGACTCATATTATGCATGTGTTGATATGCTTGATGTTGTCCCACATATCTTTGAGGTTCTGTTTAGTGTGTGTGTGTGTGTGTGTGTGCTGATTGTTTCTTTTGCCAAATTCAACCTGTTTTTGAGTCTCTGTAGTGAATTTTTCATTTAAATTATGATACTTTTGAATCCTAGAATTTCCAGTTAGTTCTTCTCATAATTTTTACTTCTTTCTTGAAAATCAATAATTTGGTCTTTTGGTCACACTTTCCATTAAGCCTTTATTGATGGTTTATTTGACTAGTCTGAACATATTTATAATAGTTGCTTTGAAGATTTGTCTGCTAATTGCAAAAGCTGGCGACACTCAGAGACAGTTTATATTGACTTTGTTGTTGTTTTACTGAGGATGAGTTTTATTCTCCTATTTATTTGCATGTCTCATAGTGTTGCTTTATATTGAAAACTGGACATTTTAGATAATATAGTATAGCTGCTCTGGATTCTGATTTTCTCTCCCTGAAGGTTATTGTTACATTTTGTCTGGTTGTTTCTTTATTTAGTCATTTGCTTGGGCTATATTTGTGAAATATGTCACTCTATATGTGGTTGCTGATTTCCTTTGTCAATTTTTCTGTTATATTCTTTTTAAGTCTGGTTTCCTACGGGTCATACCTGTGCCCTTGTAGCATTGTGGCTGGTTAATGATTGCGCAGAGGTTGTTCTCACCCATCTTGAGCAGATATGTGTTCTATTCTCTGACAATGGATCTCTGTGTGGGAATGAGAGCTCACTCAATGTTGATGGCATTTTCATATTTGCCCTGTAGCTTTTATTATCCACAGGGCTTTTCATGTCTCCACTGTATTGACCAGCAGTGTGTGGCTGGCTTAAGCCCTCTTAGGTAGGTCTCCATTGTCTGCTGTACATAAGCTCAGCCTCAGTCAGAAACATGCTTTTCCTAGTCACAACCACAATCTCAGGTTAGTGGAATTGCTAGCCTTCCCTACCAGCCCAACTTTGAGACTGTGACATTTACCAACAATGGGACTGGATGTGGGCATCATTCACCTCTTCACAAGTGAAGCATTTTCAACCATGCCAATGCAGCTACAATTCTTACAGCCTGCCCCACCCCAGTAGAACCTTGGCATTGGCCAAGCTCAGAGTTGAAGGTGGGGATTATGAGCAGTCCCAGGCCTAATCATCATAGATTCCCACTTTTATTACCCACAGTCCGATAGTTAATTCAAATACAAATGCTTCTTGGATTGTTGTAGGCCTTTGGTTGATTTCTGGGTACTTAAGGGTTGTTTTTGTCAATTCGTTGAGCTCCATAATTGTTTTGGGGAAGTTCATTCGTAGATTATCTCATTAGACTACAGCCAGAAGTTCTGCCCAAATAACTGATGTTTTAATGGCAGGATTTTATAGAAGTGCTATACATTAGGGATTTTTTTGCTTAAGATTTCAAAGACTTAGTAAAAAAAAAAGCAAAATGTTTCATTAATAATTTTATTTTGATTATATATTGTTATAATATTTTGGATATACTGTGTTAAGTAAAACCTGTTTTTAAAATTAATTTCATGTGACTTCTAGAAAATTTTAAATTACATATATGTCTTCAGTTGTATTTCCATTAGGCAGCAGAAAACTAGGTCTCATAGCCAGCTTACAGGAAGTACTGGAGATGGAGAAACATATCAAATAATGCAATGGGGATACAAACAAATATCAAAATACAGAATGCGAAAAAATCCATAGGAAAAAATGACCCACTTTTTTTAACAAATAAATTGGAAAGAAAAAATAAAAGAAGAAAGGGAAATATGAGGATTATAAAAGAGATTTAAGAGACATACTAAAAAATTGTAATGTGTGCATCTTGTTTGGATTTTCATTTCAACAAAGAAATGAAAATACTATATACATATTTATGAGATCATTTGGGGAAATGGGAATGTACAGGATATCTGAAGATATTAAAGATTTGTTGTTCATTTTTAATGTGCAATATGGTATTGTAGTAAGGTTAGAGTTTTTATACCTTGTGATCACATGCTAAAGTTTTATGGATGAAATTATATCTTGGATTTATTTCAAAAATTCATGGAAGAGGCTGGGCTTGGTGGCTCACACCTATAATCCTAGCATTTTGGGATGCCAAGATGGAAGGATCACTTGAAGCCAGGAGTTCGAGACCAGCCTGGCCAACATAGCAAGACCCCATCTTTAATTTAAAAAAATCATGGAGGAAAGAAAGGAAGTTGAGTGGCTTGTAGATGCAGCAATATGGTTTATGAGTTGAAAATCATCAAAGTTATATGATCACTAAGTGCTGGGTTCATCTAATTGTGTGCTTTACTTTTGTATACAGATGCTCTTTAACATATAATAGGGTTAACTCACAATAAACCCATCATCTGTCAAAAATACCACAAGTCAAAAATGCATTTAATACCCTGATAAACCCATTGTAAAGCTGAAAAATGTAAGTTTAAATGTCATAAGTCAAGGGCCATTTGTATATTTAAAGTTATAGATAATAAAAAGTTAAAATAGTTTTGGATAGTATCTGATGATGTAGAAAAACACTAGAAAACAATTTTAAATAAAAATATGATAAATTTAATAATGAAATTATGTATTTAATAATGAAACTAAATTTTAAAATAAAAAAGTTGTACTAGTTTCATAGTAAGAGGGGGTTAACGTTCTATTAAATTCTCTGTAATAAACTTTTTAAAATTTGTGATCAGAAAAATAGAAAAATCCCTCACACACAGGGCTTATTGTCAATCATTTGAAAAAAAATACTGAAGAGAAATGCACCAAAATATTTAAATAGCAATAATCTTTGTGTTTGGTGATTATGAATGATTTTTATTTTCTTTACATTTTCCTATTCTTCACATTGAAGATGTATTGTTTTTTTTAATCATAAAATAGCAATTACAAAAGTTTTGGATAGAAAATTTGAAATTTGTACTTTCCTCTCTGTTCTTCCTATCCATATTCATATAGAGGTGTGGTTTTCAGCCATTCATTAGAAAGTATATATTAATAGTACCTTGCACTTTGCATAGCACATTAGACTTTTTCCGATATTTAACTTTCACATACAATATTTTAATTTATATGCCTGACACCCCTCTGACATACCAGATCAGAAAAATATTATTACTCCGACTTTCAGATGAGAAAACAGAGGCTCAGATACTTGCCAAAGGTCACAAAGCAAGGCAATAGCAGACCTTGGGCAAAAATCTCGGTTTTATTACTCCTGTTCTGGAACTCTTTTCACTATATCATGTTGTCTCCCATAAAGAGTATCAAACTCTAGATACTACTCATTTAACAAGTAACGAACTTAAGCCCAACTGATTTCAAGTTACTCACATCAATTAAATGTACTATCCATTTTACTTAACTGCACCCGAGAGCCATGTGCAGGAAAGAGGCACTCAGATGAAATAACAGGGAGGAAGCAGTAGAATTTTGTGACATATGGCATGCTTGTTGGTGAAATCAAAGGTATGTTTCATGCCAGCTTTTTGTCTGCAAAGTGTCTTTCATTCCACTAAGAGGTATACCCCATGCCAGGAAATGCACAACCTCCTAGCCCTTTCTCTTGAAACCTAAACCCATGAGAGCGTGGACTTGGCATGACTTAATGGAACACTGAATGCAATATGTTTGACCCATTTGTGGGTACAAACTCCCCAGATTATCTACTGTGAAGAAGGACTCTAGGTTGTCATATACATTCCCTATCAGCCCAGGGAAAGTGGAGATGCCATTGAGTCTTAGGTTTATCCCTGGTTAGAAAATATAGTTTTATAATTTCAGAGAATGAAAATAACCTCTGGGAAAGAAAATAAAAGCAAAAACAGGAAGCAATCAAGTGAACTAAAAATGTACAACAAAAGCAACTAAGTTCTCCCATGCAGAATAATATCTTTGCACTTTTTACCTTAGGGGGTTGTAAACCAACCCCTCCAGCTGACCCTAGCTTAGCCCAAAAGATCTAATCTTTGCAAGAGTGTCTACCTCTTATCCAGCAGGGAAGGGAGATGCCAGAGAGCAGGGCACCATGCAGTATTTGAAGAAAACATCTCTGTAGGTTTTTAATGATATAAAATTTACTTTGCTGCTGTAAGAACCTTTGCTACTAGCTCAATAGACACTCTCAGGAAAAATACTTAGAATGAAAACCTCATATTTAAGTGAGGGGTGCACCATGTGAGAGACACGGGCCTTTTATTTTAGAAATATCACTGTCATTTCAGATGACTTGGTCCTCCAGTTGATATTTTCAGTCTTATTTAGTAAATCTTGGCTTACATGCCAATGACTCCTTACTAAGAAGTTGGTTTGTATGAGGGAAGAAATATTTTTTACTTTATTCTAATTGCAGATGTCTAGTTGGCTAAAAGGAGTATCAGTCCCTAGACACTTCTATCACAGAAGAATGAGAAGCAGAATATTGGAGAAATCTTTTGAGTCCAGAGTGAGCTCGATTCTACTACCAGTTCCTCCATTCACTTAACCTCATGTTTCCTCGTCTGGAATAACAATGTCTACCTTGCAATGTTGATGTGAGAATTAACAAAAATGCATGCTGTATGTCTTCTGTAGCAAAAAGTCTGAAAGTACATATACCACCAAAGTATTAACAATGGTTAGGTAGTAGAATTCTTAGGTAGATTATTAGATGGTAGCACTAAGGGTAGTTCTTTTATTGTTCCGTTTTTACTGTCTTTTTTTTCTTTTTAGACAATGAACACATTCTAACATTGTAATGAAAAAGAAATACACATATTATTTTAAAATAATCTATGTTAAGTTCCTACTCTAGTATGGAGCACACAATAAGCACTCACTTCCTCATTATTCGCCTGCATCATTGTGATCATTAACATTATCATTCTCTTCTTCCTATTGTTGATGAGAAAACAGAGGCTTAGAGAGAATAAGTAGCTTGCTTAATTCCATGTGTCTTGGAAATAAATAAAGTGACGAGCATGCTGCTTGAAGTATTCCACACATAGACAAATTTCATGAATCATGAATAAGTTGATCTGGTAGAGAAAGTGACAACCCAAACTTGACCGACACATAATAGGCCCTCGCTGAATCAGACTCCTTAAACTGGAACAAAATTCTGACAAAAGGATTGTGTATGCAAGAAGTGATGTGAAGTTTTTTGTTGTTGTTTGTTTTTTGAGACAGAGCCTTGCTCTGTTACCCAGGCTGGAGTGCAGTGGTGTAATCTGGGTTCACTGCAACCTCAGTCTCCCAGGCTAAAGCGATTCTTGTACCTCAGCCTCCTGAGTAGCTGGGATTACAGGCATGTGCCACCATGCCCGGCTAATTTTTGTAGTTTTAGTAGAGACAGGGTTTCGCTATGTTGGCCAGGCTGGTCTCGAATTCCTGTCCTCAAATGATCCACCTGCCTCTGCCTCCCAAAGACTACAAGCATGAACCACTGTGCCCAGCCAATAAGTGATATGAAGACTTGAAGGATATATAATCTCACTGAAATAAAAGAAAGAATTTCCAATAATAACAATTAAATAATAACAATGATATTCAATAATAATTTACTAATTCTCATAGGTTATAACCAATAACCAGTAAAGGTTTTCTCTGATATCACCACCTTCAATCTCTCTCACAATCATGCATGTATATGCATGTGTGTGCACGCATACACATATACACACAAGAAATCCCTTTCTCTTACTTCTTCAGAATTATCAGTGGCTTCTTGTTGTTTCCAGACCGAATAAAAGATTCCAGTATAGTGCCTTCCCTTTATCACCACTCCAAATCTATTCCTCTCTTTCATTGAACATTACTTGATCTGTCTACATCCTTCCCTCTCATGTCTTTTCTAGATGTCTACCTGTCAACAACTTATTCAAAATTATTAATGATTAATGACTAACTGGAATGAAATGGGTTATATCTCCCAGAAGAAGTTGATTTTTTTACAGAGGTCGTCTGGAAATTCAGTGTCTTTGACTAAAGGTATTAATTTTTAGTTTTGAACTTTCAGGCCCCATAATAGACCATTAAGGAAGATATCTTCTGACTGGGGAGTGCTTTCCTTTGCTCTCCCAAAGTCCAAGTGATTCCAGCAATCACTGATTTTATGGGGTTGAGTTCTTACTGAGCCTGATTCTTTGACTTTCAGGACAGAGACAGAATTGGCCTAAATCTTTATGGAATGTCTTATATGGATTTAACATTAAGTGAAGAGAATTGAGCTCATTTCTAGATAGAAGCTAACAATGATAAATTCTCTCTCCTCCACAGCCTTGGAGAGAATCAGTGTTATATCACTGGTAGCTGGAACATGTGATTAACACTATTGAATAGAATAAGAATTTCGAATTTCCTATGAATTATAGTATTCATGTCCTTATATAAAATTCCTCTAATAGGTTTCACTGATACAAAGCTAGGGCTCTTTCCCACTCTGCCAATATTGTAGGAGTGCTGGAGAAGCTTCTGACTTCAAGTTGCTAAACAAGAATTGGTATTTCCAGAATTTTATTTTTCACTGAGTCCTATTTGGTGTTTGTTTCAAATATCAAAGGTTAAAAACGTCCAGAGTAACTAACTCTGACTCTTTCATCGTCAACAAAGCATATGAATTACAGTCAACCCTCAGTGTTCTGGCATTCTGTCATCAAGAAATCTCTATTGACTGGGGATTCAGCCAGTACCCTAGTAATTATTGCTAATGATGACCCTGATAAATGGCATAAACTGGAAGTGCCTTCTGAAGATTCAAAGAAAGACTATAATCCATTCATTGTAGTTCTACATTTAAATATAGTTTACTAAATTCTTATTCCTTGGAAGTGGTACAAAGCATATTCTTTGATTAAGCAGGGCACCTGATCCTTCAATCTTGCTAAATTTATTTAAAAATACAAATACATAGATCTTTGAATCACCCTCTAGGCCCACTATAACTTTCTTTGATGCAGTGTCACCTTAAAGCACTTATTCACAGGCAAGTATGACTAACACATGGGTAACATCCACTATGTTCAGTGGTAAGTAGATATTTATATCTTTAGGGCATCCTGACATCAGACTACACATAAGTTGACAAATGTAGCATGAGCGGTAATCATTTACAAACTACTTGTCACAGAAAATGAACTAGGTGTGGGCTATCTTTTGGCAGTGAGGTCAGTGTTTTATATAATATGTAGTCTGTACCTCAAGGTGCATTTAAGAGAATATTATAAACACTAATAAGCTGCATTTGATTTATAAATCAATTTAGAGTTCATAGTTTAAGGAAAAAAACTAAAAACAATAGACATGGTCTCCGTGCAATGTAATTAATGCTTGGGAAGCAGTCACTGGGGCACAGCATAATGAGGCTGACAAGTCAGTAGCTCTGACATTTCTACACAACATCACAACTCAAACTTCATTTTAAAAAGCGGTAAAAATTAAATGTGGCACATCAACTGTCGTGAACTGCAGTGCCAGTTGGTGGTGGGGAAATGAAATCTGGTTGTTAAAAGTTTGCAATGTCTAACTGATAAAATGTAAGTTAGAAAGAATGGTGTACAAGCTGACACATGGGGAAATATAAGGAGAGGTGTTCAATATTATTTATTTGAAATAATAATAGTAATAATAGGCTACTTGAAATCAGAATTGTCTTACGTAAGTAATTATTTCATATTCTATTTTCTGTATTCCTTCTTCCTTGATCCCAAGACCTTTCAATCAGTGAAAATAAAATATTAAAATATGTGATGGCTTTGGGAGGGACTAGACAATGGTATCACAGCATATACACTTGAACTGTTTTCACAAAATTTTCAAGCATGATGATTGAGGTTTCTCCTCTTATTAAAAAATGAAAGAGTTGTTACTTTCATATAACAATTAAACTATGCTGAGGAAGAAGCTGAAAGGCCCTTTAACTCTTTCAAGCATGAAGGCTGCTATCCTAAAGTTTAGGTAATCATAGAACACTCTCTTTGAGGTGAGCATTTCTTATAAAATACTGGCCATGGTTCCTTCTGAATACAACAGAATGTATTGCACAACAACCTTAGAACGAATCATACTATTTGCAGCTTTGATTTCTTATAGAAAACTTAATATTTAAAATGACTTTTCTATGGAACAAGGGCTTTCCCATGGACGTGTCTCAGATCTCTCAGAAGTAGGACTTCTTTTTTGTTTGTTTGAGATGGAGTCTCACTCTGTCGCCCAGGTTGGAGTGCAGTGGTGCGATCTCAGCTCACTGCAACCTTCACCTCCCAGGTCCAAGCAATTCTCCTGCCTCAGCCTCCCGAGTAGCTTGGATTACAGGTGCATGCCACCACACCTGGCTAATTTTTGTATTTTTAGTAGAGACAGGGTTTCACCATGTTGGCCAGGTCGGTCTCAAACTCCTGACTTAAAGTGATCCACCCGCTTTGGCCTCCCAAAGTGCTGGGATTACAGGCATGTGCCACCATGCTTGGTCAGAAGTAGAACTTCTTAAGATGCTATGTGACTTTGCCCTGGTCACTGGAATTAACTGCATACCCCTGCACTACCATTCCTTCATTATATCCTTCACCTATCCCTGGGTTCCTTATACATTCATGGTCTCTGGGGTGCTCGGAGTTTTCCTATGTTTCTGCCAGAATATGTCTTACCTTTAGCTCTCAATAATTTATTTTAGTATGCTAAATTGAGATTCCATAATAACAATACTAATCACCATACTCAATATGTAAAGAATTCCAATAAGTTCATGATCACAAAGTCTCTGTAGTTAGCCAAATTAAAAAAGCATATATGGCTCTCCTCTTTAATGTCAGGTTATAATCCGACTTCTATAAATCTATCCCAATTAAGTAATATAAAATATGGGGAAAAGTTACATATGTGGATATGCTCATCTCAGACTTGTTTCAGAGAATTGAAAAATAGGAAAAATATATTGGGTCAAAGTAGGGAAACAGTTATATATTATTACAGCCACTAAATTGGATATTATGTCATCACTTAAAGTGAAGGCAAAGAAAAATATGTAGAAACTTGAAAACATGTTTACGATACAATGTTAAATAAAGGAAAAATAAATAAACTCTGTAGTTTAAAACTAAGTCGGAAAAAATCTGTGCATTAAAAGGACCAAATAGAAACACACAAGAAATGACCAAGTGAAAATACAGTATAATGACACTAAGATGTTGACACTATGGATGACATAGATTGACCACACGTTCTGCATTGTGTGTGTGTGTGTGTGTGTGTGTGTATGTGATTACAAAATTTTTTACATTTAAAATGTAATTTGGGACTATCTTCAAATCCAGCTAAGATGTTATGCTTCTTAGCTACTTTAATGCTTCACTCCTCAGGATTTTAGAACACATCTGAACCTTGAACTCTGGATTATTAAGTCAAGCATTTACATTGATACCTGGTTCTTACTTGTTCCTCAAAAAATCTGAATATTAATGCATTTTACCAGAGTTGAAAGATGTTAGGTATTTTGGAGTCAAGTTCAAGATAATAGGTTGCTTCTTATTTATAAAAAATAAAAAATAAAAATAAAAAATCAGTAAATAAAATAGAAGTAGTTTATACAGAAAAAAGTCTTTTCTATTAAGCCTTTTCTAGTAATTTGGGAAAGATAGAGCAGTGATTATCGAGGGGAGAGAGAAATAAATACCTTGAGATTAAGAAGTGCTGGCTATGGAATCTAAAATAAGATACATTCATAGTTATACATGATTCAAGATTGACCAATTTCTAACTACCACCAAATAAAGTGGAAGAAACATCAGGAATTAAGATGGAGACTTTACTAAAGAAGCCTTAAACATTTAGGAACAACTTCGTAGCAATAAATTCAACATCATAGCTGGAATTGATAAATTCTTCTAAAATTGACAAAACTGGCACAAGAAGCTATATAAAAATCTAGTTACCCCATTATCTACTGAAGACATTAAATCTGTAATTTTCAAACCAAATCCAAAAGGGAACTGTTGAACTAGAGAACTTCACTGGTGAATTCTATCAAACATTTTAAAAGTTCTTACACTATTTCAGAAAATAAAGGAGAAGGAAATATTTGCAGATTATTTCACCAGACCAGAATAACCCTGATACCCAAACTTAACAAAGACATTACAGAAAAATAATTGTATACCAATATCTGACATAAAAATTGTATGACAATATCTGTCACAAAAATAATTAATACACTATTATCAAATGTTACGGAGCAACATATAAAAAAGGGTACTAAATCATAACCAAATACGGTTTAGCCCAGGAATGAAAAGTTGGTACAATATTCAAAAAGCATGCAATGTCATTCACGTTATGGAGAGGATAAGAGAAAAAATATTACATGATCACCTCAATAAGTACAGAAAAACATTTGACAAAATTTTACACCTATTTATAAAAACAATGACAACAAAAAACCTTTCGGCTACCTGGGAATAAAAGAGAACTTCCTTAACCTGTAAAGGCTCTTTAAAAACTTATAGTTAACATCATACTGAATAATGAAAGACTGAAAATTATTTCCCTAACATCAGAAACAAGGAAGGTCTATTTGGTTTACCGCTTCTATTCAATACTGTACTGGATGTCCCATACCACACAATAAGGTGAGCAAAGGAAATAAAAGCAATACAGATTTTTAAGAAGGAAATAAAGCTGCCATTATTTGCAAATGACACAATTATTTATATAGAGAATCCTAAGATGTTGAGAATTAGCTATTAGAACTAATTAGGAAGGCCAAAGGATTCATGATCAATGTATGAAAATCTGTTGTATTTCCACTTATTAGCAATAAACAACTGGAAAATTCAATTTAAAATGCCAATTATAGCATCAAAAAGTGTAAAATGTTTTTTAAAACATAACAAAACTGCAAAGACCTCAATACTAAAAAATATGAAATATTACAGAGAGAAATTAAATAAAATCTAGTTAAATGGGCAAATACACCATGGTCATGGATTGGAATATTCAACATTAAGAGGTCAATTCTCCCCAAATTGCCATCCTAATCAAAATTACAGAATGCTTCCTTTGTAGAAATTGACAAGCTGATTCTAAAATTTAGGTACAAAAGCAAAGGACTTAAAATACCCAAAAAAAAATCTTGAAAAAGAATAATTTTGAAGGATTTACACTACCTGGTTTTAAGACTTATTACAAAATGTCAGTAATCAAGAAAGTGTGATATTGGTGTAATAAAAGATAAATAGATCAGTGAAACCAAATGGAAGCAGTTTCAAAAATAAGTCTTCTGTAGAAAAAAAAAAAAAAAAAAAAAAAAACTGAAACCCCTGATCTGGCTTGATGATATATGAGCTATATGAGATATATTTATTTATTAATAACTTGTGCATTCCCATTGTACTTTTCACAGTTTCTGGTGTATACTTTGTGTTTGTAAAACATTTGTTGAATAAATGACTAACTTAAGCATTCACACGATGGCAATAAAGCATTTGGCAGCTCTTTCATTAAGTATCTGTGATAAATGGCATCATCTTGTTACTTGAAAATAATCTAGTTTCATGGAACTAAAAATATATCACTTTTGTATAAAAGCTGACTATGTGCATATATCTCAGAAAGTTGAACTTGCTAAAATTTTTAAAATACTCTGGTAATATATTTCTTATAGACCTCTTAAAGAAACATTTGACCAAAATGGGGTATACCATGGTGAGTTAAACTGAAGTCTTCTGGATGAGAAAAGGGTACAAAGTGAGACTTTTTTCCTCTCCTGAGATATCATATTATTTGCTCCCCTTCCCAGCTTCAAAATAAGAACTACATTCAGTGCAGCATACTGTAAGCACTGTAAACAAACATTTCATAATAATACATTTTGGACATATTTTATCTCAAAAACAATTTCAATTCAAATTCTAGATAATTAATCTTATTTTCAGCACCATGCATCTGATTAGGCTTAGCCATTTGTTTTTGCCCCAAAGGGCTTGAGGTTTTGCTCTAGAGGAGCAACAAATCTAAAATAACACTAAAAAAGAACAGCAATAGATAATAATTCTGGCTTTAAAAAATTATTCATCAAAGCTGGCATAACACATAGGTGGAGTAGACAGCTGCCCATATGGTGTCACTTCTGAGACATCCATAGTAATCACCTTCTCCCCTCACCCCGACAACTGCAGCTGGATACTGATTCTAGCTTTCTCACCCTCAAGATTCATTCCTTCGCCTTAAGGGATTATCTCCAGAATTGCTCCATTAAAATGCAAATAAGTTATGTAGGAGGAGTGACACATTAACATACTCTCAGTCATTATCTGCTGCTATCATCCTATCAGGATTAATTTATCAATTGTCCAGCAGAAATAAGGTGCTGAGGGTATCTAATGTAGAAAAGATACAATTTAATGTGAGTGAGGCTAGGGAGGAGTTCAGGTGTTCTAGCCTAGGTAGCACTCCATGGTTGGTGACTTTGAGTAGCAAGGGAACAACATTTACTCACTTAAATAGCAAACTCCCTTGAGTGCCTATGACAGACACTGTGTTAGTCACTAAGGCTATGAACAAGAATAAATTAATTTTTAACCTTACTCAGAGACATACAGAAGAATTAGGTGCCTAAAGAGAACCTCAGATTTCCTATGGACAGACTGAAGCCATATGATTGTGCGTTTGGTGTTGAACAGATGAATCTGAACTTAATCTGATATCCTGCCATGTTGGGGAGAAGGAGATTGAAAGGTGAGATAAGAGAAAGGCAAAGGTAGATTTTACTCTTACTTAGGAACTTCATATAGGACCAGCTGTGGACACACTGATACTTTCTACTCCTCTGTGTCTTCTCTGAAACATATTTCCCCCATGCAGCAACCATCTCTTCTTAAAAGAAGAGTAGCCAGTAGAGGGATTTTATAATGTTCATAGTGAGAGACTGCTGGGGTTGGGGCAAGCACATCGCACCACAGATAAGGCCATGTACACTTAAGGCCAGCGATGCCCTTCTTGTGGATCCATGTATTTGTGAGTGTGACTGGGATGTGTGTGTGTTGGGGCAGGGGAGGGAGGGAGGGAGAGAGAGAGAGAGAGAGAGAGAGAGAGAGACAGACAGACACTGAGACAGAGACAGAGACAGAGAGAAGAGAAAGAATTGAAATTCATGTAGCAAGTGGTTCTCAGGACTACATTTCTATTATAATTTTCAGCCAAATGGTGATGCAAAAAAAGGGAACTTGTACTACTTTTCCTGCTCTGATAATGATAGGATACTTAATTTTTGACTCCATATTCTTCTAATATAAGCATTCAGTGTCATTAACCCCACATTTATCTTCAATGCTCCCACCCCCATTTCTGAATCTGGGACCCCAGGACCAATCACAAATTAGGCCAGTAGAATAATATAAAGGGTCTAAGTGACTCAATTGACTGACATCAAATCAGCTTTGCTGCTAGACTTGTTCTGAGCCTATGCACTCTATTAGTATTTCACCACTGTTCCTTTAAAATTAAGTCCCATCCTTGATCCCAGTTCCAGGAACCAACTCCTTGCCTTGCCTCTTTGTAAATCCCTTGCTTAAATCTATCGTTCCTCCAAGCCTAGGGTAACACACTCACTCCAGTCCTTCTAAGGAAGGGAAATCTGGCTCCAAACCTTAGGCCCCATCATCTCCTGACAGAGCTAGACCTGACGTTTACTGACTACCAAAATACCTGAGTATCTGCTACTGGCCTTCCCTGAAGCATGCTCAACCTGCTTATTAGGTTTTTAATTTACTGCTGGGCTTCCTTGAGGATAATCACAAGTCTAAACTTCCTCCTGCTCCCCACTGCCAAGACTGTCCTGGATCTTTGTAAAGCTCTGCCTCGCCCTCTGTCTTTCTGGCTTCCAAATTTTGTCCACTCTTAGTTTGGGCTCCCCTATTGCTGGCCATGTTTCATCATGATAGTGTTGGGGATCAGAAAACAACACCCCAAAATGAAGGCCTCAGAAGCAGTCTCAGAAGCAAAAACTCTCTGACCTTCTCCTGCCCTCTTGTCTCTTAGTCCCATTCTCCCTCAAGACTAGTCATAGAAACTAGAATCCCTGTTCCCTAAGGCAGGTCAGAGAAACCATAACCCTTTTTCTCCAAAACCAGCCATAAAACCGAAATGTGTTATTGTAACTTTCCCTCTTCCTTTCTGTGTAAAAACTGGCTACAAATAAATTATCTGACCTATCTCGTTTGACTGTAGGTTATAAGACCCTCATTCCAGGGAAGGACCTGCCCAATACCCGGAAGGAAAGAATGCATGCTCAATGAGGACAAGAAGAATCTGGACAGACAGACCATGCTGGGCTTCCTGCTCTATTTCTATTAGAGTTAGATCATACTTTTTTTTGGTCAAGTTATATACATATACGTGGCTATTTATCCTTTATTGAACTGGACAGTTTCCCCTGTATCTTTGGGTCTTCATTCTGAAGGCTGCCATGTATACATATTAAATACATTTGTATGCATTTTCTCCAATTAATATGCCTCTTGTTAGTGATTTTCAGCAAACCTTCAGAGGGCCAAGGAGAAAGCTCTTCCTTGCTCTCTAAATAGACAAGACTAGTGGCTTTGATTCAGTGCTATAGCTAAAACTTCTGCTCATAACTAGTGTAAGCTAAGACTTGACAAACTCTCTGCTTCTCCCCTCCAACCATCTCAGGTTAGAGTGTTCAATAAATATTAAATAACAATAATGTAGCATGGGAGAGAAGGTATTAAGCTTAGTTTTCTTATATTCATTCATAACAAGCTGAAAAGAATGGAAATGAGCTAGTATTATATAAGGATGAATTATGGGTAAGATTCGATTAAAAGTTTTACTTTTTCCTGAGATAGTCAATTATTCACCCAATTGCCTTAGTCTATATACTCAGAAGCCTCATTTTGCATACTAATTATATAAGTCATATTCAAACATGGTTAACCCCTGATTATCCTTATTAATGTTGAGGAGTAGAAAATCATTTCATCCAAAACAGCATATTATTCAAACCCTATATGTACTGAGCTTTAGAAGTACATTGTATGATGCTTCTACCCCACACCCACACAAATATCCATTGAGAAGTGCTATAGGCAAAATATATACCAACTGAGGATGAGAGGAAGCTACTTCAGAGAAATATTAGGTGGCAAGGCCAAAGACAAATGAGAATTAAACACAGACCACCTACAAAGTTAAGATTAAGTATAATCTCAACAAAAAGTTAACAAAATTAATAGGCGTCCAAAACATTCATTAAGGAAAAAAAGTAGATTATAATATTTACCATATAATTTTGTTTCCCTAAATGCACACGTGTGCATGCACACACACACACACAGCATCTCCATTACTGGGCTGTCCCACTAGTCATACTTGATGCCTCAAGACAGTGACAGTGGCAACATCCATGACTGTAACAGGAGGCAACATCAGCAATAACAGTAACTTCTTCTCAAAGAGTAAATGCTTAGTATAGCCTTATTTTCAGGATGACTTTTCTGATTTGCTTTACTCAGCTTTCCCATAGGTGGGTCAATCATTTTCTCCTGATTGTCATCCCTTTTGTTGGTGGCAGGGTCTACTGTAATCATAATACATATAGGTGTATATCCCCTCAAGTCTAGTATATCAACTAATTTTACTGATTTGACTCATTAACTCATGACACAATCAATTCTTCATTTAATTGACTGATTTTTTTTTTTTTTTTTTTTTGAAATTGACCAAATCAGTTGGCAGGTTTGTGTTGACACGGTCTAAGGATTGTTATATCTGGATAACTGAGGTTCAATGCTTTAGTCCAGTTATAAGAGCTGAGTGAAGTAGTTTCAGTCCACAAAACTAAAAATACTATCCTTCCCTTTACAAAAGAAATTTGCCAAGCCCTGCTCTAGAAGAGATCTCAGAGGTTCATTTTCCTTATCTTATAGATTAAGAAACTGAGGTCCAAACAAGTTAAAAATAACTGAAACTCAACATATCTGATAAAGAAATTCATGACCTCTGTTACCCTCCTGGCCCCCACAAAACAATCACAGTTCTTCTGTAGTGTTCCTCATTTCAAGGAATGACACACCATCTACTCAGTTAAATGAGCCTGAAATCTATAAGTTATCCTTGACAGTGTCCTCTTAATCACCTCTGCATCGAGTCTAGGCTCCTCCAATTTCATGTCTTCTCTATTGAATCTTTCCACTTCTTTTCACTGCCACTATCCTTGTTCAACCTGCCATCATCACGTTCCTGAATGACTGCCACAGTCTCATAAGTGATCTCCATCCTTCTCTGGATACTTTCTGATTTGCTTTTCACACTGTAGTCAGAGTTATCTTTTCAAAATTCAAATCTTATCCATCATTTCTCTGCTTGAAACTCTACAAAGGCTTCCCACTGATCTTAGGATAAAGGAAAGATTCTTTTAATGCTTGTAAAGGCCCTATACAATCTAGCCCCTGTTGATGCCTGCAGACTCACTTGTGTCATTTGCCTCTCCACCCCTTCTACTCTAACCACTGTGCCTTGCTTGCAATCCTTTAAACTCAGCAAGCTCCCTCACACCACAGGGCCTTTGTACATGCTTCTCGTTCTCCTAAAACACTGTCCCTCCTCCTTTGCTTAGTTTATTAATCATAATTTCCTCAGGAAAGCAGGTTCTGACCTTCCTGACTATGTCAAATCCTCCTATTATATGCTTTTATATAGCACTGTATCTTTCCTTCCATGTACTTACCACAGGTATAATATTACAGTTTATATGTGTAATTGTTTTAATACTGTCTGTCTTTACCACTAGACTGTAAGTTCCATCATGGCAGGAATCTCATCTATTTTATTCTACTGTCTCCTCAATACCCAGCACAGTGCTTTGTTCTTAGTTCAATAAATATTAATTTAATAAATGAATGCATGAATTTCCAGAAATTCACACAGTTAGAATCCAAGTTTCCTGAGTCCTAGCATAGACTTTTTCAAGGCATAACGCTGCTCCTATTTAGGCCAACAACACAGGATTGGGACATTTAGCATTTTTCTATTTGTTGGCTACAAACTAACCCCCTAACTTCTGCCAGATGCTACACATGTGCATGGAATTTTTCACCAAGGGGAATATATGAATGCATCAGCAATTCAGTCCCACTACTACAATAATAAATCATATGCCTTAAAGAAGGTGAGTACAGATTGTTGTTATTTATCATCAAAATAGTACATATGTTAATTTTAAAAGGAAATATTTGAGCATTAGCCATAAAAGGAAAACATGTAGTGCTGTTATAAGCATATTTAAGTTTCTTTTGAAAAAAAGTTTCCCAATACTTTCAATTTGCTGACCTGGGTTTCTGAATTTTATTTTTCTTTAAAATACCTAAAGTTTTCATAGAAACATCACAAACAACGTTTCATAGACTAAGTTGTTACTCATTTGGAAGGAAAAAAAACAAACAAATAGAACACTATTCTTCCTTGAAAAAACCCAAGCTGAAATATGTACATTTTATACTTTTTAAGCTAAGTGATATAATAAAGAAAATTTATGAAATGCTCTTCTGGAAAATCTACTTATGGAAGATTTTTATTTTAAACCAATAAGTGGACTTTTAATAGTGAAATCTGAGAATTGTGCATATTCTTTAGAAAATCCAAGGTATAATCCTGAAGTACTATAATCATCTAATAGGTACCTGATCTTTCAAATTCTTTAATCCTTCTTCACATTAACTTTCCGACCTAGCTTTTTGCAAACACTCCTAAGTCCCTGAAAATATTTTCATGACACAAAACCCTAATTTATTGAGGTTGCACTATGTTAGCAACTATCTTACAGATGTAGTTGGGTTCTGAGTGGTTCATAGGAAAAGGTCTGTCTAATACAGCACTCCTAAAAATAGATATTCCAGTTGAAAGTCCAATTTTATTTTCTGGACTTCAGGATTAGAAACCCAGCAGCTGCTTACCAACAGATTCCATGTTAAATCAGGAGGGGATTTACTGATTCCATTACAGCTAAAAGGCATATAACTAAAAAAAAAAAAAAAAAAAAAAAAAAAAAAAAAAAAAAAAAAAAAAAAAAAAAAAACCGTACACACTTTTATCCACCCAGAATAATATAATTGCAGCTTCAAATGAAATTCATATATTCTATTCATCGTAAAATTTCCACATCCTCAGAATCTCCCTCATGGTAGGCAATATATATTCATCAAATAAGCAATTTTGAAGGTACAGCAGGCTAATCAATCTCTTGAGCATAGATCAGTAAGTGTTGTTTATAAGCTTAGCACTGTGTCGGACACTTTGAAGGATATATGTCAAGAGAATGCAGTCCTTGCCCATTTGGCCATCATAATCTTGTTGAAAAGATCTACCCATGTGAAACATTTATCAACTAGTACCAGCATTTAGCACTTAGCCCCAAAGAAGTTAAAGAAGAGAGAGAAAGCATAGTGGATGCTATAGCACAAGGAAAACTTCCAAAGAAAGGGTGAGATTTCAGCAGACTTTAAAAGACGGTGAAGACATCAGCTTGATTAAAGTACAATGGGGAAGGCCTGGGAGAAGGAAGAATATAACTAATTTATTAGGCATCTACCATGTTCAGGGTACATGCATGAGATTTTATGAAAGGGTAAGGCAAATCAGGGCCAGATTACGGAAGGTCTAGAATGCCAGATTAAGAAATTTGAATTTGAGCCAATAGCAATTACAACTGTATTCCAAAATTCCTCCAAAGCCCAGCTTTAGTTGAGAGTGCGATGTCTATGGCCCTGAGATACTGTTCATTCCAACTTTTCAAGGTGAATGAGCTGAATTATGGTACAGAATATAGTAAGTATAATTAATTAAAGGAAGAGGGCCTTTTAAATTTATGTTGGGGCAACTGGATGCTCAACTACAGAAATGAAATCCAAATGGCAGCAAATAAATTGGATCACAGAAGAATCCAACCCAGATTAAATAAGGGTCCTCCTAAGCCTCACTTTAAAACCAAATGTCAAGTATCAACAAACACAGATGTACATAGTGATTTGGCTGTTTCATTACTTTGCGTAATGAGAAAGCTCAAAACAGAACATTATTCTGCAGAGACAAAAGGTCTCAGTTTAATGTGCTTTAACATTACTGGTGTGCTTTCATCACGAATGCTGCCATTAATTTAGGTCAAGTAAATGATAAGAACTTGGACAGTGTACCCTCTCGAATGCCAAAGTCTCTCATTCCCTGGTACATTTTGGACTGGTATGAGGCAGTGGCTCTGGACACCAATAGGAGAAACAGAGGAGACCTGAACACAAATAGGGCTGTAATTTTCCACTTTAGATCTGATTGCTCCCTTGTCCCATTTTCAATATGGATAGTAAGGCTGTTCAAGTAGAACAACCTCTGACTATTTTTTATACCACCCTGGAAAGCCTTCATTTCCTAAACCATTGTTTTCACCTATATACAAGGTCAAAGCAATGATCCTTGAATTTGCTTATTAACCACATCAGTTGTCCACATTCATTTTAAAAGAGGTGAGTTTTCCAATTGCTTCATGTGTGATTCCGCATTATGGCCTATCAGTGTGTGGCTTCAAAATGGAGAGTTTCATTTTAGGAAAAAAAAAAAAAAAAGGATTTCCCACAAGGATTTCCCCTAAGTATCTCTCAGATTGCCACTAGTTTCTTTTTATGTAGCTCACTATGATATCATTGTTATTTATTAACGTAATTTACATGATCTTGATACCATAAAGATGTATAGTCCCTGACTTCAAGGAGTGCAATAGGATATATGCATTGAAACTGGATTCAAGAGGTTTGACATTAAAATAAATTTGAAAAGGGAGCCACTGAGAGGTTTCAAGAAAAGGAGTAAACTCAAAAACAGATGAAGATAATTTTAGCAGGAGGGCAATGCATGGTCACCTGAATATAAGAAGACTAGGGTTCAAAATATAAAATTCGACAACAGCATTTAAGAAAAGAAGGTGAACAAGAACAAGCATTTCTTAAATAAAAAAAAAAAAAAACAATGCTAATAATAATAACAATGATAGCAGCTAATGTTTACTGAGTATTTACCACATGGCAAGCTCAGTGTATAACTGATTTTCATGTACTCTCATTTACTCTACACAGCATCCTATGAGACAGGCATTACTAAAACCATTTGACTTATAGGAAAAATGAGGCAGAGTACTTAAGTAACTTTCCTGAGGTTAAATGTCTGGTTGAAGTGTTAGCTTGCATAAAACTTGGATGTATACTTCAATATATACCTCATGTGAACACAGTAATCATAGATTTACTGTTAACAGTATAGACAAATGTATACAAATGAATAAGGATCATCTTCTTTAAAGTAGTCAATTAGGAAACCATACACTTATTACACTGTTGCAAACATTTCTGGAATTCTTCTTTAGTAATTGTGTTCTAGATCTGAAATACACTTTTAGCCTATTCACTAGGAGGAATCTTTCTTTGAGGTTGAATTTAAATTTTATAAATACTGAAAAAAATAAGTTGGAATTAACTAGGTCAAATGAAGTGAGATATCAATCTGGATAAATTCATTTGGGAACAAAAACATAATGTGGCATGAAGAAATGAGATGACTATTTTTTTTTTTCTGAAAACATTCACCCAAAATTCTAGAGCAGGGGAAGCATCTTTCAAATCAATAATAGCTTCCCTAGAAGAAAATGTCTTAACTCTACTAATTCTGGTTCTAGTATGTGTGTTCATATTAAAATGTAAATGTTGTTTACATTATAATTAAGAGGTTATACATTTTACGTAATACTATTAAAGAAGAGTATTCCTACATATGAGATACGCAAGCACAGATACATTATACATAGTATGGATATTCAAATGTGTAGAGATCAGCATGTACTAGATTACTTGACAAGGGCTTCATGGAAGGAAGTAGGGATGAACCTGGGCTTGAAGAACAAGTTAAATTTCGGTGAGGGATCATCTATGTAGGGTAGAGGAATCTGACTTGATTAACTAATAAAGTAGACTTGAAAAAGAGTCTAATTTAAAGGAAATAGGAGCTGTCCTAAAATACATTTTTAAACCAAACATCAGCAAAAGCAGATGTTACTATCTGGAGCACAGTGAGAGACAAGCATACACAGTATGATGGACTCAGATTACATGGGGAGGGGGTTGCTGAATGATTACCAGCTGAGGAGTTTGAACATGATCTAAAGTTAGCCTATTATCCTTCCACCGGTGATTTTTTAAGTCTCAAGGATCTGTCAAGGCCCACTAATAAATGTCTTGCTCTACAAAGGCAATTTAAGAAAAGAAAAGAAAAGTAACAGGGATACTTCAAATTCTCTTTTCCTTGAGTAAAGGCCCTCCGACTGACCTTGCTTTAAAGACAGACACAGTGGGCAAGAACTGAAAAGGGCCATCAGCAGTGTGTAGATAAGCTTTTAGAAACACCTTATTGTCTTTCAAACAGATGAGCAGATTTTCTGGTAGGATTCAGTTAATGCACAAAATTCTTTTTACCAAGTATGAACTTTTCTGGTTACTGGATAATTATTTTCTACATAAAATACAGCCCTACAAAAGCCTTGCTATTTCTTTAATTAAAGTAAATACTTGTTTACACTACTCTACTGCAAATTTTTAAAGTGCGAGATAATAATGAATCCCATTTTTGCAGTGCATTGTAAATCATATTAGTAACTTCTGGTGCTCTCTAGGTTTAATAGGTGATAGTTTATTATTCATGTTCAGCATAAACTAAGTCGTTAAAATTACAAATTTACAAGTAAGTTACAAAAAGTATGCTTGTCTTCAGGATTATGGTTTTAATAATTGAAAATACTATCTGACCTAGAGCAAGCAAAATATAGAAACTTGAATGTTCACCTGAAACTCATGGCTGAGAGTAACAGAAGTCCCTGAACACTGGGACCATCTTTCTATTTATGTCAGGATAGAAAAGCCAGTAAATGAACCAAGGAAGTTTACGTTGTTTTATAGGATTTATATTTCCAGAATTCCTTTAGGAGGTTCATGTTTCCAAAATGCAAACATTATAAATATGAAAGGAGACATGTTAATGCATGTCAAGTTAGATTCTGGCATGAGCAGAAGATGCTTGTCTTCATATCAAAACATGTCTTTATTTTTATGCACAGAATACTAAACTACATAGAAAATTCTAAACCCTGTGTGAGTCCACACAGGGTTTCCTGCCCAGAGTCCCATTATAAAAATAGTTTCCTGTCCAGAGTTTCCTGCCCAGAGTCCCCAATATAAAAATAGCTTCAACATTTATTGCTGTACATTTGACACACAAAATCAAGCCTTGTCAGATGGGTTTCAGCTAAAATGTTTCATAAAGATTTAGGAAAAAATCAAGCAAAAGAATAAAATGGACTGCTTCCATAAGACTTGTTCCCTTAACTTTTCCTCCTCACTACATGCTGCTATAGCAACTGCCAGATAAAGACCCAGGAATGGGTTCAGCCTTTACAAACCAAGGGTCCTGTGGTTTTACTCCTCACTACTTCATAAATTGCCTTCTCAACTGTTCCATGAGATTTGTTAAATGGGATTCAGAAATTTTTGCAGTCCTTAACTGCTCTAGAATTGAACAAATTAGAAGTAGGCAGGAAAGGGAACATTATAAATTGCAAAAACTAGTGCAATACTGATTGACTGTAAAAGGTTAAAACACGCCTTCAATTTTCCAGCAGAGCAGTAGCAGTGCCAGTGGATCTCACACTACAGATGTCAGTATTAGAAATGGCCATGGTCTCTATAGAACCAAAAGCTTCTGTCATCTTTAAGTGGGACTAGAGAAGTAGGAAAAAGCTTGAGGAAATTACCTGTAAGGTTGTGCCTGATCCTTCTTTCCATAAACATTAGGGAAGAACTTTTGGCAAGTGTTAGCTTGAAAAGTGAAATATGATCAACAAAATGGTCCTCTTCATTTAAAATGTAAGAATAAAGGGCTATATTACTCTGAATTGAGAATACATATATAATGCCAACTATTCAATTAGAGAAAGGTCCCCATATTTCCATTTCCTCATCAATTTCCACCGGTATAGAAATGATTCTTCTCCAATTCAGTAAGTTAATAGTAGAGTACAAAGCTTTATGGATTTCTCTGAAGAAGCTTGATTAAGAATTTTATTTTCAAGATAAAAGATGTTAGCCACCTCTAACATAAAGCCTCAAGGGGAAAGAGTTTGTGGGCTGCTTTATAACTTTTAGAAGCCTCAACCTCATGGCTATGTTTTTTTTTTTTCTTTTTACCAAACTTGAAAGGGGCTGTTCCACCTCAGTGACCAGCTACTAGTTAAATGCCAACTGAACCCAAGCACTGTGCTCCAGTAACTTGTGTGCTTTTAAACACGTTTCAGGCATGGAGATAGAATATCCTTGTCACAAAACCAAGACAATAAGACATCAACAACTGGAATGATGTTTCTAAATACATCTGTACAAGGAAAACTTCTCTTTCCATCCAGTAAGCATGCCTTGAGTGTGTCAGGCCATTGTGACATGCATCAGGGTTCTCAGGTCATTAACACAGTACACACATTCTCAGGTCCTAACTTCATCTACTCAACCTGTGTAAACAATCATCTAAAGATGGAGAAATATGTTAAGTTAATCAATAATGGAATTCCTGTTTACTGTTTTCTATTATAGAATTAAGCATTTATGGGATGTATGACACCACAATACTAATGAGTAATGACAGAAATAGAGTTTTCATATTGCACTTCAGTCTTGTGTTGTAGATCAATGCAATAGGTGATTCTCAAATCTGAGCAAGCATCAAAATCATCTGGGAGCCTTGTTACAACACAGGTTACTGGAACCCACTCCGAGCGTTTCTGATTCAGTAAGCATGAGATAGAGCCTCTGGATTTGCATTTTGACAAGTTCCTAGGTAATGTTGTTGCTATTGGTCCATGGAACATGCTTTGGGAATTACTGTGTCAGGGCACGGTCATAATGAACCCTAGGTTTCAAGTTCAAATCTTATTTTAGCCAGCAGATATTACACAAAGGAAAATTCTGAGGTAACCACCCTAACCAGACATGACAGTTCAGCAAATGTCTGCCCTTGGTTACAGGGAGGACAAGATGACAAAATAATCATGCTTCTTTGCAATCCCATACACTGTTCTATAAAATCACTATCTGTATTAGTAATTGCAACTTTACATACAAATAGCATAATACTTTTTTGAATTTTTAAAACTTTTTACTTTGAAGAATTTCAAACATAAAAATAGAATAGTAGAATAAACACACATATACCTATCAACTATGTTGTTTAATTATTAATATTTTGTTAAATTTGCTTCATTTATATTTTAGCTAATGTATTTTAAAGTAACTCCAAGACATCATAATATTCCTCCTCTAAATAGTTCTGTATGTAAAAAGAGCAAAACATTTTGTGTTTTTTTCTTTTTTAATTACTTTTGCTTTCAAAATACTTTAATTTCTACTATTTTTCAACATCTACTAAGTAATTAGGGCAAGTAATCTTACATGTTTTTAGACAATAACATTTAATAATCAAATATTGAAACGACTGGCTCAAGATACTAGAGCAAGTTAGTGACAGAACAGAAATCATGACTCATTAATTCACTTACTGACTTAATTATTCAGCAGATATGTGACTGTTGGTCTCCTGTCTTTTGACCTTATGCTCTTTCCAGAAAACTAAGTTGCTATTCAAAATTCAGTCTGAAAGAAATTAGACCAGCATGATCAAAAGTGTGCTCCACATAATACTAATTCTTCAGGATGCTAAAAGATGTATACACACACACACAAATAATTCTGTGGCCAAATAAGTTTGGGAAATCATGGATTAATTAAACAGCTTTCTTTATTGAAGAGCTTTTCAGAGCCTCTAATAAACTATTATGCATTGGAATTCTGCAAGAGACACAACCTTAAACGTGCAGTATTTCCCCAATGTATTAAACAATCTTTTGACCTGACTTGGTTGTGTGTGTGTGTATGCATGTGTGTGTGTGTGTGTGTGTGTGTGTGTGTGTGTATTTTGTTTGTTTAAGGAACATCTCTATGAAACATATTTTTTGTTTGTTTGTTTGGAGACGGAGTCTTGCTCTGTCGCCCAGGCTGGAGTGCAGTGGCCAGATCTCAGCTCACTGCAAGCTCCGCCTCCCGGGTTCACGCCATTCTCTTGCCTCAGCCTCCCGAGTAGCTGGGACTACAGGCGCCCGCCACCTCGCCCGGCTAGTTTTCTGTATTTTTTAGTAGAGACAGGGTTTCACCGTGTTAGCCAAGGTGGTCTCGATCTCCTGACCTCGTGATCCGCCCGTCTCGGCCTCCCAAAGTGCTGGGATTACAGGCTTGAGCCACCGCGCCTGGCCTTTATGAAACATATTTTGATCAATGTTCCACTAGTAGAGTCTAGAGTTTGTTTGCTCTACATGTTCAAGAAAACTTTCAAGGAAAAACAATGCAATATTCCAACGATAGAAACTAAGGGGGAGGGCCCAAGATGGCTGAATAGAAACAGCTCCAGCAGCTCCCAGCGAGACCAATGCAGAAGGCAGGTGACTTCTGCATTTCCAACTGAGATACCCAGTCCATCTCACTGGGACTTGTTAGACAGTGGGTGCGACCCATGGAGAGGGAGCAGAAGCAGGATGGGGAAGTGCATGGAGCCAGGGGGCCTCCTTCCCCCAGGCAAGGGAAGCTATAAGTGACTGTGCCACCTACCCAGGGTACTACACTTTTCCCGTGGATTTTTGCAATCCGTGGATCAAGAGATTCCCTCGTGAGCCTACGCCACCAGGGTCCTGAGTTTTGAGCACAAAACTGGGTGGCTTTTTGGGCAGGCACTAGGCGGCAGGAGTTTTTTCATACTCCAGCAGCTCCTGGAACTCCAGTGAGACAGGAGAACCATACACTCCCCTGGAAATGGGGCTGAAACCAGGTAGCCAAGCACTCTTGCTGGGTGGGTCCGACTCCCACGGAGCTTAGCAAGCTAAGAACCACTGGACTGAGATTCCCACTGCCAGCAGAGCAGTCTGATGTTGGCCTGGGGCAATCGACTTTGGTAGGGAGAGGGGTGAACACCATTATTGTAGCTTTAGTAGGTGGTTTTCCCCTGACAGTGCTAACGAGACTGGGAGGTTTGAACTGGGTGGAATTCACCATAGTGCAGCAAAGCAGCTGTGGCCAGACTGCTTCTCTAGATTCCCCCTCACTGGGCAGGGCATCACTGCAGGAAATCCAGCAGCTCCAGTGAGGGGCTTACAGACAGAACTCTCACCTACCTGAGACAGAGCACCTGTGGGGAGGGAAGCCTGCAGTTGCAGGTTCAGCAAACTTAATCTTTCCTGCCTGTCTCTGAAGAGTGTGGCTGATCCTGACAAGGAGGATTCTCCCAGCACAGTGCTAAGGGACAGACAGCCTCCTCAAGCGGGTCCCTGGTCCCCTGCCTCCTGATTGAGGGAGACCTCCCAACAGGGGTCAACAGACACCTCATACAAGAGAACTCTGGTTGGCATCAGGCTGGTGCCCCTCTGAAACAAAGCTTCCAAAGGTAAGAGCAGACCACAATCTTTGCTATTCTGCAGCCTCCACTGGTAATAGCCAGACGAACAGGGTCTGGAGTGGACCCCCAGCAAACTGCAGCAGACCTGCAGAAGAGGGGCTTGACTGTTAGAAGAAAAACTAAAAAACAGAAAGTAAAAACAGCAACAACATCAACACTAAAGACCCTTCCCCCATCCCCCACACAAAAACCCCATTCAAAGGCCATCAGCCTCAAAGATCAAAGGTAGATAAATCAACAAAGATGGGGAAAAACCAGCGCAAAAATGCCAAAAATTCCAAAAGCCAGAATTCCTCTTTTCCTCCAAATGATTGCAACACCCCTCCAGCAAAGGTACAGAACTGGACGGAGAATGAGACAGATAAATCGACAGAAGTAGGCTTCAGAAGGTGGGTAATAACAAACTCCATTGAGCTAAAGGAGAATGTTCTAACCCAATGGAAAGAAGCTAAAAACCTTGATAAAATGTTACAGAGCTGCTAACTAGAATAACCAGTTTAGAGAGGAACATAAATGACCTGATGGAGCTGAAAAATGCAGCACAAGAACTTCATGAAGCACACACAAGTATCATTGCCAGATTGATCAAGCAGAAGAAAGGATATCAGAGTTTGAAGACCATCTTGCTGAAATAAGGCATGCAGACAAGATTAGAGAAAAAAAAAGAATAAAAAGGAACAACAACAACAACAAAAAAACCAACAACAAAACCTCTGAGAAACATGGACTATGTAAAAAGACAGAACCTACAATTGATTGGAGTACGTGAAAGAGACTGGGAAAATGGATCCAAGTTGGAAAACACACTTCATGATACTGTCCAGGAGAACTTCCCCAACCTAGCAAGACAGGCCAACATTCAAATTCAGAAAATACAGAGAACAACACTAAGATGCTCCAAGAGAAGATCAACCCCAAGACTCATAATCATCAGATTTTCCAAGGTTGAAATGAAGGGGAAAAAATGTTAAGGGCAGCCAGAGAGAAAAGCCAGGTCACCTATAAAGGGAAGCCCATCAGAATAACAGCAGACCTCTCAGCAGAAACCCTACAAGCCAGAAGAGAGTGGAGGCCAATATTGAACATTCTTAAAGAATTTTCAATCCAGAATTTGATATCCAGCCAGACTAAGCTTCATAAGTGAAAAAATAAAATCCTTTCCAGACAAGCAAATGCTAAGGGATTTCATCACCACCAGGCCTGCCTTGCAAGAGCTCCTGAAGGAAGCACTAAATACGGAAAGGAAGGAAAAACCAGTACCAGCCACTGCAAAAACACACCAAAATATAAAAACCAATGATGCTGTGAAGAAACTGCATCAACTAGTATGCAAAATAACCAGCTAGCATCATGATGACAAGATCAAATTCATATATAACAATATTAACCTTAAATTTAAATGGACTAAATTCCCCAATTAAAAGACACAGACTGGCAAATAGGATAAAGAATCAAGACCCATCAGTGTGCTGTATTCAGGAGACCCACCTCACATGCAAAGACACACATAGGCTTAAAATAAAGGGATGGAGAAAAATTTACCAAGCAAATGGAAAGCAAAAAAGAGCAGGGGTTGCAATCCTAGTCTCTGATAAAACAAACGTTAAACCAAAAAAAAAAAAAAAATCAAAAAGACAATAAAGGCATTATATAATCGTAAAGGGATCAATTCAAGAAGAAGAGCTAACTATCCTAAACGTATATGCACCCAATACAGGAGTACCCAGATTCATAAAACAAGTTTTTAGAGACCTACAAAGAGACTTAGACTGCTACGCAATAACAATGGGGGACTTTAACACTCCATTGTCAATATTAGACATATCAACAAGACAGAAAATTAACAAGGATATTCAGGACTTGAACTTAGCTCTGAATCAAGTGGACCTAATAGACATGTACAGAATTCTTCACCCCAAATCAACAAAATATACATTCTTCTCAGTGCCACATGACACTTACTGGAAAATAGACCATGTCATTGGAAGTAAAACACTCCTCAGCAACTGCAAAAGAACTAAAATCATAAGAAACAGTCTCTCAGACCACCAAATTAGAACTCACGATCCAGAAACTCACTCAAAACCACACAACTACATGGAAATTGAACAACCGGCTCCTGAATGACTCCTGGGTAAATAACAAAATTAAGGCAGAAATCAAGAAGTTCTTTGAAACCAATGAGAACAAAAAGACAATGTACCAGAATCCCTGGGACACAGCTAAAGCAGTGTTAAGAGGGAAATTTATAGCACTAAAGGCCCACATTAGAAAGCTGGAAAGATCTCAAGTTGACACCCTAACATCACAATTAAAAGAGCTAGAGAAGCAAGAGAAAACAGATCCAAAAGCTAGCAGAAGACAAGAAATAACTAAGAGCAGAACTGAAGGAGATAGAGACATGAAAAACCCTTCAAAGAGTCAATAAATCCAGGAGTTGTTTTTTTTTTTTCCCTTTGGGGGGAAAAAATAGACAACTAGCTAGACTAATAAAGAAGGAAAGAGAGAAGAGTCAAATAGACACAATAAAAAAATGATAAAGGGGATATCACCACTGCCCCACACAGAAATACAAACTACCATTAGAGAATACTAAAAACAACTAAACAACTAAAAACAACTTTTCTAGTTTATACAAATAAACTAGAAAAGCTAGAAGAAATGGATAAATTCCTGGATACATACACCTTCCCAAGACTAAACAAGGAAGAAGCTGAATCCCTGAATAGACCAATATCAAGTTCTGAAATTGAGGCAGTAATTAACAGCCTGCCAATCAAAAAATTCCCAGGAGCAGATAGATTCACAGCCAAGTTCTACCAGAGGTACAAAAAGGAGCTGCTACCATTCCTTCTGAAACTATTCCAAACCATTGAAAAGGAGGGACACCTCCCTAACTCATTTTATGAGACCAGCATCATCCTGATACCAACACCTGACAAAGACACAACAAATAAAGAAAACTTCAGGCCAATATCCCTGATAACACTGATGTAAAAATCCTCAATAAAATACTGGCAAACTGAACCCAGCAGCACATCAAAAAGCTTATCCACCACGATCAAGTCAGCTTCATCCCTGGGTTGCAAGGCTGGTTCAACATATACAAATTCATCAATGTAATCCATCACATAAACAGAATCAATGACAAAAACCACATGATTATCTCAATAGATGCAGAAAAGGCCTTCAATAAAATTCAACATCCCTTCATGTTAAAAACTCTCAATAAACTGGGTATTGATGGAACATATCTCAAAATAATAAAAGCTATTCATGACAAAACCATAGCCAATTTCATACTGAATGGGCAAAAGCTGGAGGCATTCCCTTTAAAAACCGGCACAAGACAAGGATGCCCTCTTGCACCAGTCCTATTCAACAGAGTAATGGAAGTTCTGGCCAGGGCAATCAGGCAAGAGAAAGAAATGAAGGGTATTCAAACAGGAAGCGAGGAAGTTAAATTGTTTGCATATGACATGATTCTATATTTAAAAAACCCCATTGTCTCAGCTTCAAAACTCCGTAAGCTGATAAGCAATTTCAGCAAAGTCTCAGGATACAAAATCAATGTACAAAAATCACAACCATTCCTATACACCAACAATAGAGAAGCAGAGAGCCAAATCATGAGTGAACTCCCATTCACAATTGCTACAAAGAAAATAAAATACCTAGGAATACAGCTAACAAGGGACATGAAGGACCTCTTCAAGGAGAACTACAAACCACTGCTCAAGGAAATAAGAGAGGACACAAACAAATAGAAAAACATTCCATGCTCATGGATAGGAATAATTAGTATCTTGAAAATGGCCATACTGCCCAAAGTAATTTTTAGATTCAGTGCTATTGCCATCAAACTACCACTGACATTCTTCACAGAATTAGAAAAAAAAAAAAAACTTTAAATTACATATGGATTCGAAAAAGAGCGCATATAGCCAAGACAATCCTAAACAAAAAGAACAAAGCTGCAGGTATCACAATACCTAACTTCAAACTATACTACAAGGCTACAGTAACCCAAACAGCATGGTACTGGTACCCAAACAGACATACAGGCCAATGGAACAGAACAGATACCTCAGAAATAACACCACACATCTACAACCATCTGATCTTCTACAAACCTGACCAAAACAAGCAATTGGGAAAGGATTCCCTATTCAATAAATGGTGCTGGGAAAACTGGCTAGCCAAATGCAGAAAACTGAAACTAGACTCCTTCCTTACACCTTATACAAAAATTAACTCAAGATGGATTTAACAGTTAAATGTAAAACCCAAAACAATAAAAACCCTGGAAGAAAACGTAGGCAATACCAATCAGGACATGGGCATGGGCAAAGACTTCATGACGAAAACACCAAAAGCTATTGCAACAAAAGCCAAAATTGACAAATGGATCTAATTAAACTAGAGAGCTTCTACACAGCAAAAGAAACTATCATCAGAGTGAACAGGCAACCTACAGAATGGGAGAAAATTTTTGCAATCTACCCATCTGACAAAGGTCTAATATCCCGAATCTACAACAAATTTGTAAACAAATTTGCCACAACCCCATCAAAAAGTGGGCAAAGGATATGAGCAGACACTTCTCAAAAGAAGACATTTATGTTGCCAACAACAGACATATGAAAAAAAGCTCATCATCACTGGTCATTAGAGAAATGCAAATCAAAACCACAATGAAATAATATCTCACGTGAGTCAGAATGGTAATTATTAAAAAGTCAAGAAACAATAGGTGCTGCTGAGGCTTTGGAGAAATAGTAATGCTTTTACACTGTTGGTTGGAATTTAAATTAGTTTAACCGTTGTGGAAGACAGTGTGGCAATTTCTCAGGGATTTAGAACTAGGAATATCATTTGACCCAGCAATCCAATTACTGGGTATATACCCAAAAGAATATAAATTATTCTACTACAAAGACACATGCACATGTATGTTTATTGCAGCACTATTTACAATAGTAAAGACATGGAACCAACCCAAATGCCCACCTATGATAGATTAGAAAAAAAATGTGGTACATATACACCATGGAATACTATGCAGCCAATAAAAAGAATGAGATCATGTCCTTTGCAGGGACATGGATGAAACTGGAAGCCATCATCCTCAGCAAACTAACACAGGAACAGAAAACCAAACACCACATGTTCTCACTCATAAGTGGGAGTTGAACAATGACAACATATGGACACAGCTAGGGGAATGGCACACACTGGGGCCTGTCATGGGGTGGGGACCATAAGGAAGGAGAGCATTAGGACAGATACCTAATGCATGAGGGACTTAAAACCTAAATGATGGGTTGATAGGTACAGCAAACCACCATGGCACATGTACATCTATATAAAAAACTTGCTCATTCTGCACTTGTATCCTGGAATTTAAAGCAAAGTAAAGTAAGAAAACTTAAACAAAAAAAAAAGAAACAAGACCAGATTTTTACCCACTTTCAAACACTAAAATGAGACTACTCACCTAAAAGTGAATTGACTCCTTCGAACTTTAAAATATTAAAGTAGACATTCAAGTTAAATATATTTAGCATCGTACTTTAGAATAAAAGCATTATATAATTGTAATAACTTAATCACACCACCATACTCAGAGACAGTTCTATAGTTTCTAATAACTTAACTAAAATGTTTTATTTAATATATACCTTAATAATTTCTATACTCAGTTGGAAACGACTTAGATATTCATAGGATAGCATAATAATTATATTTGTAAAAAAATTCACTCCAAATCAAATGTGCATTACATTTAATGTGAATTAACTTTTGTTATACTTAAAATCAATTTAAATGAAGGTTAATGGAAGGAAACATGAAAATGCTGATATAGTACAATACCAAGAATGTATGTATATGATATCAAAACAATTCAAGGGTATTACCTGAGGGAATTCAGTATCTAGTCGATTGAGTAACAGGGCATTCTAACTTTCTGTAAATACATACACAAGTATACAAGGTTGTCAACGATCTGATTTACAAGTGAAAATAATCAACCAGATGTTTTTAAAGTACCTAAAAGTTGGGCATTATGCCTAGGTAATGGCAGTGTTTCACTTTTTCTATGAATGGTTTTGCCATCAGTAAAACAGAGCTCCGAAATATTCAATAGCTACAGTTCTATCTAGTGTTGGCTGAGGAAGAAGCTTTATAAAGGTCCTTTGTGAAGTTACTTATTTTTTCTGCATTTCATTGTCCTCATCTCCAAAGCAGCTCATAACCCTTTTAGACATTTTATGAGGACAAACAGAGAAGACTATACTGATTGTCAAAAATCAAAATGTCTAGGTAAATTGGGATGGGCAATCATAAATGAAGATTAACTACAAAATGATTGCTTTATGTTAGGATTTTTGACATTTTATCTAAATTTTATTGCTGCAGAAATTTTGTTTCAAGATAGACTATGCATTTTAAAGTGAATCTGATAAATATCTTAGTATTTAATTTTAATAGTAATCAGTGCTGAATATTTTAATCTGCAATAACCTTAAAATGTATAATTTATATTATAGTAACCATGGAAGACCCTAATTATTCATTTCTGCCTTTTGTTAACATGAAGTGCTAATATTGGGTGCTGAATTAAATAGTAAAATAGTGTTTTCACACTCTTCTGCCAAAAAATTACCTATGTAATTTGTGTTTTCCTTCATTTAAGAAGACTGGATATGACTGGATATGACAAATGATAGTTCGCATTTGAGTAAAATGTGATCATCTCAGAAATCAGTTAAAGTTTAATATTTATTCCAGGTTGACCAAATCAGGGAGTAAAGATTTCTGAGTCACTGTGTTATCCAACTTGAAAAGAGTCAATAAACCCTAGTTAATTGGCAGGCAACAGTCTCACCAGATTAAGTGTATAAACTCTGGACTACTACAACATCCCAGCAAGCTTAATCCACAAGTGGATGATACAACAGAAAACATTTTTGTTAAATATCTCTTGGAATGATGCTAAACCTATCATTTGGATGAAAATTAAACAAATACCTGTAAGGAGAATTAACACATCTATCTAAGCTTCTTTCTTGGGGCTATAATTATCTGGATATTCATCTTCTCATAAAATCTTCCTCCTTTAAATCTAATCGTTCATATATCAATAGACACCTAAGGCACAGAAATATGCAATAATGTAATTATAAAAATTAATTCAATAAAAATAAAAACAAGCTAAGATTTACAATAAAGATTATAATCTAATCCTCAACAGTTTAATGAGGCATCTCTTCACTGTGAGTTTTAGCTTCTTCATCTGCCAAATGGGAATAATATAATTATATCCCCATGTTGAATGGATACATGAAAACAAATGCAAGATATTACAATGTAACAATTGTGGACAACAATAAAAAGCTTTTCAGATTTGTATGTAGCCTGCCATCTTTAAACGCAGTAATCTTCTGCCTTACGCACAAAAGGTCCAAATGGCTGGTCAACTTAGAGGGGATGGGGAATTGGAAGTTAATAGAAAGCAAACTATTTCTTTACTTTTAGGTAAACCAATGAATTCCAAACTAAAATTTTTAATCACTAAAAAAAAAAAAAAAAAATAGAAAAACCATTATTTTAAATAGACCTTAAAATAATTATATAATTATTATTTAACCTTTGTTACATAAAAAGTCACCCTTTGAGTAACACTGATTTAGAAAAAATAAATTTAAATAATTGAAAAATGAGTAGCTTGAGTACTTGACTTCTCACTGATTTGTTTTGGTATCTCATAGACCACTGATTCTCAGCTGGAGGCCTTATTCTCTAGGGATGGATTTCAAAATCTTTAGAGTAGTGTTATATGAAGTGTAGCTTGAAAAAGCATGCTTACCATCATAATATAATTTTATATTTGTAAAATGGAAAAGATATAATATTTTCATAAAGAAGCCACAGAAAATAAAACTCTCAATGGAGTTCAGGGACATAAGTTTTTATGTATATCAAAAAGAGATATATGTTTGAATATGATGACAAATAAGGTGGAAGGCTTAGTCCCAGCTCCCATAAGACTCTGGGCAAGGGATTCTGTTTATGCCTGCATCACTAATCTGTTAACAGGTCATGTAAATTGCCAGCATTAGCAACTGGCCCACAATAATGCTCTGAAGATTCTCTACACACTGTAAAGTGGTTGGTGAGCAAAGCAATCACAACTACAAAAATCAAGCAATGAAGAGCAGGCTGTCAGCAGATTGGGACATCCTTGGGTGTTTAGGCATGACAGATAACCTAGGGTTGCCACATTTAGCAAATAAGTCCCATTTGTGACCTACTTATACTAAAAAAAATTAACTGTTTATCTCGGGTTGAAATGTAACTGGGCATCCTATATTTTATCTGGCAACTCTTGTGAAATCCCCCTCCCAATGTATCAATAGGATGACACTTCCTGAAGGATCATAAAGTATGTCATAGAAACAGATATATATAAGAGCGAGTAACTCAACTTGGTAATTTAGTAAGAAAATGTTCTTGTTCCTATGTTGCTCACTAGCTCTTTAATGAGAAAAGGCTATGTTGTACATTAGTATCAGTTGTCACTGCTGAGATCCAACATATGGTAGTGACAGCAAATAAGAACTGATCTGCTCTTGGAAGAATCATTATTAACCTTAAAAGGATAATGTACATACATTAGTTTAGTGCCTATACTTTCTGTGTTTTGAGAGTGAAACCTTATATTGGAACATAGCCTAAAAAAACATTCACCTACTCAACCCAAGTCATTAGAAATGAGGATTGAGGAAACAACATAAATAAATTAGAAGAAACATAGTATTATAGAGGAAATGGCATTGCATAGAATGAGATTCAAGAGACCAGAATTCTCTTATTTCTCTTCTACCATTAGTTTGTGCAACCACATAAAATTATTTAACTCTTTTGGCCTCGGTTTCAAAAAGAGTAAAATTAAAAAGTTATACTGGTTACTTACTCATCATTTGTTTACTAAGCATCTGTTATACACTAGACCTAGAGCTAAGGAGTAGAAATACTCCTTTCAAGGAGCTCATGGTCCACCATCTTTTTAGTTTGAATGCTCTATAATTTGCACTTTTCTGCATTTGAGCTTTACAAATAGTTCCTCCAAAAATGTTTTTTATCTACCTTGTGATGTATATAAAAATCTCTTGAAAATTCCATTTGTTGCTAGTGCCTAAAAGAAACAAGGGCAGATGTATGTGAAGAACATCAACATCACCATGGTTTTAAAGCTATTCAACTTAGTATTGGAAGTTCTGGCCAGGGCAACCAGGCAAGAGAAAGAAATAAAGGGTATTCAAATAGGAAGAGAGGAAGTCAAATTGTCTCTCTTTGCAGATGACATCATGGTCTATTTAGAAAACCCCATTGTCTCAGCACAAAATCTCCTTAAGTTGATAAGCAACTTCAGGAAAGTCTCAGGATATAAAATCAATGTGCAAAAATCACAAGCATTCCTCTATGCCAATAATAGACAGAGAGCTAAATCATGAGTGAACTCCCATTCACAATTATTACAAAGAGAATAAAATACCTAAGAATACAACTTATAAGGGATGTGAAGGACCTCTTCAAGGAGCACTATAAGCCACTGCTCAAGGAAATAAGGGAGGAGACAAATAATTGGAAAAACATTCCATGCTCATGGATAGGAAGAATCAATATCTTGAAAATGGCCATATTGCCCAAAAGTAATTTACAGATTCAATGCTATCTCCATCAAGCTACCAGTGACTTTCTTCACAGAATTTGAAAAACCACTTCAAATTTCACATGGAACCACAAAAGAGCCTGTATATAGCCAAGACAATCCTAAGCAAAAAGAATAAAGCTGAAGGCATCACACTACCCGACCTCAGACTATACTACAAGGCTACAGTAACCAAAACAGCATGGTACTGGTACCAAAACAAATATATAGACCAATGGAACAGAACAGAGGCCTCAGAAATAATGCCACACATCTACAACCATCTGATCTTTGACAGATCTGACAGAAACAAGCAATGGGGAAAGTATTCCCTATTTAATACATGGTGTTGGGAAAACTGGCTAGCCATAGGCAGAAAACTGAAACTGGACCCCTTCCTTACACCTCATACAAAATTTAACTCAAGATGGATTAAAGACTTAAATATAAGACCTAAAACCATAAAAACCATAGAGGAAAACATAGGCAATACCATTTAGGACATAGGCCTGGGCAAAGACTTCATGACTAAGACACCAAAAGGAATGACAACAAAAGCCAAAATTGACAAATGGGATCTAATTAAACTAGAGAGCTTCTGTACAGCAAAAGAAACTATCATCAGAGTGAACAGGCAACCTACAGAATGGGAGAAAATTTTTGCAATCTATCTATCTGACAAAGGGCTAATATCCAAAATCTACAAGGAAGATAAATAAATTTACAAGAAAAAAACAAGCCCATCAAAAAGTGGGTGAAGGATATGAACAGACACTTCTCAAAAGAAGATATTTATGCAGTGAACAAACATATGAAAAAAAGCTCATCATCACTGGTCATTAGAGAAATGCAAATCAAAACCACAATGAAATACCATCTCACGCCAGTAGCATGGTGATCACTAAAAAGTCAGGAAACAACAGATGCTGGAGAGGATGTGGAGAAATAGGAAAACTTTTACACTGTTGGTGGGAGTACAAATTAGTTCAACCATTGTGGAAGACAGTATGGAGATTCCTCAAGGATCTAGAACCAGAAATAGCATTGGACCCAGCAATCCCATTACGGGGTATATACCCAAAGGATTATAAATCATTCTACTATAATGACACATGTACATGTATGTTTATTGCAGCACTGTTCACAATAGCAAAGACTTGGAACCAACCCAAATGCCCATCAATGATAGACTGGATAAAGAAAACGTGACACATCTACACCATGGAATACTAGGCAGCCATAAAAAGGATGAATTCATATCCTTTGCAGGGACATGGATGAAGCTGAAACCATCATTCTCAGCAAACTAACACAGTAACAGAAAACCAAACACTGCATGTTCTCACTCATAAGTGGGAAATGAACAATGAGAACACATGGACACAGGGAGGGGAACATCACACACTGGGGCCTATCGGGGGTTGGGGGACAAGGGAAGGAATAGCAGTAGGAGGAATACCTAATGTAGATGATGGGTTGATGGGTGCAGCAAACCACTGTGGCACGTGTACATCTATGTAACAAACCTGCACTTTCTGCAGATGTATTCCAGAAGTTAAAGTATAATAAAAAAATTTAAAAACAGCAAGGATCAAATTCAGTATTAGTTAACTTTAAAATAGTTCAGAGAAAACTGAAAGTTTTGCTTTAAACCATAAGAACTCAGATAATTTAAATTTAATGATATCTGTTTTCTATGCTTAACTTAAAACCAGAATGATTCAAGGCAGTGAATTGTGCTAAAGATACTCAGATTATGACCAGTGCTAGGACAATGAATTTTATCACTCCAACATATGTTTGATGATCCAACAAACAGGTTCATGGAACCCAGATGTTTAACTTTACCATAATGATTTGGCTTGAGAGTATTTGTTTAGTTTCTGGTTACATTGCCACACTGAGACCAAGAGCTATCAACTCCATTTTTATTTTTTTATATTATGTTGAATTAAAAAATTTACAACATTAAAATGTTTATTTTGGAAGCATTGTTGGGGTCCTACTTGGAGAGGAAATATCTAAACTCACTATATTAGTTATGCAAACTTCCCCAAAATGTTTGTAGAATTTGAGTAACTTAAAAATTAATTAAAAGCAAGCATAATATTTTTGATGGCAAATTTCCTAACTCCTTCCTCAAAGTTAATAATAATCCATTTAAAATTAACTAAATTACGAACCTTAGAAATTATGAAACTGCGGTCTTTGAAATTTGTACCTTATTTTTCATCTAGGGGTACCGCAATTGTAATCTTAAAGTATCGATAATCATTCAAATATTGCTTTATAAAGAATTACTTGAGTTACAGGTAACATGTATGGAACTTTAAAGGCCTTATTGACAAGCATATCCCTACAGACTAATACGAGTGGACAGATCTTAGCTTGTCAGTTTAGCTTGGATGAAAACGTACAATTAACAGATTGCAATATAGATGTTTCTCATCAACCTTTGACAAATGAAAGGTAAGCAGAGCTGTGTGCTTCTCATAAATTGCTGAGTTTGTTATGCTGAGGTTTGTGTTCTACTGAAAATGCTTTACATCTGTGAATGGAAAATGAAAATCCTGTCAACCTTAGCCAAATGTGTTTTGCACATAAGACGATCTGCACTACTTTACTATGGACATAAAGTCAATGAATATCCCACAAGTCCAGGCTAGCACAGGTGAGCATTTTAGCATCAGTGCTGGAAAAGCTTATAACCAAAACAGAACAAAAAGCAAACCAAACAAACCCCCATCTAATTGCAATTTTACATTATGACTAATTTTCTTTTCAAAGGACAACTCTTCTAAAAACAAGTCAACAGCAATGTTATTTACAAATCTGAATTGCTTTAAAAAGAGGAAGCAAAAATTAAATATAAATTTAATTAAATATTTAAAATTTAATATACACAATTAAATATTTAAAAATCAAATATGAATATCATGTGTGAAACTATATAAAATCAATCACATCCTCTATTTTGATCATAAGCCATCATGAAAGTTGAGACTAAAAATTCTATTCTGAATACTTTTCCTAAAATAGAAGATATTAAAGAGTCTTACTTTATTGGACACAAATATGTTGTCTGTTGTGGATACTAATTATTATTCAGAATCTTATCTTATAATTACAGTTATGGTTTAAAACAGAACAATGTAATAAAATGAGCAATTTGGATATTTAGGAAAAAGTCTGGCTTCAAGGCCCTATCTCTACAATTACTAAACTGTTCTCTGGGCGACCTTGGGCAAATTACCTGATCTCCTTGAACCCCAAGTCTTCTTTTCTACAAAGTAGGGATATTAATAGTACCCACACTCCATGAGATTAAAATGGAATATGTGTGAAAATATCTCTTAACTTCAGTGGATAATTATAATGTTAATTATGATATAACACAAATAATGATAGTAATAAGTCCATGGCATAATTGTCCCTCAAAGATGTTTCTGAGATTGGTCAGAAAATATACGTTGAGTTTCAATGCTGAGCATAATGAAATAGTCTCTGGGATGGACTCTGCTTCCACGTTAGAGTTAATGTTATGTATTTGAATGTGTCTTCTCTAAGATCTCCCCATCATTCATCTTTCCCATCTTTCAGGTCTCAGCTCAAAAGCCACCTCCTCAGGAAGGTCTTCTCCGTCCATACTAGCAGGAGTAGTGTTCCTCATCTCAGTCTCCCTCTAATTACTCTGTTTATTACATAGAATTTTTTCCTACCTGAAATTATTTTTTAAATCACAATTATCATCTATTTTTTCTCCACAAGAATGTGAGCTCCAAGAAGACAGGGAACCTATTTTTCTTGTTAACTTGTTCACCTCTGTATTCCCAGTTGCTTCAAAAGTACTTGGCCTGTGTTAAATAGTAGGATTTTATAAATATTTACTAAATAAACAAGTGAATGGATCCACTAATTCCACGAACCTATATAATTATAGGATACTTTTTAAAATCAAGAAAACAGGGTTCAGGCCTGTTGTTAATAGGCTCAAATTTTCCCAAAGATTTTTCCCTGGATGGTTTTTTTTTTTTCCTAAATGGAAGGCCCAGGTTTATTTTCATTATTATTATTATTATTATTTTTTGCCTAGCCAAATGCTTCAAAATTCGGGTTAATTCTCCAGGTGAGTAATTAGGATAAAACTTAATTCTTCAGAGGAATTCTAAAGAATTGATTATCTCTCTAAAGGCCATTGGGCTGCATTTAAATCACCATTTCACTTTGGACTCTGAATGATCCAATTTACAAATCGCAATGAATCAAATTAACTATATAACTGCCAAAATGTAATCCCATTCAGGCAGTGAAATATCTGGTTTTATTGTCTACATTAGTTAAATGAACTCCATTAATTAAACTTCACTTCCATTTGTGCTGTTTTAACACAGCCTATGTTGTAAGCTTTTAGCCCTAAAATGGATATAGTCTTAAAATTGTGCGATTTTACTTACATTATTCAAAATTTGGTATGTCACTTGTTTCCCTCCTCTACTATTGATTTAACACTCTACACACTTACCCCATAGGTATATAAACATCTCACTAAAGTTTTATATTATAATTGTAAATAAATTGCCAACATTTTCTATATGACTAGTTGTTAATAGTGGTTGATGTTATGAAAATTTTAAAGAAATTAGGATTCTTGCCTTAAAAGAGAAACTGTTTTATGGTCTTGTAAAATTCTGTGAGCTTTTTGTGAGGCTATTAGAAATCCATCCCAGGGATTACACACATGAATTAAAGACAATTTTTTTTTTTTTTTTTTTTTTGGCCTATGCTTCTTATCAGGTCATTGGTGCAATTCTTGTGTCATTTCTACCATTTTTTTCAGTAAAGATTTTACATTTTCATTTCAGTTTCCATTCTTTAAACATCTGGCTGCAGCTATACCTGTAACTTTCTATGAATGTGGACAATTATGGTAGGAGTTATCATCCTATTCTTGTGCATTAGCACTTGTTACCATGATAAGGCCCACAAGCAAATAGCTCAGAAATAATAGCAACACATTTAGAAATGAAATAGTTGTAACACTTTTGTACTTATACAGCACTGTTTTTCCCCTAGTAGATTTCTTTATGAAAACCATTTCATCAATCCTTTAAGTCTGGGTCTGGCAAACACTTTTTTTTTTTTTTTTCTGTAAAGAGCCACATAGTAAATGTTTTAGGCTTTCTGGTTCATATGGCCTCTGTTGTAACTACACAGCTCTGTCTTTGCGTTTCAAAAGCAGTGTGTAAATGAATGAATGAATGAATGTGGTTGTGTTGCAATAAAGCTTTTTTATGGGCATTAAAATTGGAATTTCACATAATTTTCACATATCACAAAATACTGTCCTTCTTTGATTTTTTGTTTCAACCATTTAAAAAGGTAAAAACAATTGTTAGTTCACAAACAATACAGAAATAGGCAGCAGGCTACATTTAGTTGAGGGATGCAGCTTGCTGACCTCTGCTCTAAGTTGTCCCATAATACCTGTAAATGTCAGAAATCATTATCCCCTTTTCCCTCTGGCGATGACAAATATGGTACTAAAAAGTTGAAGAAGTTTTATCAAGTTTTAGAAGAATTTATGATAATCCATTCATTCAGCAAATATTTGTTGAGTACCTATTTGGCTAGAAATGAATGTTGCTAACTCTTTGTGTTTCATATCAAGAGGACCCCTTAATATTGAAACATTAATATGTGCCTCATTTCTACTAGCCAAATAATAAGTTTATCCACAAGGAGAATGGCATAGCTTTAGAGCTTAGTGACTTTACACTCATTAGCTGAAAGATCCACATAGGTTTTTCAAGGAAACTAAAGTTGTAAGAGAAATATAACCTGAACTTTACAAATTTAAGTCCTGTATATTTACCTTAGCTAGTGTCCCTACACAAATGGGGAAAAAGCAATAAGCAGAAGTGGTGAAGAAGCAGAAAAAATAAGCACCAGGGTTCAGTAAAACTTGTTTGAAAACAATATAAAAACTTCCAGGCCAAAATATACAGAATATATGATCTAGCTTAAGGTTAACTCCTCAGAGGTTCAGGTGGCATTATCATATGGGGGCTAAGTAGCAAAATCATTACTGTAAGTAGAGTTTGATCCTTGGTTTTAGAAACTTTAATGGTCTGGTGTTCTAAAAACTCCAGCCTCAAATATGATATATAATGAACTATTTTAAGAGCATTTTTATGACTACAAGATTTCTTTGAAAAATTTGTGTTTAGCAGCCCAAGCAAGCATCATCAAGCCTAATTAATTCAGAACAAGGCAGTTCTTACTAAAAAAGACAATATTTCCCCCTGAGATACAAGTTATTGCACAATTGATTATATATTTGATAAACTTAGGGCTATATTAGTTTTGTATATATTTTCTGTGCACCCCCTCAAAATACAACTTTAGTTCATAACCCTTTTTCATTTATCTTTTCTTGTGTTTAGTAATTGTCTGTTTAAATACAGATTTATTGCAAATCACATATTCTGCATAATGGGTTATGGAAGTACAGGATTAAAGGAACAAGGTGATCCACTAAGCTTTGGCCACATCAGTTTTGAAAACCACAAGTATAAGGCTGTGGAGTACACCATTTGACTAAGTTTTCAGCATAGACCTGTGCTGACTTCAAATTTAGATGACAAGCTGATATGGTTAGGTTTTGTGTTCCTATCCTAATCTCATCTTAATTTTAATCCCCAGGTGTTATGGAGATACCTGGTGGGAAGTGATTGGATTACAGGGGCAGTTTCTCCCATGTTATTCTTGTGATAGTGAGTGAATTCTCATGAGATCTGATGATTTTATAAATGGTAGTTTTTCCTGCACTGACACACACTCACTCTCGCCTGCTGCCATGTGAGATGTGCCTTTGCTTCTCCTCCACCTTCTGCCATGATTATAAGTTTCATGAGGCCTCCCCAGCCATAGCAGAACTGTGAGTCAATTAAAACATTTCCTTTATAAATTACAGAGCCTCAAGTCTTTATAGCAGTGTGAGAATGGACTAATACACTAGCCAAGATCTTATGGCTTTGCATCAACCAGGTAGGTAAGATTCTGGAGAGAACAAGGACAATGCTACAGAAGAGTAACATTGGATAATGATAGATGGTGACATGCACAGAATTTTACTGAGCTTCTTATGTGCTCATGAATAAGGACAGAAGAATCTTTAAAAAACAACAAAAAACAAAACAAAATAAAACAAAACAAAAAAAACTTCTGTAGATAGGACCATGGTGGAAAGAATACTCAGGCATGGTTCAGTATAAAGCATGTAACCACTACTCTCAGTCATGGTCACTAGTAGAGGAGACACAACTCTTCAATGCCTCCCTTAGGCTAAGACCTAGATTCTTACTATCCATTAAAATATGCTTAACATCCTACAGGACAGGAAAAATATCTGTGAACAATGCATCCAACAAATGGCTAATATCCAGTATCTACAAGGAACACAAACAACTCAACAAGAAAAAAAAATAACCCCATTAAAAAGTGGGCAAAGGATACGAACAGATATTTTTCAAAAGAATATGTATATGTGGCCAACAAACAGACGAAAAAATGCTCAACATCATTAATCATCAGAAATGTAAATTTAAACCACAATAAAATATCACTTTACACCAGCCAGAATGGCCATTATTAAAAAGTTAAAAAACAATAGAAGTTGGCATACATGTGAAGAAAAGGCAATGCTTATATACTGTGGGTGGGAATATAAATTAGTACTGCCACTATGGAAAACAGTGTGGAGATTTCTCATATAACTACCATTCAATCCAGCAACCCACTACTGCACATCTACCCAAAGGAAAAAAATATCATTATATCAAAAAGACACCTGTGATCATATGTTTATCACAGCATTAATCACAACAGCAAAGTCATGGAATCAATCAATGGATGACTGGATGTGTGTGTGTATATGTGTGTGTGTGTGTGTGTGTGTGTATATACACACACACACACACACACACACACACACATATATATATATATAAAACCTCTGAAGGGTCCAAAAACAGAGGGCAATGTTCCTGTAAGTATTATACTATGTGACCATAAAGCAAAGAGGAATTTTCAATATTGCATAAAGAGGATGTGTAGTCAAAATAAAGGATTTATACACACACACACACACACACACATACATATATACACATATATACACACACACACCCTCTGAAACACTACTCAGCCATAAAAAAAGTGAAATCATGTCTTTTGCAGCAACATGGATGGAACTGGATGCCATTATCTTAAGTGAAATGATTCAGAAACAGAAAGTCAAAAACTACACATTCTCACTTATAAGTGGGGACTAAACAATGAATACACATGGACATATACTGTGGAATAATAGAGGCTGGAGACTCTGAAAGGTGGGATAGCGGGAAGGGGATAAGGCATCAAATACTACCTATTGGGTACAGTGTACAATATTCAGGTGATGTGTACACTAAAATCCCAGACTTCACTACTAAACAATATTATCCATGTAACAGAGCTGTATTTGGACCTCCCAAAACTTTAAAAATAAAATAAAATAAAATATGCTTAGAATAATGCAGTTAGTTAGCTTTATTATTCTCATCTAATTACTATCAATATGCTTTACCAAATGTAAAGTGGATCTTTATAATTTTATCTGTTTTTTTCAGTGAAGTGATTAGCTCTCACTAAATCTCTGGATAAGTGCTTAGGATGCAGAGAGGCCTGCCAATTTCCAATCAATTCTGTTTGGCCTTATGGTTCACTGTTACTTGAACAAGCTGGTTATCAACAGGCAGTGTGACCTTCAGTTTTATACTGGAAAATTGAAATTTTAAAAAAGTAATATCAAAAATATTGAACACAAGGCAAAAGTAGTATTCATTTTCTTTGGGAATAATAACCTCTGAAGAGTCCAAAAACAGAGGGCAATATTCCTGTAAGTATTATACTGTGTGACTATAAAGCAAAGAGGAATTTTCAATATTGCATAAAGAGGGTGTGTAGTCAAAATAAAGGATTAATTGAGACTGTGTATGTACACATACTATTGTGTTTTTCTGGGGTGGAGGGGCGGTTTGGCTGGGAAGTGAGAGTGCTACTCCAGTTCTTCCTCTTCACAGAGGAGTACATGTTTTACAACTACGAGACATGGAAATTCAAATTAACTCATCCTTCTACTCTAAATACAAAGAAATGAAAGATAGTGTATAAAAGGAGAAGAGCAAAAAATATAGCTGGGTTCAAAGACAAGATTTAACATCTTTTTGGACTAGAAACAGAAAGGAGTCTGAAGCAGCTGAAGCAGTGAAGCAAATGACGTGCTGGGTTCTCAGTTCAGAAGCATGCAGTGTTACCCACTTCAGCTCCAGAGATGTGTCCATGATAAAAGTGCTGGGAAGCAGGCAAGGTAAATAATACAAAGTCCTGATGTTGGGCCTTCTGAAAAAAGGTTACAGATTTGTAAGAAATTAGTGACCTACGAAGAAAAGAGAACCAGGCACACGCTATTCATAAGAGACCTAAAACACAATTATGAGCACTAAGAAATCAACACTAAAATGATAGTCCCAAACCCCTTGTATAATAACTTTTAAAGCACCCCTAAATACCTAATAAGTTAACAATTAAATTGCAATGGGAATTTAAAAAAAAATTAGAATGTAAAAGTTGCAAAAGTACTACATACCAATATTTGTGGGATATGCCTAAAGGTATACAATGAGGGAAATGTATAACACTAAATGCCTTTATTCATGAAAGATGGAAAAATAAGTGAGTTAAATATTTATCTCAAAAAGTTGGAAAAAGTAACCTCAGACTAAATGTGAAGAAAGGAAAAGGAAAAAAATTAAAAAATAAGTACAGAAACTAGTGCAATAGAAAAAAAGAAAGCACAACCAGCAAAAATAAAACAAAAATCTGGTTTATTTAAAATGGTTTTAAAATAAACAGTCCTCCAGTAAAACCAATAAATAAAGAAGGAGAAAAGGCAAAGGAAAAAAAAACCTGTTACTCGAAAGAAAATAAAGGTACAACAAAAATTATAAAATCATAAAATGAGACTATAAACAATAGTAGGCAAATGCATTTGAGAAACTAGATAAAAGGAATAATTTTCCAGAGAAATGTAAATTACTAACATACTCCAAAGAAAAAATTAGAGAACGAAAAATAAAACAATTGCCATTAAACAAATGAAATGTATAATCAAAAGTCTCCCACTCTAAGATACAACCAGCTCAGACAATTTTACATGCAATATTTATTAGATTTTTGAGAAATAAACCCCTGTCTATATAAGATATTTCAGAGGCTAAAAAACAAGGAAAGCTATCTGCTCAATCACTGAGGCATGTATAACTATGATACAAAAATCTGACAAGGGCAATTTGGAAAAGGATAATTATAGACTAATTTTATACAAAAATCCTTAAAAGAAATTACTGAACTATATCCAGCAATGTGTAAAAAATATAATACATCAGGCCAAGTTGAGTTTATACAAAAGATGAAAGGTTGCTTCAAAATTTAAAAAGTTAATTAATCTAATTAACTTAATTAACAAAATAACAAAAATTGAAACATATGTTATTTGAATGTATGAAGAAATAGCATTTAACAAAAACCAACATTCATCACATTTAAAAATCTTTTTTAGAAAACATAACAAATTGGAAATATAGCAGTAGTCCCTCAACTTCTTAAAGGGTATCTATTAAAAACCTGCAGTAAACATAATAATCAGTGGTGTAATTTTGGAAGTCTTCCCATTAAAATCAGGACAAAAACACCCACTATCATCATTTCTATTTAACATTTTAATGTTCTTTTACATTTGCTGAGGAGTGCTTTACTTCCAATTATGTGGTCAATTTTGGAATAAGTGTGATGTGGTGCTGAGAAGAATGTATATCCTGTTGATTTGGGGTGGAGAGTTCTGTAGATATCTATTAGGTCCACTTGCTGCAGAGATGAGTTCAATTCCTGGATATCCTTGTTAACTTTCTGTCTCGTTGATCTGTCTAATGTTGACAGTGGGGTGTTGAAGTCTCACATTATTATTGTATGGGAGTCTAAGTCTCTTTGTAAGTCTCTAAGGACTTGCTTTATGAATTTGGGTGCTCCTGTATTGGGTGCATATATATTTAGGATAGTTAGCTCTTCCTGTTGAATTAATCCCTTTACCATTATGTAATGGCCTTCTTTGTCTCTTTTGATCTTTGATGGTTTAAAGTCTGTTTTATCAGAGACTAGGATTGCAACCCCTGCTTTTTTTTTGTTCTCCATTTGCTTGGTAGATCTTCCTCCATCCCTTTATTTCGAGCCTATGTGTGTCTCTGCATGTGAGATGGGTCTCCTGAATACAGCAAACTGATGGGTCTTGACTCTTTATCCAGTTTGCCAGTCTGTGTCTTTTAATTGGACCATTTAGTCCATTTATATTTAAGGTTAATATTGTTATGTGTGAACTTGATCCTGTCATTATGATATTAACTGATTATTTTGCTCGTTAGTTGATGCAGTTTCTTCCTAGCATCGATGGTCTTTACATTTTGGCATGATTTTGCAATGGCTGGTACCGGTTGTTCTTTTCCATGTTTAGTGCTTCCTTCAGGGTCTCTTGTAAGGCAGGCCTGGTGGTGACAAAATCTCTAAGCATTTGCTTATCTGTAAAGGATTTTATTTCTCCTTCACTTATGAAACTTAGAAATTATAACAAACTGTCTCTCAGACCACAGTGCAATCAAACTAGAACTCAGGACTAAGAAACTCAATCAAAACTGCTCAACTACATGGAAACTGAACAACCTGCTCCTGAATGACTACTGGGTACACAACGAAATGAAGGCAGAAATAAAGATGTTCTTTGAAACCAATGAGAACAAAGATACAACATACCAGAATCTCTGGGACACATTTAAAGCAGTGTGTAGAGGGAAATTTATAGCACTAAATGCCCACAAGAGAAAGCAGGAAAGATCTAAAATTGACACTCTAACATCACAATTAAAAGAACTAGAGAAGCAAGAGCAAACACATTCAAAAGCTAGCAGAAGGCAAGAAATAACTAAGATCAGAGCAGAACTGAAAGAAATAGAGACACCAAAAACCCTCCAAAAAATTAAGGAATCCAGGAATTGGTTTTTTGAAAAGATCAACAAAATTGATAGAGTGCTAACAAGACTAATAAAGAAGAAAAGAGAGAAGAATCAAATAGATGCAATAAAAAATGATAAAGGGGATATCACCACCGACCCCACAGACATACAAACTACCATCAGAGAATACTATAAACACCTCTACGCAAATAAACTAGAAAACCTAGAAGAAATGGATAATTTCCTGGACACTTACACTCTCCCAAGACTAAACCAGGAAGAAGTTGAATCCCTGAATAGACCAATAGCAGGCTCTGAAATTGAGACAATAATTAATAGCCTACCAACCAAAAAAAGTCCAGGACCAGACGGATTCACAGCTGAATTCTAACAGAGGTACAAGGAGGAACTGGTACCATTCCTTCTGAAACTATTCCAATCAATAGGAAAAGAGGGAATCCTCCCTAACTCATTTTATGAGGCCAACATCATCCTGATACCAAAGCCTGGCAGAGACACAACAAAAACAGAGAATTTTAGACCAATATCCCTGATGAACATCGATGCAAAAATCCCCAATAAAATATTGGCATACCGAATCCAGCAGCACATCAAAAAGCTTATCCACCATGATCAAGTGGGCTTCATCCCTGGGATGCAAGGCTGGTTCAACATACGCAAATCAATAAACGTAATCCAGCATATAAACAGAACCAAAGACAAAAACCACATGATTATCTCAATAGATGCAGAAAAGGCCTTTGACAAAATTCAACAGCCCTTCATGATAAAAACGCTCAATAAATTCGGTATTGATGAAACGTACCTCAAAATAATAAGAGCTATTTATGACAAACCCACAGCCAATATCATACTGAATCGGCAAAAACTGGAAGCATTCCCTTTGAAAACCGGCACAAGACAGGAATGCCCTCTCTCACCACTCCTATTCAACATAGTGTTGGAAGTTCTGGCTAGGGCAATCAGGCAAGAGAAAGAAATAAAAGGTATTCAGTTAGGAAAAGAAGAAGTCAAATTGTCCCTGTTTGCAGATGACATGATTGTATATTTAGAAAACCCCATCATCTCAGCCCAAAATCTCCTTAAGCTGATAAGCAACTTCAGCAAAGTCTCAGGATACAAAATTAACATGCAAAAATCACAAGCATTCTTATACACCAGTAACAGAGAAACAGAGAGCCAAATCAGGAATGAACTCCCATTCACAATTGCTTCAAAGAGAATAAAATATCTAGGAATTCAACTTACAAGGGATATAAAGGACCTCTTCAAGGAGAACTACAAATCAATGCTCAGTGAAATAAAAGAGGATACAAACAAATGGAAGAACATACCATGCTCCTGGATAGGAAGAATCAATATCGCAAAAATGGTCATACTGCCCAAGGTAATTTATAGATTCAATGCCATCCCCATCAAGCTACCAATGAGTTTCTTCACAGAATTGGAAAAAACTGCTTTAAAGTTCATATGGAACCAAAAGAGAGCCCGCATCTCCAAGACAATCCTAAGTCAAAAGAACAAAGCTGGAGGCATCACGCTACCTGACTTCAAACTGTACTACAGGGCTACAGTAACCAAAACAGCATGGTACTGGTACCAAAACAGAGATATAGACCAATGGAACAGAACAGAGTCCTCAGAAATAATACCACACATCTACAGCCATCTGATCTTTGACAAACCAGACAAAAACAAGAAATGGTAAAAGATTCCCTATTTAATAAATGGTGCTGGGAAAATTGGCTAGCCATAAGTAGAAAGCTGAAACTGGATCCTTTCCTTACTCCTTATACGAAAATTAATTCAAGATGGATTAGAGACTTAAATGTTTGACCTAATACCATAAAAACCCTAGAAGAAAACCTAGGTAATACCATTCAGGACATAGGCATGGGCAAGGACTTCATGTCTAAAACACCAAATGCAACGGCAACAAAAGCCAAAATTGACAAATGGGATCTAATTAAACTAAAGAGCTTCTGCACAGCAAAAGAAACTACCATCAGAGTGAACAGGTAACCTACTGAATGGGAGAAAATTTTGGAATCTACTCATCTGACGAAGGGTTAATATCCAGAACCTACAAAGAACTCAAACAAATTTACAAGAAAAAAACAAACAACCCCATCAAAAAGTGGGCAAGGGATATGAACAGACATTTCTCAAAAGAAGACATGCATACAGCCACAGACACATGAAAAAATGCTTGTCATCACTGGCCATCAGAGAAATGCAAATCAAAACCACAATGAGATACCATCTCACACCAGTTAGAATGGCGACCATTAAAAAGTCAGGAAACAACAGGTGCTGGAGAGGATGTGGAGAAATAGGAACACTTTTACACTGTTGGTGGGATTGTAAACTAGTTCAACCATTATGGAAAACAGTATGGCGATTCCTCAAGGATCTAGAACTAGAAGTACTGTATGACCCAGCCATCCCATTACTGGGTATATACCCAAAGGATTATAAATCATGCTGCTATAAAGACACATGCACATGTATGTTCATTGCAGCACTATTCACAATCGCAAAGACTTGGAATCAACCCAAATGTCCATCAGTGACAGACTGGATTAAGAAAATGTGGCACATATACACCATGGAATACTATGCAGCCATAAAAAAGGATGAGTTTGTGTCCTTTGTAGGGACATGGATGCAGCTGGAAACCATCATTCTCAGCAAACTATCGCAAGAACAGAAAACCAAACACCACATGTTCTCACTCATAGGTGGGAACTGAACAATCAGATCACTTGGACTCGGGAAGGGGAACATCACACACCGGGGTCTATTATGGGGAGGGGGGAGGGGGGAGGGATTGCATTGTGAGTTATACCTGATGTAAATGACGAGTTGATGGGTACTGACGAGTTGATGGGTGCAGCACACCAACATGGCACAAGTATACATATGTAACAAATCTGCACGTTATGCACATGTATCCTAGAACTTAAAGTATAATAATAATAATAATAATAATAATAATAAAACATTTTAATGAAGGTAGAAGACAATGCAATAAAACAAGGAAAATAAATCAGATATAAAATGGAAAGCATTAGACAAAACTGTTATTATTTGCAAAGGATGTAACCGCCTACACAGAAAAATCCAAGTGAGTACAAATTATTTGAACTAACAAAAAGTTTAGGAAGGTTCCTGGAAAAAAAATCAATGTACTAAAACCAATAACAAACTTCTAAACAAGTAATAACAAATTAGAGAGTTCAATAAAAAAAAAAATAGCAAATTTCCATTTATAGTATTAACGAAAGCTGAAACAGAACCTAATAAATCTAGTAAAAGCTGTGAAAATCCTTTACGGAGTGAGTAGAAGTTATTGAAGGACATTAAAGATTTGAATGAAAAGAGAGATAAAGTATGTTCATGAATTAGAAGACTCAACTTCATGAAAATATGAATTGTACTCAAATTAATCTGTAAATTTGATGCAATGCCAAAGGCAAAAGAAACAAACTGAAAGCCCAAGTCAAAAGTTTAGAGAAGATGATTGCAAGGATCATAACTGACAAAGATTTCTTTTTCTTTTTTTTTTTTTCTTTTTGAGACGGAGTCTCGCTCTGTCACCAGGCTGGAGTGCAGTGGTGCGATCTCGGCTCACTGCAACCTCCGCTTCCCGGGTTCAAGTGATTCTCCTGCCTCAGCTTCCCGAGTAGCTGGAAATACAGGCTGCAAAGATTATTTTTAAGAAGACTCTTATGACTAAAAGATAGAAAAATAAATACTTTATATGGACAGGGAATTCTCAGACAAGGAAATCTGAATTGACAATAGACATGTGAAAAAGTACTTTACCTCACAAGCAATCAGTGGAATATAAATTAAATCAGTGTGGACCTATAGCATTGTGCAGACTGGCAAAAATTTAACCACACCAAATGTTGATATGGATATAGAGAATTCGGAATTTCACATACTGCTAGCAGAATCTAATCTTGTGTACCTTGAAAAACAATTTGGTAATACCTAGTAAAGTTGAGGATATTCATGCTCTTCAACCCAGAAATTCCACTTCTAGATGTATACTTTAAAAAACTCTCTCTCACACACAAATACTCATAAGAATATTTACTGCTGCACTGTTTGTAAAATTAAATTCTGGGAAAAGTCTAAACATCCACCAATAATGGAAGATTTATATTTTCATCCAATAGATTCATTTTATAAATTAGCAGAATGAAATAGAGTCTCACATTAGCATAGTTAAATCACAGAAGCAAAGTCAAGACACAAAAGAACATTGAAGAAGAATATGTGTTTAATGAAAACCTATATGGATGCTGTAAAAACAGTAAAACATATATAGAAATGAAAATTATCCTTCGCAAACTAATGCAGGAACAGAAAACCAAATATCACATGTTCTTTCTTTTAAGTGGGAGTTAAATGATGAGAACACATGGACATATAGAGGGGAACAACACACACTGGGGCCTATCAGAGAGTGGAGGGTGGGAGGAGGAAGAGGATCAAGAAAAATAACTAATGGGTACTAGGCTTAATATTTGGGTGATGAAATAATTTGTACAACAAACCCCCATGGCACAAGTTTACCTATGTAACAAACCTGCACATGTACTTTTGAACTTAAAATAAAAGTTAAAAAAAATTCATATAGCAGAAATGTTCACAATGAAAACAGGAATAATAATTAACTTATTAAAAGTCTGCAACCAACAATAAAAAAAGTAAAAGAAAAATATCAAATTCAGGATACTGGTTACATCTAGGGTGAAAGAGGGAAGAATGGCATGGGGGGACATAAGAAGTTTCAGCTTTGTCTGTAACATTTTATTCTTGAAAATAGATTTAAAGAAAAGATAATATGTTAGATTTGACATAACTGAGTGAAAGAATGATAGGTATGTGAGAATTTGCTATGTGAAATCCTGTGCATTTGACATATTCCAACATTAATAAAAATAATATTTAGAGGAACACAGAAAATATTTCATTCAATATTACCGAAATTTTTCTTCAGTTTAGGAACTAGCATAGGATTAAAAATGCACATTGAGTAATGATGGCAGTTGGCTTCGGGCTGGCCTTGAGGATGGCTGACACTGACCTTACAGGAAGTTCTTTCATTCTTCTTCTGGAGAGCTCTCTGGCTCAAGTCCATTGAAGTCTTACTTATATCCTGATCTATGTCCTATTTGATTTTCCTTAAATTTATTTAAAAACCACTTGTTTAAAACAGTTCTAATTTATCCTTAGGCTAAATCTCAGCAAGAGCTGCCAAATTTCCCTATCTTGGAACCAGGTCTATATTACATCAACTCTTTCCAATCTCCAGAGGAAGATACCCCATCTCTTCTCATCTCTTGCGGCACTTTAAAAGCAAAACATCCTAGCAGGGTTGTGGGCATACTTCTGGCCAATTACGGGTAGGAAACCAAGACTCAGAGTGGTGGAACAACGTGCCTGAGGTCACACAACAAAGCTCATATTTGTCAAACTTGGGTTTACAATTTAGGTTGGTCCGATTACAAAATCCATATTATTTCTCCTGTGTGAAGTATAACTTAGTAAACCTCAAAACTATATTATACACTGCCCTGCTATTTTTATTTCCTGGAATGCACACAGCCAGTACAGTACAGAGAACCAGTAGTCTCCCCATAGGAAACACAGGCCAAAGTTCACCACAGGAATCTTTTAGAAGGCCAAGAGGAGACTGGCAGTTGTATATATAGCTATAGTCTGCCTATGGCCTATGCAAAAAGTCTTCTGCTGGTTGACACATGGCCCAATACAGTTCACCAGGGTAGGGCACTGATCACAATTTAGGACCAAAGCTGCCAAGTAGGGAGACTTTGGATATGGTAGATATTTGGAACAGCATTGAAGATCATAATCCTGACCCATTTACTGGCACAACTAAAAGAAAGAGATTTGCCTGCAAATTAGATCTGTGTCACTTGTATTTTCAAAGTGATTGAAGTTGGTAAGTGACCATCTACAGTGTATCTGTTTATCTGTTACTTTTTAACTAATGTGTATTTTAAGGCATTTTAAATATACTGATGTGGCATATCAATTGGTTAATCAAATTAATGTTTTGAGAGTTCACAGGCAGTACAAGGTCTTATTTCTTCCTTCAAAGCACAGAATCGCAATTGGCGAAATATTCTCAAACTTAAATCCTAAAAGATCGGAAGAAGGTTGGTGTTTAGGAACCCATGAGTCTCAAATGGACTTTTATGGGAAACATTATTTCTCGTTATTTACCACATTGTTTTCTTTGCTCCATAAATTTGTTTACTCTGTTCTTTAGTTGGCCTACCAAAAAAATCAACTCAAAACTCAAAGTCCTGGGATTACAGGAGTGAGCCGCTGCACCCAGCCAAATCCATCTTATATTCAATAGCCAAATTCGTCTTAAGATAAGATTTCCATGATGTTATAACCTTATATAAAAGCCTTTGGAAGAAAACGGTTGATTATAGGATCAAGTCCAACTGTCTACAGTTCTGCTTACTACTACCTATTCAAATACCCCTTGTACTATCCCCCAGACAGTTTTCCAACCCAGTCAGCAAAGTTTCCTCCGAACAGTGTTTTCTTATTTAATTTTGCCGCCCTTATTTACAGGGGCTGCCACTCTCCCATTCACTTTGGAAAACCTATTTATCCTTTAAGCACATCCCAATACAATAAATCATACAGCCCAGCACAACACAGCCTCACGTCCCAGAGCCCTAATGTACTAGTATTCTGTCCCAAGGATTCTTGCATGTGATTTTTGCTCTGCTTAATTATTCTCCTATTGTCATGTTGCATGAATTCATTCCTTCAGAAAATATTGATGGAGCGTCATCTATCATGTGCAAACTGACATCCATGATGCTGTAAAACAGTGAGTCTCAATTGAGGGAGCACTTATCCCAGATTTGGAAAGGTGTGGAGGTAACTTTGGTTGTTATAGTGACTGGGAGATGCTACTGACATTTATTGAATAGGGGAAAAGGATAATAACAATAACACAACGGGGTGGGCCACTCCCATAATATGAAGAATTCTCCATCCAAAGTGTGAGTGTGGAAGACTGCAAGATGAATTAGACATGACTCACAGTCTCAAAGATGTAAGTTTTGAGTTCAAAAGGAAGATGAGATGAGTATCATGTATGAAAATGTTTTATCTCACATATAAACTATTTTGTGTTAGGACTGTGTTGGTTATTTTCCATGAATTCCTCATGGTGTCTTGTACTAGGCTGGACACATGATAGATACTAGGTAAAGACTTACTGACTTGACCTATATGAAAAAAAAAAAAAAACCCAAAACTCAATGAGTACTATGTAGAGAAACAGTTCTACAGATAATTGTGTTATCTTCATTGTATTTTGAAATTGATAAAGAAGACAAAGCTGTGACAATACAGCCTGCTAAACCTCTGGAGGGGCGACTGTGAAGTTGAGAGTAGAAAAAGCAGCCTCTTACAATAAGTAGAAGGAGGAAGGGAACAATAAAGGGTTGGCAAAATGTGAGAAGCCACAGTTCCTTTTCTTGAACCATGGGCTTGCTATGGAACATTTTACCATTTTGCTATAGAACATTTTACCGTATACAGATGGGAGCTGAATAGCTGCAGATTTGCTTTTTTTTTTTTTTTCACATCCTCTTCCTGACAATAACAATCACAACTTGCATACGTTGCAGAAGAAAAAGTTACTCTGCTCATCTATACAATATTCACTTTTTGTTTATAACCGTTATTCATCTGTACCTATTTTTGGGTTGCAACAGTTAAATCAAATAACATGACATTTTTTTATCATACATGTCAACAACAGAAAAATACATACATGCATATCTAAGAATACCACTTTGGATGTCTATGTTGCCTTTCTTCTAAGGGGACATAACCTTTTCGCATTTGCCCTTACAACAACACTGTGAGATAGACAGCATCATCCCATTTTATAGCTGTAGAAACCATGGCCCAGAGAGATAAAGCAACTTGCCAGAAGTCTCATAGTCTGTGTCAAGGCCCGGACTAGAAGTAAGAGCTCTTGACTCCCTAGGCAATGTATCACTCAGGAGACTACCATTGTTGCTTCACAGACAGGAATACTCATTTAGGAAAAGCAACAAATCTACATACCATCCAAGATGCTAGACTTGAGCAATCTGTTTGGTTTTGCAGAATTTTCTATGTTACACTGTTCTTAATTAACTATATACCAGAGGAAGTGGGGACCAAAAATTGCCATTTGCAAAAGTTAGCATTAATCTCCACTGCTCGACAAATTCTTTCTCAGTAAGTTACCTTGCTTTAAAGGTACAAGTTTGGGACATGTGCCTTTACATCCCAGGGGAAATACTAAAAATTTTGATCAAAGATCACTGGGAGGCTTACAGCAAACTCGCAAACTAACAATAGTCCAACAGGGATGTGGGATCTTCTTTAACAGACAAGAAAGATCCTGTTACATGCAACAGAATGCTTTTGAATAAAAAACATAAAAAGTAGGTTGATTGAAAGAAGATTAAATTTTCACTCATCTTAGTTTTTATACATTTATCAATCCTTAAAAATGAAATATCCAAATGTTAACTTCAGAGATATCCACGAGGATTAATAGAAATTCTAAGTCACTTTGTAGAAAAAGGAAAATGCAGTTGACTTAGAAAACTAGATATTGGATGTCTAGTACAGTTTTGGGTAAAACCTCCTATGCCTCTCAGGCCATCCTAAGGAATCAACTAGATCTAACCTTTATGACATCACTTCAAATAGATTATAGACTGTTTACTGGCAAGGAGAATTTCTCGTAGGCCCACTATTAGATGTAATGATATAATGCATGTAAAGTGATTACCCAATGCCTAACATATGATAAATAACTAACAAAGGGAAGTTTTAAATATTTTCATTCACTGTAGTGACAAGCACAGTGTTTGGATATAGGAGGTGGATAATGCTTATACATACTGCTATTTGGCTTCTTTTTTCCAGATAAATAGAATGCTCTCTAATTTGTTAATAGTAAGATAAATGGAATTTACTAGAAATGGTATACGTACATTTGGAAGTATCAGGAAGTGAGTATGGATAGCATAAAGGCCAGTGCTAGTCTTCAAGTCCTATAATTTTAAATGTATTTCCCAGATTTTTTGTAGAGTTGATAAGAGCACTGAGTCCATTATGACTCAAATGCGGTTGATACTCTGCTATAACAACCAGGGAAAAGCAACTGCTAAGCTTATTAAGCTTGTAAATACAGCAGATATCTTTGGAATTTATGGATTTAACATTTGCAATTTTGACTATACAGGAAGTGACTCCATGAGTCCATGACCTGTAGTTATGTGTAATATGGCTGACACCTAAATTTGGATCTTTGATGTTGAATATAACTAGTGAGTGAGTTGGCCAACTGCCCAACATCCAAAACTCTGCTCTTCTATACTTGTTGGGGGTGTATGCAGCAACTCTACTGAAGTGATGACAATTAACTTTAATTCTATATGAAAAAATGGCCCTGAAAAGAAAAACAACTGTTAGTGCTAATGCTGGCAGTGGAAAGAAAGTGCTAGCTCTTAGTCAGAAAATGGCTTTGTAAATGACTTTAGTCTTGTATTTATAGAATCATTAATGGTCTGAAAAGGGTCTGTTAAATTTTTCACTTATAATTTACTGCCTTTTATGAGGGAAATTATATGCTAGAGTGATATTTGAGGCTGTGGGGAGTCAAGAAGGTCTCAGGGCCTATCCCTTGTGAATGGAGAAGGTGTGCTGTCCTATTATGATGCTCCATCAGAAGTAATAGCATGTCACTCTCAATGGATAAGTTGATGAAAATATTATGGGAACTATGCTATGTGTTATCTTTCGGGCTACTCTGGAGACTGAGGGTTAGTAATCTGGTTAGAAGGACAATTGAATCATTATTAAAATTCCACAGAAACAATTAAAATGCATGCTCTCACTAACAAAAACTGCAGGTCCTTATTAATTGACATTTCACAAACAGAGATGCCTTTAATCTTCCCTAAATAAATGTAAATGTATTCTTTAAGTCATTGCAACATTATGTGGCAGTTGGCACTTAGTCAAAATTTTCTATTTCCACCTGATTTATCTTTCAATGTAATTTATGCCTGTTATTGCTTTTGTTATATTCATTTTAAGGATGTATTTGTTGAAAGCTCAAGCACTGTATCTTTTAAAAGAATTATTTTTCACCCTACATAAAGCATCATGGGTTTGCAACATATTTGTGTTGATTTTTAACAGATTTTTAACAGAGAATTAACAACACACTTACATTTGAAATGTTTGTGAGTTAAAGTGTCAAAATGTACCAAGAATTGTAAAGGGAAGACATAAAGACAAAGACTGTGTAGAGTTTGGCTTTAATACAGAGTGTTGGGCAGAGTTTAAGGCACAATCTATTTGTATTCAGATGTATTGTAATACCCACCAAAACTTGGATCATCTATGAGAATATTACAAAGGCCAACTGGGACTTTCCGCTTTACTAACATGGGTGATTTCTACTTACAGAGAATTAAAGAGATAGGAAATCTCTTTGGCAACCTATGACATAAAATAGTCTTTACTTCTTCGACCAGATCGATGCTGTGAAACATGCTAATTTATTTTTCTTTTCAGTGGTACCATCAGGCTTCCACTGTGTGCAAAATGACTTAATTTGAATCCAAAAGTGACTGCTTCAGCAGTGGCTCACTCTGGACTCTTGACTTCTCCCAGAGAGTTTAAGTATTACGATTCCAATCAACACCTTCCTGATGAGGTAGGCATAATCAAGGGTGCAAAGGCAGGAAGTAGTAAAAGGAAGAGCTTAAACATCGTTCTGTGCCAGTCCAATGAGCAACACATAATAATAGCTGCCATTTATTGAACATATACTTTTTGTGGGGCTTCACACACATTAGTTAATTTAAAATATTTAGTTAGGGATATGTATTTTTTGCTACCTATATTTTACAGATGAGGATATTTTGATTCAATGAGATTCATTTATTCTTTCCTTTATTCATCCTATAGATAATAAGTGAACACCTACTATGTTCAATAAAATCCCTAATTTGCAATCTCTAATTTCCTAGATTCCAGCATCTGGTCTCTGCTTGAAACAATGCTTCTTCCATCTGGAGAACAGGTTTTGATTCTCATTGGTGCCCTCTTTTTTCCTGTAGCAACATCTATCCAGAGAACCAGACACAGAACTACTCCACATACCACAGGGTAGTAAGATGCAAAACATAATAACCTTAACTTGCACTATAACATTGTTATGGGGCAGATGGGCAGAGACCTTAATAATTGTAAGGGATATTACACTCTAGAACCAGAATATTTAACCTATAATTTATCTTCTCAGTACACATCACTGCACCTTCCCGTTCACCCTGCTGATATTCTTAAAGGCCATACTGGGCCCTTTTTTTTGTTTTGTTTTATTTTCTGAACCTATTTTACGGTATAATAGATAAGACCTGTCAAGAAGTTTTATAAGCTATTGTGCCAAAACGATCCTCTCCGAAATTACAACCAATGTTTCCAGTTTCATCTATTTGTGTCCCACTAGGTAATTCCATCTATCCCTGGCATATTTGTTCTTCAGATACTTATAGACAGTTCTCATATTCCTCATTAGGCATTACTTAGCCAAGTTGTATATAATTAATCCTTTTAATCTTTCCCCATAAATTAGTCTCTCTAGGCACTTGGAATGCTCTCAGTACTGTGCACTACACTTCCCTAGTTTTCCTAGGCTTTTGTCATACAGTTCCCTGTTTTCCACATGCCATTTCAACAGAATCAAGTGGGAAAGAACTTTGTCTGTTTCACATCTGCATATGGAACTCCACGTTCACAGGTGACTTCTGCAAAGGCTGTAATCATTATTCCAAGGCAGCAAGACTGTCAGTAAAACAACAGAGCCTCACAGTCCTGTTTTTCACATTTGCTCAGACCTACTTGTCTCACATTTTCTCTTTATCTCATTCCAGGCACTCCAGTAGATCATTGCTATAAGTAGTTTCTAATCACTATATATGTTTTAGCATATATTTTTCTAGGTGTGAGATAGCTTTGCTCAGCTACTTATAGAGATGTTTATTGTCCTTTGATAGTTTAGCCTTTTGTTTTGTTTTCCTTATCACACCTACTCTATTCAGTATGACTCTGGAGAGTTACACCAACTCTCCCACCTGCTACTTTGAGTTCTGTGACTTTGGTCAGGTTACTTAGCCTGTCTGTGTCTCAATTTCATCATCTGAAAAATCGGGATAATAATAATAATGCCAAACCTCATGGATATATTCTAAAGATCAAATTAGCTAATATATTAAAGCATTCAAAACAGTGCTACATATATTTGCTTTATAAAACCACCTTATTGGTTATAAAAGCTATTACAGACACATGGCATAATCTTCTATGTAAGCTATGACTTTTACTATAATTTTCTCTGAGGACCGAACAGGAGTAGATTTAATAGACACTACGGTCTCATGGACACTCAAACCTCTTTTGAATATGACATGCCTATGTCTATAGTAGGCAATTTTCAAATTAAAATTGTAAGTTGGCCTATAAAGTTGTCATTTTTCAATTTATTTTTAATCTCACAAAACAACTATAATTGACCTAGACCTTTACACCAAAAGTGAATATTTGGAAAAACGGAAGTTAATATGAATTTAGTAGTATATCAGCAAATGCTGACTGCTAGGACAACTATTGGCAATTGGCTTACAGACTTAAGTTTAAAGAACTATTGTTTAATATTGCAAAAGACTAAGCTTAAAGAATATTTGATGCCCAACATGTATTTAAATAAATAGACCTCTGCCACTGAAAGGGACTGACTTCTTCATGTTTACAGAAAGGGACAACTCATAGAATTCAAGCGACTTTCTGAGAGTCACACAGTTAACTAATAATCAAGTCAGGAAGAAGTATAACCAAGGTCCTACTCTTTCCCAGTGAGCTAACTTATCACATCTATATCTTTAAATTCTAGTTGTGTACCTATGAATACATCCCAATAGCACCCATTATCTTGCTCTTGACTATACCCCTTTAGCTGGATTTATAGCCAAACTCTTATCACTTTTATATTTGGCACGAATCAATATCAGATAAGGTTTTTGTCTCCCCGCAGGCTTAATTTTTATGATGATTTGTGTTTTTCAGCTAGCGTTTTAAAAATAAACCATAACCCAAATGGTGGGAATTTTCAGACAACAGTGCAGGACAGAGGAGGAACTACTCATTAGCAAGTACATCTGTGGTATACATCAAATGGAACCACTGAGGCAGTCAAATGCTTCCCTAATCTCTACAGCTGGCCCCAAAAGCATGAGTCAATTTTGCTCAGTCACCATTAGTTACTATATATTCTAACTGTCTTGCTAGTAATGATATAGATAGATCTTAAATTAAGCTTCTAATGAATTTTAAAAAAGACATAGGTAAACCTGAACCCAATATATAAAAAGTGTGTGCACAAATGTTTTTAGTTCAGCTGAAGATAACTGGATGCTGTTATTTAGTGACCAACCCAGACAACAGAATCAAAAGCCTAAAAGTATAGTGATTTTAGATTAAATTGCAGTTTATGTCACAAATTAAAAATAAATCATTACTTTGATCCTAGTTTTCATTTCACATGTTACAGAAGACCATCTGTTCAAAAGGGTATTTTCTGAAAATGTGGAGCCTTTTCTTATTAACCTTGATCAGATTGAATGTATTTCTTGGTAATTCCCATTTAATTGGTATAAAATGTACTATCAGTGATTTAAAATAATTGTAACTACATTTCTCAAAACGCACTACATAAAGACATACCAGATTGTCACTGCACTATCAAAGTTTAATTGATCTAATTTAGATCTCATCTTATCAAACTGGGCATTATAATTCTTTCTTTGACCAACTGATTACAATTTTTTCATTTGTATTTATGCATGTTATTAACATATCAAAACACTTCCAATACCAAAGGGTTGTGATTTTTGAAAAATTTCTCTCTTCTTCACTGATCAACTATTAAATTATTTAGTAGTATGTTCTGCATGCAGGAGTGGATTTACCGTAAAGCTTAAACCTCAGGGCACCTCCCTTGCATAGACCCCTTCTAAATATTCACTTTCATTCCTAATTTTCCATTTGTGATCTTGTATTCTGTTTAAAAAGAGGGGCCCCCAAAGTGTATAAACCTCAGGTCCCCACAAAACCTGGATATTTACCTGTCTGCATATCATCCAGAAATAGAACATTTTCTGAAGGAAAAGCTGTAGAAACTTAGGACAACAAATATCAAATAATTGAAACTCTATGGAAGTTTGGAGCATAAAATGTCATTATATGATATTTATTTTTCTGCCTCATAATTAACACATCTCTAAAACTAAGATTGCAGTTTCTACAAACTGGGAAATTGAAAATCTCCATCTACTACAAAAACCCATTCAAATGCTTAAAATGGGCAACTCTCATCAGTTATGATATTTTAAAACATCACTAGATGTATGTTACATCATCAACTGTCCTCCTAATTAGCAAAGCATTCTTTGATTAATTAGATTCCATTTGGATCCAGTGTTTCAGTGCACAATAACACTTCTCTTTGGATTCAGTGATTACATCTATTTTTGCAATATATAACATCCTTTCCTCTCATGTTAAAAATCTGAGCTGAAGGAAAAAAAATTGATACTATTCATCATTTGAACCTTTGCAATAAAATTTAGGCTCATGACCTCGGTAAAATCGTTTTCACCAGATACTGCTATTTGTTTTCAGAAAGTAATCTTCTGGAGTTGGAAGAATCTGATCTACAATTCATTCTCCTTTCTATTAAAGATCACTTAACCTGTCTATTGTTTTAATGTCAGTTGGGGAATCATTAAAACAATAAGTTACCAATAATGTCACATCCCTACCCAATTTTCATACTCAACTGTATTTCAAAGGTTCTCTTAGAAATTGTATGTCTTGCCAGAGAGGCTTCTATTTCAGAATCACTTTTCCCTCTTCCCATTTGGATTATTTTGCTATGGTTGTCATTTCACTATTTAGAACGTCCACAGTATTGTCGTGTAGCCATGTTAACAAAAAGAAGTCTACAAAGTATAAGAAATTCGGGTAAGGCACACACACAAAAAAGGTAATTATTGGGACCAATCCAATGGATAGAAAGATCCCTGGATTGGGAATCAGAATATTGAACTTCTGGTCACACTTTCTCCACAAAAAAAGCTCCAGAACTATGAGCTCAATTTTTCACTGCACAGAACCCCTAAGCTTCCACAGAACCAGTAACTAGTAGAGGTGAGTCCTAATGTTTTCCTAATTCATCTATTTTCCTCATTGAACTTTCATTATCTTTAAATATCATCTAAAGAAAGGACTCTGACACAAACAAAAGGAAACAAAACAAGCCAACTTTAATTAAAAACTGTCTATGACCTCAAAGATCTTTTCTAACTCTAACATGCTAGGTTACATAAGTCTTAAAAAATGGATCATTTAATCTTCTCTCTGCTTTCTAAGGAATAAATGTGAGTGTACTTGCTTTGGACATTTGCACTATAATTTTTATGATTTTTTTAGGCTAGTGCCCTAATCACAAACCATAATCAAAATGCTGAGAATTTCAGGCTCTACTACAGGACAGAGGGAGAGACACTCTCTCAAATGGTACCACTTAATGGTACCCCTCATAGGATTATATATTCCCTTAGCTTAGTGATATTGAGGATAGCTGAAGCAGGCATGGATAAACAGTAAGAAAGATAAAGAGGAGGAAGAGTAGGAGAAAAAAATTGAAGAAGCTATAACAAGGGCAAATGCTAGCAATGCTTATGTAAATACAGAAGTCAAGTAGAATATGTGTGCTTAATGACTTTTAAAGAATATAGTATTCATTGTACTTTTCAGTGAATAATAAAACCTCTCATACCTGAATATATCCTATACTTCAATTAATGGCACTTTTTATTCAACAGCTTTAAGTATGACTTCAGTGCTCTTAGAGAAAAAACTACTTGAAAGCTGAGGTTGTTCATTAATTTCTTTTCATCACAGAATTAGACACAGTTTAAGTTTAAAAGCAGCAATATACCTTGAAGTGAACACCAGAAATGAGCTGAATTACTTCTAGAGGTTTGAATCAGGCTTGTGAAGAACAGTAAAATAGGTAACTTTGGTCTTTGAAGAGCTTTTTTTCCTTTCTAAGTCCTCTTTCCCTATTTCTATGTCTCTCCCCTTATTTATCTTAGTAGGTAACACCTGTAATTTCACACAATATTCTGATTTAATAGCAAAATTTTCAAGAACACAATCTTGAGACATACCTTTCTCTCCCACTCCTGAGCAACAGCAAAACTTATCTTCCCCTTAAGATAGCTCTCAAATGAGAAATCTGAAAATGGCCTGGATAAACTAATCAGACAAAAATAAGTCAGTACAGGTAATTTTATTTTAAATGCCTTAGAAGGAATTTCAGCTCCCAGAGAGCGGTAGGTGGGAGCAGTTTGGGGAGAAAAGAAAAGAGAAAAATATTCACATATTAAAAGAGTAGGACATTCAATGTGAAATCCTTCCTCTTTTGTAATATATATTAAGTGAGCCTGTGAAAAGAAGTAGAGAATATTATTAGGCGAGGCATAGACAGTATCAACTAACAAAGCTCAAGGGTTTGACTAGATGCTAAAATTTTTACAATTTCTGGATGGATGACAGGTGCCAAAGGTCAGATTCAGGCCTAGATTTAACAACTGGCTGGTCAGTACATTATGCAAGTTAAGTGCATTTACTTGCAAGGAAATCAACTCTAGGTAGAAAGTTTAGGAACAGGCTAATTTGATCTTGATCTTTAGAAATGAATAGGTACCTCATAAATTATAAGAATATTAAAAATTATAAATCACCACATTCTGTGGAATCTTCCTCAGTAGATTCTAATTAAAATAGAAATGGGCTGGGTGTGTCGGTTCACACCTATAATCCCAGCACTTTGCAAAGTTGAGGTGGAAGGATCGCCTGGGTCCAGGAATTTGAGACTAGCCTGGACAACACAGTGAGACCCCACCTCTACAAACATTTTTAAAAATTAGCCTGGTATCGTGGCACACACCTGTTGCTCCAGCTACTTGGGAAGCTGAAGTGGTAGGGTCACTTGAGCTTAGGAGATCAAGGCTGCAATGAGCTATGATCATATCATTGCACTTCAGTCTGGGTGACAGAATGAGACCTTGGCTCCAAAAAATTTTTAAAAAATAATAAAAAAGAAATGAATTTTGTAAGCCTGAGTATTATCAATAACCACAACAGAGACTATAAATTCCAGGTTGTGGCATATTGTCAACCTAGAAAACTTTCACATGTCTATTAAATCCAAGTCCTTATGCAAGGATACTCTATGAATGACAAATGAACCATCTGAAAGAATGAAAAGCTAACATACTACCAAATCTTCCATCCTGAGGAATAATTTAAAAATTTTTAAGACATACAACAATTATTTTTTTCAGTTATCTCAACAATAAATACTTGGAATTATGCCTGGGCATGGAGAAGAGAGGGTGCGACTGCACTAAGATCTCTCAGGAAGTGTATTAGTCCATTCTCATACTGCTATAAAGAACTGCCTGCGACTGAGAAAGTTATAAAGGAAAGAGGTTTAATTGACTCACAGTTCCACATGGCTTGAGAGGCCTCAGGAAACTTACAATCACAGTGGAAGGGGAAGCAGTCATGTCTTACCTAGTGCCAGGCAAGAGAGCAAGTGTATGTAGAAAACAACTGTCAAACACTTATAAAACCATCAGATCTTGTGAGAACTCACTCACTATCATGAGAACAGTATGGGGGAAACAGCCCCCATGATCCACTCACAGGTCTCTCTCTTGACATGTTGGGATTACCATCTGAGATGAGATTTGGGTGGGGACATAGAGTCAAATCATATCAGGAAAGGAGGGGTGAATCAGTCTCCATAGTGTTAATATTCCATTTGTGGCTTATTTTTTAATGGCTAGTTCTTCTTCCTGAAATATACCTAAAACTAATGATATATTCTATTTAATTCCAAAAGCCATATATAGTGGTCTCTGGTTTTATTACGGGTGGAAAGCAAACTAGATTCTAGATTAAGATACAGTCCATTCCTGTGCATTTATCTATTAGGGAAGAGGGAACCATGTTTACTTGTTTTTCCTTTACTCTTTAACACTTTACTACCTGTGGCTATAGAAGATCTATATTAAATCCCAGGAAAATTGTGAAATCTACATTCAGGATTCAGAAAACCCATATTTTAATTACTATGCTAGTTAGGCATAACACCTCCCATGGAAATTCTGCCCATCATTGTGACTTTAGTGCAGGTAGAAAATAATCTGTTTCCAACAATTAAGACAGTGAATAATCATCACCAGTAAGCCCCAGATTCTCTTCTACCAGCAAATACTTCATTTATTGCAAGAGTTTAAAGTACATCAGTGACTCATTCAGTTTAAGTCAAAAACAGTTTCATCAATTAATTTTAATTTAATTTCAATTAAAAGGCCCCATACATACACATTAGTACACCATTTTTTCATTTACAAATACTAGAAACATATTCTATCTATTTTTTTCTCTTGAAGAAGAGCAACCAATTTCTACATTTGCACTCCTTATTTGGAGGTAGTTTGGGAAAAGCAAAATATGGAAAGAGTAATATTTAAAAACAGAAACAAAACATATTTAAACATCTTCAATCAATTTCTGGTGGTATAAATCAAGTTGAGAGGAGGTCTACTAAATAACCAAATCTGTTCACTTTTTACATATGTATTGAAGGATGAAGGGACTACATAAAAATATATTATCCTATTAAAAGCTGTTATTTTTATCCATATGTATGTGTTTTATAAAGAATCAAGGCTGCTCACCAACCAAAAATATTTTCTTGATTTTAGTAAAAAAACCCTGCAGCCTGTTTGAATGCAGTGGTAACCTTAGACATGAGATATCTTAGATGGATTGCCAAAGAAACTGTGTGAACCTTCCCAAGCATTTCTAGTGGGGAGATAAGTCCTAGATACCTCCTATGTCTTCTTTATCAGTGGTCACACAATTCCTAGCTGTCTTTTGCTACTTATCCTCTTCCATGTAATCCCGTACCAGTTGGCTAAAGCCAAGCACTAATGAGACCAAGGTTGAAGTTCAATCCTCAAATGGGCCAATGATGTTTTCTGCTCCATGGATACAGAAGAAAACCTAACTGCAACCAGCTGCTATAGAAATGTGTGCCATAGGTCAAAAAGAAACTGGCAAGGCCATCTAAATTTCTAAACAACTCAAGGGACGTGTCCTGCCGAATGTGGGTCAGTGAGGTCATCTTCATTTCACTTTTAACCTTTTCATGCCCCCAAATGAACTAATTTCCCCAAAAGCCAGACAACTGAGAAAATTGAGACAAAAGAACTGACAGCAGATTTACTCATACAATTATGTGTGTGTGAGCACACGTGTGTGTGTGTGTGTGTGTGTGTGTTTCGGGGTTGGGATAAGGATAATACATTTAAATAAGTAAATGAGGCTTATTACTGCCCAAGCACCATTTAATAGAAATACTCAAAAGGAGGGTATACACATCTGAATATTCTTAAAAAGCAGTGATAGATTTTAATTCCTCCCCAAAGTTTCCTGTTTAGTAGATGTTTATTTTATGCATATATTTCTGCTTCAAGAAGCCACCAACTGACTTTGATAAAATGTGATTCTAAATTCTATTTTAGAATAAGAACCTTGTTGCTTTTAGAAACAGTTTTTGGAATTATTTAAAATAAATATTAGCATATATGAGTTATTAAATATTTTAAGCATTCAACATGGTTTGAGCTTATCCAGCACAACATAACTGTTTACGGTTTATACAGTACGAGCAATAACAATATTGTTTCCCCTTTTAGCACAGAGTTGACAAGCTGTAGGCATCCATTATGAGTAAAACATATTAGTTAGAATTTACTACTAGGCTATAAGAGTTTACTATAAATCACTTTTAGAGACCCCAGCTGTTTTTATTATGCTACCTTTAAAAATAAATCATCAAGAAAATTTCTCAGGGATATATGAGGGCACCAAATATCTGGCCAGGTTAAGGGAGAATGCATTAATTCTTGATTCAAATAATATAACACTCACAAGCATATTTCAGAAATTAGAGGTAATTAAAACTGAAGCACATTAGTATGTGCACTGTGAGTGAATGGGATCATGGAACACGGCCCCTAGAAATTTTTTCTACTCATTTTGCATTAGCCACTAATCGCCACTAAACTATAGAATATATATCCTCTCTCAAATACGTAACTTGGTGCACAGTCAAGTACGGTCAGTTTCATTAATTCAAAGGTGACTTTCCAAATCCAACTCCAATTCAGAAACTCCTTTTTATGTTTTTGTTATACTTAATGAGGATTTTAAACTCCACCTTTTAATTTTTAGGTTAATTGTAACCCAGGGGACACTAGTTACCTTTTGACACTCCCCTAAATTACTTGTTAACTGGAACACATACACTCAGACTGAAGTCAAGAGGGTCAGGAGGAAAGCAGTAGCTTCAGGACAAGGGGAGCAGGAAAGGTTTCTAGCAAAGCCACTTAGCAAAATCATTTAGCTAGAGGGCATTGTGCCAATTTTAAAGGCAAAGAAAGTTCCCGACAATTTCTGCAATTTTTCCCAGAGGCAAAATATACTTTCTGCAATCAAGATATCCTTTTTCTTGAGTAGACTTGGCTCCTCAGTAAAACAATATAGGTAATTCCAGAAACAGGGCAAATCTAAACCTGTAATGGTTCCCCTTTGCCTTTAGGAGTCATTTTTTTTTTTTTTTTAGATGGGGTCTCACTATGTTTCCCTGACTGGAGTGCAGTGGTTATTCATAGGTGTGACCATAGCTCACTGCAGCCTTGAACTCCTAGACTCAAGTGATTTTCCCTACCTCAGACTTTCAAGTAGCTGTAAGTACAGGCACATGCCAACATACCTGGCCTCCAAGCAATTTTTAAAGAGAATTCTACTGTCTCATTATTCCTTAGTCTTATCTAAATTGACTAACACAATCTGAACAGAATAAACAAAGATGCAAATGGTTATAGGTGGCAGTATCAATCTACCACCATAGAGACAGATTAGTGGTTGCGTAGTACTCAGGGGATGAGGGAGTAGAGAGGTGATATTTAAAGGGTACTGGATGAAGGTTGTTAGTAAGATTATTAAAATGCTCTAAAACTGACTGTGGTGATGGTTGCTGGTATCTACGAACATACTAAAAACTATTAAATGGGTAGTTCATATAAATGAGTGAATTGTATGGTCTGCTGTGCTTTGTATGGTTTGTATGCTTTGTATGGTCTGCTATGGTCTGCTTTCATAAAAAATGTAGGCAGAAATGCATGTAGTAGTTAAAAGTTCAGGATGGTTACCTAGATTCTGAATTCTAGTTCTTGGAGTTTTACCCTCTGGAAACCTGGACAAATCACTAAGTAACTTAGGTACTATTACTAAGCCTCAATTTTCACATCTGTAAAATGGAGGAAATAACAGTACTCAAGTACATATAATTGTTGTGAACATTAAATATGATCATGCATACAAAGCTGCCAAGTATAATGCCTAAAACATATAAGTGCTCAATGTTGGCTATTTTTCCTGTTTTTTTTTTAAACAGCTTGATTGAGATATGATTCATATATCATAAAATTCACCCTTTTAAAGTGTACAATTCAGTGGTGTTTAGTATATTCCCAGAACTGTGCAACCATTACCACTAATTCCAAAACATTCCCATCACCACAAAAAGAAACCCTGTACTCACTGACAGTCACACCTATTTCCCTCTCCCTGACAGTGGCAACCACTAATCTACTTTCCATCTCTATGGATTCAGCTATCTTTGGCATTTCATATAAATGGAATCATACAATTATGTGCCTTTATGTGTGTGGTTTCTTTCACTTAGCATAACGTTTCCTAGGTTTATCCCTGTTATAGTACTTCATTCCTTTTTATGGCTGAATGATATTTCATTGTATAGATATTTTGTGGATTTCCACTTCTTTGTTATTATGAATAAGCTACTATGAACACTTGAGTACAAGTTTTTATGTGGACATAGGTTTTTAATTGGGTATATACCTATGAATGGAATTGCTGGGCATTATACAAACTATTTTTAACTTTTTGCTTGTGAGGCAATGACAAACTTTTCCATAGAGACTACACTATTGTACATTTTCACAAGCAATGTATAAGTGTTTTAGTTTCTCAAAACACTTGGTATTGTCTTTATTTTTTATTATAGCCATCCTCTTATGTGTGACATAGTATCTCTTCTTGGTTTAGATTTGCATTGCTCTGATGACTAATGATATTGAACCTCTTCTCATGCGCTTATTGGTCATTTGTGTGGTTTTTTTTGAGATCTTTTGCTCATTTTTAAATTGCCTCATTTCTTTTTTCATTATTGACTTGTAAGAATTCTTTATATATTCTGGATACAAGTCTCTTATATGGTTTGTAAATATTTTTTTTCCATTCTATGGGTTGTCATTTTGATGTCTACCTCTTTACCCTCTTTATTTACTATTATTTTTAATAGAAAGTTTAAAAGTGCTCATCAGAACTATCAATGCTATGACACACTTATTCATGTTTTCTTGTAATTTTTAAATGGTTCTGATGTAGGCAACACAGGCAGACTACTCTAGAACCCGACAACTGGAGAAGTGTAGAAGCTTAAAAGTGACAGCAGAAACAATATCAAAAGGTCAGACAGAAAGCATGGTCTCATGGGGGCATTTAAGGTGCTGTTGGGAGTAATCAGTGAAGCAAATAAACCATGCTTGGGAAGACAGACCAAAATCACAGAAAATCAGGAAATCTCAAATGGACGGGGCCAAACAGGAACAGTACCAAATGGCTCTTCAAATGGTTGTTTCTTGCATTGCCAGAAATGAGAACACATAATTAAACTGAATGCTGTCCTTTTCAAGTAACAAAGTAATTGGATGCACTGGAGAAATTTAATGTATTTGATTTTAATCAAAGACACTTTACACTGAGGATAGTCACCAACACCTAAGGCACCAAAACCTCACTTACCCTCTTGTGGGAGAAAACTCAACTCCTATAGTACTGCCACACAACCAAATATCTAATCAAAAGAAATGACTAGATTTCCCAACCCCTTTAAAGACACAATAAGAATAATGTGAAAAGGGCATTTAGTTCATATTGTGCATTAAGATTGATATTATAAAAATATTTTTTAAAATTTTAATACGATGGACACATCTGTCAAATAAAACAGATCAAAAAAGCCCCACTCTTCTTTCCAACAGCACCGAGTGCTTTTAAGAGAAGGACAAATGTTCTGGGCTTTGCCATCAGAAAACGGAAGCAGAGAAATTGTTGTTCCCTAAAGTATACTTTCCAAAAATGGCAAAATTTTAATTAAATTTTAATTTTTTCTTTGAGGTATAACTGAGAAATAAAAATTGTATATATTCAAGGTATACAACGTGAATGCTTTGATGTATGTATTGTGAAATGATTACCATAATCAAGCTCATTAAAACATCCATCGCCTCACAAAGTTACCTTTTATTTGTAATTAAAACATTTTAAGATAGTATGTTGACATGAAAGGCGTTAAAACTATAACAAAAAGACAGAAGGAGACTGTGATAATCTTAGAGAAGAAAAAATTTAACATTTATTGTGCTCTAGTTTACTAAGGTCCAATTTAACTGTAGTTAAAGTTAACAGATGACTCCACAATCAAAGAGTTTACAAAGGCCTCTTTGGAGAAGGTACCTGTGTTCTTTGCAGTTGATAGATGTGGTAGCTAACCTGTAAAAATGTCTGTACCCTTTGGCTTGCTTTCTAGGTGTATTTGAATCCCATCTCTGCAGTTTACTAGCCATGTGACCTTGAGCAAGTTATTGAGCCTCATTTGAAAAAAAATTAAGAACTATTGTGAAGATCAAATGAGTTAATATGCCTGAAGCAATTTTCTCATTTGTAAAAAGAAGTGATGGGCTTAGATTAGTGATTTTCGAAGTATTTTCAGATTTTCAAATTATGTTCAGGCTTCCCCTACTAGTGAAAAGGAAATGGAGGTACACTGGTTGTGGCTGCAGGGTGGGGTGTGGCTTATGGCTGACCAGTGCTTCACCTCTGCCACCCTTTTCCATTCAACCAGAGTAGCTTTTATTTTGCCTGCTGTATTGCAGGTTTGGGTTCTATAAAAATTACTTTTTGGAAGACATATTAAACATTTAAATGTCACTTTCTTTGTGCTGAGCAGGGTTCTAAGTGCTTTTCATGTATCAGCTGATGTAATATTCACAAAAGCCTACTAAATGGGTGCTAATATGATCCCCATTTTTCGGATGAGAGAACTGAGACACAGACAAGTTAAGTAAATTGTCCAAGTTCTTGAAGATAGTAAATAAGAGACACAGATTTCAGCCCAAGCAGTCTGGCTCCACCACCCATGCGCTAAACCACTATGCTGTACTATGCCAAAACAAAATAAAGTGAAACAAAACAAAACACTTTCTGTTGCTTAAAAAATAAAAGGTAAACTTGAGAACTCCATTAGACTAATCAAATTCTAAGGACCTTTTAGCTTTAAAAACTCCATCGTTCTACCATGAGGTAAGTAAACTAGTATCAGTATTTAGTCACAGGGTAGGCCCAAGATCAACTAAATCTATAGTGAATTTTTTTCTGCACAGGATTGTAACCAGTGAGGATACAGGATATAGGATATCCTATTCTCACTAGATCTTGTTGTTTAAAAGTGTGTGGCACCTCCCCCCATCTCTCTTCCCTCTGCTCTGGCCATATAAGACGTGCCTGTTTTCCATTTGCCTTCTGCCATGATTGTAAGTTTGCTGAGGCTTCCCCAGCCATGATTTCTGTACAGCCTGTAGAACTGTGAGCCAATTAAACTTCTTTTCTTTATAAATTACCTAGTATTAGGTATTTCTTTACAGCAGTGTGAGAACGGACTAACACAGTTGACACTCCTGCTCCAAGGCAAATATTATCTCTTGTTTGAGAGATACATTTAAGTCTGACCAAAATATGATAAAAAGTTCCAGAAGTGCAGTGAGTTTAAAAAAAAAAAAAAACCTGTCTATAAATAGTCAAATTATTTGACTTATTTCTTTCCAAATGACTGAATATTTCACCGTTAAGTAGAAAAAGCTTAAAACCATCAACATAAATGACAAAGAGAAGAAAACAGCAAGAGAAGGCGTTTCTGCCATAAGTCAGGTTGAAGTATTTTTGTTTCTTTTTTCAACACTGACTTTTGATGTCTTAAAGTGAGTCCAATTTGACAAGGAATATATCAGAGAATAGAATGGAGACATGTGGAAGAGGAGAGGGTAACATTTTTCTGTGCACTGTCTTTCTTGGCATGACCTTTGTGAGGGAAATAGGGAGGAAAAACATGTGAGACAGAAGTTCAGTGGCAAGAGAAATTACTGTGTTTAAGGTAAGCATAATATGCATGCCATGCTGGACAGATATAAAATATATCAGCATAAAAGTATGTTTGGTGTGTTCTATAAGTGCTAGTAAGGCGTTGGAAAAATATAGTCATTTTCTTCTCCAATATCTGTCACTTTTTAAATTGTAAAAGTCTTATTTCCAAAACAAAAAATACTCAGTAACACATCATGCGATCCATATAAGCAAATTATATATTAATAAGTATCATCCTAGTTGCCCTTTATTTACTGTTCACAAAAGACTAGTAATATAACATGTATAAATTATAAAGTGCACCCAAGTTCTATATGGTCATTATTATTGTGTCAGTTTTACAGACAGAAAACTGAGGTTCACAGAATTTGGGTAACTTGCACCACGTCTTGCAGCTACTAAGTGTCAGGGCTGGGATTTGAATACAGGTTTGTTTTTTATTTATTCTTTTAATGGAGGAAGAGTTTGAGAAAGCCCTTAGTTTCACTTCCGTGAAGTTTCACTGCCATTCTGGAAACTTCTTTTCCAGAACATTTTATATTTGATTGCCTTGATAATCACATCTCTCCCTACTTCAACCTCTGTTCTCAGATTAGGAGTTCCTGAAGGGCAGATGTCATCTACTTTATTTCTATTTTCCCACCAACTACCACAGTGGCTGGCACATGGTAGGTATTCAATACATGTTTTTTGAATGAAAGAATGACATTTTTGCCAACATAAATTCAATAAAACCACTTAAAGACACTCATACCCACATTTTCTCCATTCCTTTGCAGTGACAAGCCATGTTCCAAAAAGGAACAGACCAGTGCCGAGGAGCATAGATGTCCTCATTTAACAAGAAGCTCAGGCCGCCTGAGAAAAAGTTTCATTATAAACCTGAACAATTATGTATTTAAAACATAAGTGAATCGATGTTGTGTTGCTATGTATCTTATATGAAAAAAATTGTTGAAGGAAATATGCAGGTATTTTAGAGCATCGTCCTTCATTTTGAAAGCCAGGGACTATTTTCAGGATGCTTATTAACAGTCCAAAACATTAGCCTCCTCTTATCTACTCTATCACGCTTAGAAATCAAGTTTCACTTCTTATTAACGGCTTTAATAATTACTTTCTTTCATGTCCACACACAGTACCACAAATCCTCTTTACAGCATAGTGCAATCAATGTTTTTCCTAGTTCTGTTGCATCTAGTATTTGCATATTTGCGTATGTTACAGAACGAAAAAAAACCAAAAAAAACAAAAACAACAGAATTATATGTGCCATGGTTCTCACCTAAACTTGGCAAGATTTACCACAGATTATTATTGTGCTCTTCATCAATATAAATTCTAAATTCCTCTACTGGTCACCAAAGCCAGTGAAAATACAAGCTGTCTTTCAGCAAGGAATTATTGAATGTTAGGCTATAATAATTATGTCACTAAGTGACAGCTTTTGAAAAGTTAAAAAAATTTCAATATGAATGGTGAGAATGGTGATAGAGAATTCCTTAAGATGTATATCTTTCTTATCTGAAGAGATAAGAAATTAAGTTAAGCTAAACTGAAACAACATATCTGTTTCAGAAAGACTATAATTAGACATTTTTTTAATAATAGATTTTTTAGTGAAAGAAAGAAAGAGCCATTGTACCACTGATAATTAAAGATCTGCAGGAAAATCCAGGGGCTCTTCCTCATTTCTAAGATTGTCATTATACCCCAGGGCTACTGTCAGAAGTAAAAATCTGTGCTGGATGAAGCAGACTGATGACCTAGAATGATGCTTCTTAGGCTTGTAGGGAGAAGATCTAAGGCAAATTTTGTAACCAGAACAGCAGAACTCCGACATTCAAAAACCAGCACAGTAGAATTCATACATTCAAATGAACTCCAGCTCCATAATTGATTCTGTCACCCTTGTAATACCCAAAACATACAAACAATGCTGTCAGTACTCAAAACATTTTTGTAATTCCTCATTGATAATTATCTGTAATGTTTGCCTATGAGCTGCTTAAAACAATCAGCTTTTTAACTATACTGGTTTTTGACCATGTCATACCACATATTTTGACCACCTGTCTTCAATAGACTTGACTCCAAATAGTCTCTGGGTTTTCCCCAAAATCAAATCCCTCTTCAAACAAACAAACAAAAAAATCCACCAGTAAAAACATTTAACGAGAATTCCAAAGGTCTAAAAGAAATAACCAGAAAAAAAATCACAACAAAAATTTTACCAAAGATCGCATTAGAACCAATGTACAGCCTGAGTCAATTATTCCTAAGGGATGCTCTCTCATTTTTATGCATATATCTTTTATGCAAGATAATATGTTCTAATGTGCACACGTGTACTAGTACATGCCCATCCATTTGCACTCACATAGAAAATTTCAAGAAATACACATAAAGAAAATTTACACCCTCTTAGGCATGTGAATGGAGATTCAAGTGACGGGGGTGGGCAAGAGAGCTTTTATTTTACTTTATATGCTCTGTTTGTAATGATATATCTATATGTTTATGTGCTGTTTGTAATGATATATCTACACACACACACACACATATAACGGTGAGTACATATTACTTTCATAATAACAAGGGAAGAAGTAAAGAAGGAAAAATATGAAAATAGAAATGAGTGAGGGAAGGAAAGAGAAAGAGAGAGGGGAGGAACAAAATAAAGTAGTTCCAATAGTTAATACCCTATTTTCTAGTCTTTTATAATTCCATTTTGTACATTAAACCATTTTATGTGACTTTTTGTCTCTATGTTAAAAATGTGTGTTGTAAAGACACTTATGTGTTCTATGTAAGGAGTAATAGAGTTAAATTAGCAAATAATGCAAGCACAGTGACAGCTGCTATATTGAGTAAAGTGAGAATGCCCTGGCAAAGGAAAAAATATCTGAAATCTGTTCCATGTTATCATGTTTTTATTGATCAATCTGTGGCCAATTAAAAATAAACAATAAAAAATACCCTTATCTAGGAGCAAACTTCAGGATGATAATTAAGGGATATCCAATATCCATGAGGACAGGATATTGCACAGTGGAACATTGAAACCACTGACAGTTTCTGGGTTTCCTCCAGAGGGAACTTCATGGACTGTTCAAAAAATAAGTCACATAAGAGTGTGATTTCAGTTTGGACTGTATTTTCTATTGTACAATCCAATGTATTTGAAATCAACAAAACGAACACTTTAAAAATGTATCCATCCAAAAAGTATCATAAACACAACACAATGACAAATGAAAAAGTGGTGAATCTTGGCAGCATTTATGACAAACATGGGGCTAATTTCCTTAATGTTTGAAGAGATCTTAGAAGTCAATAATAAAAAGACCAATAACATAATAGATAAACAAAGCACACAGAAATTGATAAAAAAGAAATGCATATGGACAAAATAGTTCAATTTCATTCACTGTTTAAAACTGAAATGAGGAATCATTTTTTACCTATCATACTGACACAGATCAAAGAGTCTGATAGTATCCAGTGTTAATTTGCAGCAACAAGCACTGTGAAGTACTGTCAAAGGGAGTATAAATTAGTGCAACTATTGTATATGGCAATGCGGCAATAACTATCAAAATCTAAAATATACATTCTTTTTGACTAGACAATTTTGTGTAAGAATTTATTCTTCAGATACATTTTTGCACTGTCTTGTAAATAGATATGAGTGAGTATCCATGCAGCATTTTCACAAGCACTGAAAAGCATGCAGAATTCCTCAGGAGGGAAATGTTTAAGGAGATTTTGGTACATCCATATAATACTCGGACTACTAGACAGCTGTTCAAAAGAATGGTAAAGATGTATATATGGGGATACAGGAAGTTTTTTAAAAAACAATATTGACTGAAAAGTCAAGGGACAGAACAATATTTGGGGGAAAACAGGAATATTGACAGTGGTTACTACTGTAATTGCTAGTGGAATGGGGTGGGGCTAAGTGCAGACTGGGGTGAGAGTGACTTTCCATTACAAACTCTTCAATTGCTTTGAATTTTTTTCCTATGTATACATTACTTTTTAAGAACTTTATTTAGATATAATTCACATGCCATCCATTTAAAGTATAAAATTCAATGGTTTTTAGTGTGTTTACAGAGTCACGCAACCATCTCTACAACTAAGTTTAGAACATTTCATCATCACACACACACGAAAAAACTCTGCACCCATTAGTAGTCACTTCTTCTTTCCTGCTCTCTTCTTACCCCCTCACAACCAGTAGACTACTTTCTGCTCTATGGAATTTCATTCATTTTGATGGATGAAAAAGGAATGAAATTGCCCCTAAAAGATAATCCACAATCAGAAGAAGTAGGACCTGAATAACACCACATTCTCTTACTGTACAGACTTGTGATGATTTATTTTTTGTGTGAATAGCTAAGCCACAGTACCCATTTTCTGGTCAAACACAAGTCTGGATATTGCGGTGAAGGTATTAATATTTTTAAAAATAAATTTTATTTTATTTACTTAAGGCATAGAACAGGATGTTATGGGATCCATACCGACAGTAAAAAAGTTATTATAGCAAAGCAAATTGACATATCTATCATCTCACATAGTTAGCCACTTTTTTTTTTTTGTTTTTGTAGCAAAAGTAGCTAAAATCTACACAGTTAGCATGAATCCCACACAGGTCAATTTTATTACCTATAGTCCTCATGTTGTACATTAAATCTCTAGACTTGTTCATGCTACATATCTGCTACTTTGTACTCTGACCGACATCTCCTCATTTCATCCTCCTCAACACCTAACTCTGCTAACCACTGTTTGTTCTCTATCTCTGTATATTCATTTTTTTTCTTTTTAGATTCCACATGTATAAATGTGATTGTGCAGTGTTTTTTCTTTCTAAGTATTCATCAACAGACAAATGAATAAACTGTGGTACGTATACACAAAGGAATATTATTTAGTCCTAAAAAAAGAATGAGATATTGCCATTTGCCACAATGTGAATAGGCCTGGAGGACATTATGCTATGTGAAATAATCCCAATACAGAAAGAAACATATTGCTGTGAAGGTGTTTTTTGGTTATGATTAACATTTAAGTCAGCAGACATGGAGTAAAGCCACTTACTTTCCATAATGCCTTCAACTGGTTGAAGGCCTTAAGAGAAAAGTATGGAGGCCTCAAAAAAAAAAAAAAAAGAAAAAAAGAAAAAAATCCTACCTTCAGATTGCCCTTCAGACTCATGCTGCAATATCAACTCTTCTCTGGATCTCCAGCCTGCTGGTTTCCAAGCCCCATAACTGCATAAGATAATTCCTTATAATCAATTTTTCTCTCTCCTTCAACTTTTGCTCTCTCTCCTCTCTCTCTCTCTCTCTCACACACACACACACACACACACACACACACACACCCACACCCTATTTGGTCTATTTCTCTGGAGAACCCTGACTAATACAATATTCAATTAGTGTCACTGTTAGAAAGTACTTTACAGATCATCTAAGTCAAATCTCATCATCTTATAGGTGGAAAAAATGAGGATCAAAGAGTTTAAGTGATGTATATGTGTCTACAGACAGATCTACAATGAAGGTAGAGTAATTTAAGGACCTCTAGAATGATAATTTGTCATGAAAGTTTTGAAAAGTGCATGGGAATAAGGCTACAGATAGTGTTTTCAAATCTGTGTGGTCAGGACACCTGAGACATAAAGTTAAATTATCAAATTATCATTTTAAAAATATATACAATGTGTTGAAAAACATTCAGTTTTGTAGTTTCCCCAAACTACTTTATAACATAATTATATGGTTCCTGGAGGCTAGTTATAATTGAATTATAGGGTATCTTGTTCACATTCTAGCTGGTGAAAAAAATTGCTCAGCTCTGCTTTGTGGTTCTCTAAACACCGGCTAGAATACTCATGAGGCAGCTTATAATTCAATTATAACTTCCCTCTGGGAACCATATAATTATATATAAAAGACCTAAGCCATCATATGTTCTCCATTTATTTTTTGTTATGAAAGGATTTGTCTAAAGTCTGATATTAAATTTGAATAGCTCTGAGTCAATTTGCACCTCAGAATTTACCCAGATACTACAATAATAAAACCATATTCACCTAGCTGAATGATACTAGGAGTCAACCTGTTTATCCTCCAAATCATGAAATATAATATTTTTATTTTTTCTTGGAGATTATATATATATATTTCCAGACAGGTACGCCCTCATGTTTTTAATTGAATTTGTAATTAAATTACTGAAAATTGTTGCATAATTACTATGACAGATTTGAATAGAAGATGTTAATGTGTTATATTAATTAATTAATGGTTCAAAAGAGTATATATTTTACAGAAATAAGAAATAGGGACAATTGATATTAAATTTATTCCAGGGAAACTCTCTCTTCCTCTCTGCCTCTTTCATTTATTTATTTCCCAGATGTTCGCTGAGTACTTGCTCCATGCCAAGCACTGTGCTTTCCCTTAATGCTCACAATTCTTTTGAGAATGCATGTGAGCTCATGATTGTGCATGCACACACACATACCTCTTCTAGGAGAACATATCTCATATGAATTGCAAAGTTTGTCACTTAATTCCACAAGGATTTTATATGCCCCCTGTTTAGCATTGTGCTTGGCTACAGTATCTGGAAAACAAAGGAGTAGGTATTAAATAAACCATACTCTTCAGAACTTTACAGTTAAGCTGAAGAGATAAGGACAGCATACAAGTACAGGAAACTCAGACGATGGCAATAAGATATAGTGAGGGTAGTTATATGTGCAGAAGAGGAGGAGAAGCATGTCAAAAACTAATTCTGCCTGGGCGCAGTGGCTCATGCCTGTAATCCCAGCACCCTGGGATGTCGAGGTGGGCAGATCACTTGAGGTCAGTAGTTCAAGACCAGTCTGGCCACCATGATGAAACCCTATCTCTACTAAAAATACAAAACAAATTATCTGTGTGTGATCTCAGCTACTTGGGAGGCTGAGGCAGGAGGATCGCTTGAACCTGGGAGGTGGAGGTTTCAGTGATCCAAGATTACACCACTGCACAACTCTGTATGCCCCACAAGTTTGCCTATGAGATGTTCTGAAACTGCATCATGATTGCTCTAACAGTTCAATCCTTCAGCATCTAACCTGTGTTCTCAAGCAATAGAATGAAAGGTTCAGATTCCAAACTATGAAATCAGAATGCAGAGCTTCCAGCTCTAACATTTGCTAATCATGAGATTTGGGGCAAGTTACTTAATGTCTCAATGCCTTCATATGATCATATGTAAGATATAGACAGAGAAAATTATAGAATTTATCTCAAAGGATTGTTTAAAAATGAAAAGAATTGATATGAAAAAATCACTTATATTCCTGGCACATAGCATTTAATAGATGTTAGCTATTATAATACTTTTGTTGTTATCATTGCCATCTCCATAATCATCATCATCATTATCTGAGAAATATTGACAGAAGATAAAGGGGAAATTTCCGTAAGATTAAGATATGGCTGCAACTAGGAACTTTTTGACAAAGCTGTATTTTTAAATGGTGATTCTAAAAGATAAAACTCACTGCATATAATCAAGAATAAGGTCTGACTCACAAAACCTAATACAACTTATAAAAGATGTGGAGGCCAAAAAAGGTAGGACTGGAGGCTTTTTTAGTTATATGAAGGGCAACATTAAAAATGAGTAAATAAGAGCATTGTTATAGTCACTGGTGTAATGATGCTACTTGTCAAACAATTCCTAGAATCAATAGATAACCCCTACTTTGCATCTGCCTTTTCTGTCAAAGAGATTTACTTTTGAACCGGAAATATTAACAGAATCCTTAGTAAGAATAAATAGAAGACCAGTATTCATGAGGAGGTAGTGTTGAAAATATTTACGTTTCTGGGCCCTCATGAGAGATTTCCAAGAATATTGACTTAGCTCTGATACTAGGGAGCAATCAGCACCAGAAACCAGCATGGGCATACTCTGAATATGTCTTGACAGACTAACTTCACTCCCCTTTTGAGCAGGCTGATTAAATTGACAAGACAGGGAAATGGGTAGATGTGTTTCATATTCAGCAAGGCATTTTGCAAAGTCTCTTATAATATGTTATTGGATGAGTTAAAAACTATGAGATAAATGACAACACAATTAACACACAAATGAATGAACAACCACATTAAAGTAACTGATTAATTTGTCTCTAGTGATCTCCTTTTCCTTGTTCTCTATGACATTTTTATCCAAGTCATGAGCGAGAAAATACAGTTTGTAAATAACAAAGAACTAGTAGGAATAACAGCCTGTTGAATGACATAATCATCATGCCCCAAATTCATGCCAGGATAGAACTATGAGCCAAATATAACACACTATAATTCCAGAGACATACAAAGATACTTCAAAATGTTCATGGAAAATATATATTATGAAGAAACTACGTATGGACTTCAATTTTTTCTGCACCAAAATAAACTTGCACTAACTTGTTATAACATGTCTGAACAGGATCTACTTTGAGGCACTTAGAAAGATATCTGTTCAGGAGAGCACTTATCAGAGTAACATGAATTCTGGTAAAGTTGAAGCAAGGAAAAAAACAATATTTATGGTGAAGCTTGTGTAGAAGACTAGTGAAATCATTGATCTTTACACAAAGTTTATGGGGACAAAGCCCTCCCCAAATCAGCAGTTTACAAGTGAACAACTCATTTTAAGAAGGGATGAGATGATGTTGAAGATGAAACCCACAGTGGCAGACTATCCACATCAATTTGTGTGGAAAAAAATTATCTTGTTTGTGATTTAATTGAGGAAGACCAATGATTAAGAGCAGAAACAATAGCCAACACCATAGACATCTTAAGTGGTTCAGCTTACACAACTCTGACTGAAAAAATAAAGTTGAGCAAATTTTCCACTCGATGGGTACCAAAACTGTTACTCCCAGATCAGCTGTAGGCAACAGCAGAGCTTACAGTAGAAATTGAAAACAAGTGGGATCAAGATCTTGAAGCATTTCTTCAAAGAATTGTAACAGTGGATGAAAGATGTTTTACCAGCACAATCCTGAAGACAAAGCATGATCAAAGCAATGGCTACAAAGAGGTGGAATGGTCCAGTCAAAGCAAAAGCAGACAGGTCAAAAACACAGGTCATGGCAGCATTTTCTGGGGAATGCTCAAGGTGTTTTACTTGTTGACTTTCTGGAGGGCCAAAGAATGATAACAGCTGCTTATTATGGGTGTGTTTAGAGAAATATTTAGCAGAAAAATGTCCAGGAAATCTTTAACAAGAGTCTTTCTCCACCAGGGCAATGCTCCTGCTCATGCCTCTCATCAAACAAGGGCAATTTTGTGAGAGTTTCAATGGGAAAGCATTAGGCATCCACTTTACAGTCCTGATTTGGCTCCTTCTGACTTCTTTTTGTTTCCTAATCTTTAAAAATCTGTAAAGGCCACCCATTTTTCTTCAGCTAATAATGCAAAAAAGACTGCATTAATATGGTCAAATTCCCAGAACCTTCAGTTCTTCAGGGGAAGACTAAATGGCTGGTATCATCACTTACAAAAGTGTCTTGACCTTGATAGAGCTTATGTTGAGAAATAGTTTATACTTTTTTATTTTTTATGATTTAATTCCATTTTCCATAAACTTTTTCAAGTCCCTTCATATGTAAAGTCCTGCATTTGTAAAAATATCTCTACTACACAAGTACATGGAAACAAAAATTGGTATAAAAATAGCTGCATATGGAGACTAAGATTTTAGTTGACTGTGAGCACAATGAGCTGGCAAGATGATGTGGCTGATGTGAGCATATGCTGTGTAAATGGAAATGTGGAAAAGATAATATTCTTGATCTGATTTCAGTTGCCCAAACCACACCTGGAGTCTGTGTTCAATTGCAGTCTCCTCCTCTTTAAAAGGCCATGAAACAAATAGAATGTATTCAGAAGAGAGTGACCAAGATACCTGAATGACAGGAAGATGTGTCATCCTTGCATATGTTTAATAGTCATTTGTGAAGAAAGTTGTGGAAAGGACTCAAGCAACAGGAATACATTACTTAAAAAGATTTTTCTAAGCCTTAAGAATGGCAAACTGATAGGAAGCTGGTAACTAAGAGTAGGAGCTGAGAGGAAACTGGAAACCAAGGAACACAGGGTTGCCACAACATTAAGGGGATTCCATGGATCATTTATGCCTGAGTCAATTTTTCTCTGAAATGCAGATGGTCTGGAACTACTTCCCTAGTTCTATCTACTACTGACATTTAGCCCAGAGTTCCTCCTCCCAATAAGCACAATTCTGAACTTACCTACTTATGCTAATGAAGGGAGGTAGAGAAACAGCAGCAATTTGTAACTTTTTATTATTGTTCCCTTCACATTACAATCCTCAAAGTATACACTGCAGAGGGGATATCATGCAGTATTGGAAAGCTCACTGAACTGAGAGAATACCAAGGTTACATAAGACCTGCATTAGTCCATTTTCTCTGGGTCTCAATTTTGTAACCTAAAAACGGAGGTAGTCAGTTGAAATAGTCTCTAATGTCACTTTCAGATTGAAAATATAGTATAATTCTATTGATACTGTGTTAATTTTAAAATAATATTTTATGATTTTTTTCCAAGTTTATAACAAAACATGAAAACAAATTATCTATTTGGTTTAGTGAATCAAACTAAATGAAATATTGCCATGCTACATATTCAGTGCAGAGAATGCTGATAACTTTAAGTTTGGTGATTCAGGCAAACATAGTTTTATTTTCAGTCATAATTGCTTCACTCGTTGTCTTGTTTGTTGTTTGGTTGGTTTATTTAAGCTTACGCCCATTTTTTGAAACATTAGTTCATTTTGGTGGAATATCATCTAGTTGTTCTTTAATGAGCTGACTCTTGGCATAGGAAGTGTAAGATCAAGCAGAAAAAGAACTTGTGGCCAAAATGCGATCCTTGGGAAAGAAGTTCAGAGGCTCTATAAGAGAGGAGTGAGCTTGGGATCCCCTGCTATGAACTTCCCCTGAGTGATTTGCAAATGTAATTTTTTCTGGGAAACAGAAATGACAGCTCAGATAATCAACATACACTTCTCACCACAAGAGAACCTTGGTTTGCAGAGATGGACAGCAAATATGAACAGCTCATTTTTGCCTCAAAGTCCCCAAAGAAAGGGTTATTTTTTCTTAGAATCTAACTCAAGGGATCTTGGGAAAAATCCAATCTTATCGAAAATACAATGACATGAGTATCTTCTCAAGCATTTTAGAACATTTATTGCCAAAACAACATTGGTACTCAAATAGATTTCACTTTGCTACATTGGAGCTTTCCAGGTAAGGGAAAATTTGCCAGAACCTCTAGGGAAAAAAAAACCCTGAAATGCTATTCTTTGACAGAGTAAGGGAAATATATAGTTTATCTAATGAAAGCTTTTCCTTTTACTCCTCTCTACTTTAAAAAGCACTCACCTCTGCTCACCACTTCTTGGGTTCCAGTTGACCTATTGTCTCACTTATCTGGGCTTTCAGTAACTCAGTTCAGTCATCAAAAGAAATGCTGAAGACTATTGGTGAGGCAGGCAAACTTCTGCCATGTCTGAACTAGGTAGTAGGCTATGGCTTTTCTTAATGCAGCTAAAGTCTGAAGTGGCTTCTATAAGTGGTTGTTTATTGTTTTTGTTTTGTTTCAAAAGAGGATGCTTTTGTTTTCAAACTTTTACCTAAAGAAACTGACTTCAGGCTTCTAATTCAACTCTTTATACTCTTCCTTCTCATATTTCCCTTCTTTTTTGAGAAAATAAAAGTAGGCTTTGAAATAGCCTAAAATTTTCTATAAATTCCAGTGAAAAGTTGATTCAGAGTTGACCTACAATGCTTTGAAAGACACATGTTCAAAGGAAGAGTAAGAGCTAACATTCTAGTACCATACACTAAAATGCACAAAATTTTAAGTAAAACACACTCTGATTTGCACTGTTGAGCAAAGAGAGACAAACTAATAATAAGCCACTGACTTGGAAATAATTGCAACTGCTCTGCAATTCAATGAGAATTCGGAGCTGTCCTGGGAAAAGCAAGCTAAAATGAAAAGAAGTGGTGATGGTGGTGTGACGGTGTTTAATATTTTTCACCTAAAATGAATGGTGCTATCAGTTGCCATGGTGCTCCCTAATTAGGCCTGGTCTGGGGTCCTGCTCTATGAGATATGGAAAAAATCCACAAAAACTTAATTAATGGAATGGGGAACAGACAAAGAATTTAAGTTTCTTTAATCTGGAAAGACAAAGGGTGAGAAGAAAGGTAAATGATGGATGTCTAACAAATGAAGTGAATGAATAAAAGGTCATTGCACTCCAGAAAGGTAAAATTGGGTAACATTCCATAAAATTTATGAATAGAGCTGATGACTAATGAAATAAAATACAATCAATATTTATACATTAATTTTTCAAATATGTTAACTCTGAGAAAAGAAACATGAACAAGACATGGCATTTAACTTCAAAAGTTCACATTTCAGCTGGGGAAATACATAAAAACAAAACAGCATAAAATTTTATGAATGATTTCACAGGGGCATGGGCTATAAACAAGAGTATAAGGATATATTAAGGACTTGTTTTCAGAGAGAAGAAGGTAGGTATGAAGAGAAGTCTAGGAAGATTTGACAAAAGAGAACACATTTAATCAGGGCCTTGAATTACTTGAAAGCACACTGGACTCAGAAGGGATAGCAGGATATTCCAGAAGAGGAAAAGCATTCAACAAAGGCATAAGTGAAGACAAAAATAAATGACTTGTTAATGAAACGGAAAGGTCCAGGATAGCTGGACTATGGCCTCCATGGGAGAAGTAATGTTAATCAAGGCCAAAGGTAGGCAGAGCTTTAAATACTACAATAAAGAACGTGTACATTATCTTGCGGACAACACAAGTCAATAGTAGTTTTTCATTTGTTTTAGATGAAGGGGATACATGTGCAGGTTTGTTATGTGGGAATGATGGAGGGTTGAGCTTCTAGTGCATCCATCACCCAAATAATGAACATTGTACCCAATAGGTAATTTTTTAACACTCACCTCCCTCTCACCCTCTCCCATTTTGGAGTCCCCAATATCTATTGTTTCCATTGTTATATTCATGTGTACACATTGTTTAGCTCCATTTGTAAATGAGAGCAGGCAGTAATTAGTTTTCTTTTTCTGAGTTATTTCACTTAGGATAATGGCCTCTAGTTCCATCCATGTTGCTACAAAGGACATGATTTCTTTCTTTCTATGGATGCATGGTATTCCATGGTGTATATCTACCACATTTTCTCTGTAAATTCTTTGTAGATTTTCTTCAGGTTGATTCCATGACTTTGCCATGGTGAATAGCGCTGCAATAAACTGATGAATACAGGTGTATTTTTGATATAATGATTCCTTTTCCTTTGGGTAGATACCCAGTAGTGGGATTGCTGGATCAAATGATAGTTCTGATGAAACCATATGGACACAAGGAAGGAAACAACACACACCTGGGCCTGTTGAGGGGTGGGGATGCAGGGGAGGGAGAGCATCAGGATAAATAGCTAATGCATGCAGGGCTTAAAACCTAGATGACGGGTTGATAGGTGCAGCAAACCACCATGGCACATGTTTACCTATGTAACAAACCTTCACGTCCTGCACATGTATCCCAGAACTTAAAATACAATAAAAACTTAAAAAGTTATAAAAATAATGATAGTTCTACTTTTAGTTTTTTGATAAATCTCCATACTGCTTTCCACAGGGGCTGAACAAATTTACATTCTCTCCAATATACCCTTTTCTCTGCATCCACGTCAATGCCTATTTTTTTTATTTTTTATTTTTTAGTAATAGCCAGATTGGCATGATAGCCCATGCCTATAGGTCAGGAGTTTGAGACCAGCCTGGGAAACATAGTGAGGGTCTGTCTTTGCAAAAAATTTTAAAAATTAGCTGGGCATGGTAGTGTGCACATGTGGTCTTAGCTACTCAGTAGGCTGAGGAGGGAGGATCACTTGAGCTTAGAAGTTGAAGGCTGTAGTGGGCCAGGATCACGCTACTTCCCTCTAGGCTGGGAGACAGAGAGAGACCCTGTGTCCAAGTAATAATAATCATAATAATAACAATAATAATAGCCATTCTGACTAGTGTTAGATAGTATTTCATTGTGTTTTTGATTTGCATTTACCTGATGATTAGTGATGGTAAGCATTTTTTCTTATATTTGTTGGCCATTTGCATGTTTTCTTTTGAGAAATGTCTGTTTATGCCCACTGCCCATTTTTTAATGGAGTTGTTTGTTTTTTCCTTGTTGAGTTGTTTGAGTTCCTTGTAGATTTTGGATATTAGACCTTTGTTGGATGCACAGTTTGCAAATATTTTCTACCATTCTGTAGGTTGTCTGTTTACTCCAACAGTAGTTTTTAAGCAGGAAAGTGATCTCGGTACTAACTTCACTTTCTGGAGAACAAGTCTACTTGTTATGGTTCAGGGGAGTAAAACTTAGATCCAAGGAGGACATGTTTGTCTGTCTCTGTCACTATCAAGCTGTATGACCTTAAATAAGTCATTAAGTTTCCTGTGCCTTGGTTCCCACCTCTGTAAAATTAGATGTTTGCAAATATCTAAAGGACTGTAATGTGGAAGGGAAATAGATGTATTCTGTGTGCCTCAAACTGGTGGGTGGACAGATTTGAGCTCAATATGAAGAAGAACCAACAGGGACAATCATGGACAAAATGGTTGCTTTAGAAGTTCTCCAGATGTTCCTAGTCACGTAATAGAATGATGTAGAAGGAAATCAAATACTATATGAACAGATGTATAAGAGAAGGGGTTAGAATAGATAACCTTTTGGGTCCCTTTCAGACTGGACATTCTACTCACTCTTCCACAAATCAGCTCTTCAAACAGAAAGAAGATGGATATATCCTCTTTTTTATTTATTTCTTCATGCCGATTTGCCTTCCTTTCACCATTTTGCATATTACATGCTCTAATTTCACCTTTCTGGTTGATATCTTCTGGATACTATCACATAGCCAGCTATGTTCCTAACCAAATTTCACACCCAAAACTGAACATACTGTTTCCCAAAAAGGCGACCAGATCTCTCTGTTAGTGATTAGGATTTTATGTACAGTAAAACCTTAATTAACTGAAGTCCAACTAATGAAACATTTTATTTCATGTTCTACATTCATTTTTATGAGAAAAACAAACATGGTGACTAAGCAAGCCTTTATCTTGAATTTACTGAAGGAAAAACAAATTCATCTCCCAAGAAGTAGTCTGAGGTCAATAGAGATTCATCCCAATCTCCTACTTTTCCCATACAATAAGAACAGATTTCAGAATGGTGAACTTGAAACTCTGAAAAAATGTTCCAAATACTAAAGTAAAATGCAATTGTGTTCACTTAACTGTACTTATTAAAGTAGTACAATGGACTACAGTTACATAAAACGTTTCAACCACAAAGATTGAAACAAAAAGTAGATGCGCTACTTAATTTTAAAAAGCCTCAATTAACACCCCCTTCCCTAATTATTTTAGTAAATCAAGACTTTTCTATATTAAAGATCCATGTCCTTCACTATTATATGTAAAGGAAAAGGGAATATTTTATTTTCACCTCTCTATACCTACCACTGATAGGGCACCTAGGTGTTTATAAATGTTTGTTGAATTGATTAATAATAGACACATATTAGTTATTATTATTAGCCTGTTTCAGTAGCCATATTCTTTTTTATCTTCAAAAAGTTTCAAACTCTGTATTCATATATTTCTGTCAGATCATATAAATAAAATACATAAGTATAAATATAATGCATGTGGTATTATTTGCATTCATATTAATAAACTATAAGATATTAAAACCAAAAGCAGTGTTGAAGGTCATCAAATTCAATTATATAATTTTACAGAGGTGGGAACCAAGGCACAGGAATCTTAAATGACTTATTTAAGGTCATACAGCTTGTTAGTGACAGAGACAGAACGGACTAAAATACCGGGTTTCCTTTTTCTCAGTCCTGTAATTTTTTTTCTTCTACAAAAAAAAAACTAGCCTGCATTATTTAAAGTCAAGTAGGAAACAATTTTTGTGCTGAAACAAGAAGGTACTCAGAAATGTTCTTCCATTTCAACACTAGAATTCTCAGGTACAAAGAAGTCTGGTTTTCCTCTCCTTTATTGGAAAGGTATCTTGTGTATTTATTTTATATCCTTGCTACTCTAAAATCAATCTAATGTTGTTTTAAGAGACAATAAAAGCCAGAATAATATGGCATAGATTTATCTATCAGTGGCAGCAGTGAAGGAATTGCCATCTACTGTAATTTGTCAGTAATTGATAAGAGTGCCTGTTGGGCACCAAGACATGAAGAGTTACCTTGTGTTACTAAACTAATAACTTCTCACTTCATTTTTTTTAAAAAACTGTAATTCTTGGTAAATTAATTGTCCACACAGGAACTGTCATTAGGCAAGGTTTGGGACTATAATACTCAAAGTTTTGAGGGGTGTAATGAACAAGAAATCTTCAGAAGCTTGGGAAAGAAATTGCAAGGCAGCACTGGTAAACCTTTCAGATCTGATGGAATCTGCCAAGTCACCTAGGTTTTACACATTACTAAATCTTTTTTTTTTTTTTTTTTTTTTTTTTTTTTTTTTTGAGACGGAGTCTCGCTCTGTCGCCCAGGCTGGAGTGCAGTGGCCAGATCTCAGCTCACTGCAAGCTCCGCCTCCCGGGTTCCCGCCATTCTCCTGCCTCAGCCTCCCGAGTAGCTGGGACTATAGGCGCCGCCACCTCGCCCGGCTAGTCTTTTTTTTGTATTTTTTAGTAGAGACGGGGTTTCACCGTGTTAGCCAGGATGGTCTCGATCTCCTGACCTCGTGATCCGCCCGTCTCGGCCTCCCAAAGTGCTGGGATTACAGGCTTGAGCCACCGAGCCCGGCACACATTACTAAGTCTTATGCTACATTCATGTAATAATATTATGTAAGGTCTTTTTTATGTTAAAGGAGGAAGTTTTCATCATTTGCCTTATAATTACATTGAGAGATTATCTCTAAAAAGAAAGTTCAAAGAAAATTTAAGATGTAACCCAGAGAATCAAAAAAAGTTACTCGTGATAGACATTCCTCAATAGGGACTCATGAGCTGCTAGTCTACATAAACATCAAATATATGAGATCAAACCTTTTGTATCACGTTGAGGCACAAAAGCAGAGGGCAGGAAAATTTGTATGCTGTATGCTATTAATCCTCTAAGAACTCAATAATCTATGTAGGCATGGAGGTAAGTTTTAGCAGAAAGAACCCTGATACATTATGAAAAAATTAAGAAAAGCAAGCAATATGAAGAAAATGCAAAAATAACCAAATTTCTTCAGTTTGTGAGGTATAGTGTCTGTGGTCTTTGGGGAAGCGGGATACATTGATGATGAAGAGATTAAAAACATTCTAAAACTTAATGGGTAATCAACTGAAAAATATCACTTACTTACCTTGCTGTTATGACCAACCATAAAGTGTATCTCAAAGAAATAAAACAGCAATTTCAATTTCCTTGATCTTTTATGTTTATATTATCAAAAATGATAGCACAGTTTTTTAAATTTACACATCAGAAAGGCCATTTGAGGAAAAATGGGCTTTCGCAACTCTAATCCTTTATGGGTTTTTTTTTTTTTTTCGCTTTTATAATGGTGATTAAAACTCAAAGTAGGAGTCACCTGCAGTATTTTTCATTTCTGTATCTGTTGATTGTCAACACTGGTCTTTCTGTGGCATTGTAGGTATGTGGGTAAAAAAATGAGTCGTCATCATTTTCAAAATAAATCACAGTATGGATAGTGGGCAGGAGGCACTAATGTCTGCCAAGGTTCCTGTCCAGTTTATCACTTCAAGGTCTATCTAGTGTATTTTTACTTCATTAATCAATGATTGAACACTTAATAAGTTCCTTCCAAGTCAAGGTACATCATTCACTAGACCCCATCATTGCAAGGCTGAATTGGAACAGATTATTGCCAAAACAGATTACTGAGATGCTTGACAAACTAGCTTATAATGTTTTATTCTTTCCTTGTCAGGTAAAATTTAACAGAATTAGGATTGACATCAAAGACATTTCTGAAAAGGTCATGATCTTATCACATCACTGAGATTAAGCACTGTAAGGATTTGCTTCAAGTTGGGTGGGAAATCTTCAAAATTCTATACAACTTTGAGAAGACATTTAGAGATTTCTCCCCCAGTGACCTAACTAGATTTGTTGGAAAGCTGGAGGGCATAGTGTTGACAGAGCTGCTTACTTAAGTAACTCACAAGACTGGAAGATAGTTTAGTCAATTCTCATATGACTCCAAGAGCAGTCAGAGAAAAGATAACCAGCTGGATTACATCATTTTTTTTTCTTTCTTTCTTTTTTTTTTTTTTTTTTTTTTTAACCTAGATGGGTCCACTATATCACCTTTACCCTTCTGACTCCCAGGTTGGCCACTCTGGGTCTGTTTCCCCACCCTGGCCCTTCTAGCCTACTTGCTCAAATACAAGTCACTGCTTAGGCACCTGCCATATCACACCACACCATACCACATCATATCCTACCATCTACAATCTTCCCCAGCTCAACTTCTAAATGGTTTGGATCAGTACCAGCCAGCTGCAGCCAGAATAATTCTATTTCTAGCACCCAGGAAACCCACTGCTCCTCCACAAAAGCCATATCTTAACTATCTCTATCATCTGGGGCCTCTATCACTTGAATCTCTTCATTTCTACCCACTCATCAATGGTACATGTGAGGCATATTGCACCAGTCCTTTCCCAGTCTTAGGTCTGATTCCAACAGCTTCTTATCTCTCAACTATGCCAATATTCCCTAGTACTAACTTCCTAGTCTAGTCAGCTCTATAGTAAGAAAAATTACACCAGGCTCTATAGTAAGACAAATTACACCAGGCCTATTCTCGCTTCAGGCCACTGCCCATACTATTTTTCCTATTATTTCTTCTTCACTTCCCCACTTCCCTATCATCTAGGCAAAGCTATCTGTCACTCATCATTAAAACTCCAGTTCCTTCAGGAGGCTTTTCCTGATTACTTCAACAACAGAAAAGCTACTGTTAGTTGAGCATTTATTACTTAACACTTTGAATCCATTATAGCTTTATTGAAATAAAATCAACCCACTTAAAATATATGATTCAATTATTTTTAGTTAATTGATAGAGTTGTGCAACTATCAGCACAAACCAACTTTAGGATGTTTACACTGGATATTTACACCATTTCCAAAACACTCCTTGTGTCTTTTATGGCGATTTGCAATCACTACCTGTTACCACACCCCACCCTTGGCAACCACTAATCTATTTTCTATCTCTATAGATTTGTGTTTTCATAACATTTAACATGAATGAGATTGTACAATAGGTTTGCACAATCTATTTTGCATGTGCTTTATTTCACTTAGTATAATGTTTTTGGGATTCATCCATGTTGTTGCATGTATCAAAACTTTATTCCATTTTATGGCTGAATAACATTCCATTGTATGGATATATTATATTTTGTTTATCTGTCCATCAGTTGATGAACATTTGGGGTATAGCCACTTTTTGGCTATTGGGAATAATGCTATTATGAACTTTTGGGTATAAGTTTTTATGTAGACATATGTTGTTTTCATTACTCTTGTATATATATTTAGGTATGGAATATAACCTTAAAAGTCACTCATTTAAAATGTACAATTTGGTAGATTTTAGTATATTCAGAGTTGTGTAACCTTTACCATGATCAATTTTCAAACATTTTTACCATCCCCAAAAGAAGCCCCATATCCTTGCATCCATTGCTGACACTCTTCACAGGAACCCTACAAGTTAGGTATTACAACCCTAGTTTTTCAGGAAAAGAAACATAGGCTCAGCAAATCCATAAACTTGGTAAATATCAGAGCCTGCATTTGAACCCAATTTGTTTGACATAATAGCTTACAGTATTTCCACATCACCATACTGCCACTAATCCTCAGAGTTCCTCTTCTCTGAAATAATTCTAGAATTCTCATTTGATTTCCCATATGTGTATTCCTTTTGCCACATAATCATAAATTTCTGTATCTATATCTTATACCTCAAAATGAATATCTTCTCTCTACAACTAAACCGTAAGCGAATTAATAGTAAGGAGTGCATGGTATATTTCCTTTGACTTCTTCCTGGATCCAAAAAGTACTATAGAAAAAGTAAGATTTCTATGTGTTTTATAATCAGTAAAAAGTTATTCCTTATGATTAACCTAAATCTCTACTCTTATAAAGGTCAATGTTTAGTTTTTTCCTTTTAGTGTCAATATAGCACCAACAGTTGAAGCTTCATCACATTGTAAAGTCACATCATACCCTAACAGATCTCTCCTTTACTTGGTATCATCCCAGCAACATGAGTATGGTCTGAACCATGTAGTCTTTTAGGTATTTATGTTTTACCTGAACTTGAATTTGCTTGTAGATATTAATGTAAATATATTATATATTGTCTTCCCAAACTGATAAAAAAAAAACTTTCCATGAGTAATTATCATGGCTTCTTGTTTTGGGTCCCATGTGTTAACCAACACAGTGATGAATAAACAGCATGTTTCCAATAAATGCTTCCTGCAGTGTTTGAACATCATCATTATGAAAGGGATCTCTTGTGATGATGGGTTTTTGCTCTGGGAGAGTGGAGTCTGGCATTTTTTGTGTGCTAAGTTTGCTACTATTATGCTGTGTGCATTTGGTAAAATTGCTGCTTGGCCCTGGGTCTCTGTTTTGCCATCTATAGCATAGGCAGTGTTTGGATCAGAATATCTCAGCATTACTTCCCACTCTTGAATCATCTTCTCTATATGTTTACTAGATGCTATCAGTTTAACATCCACTAGTTTCAATATCCAATCTTTTTTACTTTGATATTAACAATGTGCCAACTAAAAACTCTTACCACCTTCCTCATTTTTATTAACTTGAATTAGTTTTCTCTTTTTGTGTTTTAGGGTATAATATCTTTCACTCAACTTGAGATGCCTTTGTTGTCCTTATCATACTTCAACATTTCAAAAATATTTTTTTCATCCAGATTCCTTTCCTCAAAGTATGATCTGTTCTTTCAGATTCCCTTCTTAGCATTTCCTACTTTATTAGGTTTGTGTTTTAATTTTCCCTTTCTGCTAGTTTTTTTCTTTGGAAAATGTATGACAGAAACATGACTCCTGGACACTAAATGCCATCGTATTTCAAAAGTAGTGAAGCATTTTCTCATTAACTGATTTTTTAAAAGAGCATAAAATTTGATAAGCAATAAAATAATTGGAAGGAACTGGAAGTTTTCCATAATTTTTATACAGATGAATTATTTTTTAAAACTATCTTATTTTTAAACAGCATCTTACCTTATATATAGTACTAAGGAATCTAAACTAGCAGGTTAATTTTAAAATGTTATTAGATAACATTTATACAGTTAATAATAGATCCTGTTGCCGTGGAATCTTAACTGAATTTTCGAGCTCTATGGGTTGATTTTTTTTTTTAATCAATTAAGCCCTTAGCTGTAATGTTTCATTAAAAGATTTTTTTATATGAATGTAATTATTTGGATGAAGATATTAAGTACATTTCCTAGTTTGCAAATGATATTCAAATTGGACTAAAAATAGAAGATGAAGGAACTGTAACCAAAAACGACACATATTTTCCAGATGACTGAATCAATATCATGTGAAATGTATTCTCATGTTAAGAATGCTTGGGACTAAGAAAGCCCATTCACAGATCCTCCTGCTCTTTGACCTCTCTCCATCTCTGCTCCTACCTTTTACCACTTCCTCCTCCCAATATGCACTCCCCAAGGACAGGAAAAATTAGAAATGATTAGGAGAGAAGAGGGATATCCTAGACAAAGGAGAACAAGGAAATTATTAGTGGCTTAATAATCTTCCAGTTCTAAGACTATAAATCAACTGAAGTCATCCCATTTATGTCCAAGGTGCTTATTATAGTACATCTGGACTTGGACTGGCGGTATTGATCATTTTCTTTCTGTTCTGGACCACTGCATCAGAGTACTACTTACTAATTAAAATGTGATAGCTAGCCCAAGTGTTGAAACAGATGGAGAAAGACAATGTTTTCATATTTGGATTATTCTCACTGAATGGAAAATCAGAACTACATGATCATAACTCATACCTACACAGAAAAGAAGGACAAACCCTGGGGTATGACAACAGAGGATGTGCAGTCTTGGGTTGGCAGTGACTACAGAATTTGGAAGAAATGATCAAGTCATGTGGTTCTGGAAGCAGCAGCAGCAGTCTGGCAGAGAAATGGCAGAGGATGAAGTATTCTACAAAGAAGCTTTAGATTTAGATTCACAGTGTCTTTCTGCACAAATATGGGTTATGAATTCCAAGTTGTCACATGGTTACTGAAAAGTAGAACTGTTATGTGAACCCAATTCAGTTATTTTTACCAAGGGTCATATTTCAAATTTTTTTTTAAAAAAGCAATGAAGCAATGCAGTGTACGCAATTAGTGAGTAGTCAGTTTGAATCTCGAGTGACCTGAAACTTGTTGCTAAACCTTTATGGCTTTCAGTTTCCTAATTCATATAATTATTGTGAATAATAAAAGAGATGAAATAAAGTGTCTAACAAAGTAAAATAGGTACTTGATAAAATAGGTGTTATTATAATTAGTATTAATTAGTTGTAAGAAAGTACATGCTTTCCATTTCTTTTACCTCATTACCTACTGCTTATTGGTAGCAGTTTTTCTTAATTGCAGGTTCCATTTTTTAAAATTTATAATGCACCCCTTGGTAGTTGTATCTTCAAACCAAATCCGTAGTAATGATGGCAAACATTATAGAAACAATAAATGCACTGAAGGAAATACACAGAAAACAAAGTGGATTGCTCCCATACCTAAAATGTGTTTGTAGTCTGGCTGGGGAGATAAAACATGAGCATTGACATGAAATAATTTATATAAAACATCATTAATAAGATTAGCCAATATATTTTGAATGCTTAGTAAGAGTTTGCAATTCTGCTGGTCACAGTTTTGGCTGTTTTATGCATATTAACGCATTTGTAACCCGTAACAACCCTGTAAGTAAGAACTATTATTATTCCCATTTCACAGATGAATAAACTGACACCAGGAGCTTAAATAAGTTCTCCAGAGTTACACAGGTAATAAGTAGCACTGCCAGGATTCAAATATGTTTCTAAAGCTCATGCTTTAAAATACCTCACTATACTGCCTCTCATATCATCAATCAAGTACAGCCAAAATATCTAAACAGCTGTGGATTGAAAACTAAATGAACTTAAATAGCAATGCAAGACTGAATAAGATATAAAAATAATAAATGCATCTAAAATCACTAAATGAAACTCGATGTTTCATTCATAAAAGGAGTGGATCACGGTGAAAGAGCCAACAAATCCAGGAAGACTGTCACCATCAATTTCTGCTTTACTGGCTGAAAAGCAAGATATCTGAGGATAGACAGTAGCATCTGAATACACAGCCTGTTTCATTCTCCATTTATCAAAGGCCTTTCTTGAAGAAGGAATAATTTTGCAATAAAATACACTGGTCATACTGGAAGAATATATTTGAAAGCCACATTTTTATCTCAATAATCATAATGAAAATCTTTCTGTATATTCCAAGTATTTCTGATAAACAATATATGATTTATATTGAATGATTTTTCATCTTGCCCAAATTTCATTTCTAATGATTGCTTATGTTCTGCCACAAACATTTCTAAGATAAACTTCTTTTAGTTGTGGGAACACTTTCTTGACTACATGATTTCTCCATTGTCCTATCCATTCAAACAGGCTATAGTAAAATCCCATTATGTGATTTTTTCATGGGATTGAGAAAAGAAAACATCATAAAGAGGAAAATGATAAAAGCAAGATATATTGCTCCATGGGGGCTTTCCTCAGAAGCTCTCTTTGTAGTAGACAGCTGTGCACTCACATCTGTTTCAGGACAACATGGAGGCTTATAAGGAATCATGAGCAGCATTCCTCCTTTTCTAACCCCATTACTCGCCTCCAAATTCTCTTTATGCTGCGTATAATGTAAGAGAATCACTGGAGGCTGAAATGAGAAGCAGGAGTAATCATGATTATCCTGCCTCATTTATTTGAGACTCAGATCACTGATTGCCCCAGCTCTGATATGTTTTCTAGTGTCCTCCAGATATGTTTCCTAGCTTCATGTTACTCAATATGTGGTTCCTGGAAAGCAGCACCAGCATCAGCATCACCTGGAAGCTTGTTGGAAATTCAGATTCTCAATCCCACCTCCCTTTTAGCAGAAAGGGGTTATATGAAAAGGCCAATAAACAATGAAAAGTGAAAGGGTGAAATTAATAAAAAAATCACATAAGTATAAAACCAGACATATTTTCAAAGTATAGAATGCCTGTCCTAAGTTTAAAATGATCTAAGCAAAAGTTTCTTGAATGGCACAGCTTACCTATGTACCTCATTAACTAAATGAACTTAATTTCTTTCCTTGATCCTTTGGGAGGAAATATGAACATTATGGAGGCCGATACCAGCTCAGCTGTGGAGATTCTCAACCTTTTGTTACTATAATCAGAATCAATATCATTATAAGCTAACATTTATTTAGTGTTTACTATATACAAGAGATATTGTTAGGTGCTTTGCATACTTTTGCTCCCCATTTTACAGATGCAGAAACTGGGATTCAGAAAATGTAAATTACCTAAGTTCCATAGCTAAAGGTGGTAAATATAAATATAAAATCATATATTCCTGAAAATATAAAATACAAAATCATATATTCCTGCTTTTGGAGCCCGAGCTAGTAACTTTTTACTGCCTTTCTGGTCTTTTCTCTACCTGTGACACGAGAATTTATTTTCTGGCACAATGTTAATGTACTTCTATTCTGTATCTACTGGAGATGAGAAAGACATTTTTCCAAAAGGCTAAAAATTCCTCTCAAGGCTTCAGTTCTGCCTGTGTGTACTCCAGAAATATCCAACCACACTCCTGGAGTTCTTATCATTTCCTGCTTCCCCATCCCCCATACTTACCCTGTTTCATTTTCTCTCTTTTATTGGCTTAACAGGCACATACTGGCTTAGCAAATGTCAGACTTGTTTTGTTCTTTACAAAGCTCAATGTTTTCATCTATTTTTCTCTGCTACCCTTTTGTCCTGGTCCTCTTATCATCCATGTAACTTTTCATTCTAAACCCTGTGAGATCAGCAGCTTTATCTATGTGGTTCTCCACTGTATCCCCAGATCTTAGAACAACACCTAGTACATAAGCACTCAAAAATATTTGTTGACTGAACAAATAAGTCTTAGTGAGAGTAATTTATATGGAGTGTATGTTTGTCGGGCTTCTTCTCTATCTACATTTATTTGCTAGATTATTGTATTTTGCCCAGTAGTTTCAATACCATGTATCCATTTTTTAAATTATAACTTCAATCCTGACCATAGTCTAAACTTCATACTCATGTATACAGCTGTTTCTCTTAATTTCCACTTGGTTACAGTAGAGGCATCTCAAATTTAATAGGTCCAAAATCTATCTTTCAATTTCTCTCCCAAGCCTTCCCAACACTTACACCTTCACATCAGTAAATCACATCACTACTTACACAGTTACTCAGATCAAAAAGCTTGGTGCACTCCCTGATTCCTCTTTCCCTCCTATCTCACACAGAATCAATCAGCAAGTTATATAGATTTTATCTTAAAAATACTTACTTTCTGAACTAAAAATAGAGCTACTCTTGGAGCCAGCAATCCCACTACTGGGTATCTACCCAGTGAAAAAGAAAAAGACACCTATTCTTGTATGTTTATTGCAGCACAATTCACAATAGCAAACATAGGGAATTAACCTAAGTGTCCATCAACAGACGATTCGATGAAGCAAACATGGTAGAATAATATGGAATATTTATTCAGCCATAAAAAATTGAATCATGTTTTTTGCAGCAATATGGATGGAACTGGACCGGTCATTACATTGAGTGAAATGAGACAGATATAGATAAATGTTGCATGCTCTTGCTCATAAGTGGGAGCTAAACAATGCGTAGATATGGACATACAGAGGGAAGTAATAGACACTGTGGACTCCAAATGGGGCGAGGAGGTGGAAAGGCAGTGGACAATGAGAAATTACTTAAGGGGTACAAGGTATGTTATTTTGGTGATGGACACCCTGAAAGCCCTGACTTGACCACTATATAATCTATGCATGTAACAAAAATGCATCCCCCCAAATTGCATTACCCCTTAAGTTTATATAAATAAAAAATAAATAAATGAAAGGCAAATGTAAATGAAAAAAATATATACTCTGAATCTACTCATTCTTTATCACCTACCCTTGCCCATACCACCATCAGGATGTACCTAGACTATGGCAATAACCTCTTAACTGGCCTTGCTGTTTGAATTCTTGCCTCTCGAAAATCTCTTTTGATCTAGCAGCAATGGTTATCTTTCTACAACATATAAATCAGATCACCTGATTCCTCTGCTCAAAAGCCTCCAACAGTATTCCATCATACTTAAAATAAAATAAATTCCTCACATTGCCCTACACGGCCCCATACAAACTGGACCCTGCCTCCGTCCTATTGCTAAAATCCAACCATACTGGCTGGCTTTGTGTTTGTCTAATAGTGCATGCTTAATACCACTTGAGGGCATATTTGATTATTCAACAATCCGTTTTGAATGCCATCCTCCTCCCTCCAGATTATGGATGGCTGGCTCCTGTACTTCATTCATTTATTTAAGTGTCACCTCCTCAGAGAGAAGGCCGCTGACAATCATAGCTAACTAAAATAGTACCCAGGTGCATTACACCATTTTTTGTCCCCTTGTCTAAGGTTATCTTTATGGCATTTATCCCAACCTAACACAATATATATGTATGTTTTAATTTTTTCTTTTTAAATTTTGTGGGTAGATAGTAGTTGTATATATCTATGGGATACATGAGATATTTTGATACAGTCATACGATGCATAATAATCATATCAGGGTAAATGGAGTGTCCGTCACCTCAAACATCTCCCCTTTCTTTATGTTACAAACAATCCAATTATACTTTTAGTTATTTTAAAATGTACAATAAATTATATTTTATTCATTTATTATTTTCCGATTGCAGTTCAAATTCCATGAAAGAGGAGACTTGATCAATCTTGCTTACTGCTCTATCCCTGGTGTCTGGAACTATCTGGCACACTGTTGGCACATTGAAAACGTTTGTTGACTGAATGAATAGTGGTGGATATCACCTTTGTCCTTGGAAACTTCCTCATTCTGTCCTGTTTTGAAGCCAACTGAGTATGTGCACTTTTGTTCTTTCATTAAGCTCAACATCTCCTGGAGTCTTTCCACAAAAAATCAGCTTCCAATTGAATAAATGCATCTACTTATTGGCTTATTTACATAGTATAAATAATTATTGTACTTCGATTCCAGTGAATGCTTAATCTTCCTTCTAGTCCAGTTTATATTCCTGAGCTCCTGGGGTCTAGATTCTATTTTGTACCCTTATCTGTCAAGTCTAATTAACACCACATCTCTTGGTCCCTGCTCTTCTATCACCCATGAGACTGAATGCATCCTTTCATCCCTCTACTCAAGATTCTGAACTCTGAAATCTAGACCTTACACACATCATACACACACATATATGTTACTGTAATCTGTGAAATTACTAAATTTTTGAAAGTCAAAAAGCCATATATATTGAAAGATGCCAAAAAACATGGTAACGATATGCTTCCAACTTTTTAGAACAGCCCTAATTTCAGAGAATGTTATTATTTTCAATAGCAGTAACTCATTTAAAGGAGATACAATATATACAACTCTTGAAATTGTTAACATGAATATATCCACATATTGAAAAAAATATTTGGTCAGACTGTGTGTCCCAATTTAGGGTTCAGAAAATAGGTCACTGTAGCCATGGTCTTACTGCCCTGTTAGCCTAGATTCTGGATCCCCACAGACTTTAGGAACAGCTCCCAGGAGTAGTCTGTGCCTTATCATATTGACATATTGTCATAATTTTTACTAGGAGGGTGGTAGTGAAAATGGGGATGCTCAAGTTTGTACGTGAGACCACAGATGTTTCCTTTCTTCCAATATGTTTTCAGCTGTTTTAGCTGTGTGTGAAAACAGGGTTTCAAACAATATAGAAGACAGGAAGAATTGTAGCTCAAAAAGTTGAGAGGTAGATCTTTTCAATACTCTTATCTCTCTTTGTTTCAGCCTTTCCTTCCCTTTCCCCATACTTACATCCTCTCTTCTCCTGACACACATGCACAGGATTCCTTCATATTATGCACTAGCTACCAGGGGCTTTGATCTGTCACACCTCAACCAGCCATCCATCCATCCATTCAAAAAAATCTTTATTGAATACTACTATCTCCTAGGAACTGTGCTTGGTGTTGGGGATAGAGAAGTGGATAAAGCATGGTGCCTCATTGCCACTAGCTTAGAGTGTCTCCTGAAAACTATTTTTTTTCTTTATGTCTTATATAAGTAGACTAGCAGCTCAGCTGATATTCTGTCGCTTTAATAGTATTACCTATTAATGTACCTTTTTCTAAAAACATCAGTATTTTCTGTAGAAATTCATTGGTCTTCCATAGTCCCTAGTACATCATCATAATAACCATACTAGCTACCATTTTCAGTGCCTACTATATCCCAGGCAATTAATTAAGTAGTTCATATATATTTCACCTCTTAATCCATAACAACTAAGGAGAGAGTTTATGTTATTTGCCCAAAGTCACCCAGCTAACTAGCAGCCAGGCTGGAATCTGACCCCAAATCACACACTCACCATACTGCTTAATGTTAGGTTAGGCGTCTTAACCCAAAGCACAGCCATTTTGAATGGCAAAATTTTGTTTGAGGAGTCTACATTGTACCTCCCAGATCACACTAGGGATACAGCAGAGGAATAAGTAGAAATATGGGTGAACAACCAGGAGAGAGTATTAACCTAGAAGTCAAAGAAAGAGAATTTCAAGAAAGTGAATGGTCATCTTTTTTATATACCTACTTGGGAGTGAAATCTGAGTTCTTTACTGAGGCATAGTTTCTGAGGTCTTTTCAGGGTTAGGTCCTCTAAGTGGCATGTGTAATTTGATGTCTACAATAAAAGCATAATTCCTACCCAAGCCAAAAAAGCCAACTGTAAACCAAGGAATAGTGACTCTCTAGAGTTTCAGAAATTTTGTAAACTCTCATTGACTCAACTACCAATCCTTTATTTTAACTTGAATAGGCTCAGGAAGGAAATATACAGGGCAAAAAAAAAAGTTACCTACACAAATGACAACTGAAATCCTGTATACAAACATGGTTGTAAATACCTGCCCATTATTCTATTATAACTGATGTACTGTAATGTTTGTAATGTTTTCATTTTGTTGGCTTTTAGATTTTTTTCCAGTCTTTCATCATTAGTACTAATAATAAAAGGATTTTCCTTGCATGTGAATATTTGCCTACATCCTGATGATTTCCCCTTGGTAATTTTCTAGATACAAGATTCTTGGGTTAAAGTTTAATAGCTTTTTAAAGTTCTTTGTACATATTGCTATTTACTTTCCAGAAAGATGATACCAATTTACACTCCTCCAGAAGTCTAACTGTGTGAGTGCCTGTTTCACAACACCTTCACAAAAACTTAATTTATTTCTAACATTTGTGAATATGATTGCCCAAAAATCTGCTTTTAACTTGTGTTTTACAAATGTTTATTTTCCACGTATTTTTCACCTCATTTCCTATTCTTATCTTTGTCATTTTCCTTTAGAGGTGTTCATTATTTCCTACTGATTTATAAGAGATATTTATGTATTACAGACATTAGGCCTTTGTTATATATGTTGCATATACTTTCCCTATTTGTGATTTGCCTTTTCATACTGATAATGATGCTTTCTGACTAGGAAAATTTATTGGTTGCTGTCAATTGAAATCCAGCATCTTTTTCTTTTGTGATTTTTTGCTATATGCTTATGATTAGAAAATACTTTCTCACCATCAAAGGAATTAAATAGTAAATTCTATTTGTTTCTATTCTTAAACTTTTAAAACATTTAACTCTTAAAAGGTTCAAAAATGATTTAGGTGTTGAGTGTAAAGTAAAACTCTACCATGAGATTTTATGGTTTATACTTGCCTCCCAAATAGCCATTTTTTCCAAGAATTATTTATTAAATGATTATCTCCCCTTTGCTTATGATGTATTATAAAAATAATATTTTTCAAGGCTATCTGGTTCATTTTATTCACCTCTCCATCCTTAAAAACTTACTGCACTAATTACTATAACTTTGATGCATTTTAATATCTTATTCATGTTTTAAAAACATTTTAACTATTAAAATCTGTTTATTCTTCCAAAATGAGCTTCAGAATAATCGTTTTAAAAGTAAAGAGAATTTTTGTTGAATTTATATAAAACCTAGGAATTAATTTGGCATGTCCTATATCTATAAACCTATAATCAACTAAACAGAAAAATGTATATTTTTAATATTCAGATATCCTAGTCAAGAACATGGTGTATGTCTCCATTTATTTAAATTCTACTTTATGTTTCTCAAAAAAAGTTGGTAGTTCTCAAGAAAATATAAGCCTTGTATTTTTCTTGCTGGAATTGTTCCTACAATTTACAGATTATTTTAAAAATATTGTCAGTAAGTTATTTTTTTTACATTTATAATTTCTAACTGGTTATTGCTGGCACTTCAACAGAAAAATACAGTATAATTCATAGGGACTATATTAATAGGCCATTAAAAAAAGAAGAATAAGAAACACTTATTGCCATTTAGAAAACATATTCTCTGCTGGAAGTTGCCTGCTGCAGAATCAAAGAGTTATGATATTACACACCACCCATCAAACTCAGAGAATTTAAGGCCATGTTCTCATTCAACAGTCATCACTCTCAGATGGGAGAGAAACCATTTATCAAGACATAGGAAGAAAGAAAGTCACTATCACACAAGCAAAAGCACTTGGACAAAAACAATGATTCTGATTAAATTTTCAAAAGGAATTTTTAGTCTGCAATTGTGTTTGGCAAGTTTAAATCCCAAATGAAATTTCAGAGATGTTATATGCCCTTGAAAAGCAGGTTTATAATGAAAATGCTGACAGACCTTAAGAGAGAATACTGTAATATCATGAGCATCTCTACTGTCACTTACGTGTAAGTAATAGAATATTTGTATAGATAGGCAGGATATGTAAACTGATAAGTTTTTTTTTCTCAGAATCATTGTCTTATTTATCATTTCCAATGTCAATTGCCTCTCTTTACTTTAAGTTACTATTAGAATATAACCTATAAAACTTTTAAATTAATTAAAAAGTGAATTATATTATCAGTATTTTATAAACAAAATATAAAATATTTCTAAAATAGTTCTAGTTCTCTTCTAATGCTTCATTAATTGTAACGACTATACTGTCTGGGCACAAACCTATCAGCTACTTTCTTCTAAAGACTCATGTTGATTCAGCAAATCTACACTGAAGGCATTGTAAATCTATGAAAATCATTGGTCACAAATTGCAGATGTCTTGCATAGAAAACAACTAAACTTTGGGGACAACCAATATAAAGCATGAGAATAATTCTTTACTACAATCTGAAGTCATAGATGACAGATTAGTAAAAATATGAGGTCACATTACTTTTCAGAGTCATTAATAAGCTTTGTCTGATCAACTGTGATCTTGTATCAGCTTCTGTGAAGATAACTGAAATTAAAAGCAAAGAAGTGAAAATACAAAGTGAGCCTAGAGCATCCTGTTGTAACAAAAAGTAAGTAAATGCTCAATAAAACACCAAAACCCTACATTGCTGGAGGTATGTCTAAGGGACACAAGAACCAAGTGAAAGAGCCCCCAATGACCAAAACTGGAAAAATTTGAGAAACAAAAAAGTAAAATAGTATTGGATTATTATAACCCAAAATATAAAATAAATATTTGTAAGTCCACACTGATATATATATATAAATGATTGAATAAATAAATAAATGGGGGAGATGAGGCAAATATCCTGTGAAGTAGTCCAAATAATTTGTGTAGATACTGTGCCCTCAAGGATGTGGAATATCCCTTCTCATTAAGTATGTAGGCTGCACATAATGACTTCCTTCCAAAGCGTACAGTATAGAAAGGTGGGTGGGAGGAGTAACTTTACAATGGAGAAATCTTACAAACATTCCCTGTACCAGGTGATCTAAGGCCAGCATTACCAGTGATAGGTCATGTTGATAACATCTACCCTTGATTTGATTTGAATTAAACAGCATTTTATATGCTTCCATGATCTTCCTCTCAAAAATCCAAACCCCAATCTAATCATAGGAAAAACAAGACAAATTCCAACACAGGGATATTTCACAAAATGCCCGATCAGTATTGCCAAAGTCATCAAAAACAAGGAAAGTCTGAGAAAATGTCAGAGCCAAGAATAGCCTAAGGATATCCTTGAGGGCACAGTATCTACACAACTAACTGTAATGTGGTATCCTGGATGGGATCCTGCAACAGAAAATGGACATTAGGTAAAAACTAAGGAAATCTGAATAAATCAGGGACTTTAGGTAAAAATAATGTATGAGTGTGGTTCATTGTGACAAATATATCAAAATAATGCAAGATGTTAGTAATAGGGGAAACTATGCAATGGGGGATGGTTAATCTTTGTACCATCTGCTTAATTTTTTGAAAATCTAAAATTGATCTACAAATAAAGCCTATTAATTTTTTAAAGAAGTAACAAAGAGGTGAGGAAAATCAAGGAGTTATAGTGAAGAAAGGGGGGGAAATTGACCTGTTGGAGGAAAATGAGTATACAGACAAAAACAGATAAGCCTTTTTGAACATGAAATCCACTTTATCTAAATGTCAATGTGAGATAAAATGTGTGTTATTTGGGTGATGATTGCGCTGAAAGCCCAGACTTCACTACTACGCGATATATCCATGTAACAAAAATTGCACTTGGTCCCCTTAAATTTATACAGATTTTAAAAAGTCAGTATCATAACATAACTCATGACAGAAGGAAATAAAATATATTGAGTCAAATCATAGCTTCAAAAATACCTATACACTATAAAATCTTGGTGTTCCCCATCACCAGTGATGTAAAAAGGACTCACTGTATTCCAAATTACCCCAAAGACCACTTACTTTAGCTCATTTTCCTAAATGGGATGCCAAAAAGAGGGATCAAAGAGCTGAATAGACATTTGTCTCAGAATCTTCGATATCAAGCATAAATTCTAACCATAGGATCTTATAGCTCAAAGGACCTCAAAAAGATCAACTGGGGTGCTGGTCTCTTATAAAGGTCTGCAGAGAGGTTGATAAATTTTCAGGGTCATTTTTACAGTTAAAGATACCTCTGTTATAGTTTTCCCAAATTCACTGGTAAAACGAATTATTTTGTAAGACCCAATTTTGTTAAAAATTCCTAGAGTTATCTACAGCCAGATCATTTTAAGATTGCTGGATTTAAGATTTATTGGGGACACCCAGCTTTATTCAACTAAACTCCAAAAAAATTGCTTAAAATTGAAAAGCAGAAGGAAGGCATCATTGTAGTTAATATATGAAAAGATATCATCCCCTAAGGGTATAGTAAACATATTTCTCAGTACTGTGTGGTTTGGCACACAGTAGGTACTCGTAATCCAATTGTTGAATGTGTGGCTAAATGAATAAATGGGGCAGCATTTCAACACATTTATAAAGCCTCATATAATTTAAATATGTCATGTCTCTTAGTTGGTGGCTGCATCTATTTAGAACCTTTTAAGAAGAAAAATATTTGGCATGCTGTAATGCCAAGTGGGAGGAGACTAAGAATGGCAGTAGTTGGGGAAGGGAATAAGTTGAATCAACCTCCTTGTGGGGTTTCAGCCACGGAGAAGCACAGGGAATGACATTTAGGAGCACAGTCAAGTGGTGAACATGGCCCTTGGGGAAAGCACTTCTGGGGAAGATGGAAGCTACTGGCTTACTATATCCATGCTTAAGAGGATAAAAGGAGGTACCAGATAGAAAATTAAGGGGTCTGTGTATGTTTGTGTGTGTCAAGTGTTCCATCATTGTCAGCTACTCATTCTATCTCCCTCTATTTCTCTTTGTATCCCTGCCCCTCCTACTCCCCACATCCCACAAAAGTCTCAGCTAGTGTGTGACTTTAGCAATCCAGTAATTACCTGTCATTATTTATGCCATATCTTGCTTTAATTTCACCAATTTTCTTGTAATGTTGTGTATGTTTTCAAGGGTCTGCAATTGGAGGCTTCAAGCTATGCTTGACTATCCAAAATAAAACCTGAGCTGCTCACTTGTCATTCTTCCATTTGCTTGTTCAATAATATGTAGGGACTTGCCACTATATGTCAGGCACTATGCTAGAAGCTCGAGAAACAAAGATGACTAACACATGATGTTCATCAGGCTATTAAGGACAGAAAGGCACATAAACAGATAATTGCAAGGCAATGTGGAGGTACTGTAATAAAAGTATATAAAGGCCGGATATGGTGGCTCACGCCCATAATCCCAGAAATTTGGGAGCCTGAGACAGGTGCATCGCTTGAGGCCAGGAGTTCGAGACCAGCCTGAGAAACATGGCAAAACCCTGACTCTACAAAATATACAAAACAAAAACCACCCAGACATGGTGGCACACTCCTGTAGACCCAGCTATTTAGGAGGCTGAGGTGAGAGGATCACTTGAGCCCAGGAGGTAGAGGCTGCAGTAAGCCATGATAGCTCCCCTGCACTCCAGGCTGGGTGACAGAGCAAGACTCTGTCTCAAAAAGAAAGCATGCAAACACAGCCATGAAAATATGCAGGAATTAATGCTGCCTAGGAGTGGACTGGAAAAGGTATCATATGAAGGCAATATTTCAAGTAGGTCTTGCAGGATGAGTAGAAACTCACCCTGTCCAGAAGGTGGGTAAGATATTTTAGGAAAAGGGAACACAGATACTTGCACAGACAAAGGGACCAGGATATAAAAGTGCATGGTATGACCAGAAAACAGTGACTATGACTGCATCAAGGGGAATGGCAGAAAATGACATTATAACACTTCAGATTAGGAAGGACTTTGTTCGCTATGTTACATATTTTAGATTTTAATTTGCAGGTAAAGAAGAGTTGAAAGCAACTTAATGACATGATTTGAGTGGTGAGTCGTTTTGGCTATGTTGTGGAGAATGGGCTGGCAAGTTAGTGGAGAAGACTAGAGACAATGATAGTTAGAAAATGACAGATGATGACAGCCTGAGTTAAGGGACCTGCAACAAGAAAGTAGAAACAAAAAAAAAGATGAAAACATATTGGTAAAACAGGTCTGTTACTCAAAGACAGGAGGAAAAGTGGGAAAAATATGCTTGACAACATTTTAAAGATGAAGATGAGCGAAGTTGAGGGAGTTTGTGCTTGATAACTTCCATTTTCATGATGAGATTTGGGGAACCTAATCATCTAATTTGAAGGAAGAAGACACAGCTGGAGATGGCTATTGGGTGGAATGAGAAACAAAGCTGACCATGGAGGAATAAAAAGATTGTCTTTTAAAAGAAATGCTGAGGGTTCCACCACATTTGGACACCTTAAATTGAAGCATAGCCAACTAACAGGAAACCAGGTAGGTTGAGTGTGTTAAGCAAATACTACCAGGGAGTCGAGAGAGCTGATTCATGGGGGAGTATAAGGACAGATGGCAAGAAACCTGCCCTCAGGTAGACATAAAACCAAGAAAGCCATTTCAGAAGTAAGGGGACTAGCCCAGCGTGCATTCACAATATAAGTTTATAGGATCCCAATTTATCAGCTAGGTAACCAGCATATAAACCTAAGAGAAGCGGGGCACGGTGGCTCACACCTGTAATCCCAGCACTTCGGGAGGCCGAGGCAGGTGGATCATGAGGTCAGGAGATTGAGACCATCCCGGCTAGCACGGTGAAACCCCGTCTCTATTAAAAATACAAAAAATTAGCTGGGCGTGGTGGCAGGTGCCTGTAGTCTCAGCTACTCGGGAGGCTGAGGCAGGAGAATGGTGTGAACCCCGGAGGTGGAGCTTGCAGTGAGCCGAGATTGAGATCATGCCACTGCATTCCAGTCCGGGCAACAGAGTGAGACTCCGTCTCAAAAAAAAAAAAAAAAAAAAAAAAAAAAACCCTAGGAGAAAATGTTTCCTTTGCATCTAATGTGGAGTTATGTTAAGCCATAAATAGTATTTTTAAGGGAAGAAATAGATGATCTCATAGTGACTAGGAAAATAGATAATTTTTTTTTGGGTTTTGGCCAGGTGCAGTGGCTCACGCCTGTAATCCCAGCACTTTGGGAGGCCGAGGTGGGTAGATCACGAGGTCAAGAGATAGAGACCATCCTGGCCAACATAGTGAAATCCCATCTCTTATAAAAATATAAAATTAGCCAGGCGTAGTGGTACATGCCTGTAATCCCAGCTACTTGGGAGGCTGAGGCAGGAGAATCACTTGAACCCAGGAGGCGGAGGTTGCGGTGAGCCGAGATCACACCATTGCACTCCAGCCTGGACAACAAAACTGAAATTCCGTCTCAAAAAAAAAAAAAAAAAAAAGAAGAAGGTTTTATAGAGCTTCGGATAAATTCACACCACTATCTGCCAATGCGAGGTTTTGAATAGAAAAATACCCTTAGGAAAATAGGAAAAAAAAAGCTTCCAAATAATCTCTACCAACTGCTGAAATTATGCCACACCCTTGTATATAAATTTCTTTTAATGAAAGCACACATCAAAATGAAACTCTCTAGAATGTGACAACTCAAAGAATCTACCAAACACATTCCCTTCCTAACCAGCTTGTCAATCTAAGGATCTCAACAGAAGTAAGCTATTCAATCAAAAAAAAAAAAAAAAAAAAAAAAAAGGATTGGGAAAGGTTATGTTAAACTTATGCATTATAAGATTATTCTTCTTCCGGATATTACTTTACACTTCAAGTTTTGTAGAGTTTATAGCAGCCAAAAGAAGTTGTAGAACTAATTTACAATTACTCTCAAAAATGTCACCAATGGAAACAACAATTAAAAAAACAAAGACACATTAAAAGGAGTCATATGAAAAATAATGTATTTTAGGGAAGTAAAATGCAACAGTAGATGTGATATCAAAAATGTAAATGATAGAAAAAACAATTTGGTGGATGGAGCTTAATTCTATGGTCTAATGTGAGTAAAGTAGGAATTTGTGAACCAGAGAAATCATGAATTAATGTGGGTTCCGAACAAACTCCTACTAGAAAATCATAAGGAACAGTTATGGAACAGAATTAAGTAAGTGAATCACAGATCAATTTATAAAAACAATTAGCAACCAACACACAGAACATTCTTTATGGCTCAATATTGTTTACTAAAAATATTTCAATGAATGGAAAGCGTTTTCCAGTAGGCTTTTCTCCATAATCCTGGAAGTAGTAAGAATTATAAGGATATTACTGGAACTTGATTTTGTAGTTATTTATTCTTAGGCTACTTTTTAGAATTCCTGCAGAACAACTTGTGCCTGACAGCAGAATCTATTAATGTAGCAACAAAGCTACCTAAAACTTCCAGTTGCTTTTCCCATTCCTGTGTGAATAACAACCTTGTAATATTATCGCTGATAAGTATATTCTATATGCAATGGGCACTTCTCTACAGAACTAATTCTACTAGAGAAATTAAAGAAAAAAACTTTATTAGCAGAATAGGATTCTTGTAAGCCACCTGTCAATTTCTGAAATGTTTGTAAGATTAGCTCAGTGGACATAGCACCAACCAGTTTCTGCGATCTGGTTTGCTATTCTCAAATCTCAAAATATTCAAAATGTAGCAGCTTGGGGCCTCTACTCTCTGCAGCTCAAACCCCAAAGGGCCAGATTACAGCACAAAGAGTCACTTCCTCTAAGTCCCAGAGGCAGTCATCATATAAGAAATGGTTCTCTGAATTTCTGAATTCACACAAATGTAAAGTATCATACATATATTCTATCAGTCAACGTGCACCAGAGGTGATTTTCACCTAAGGTAAATATTATAGATAGGATGATGATTTTGCTTTAAAATAGCAGAGTCATTTCTTTGTCTCATAAATCATTCATTTCTTTCTACTCATGTACCAAATTTCATTGAAATTTAATAACATTTACAGCGTATATATGACGATTTAAAATGTTATAGAGAGTCAATCTGATTTATTTATACATGCCCCATTTTCCATTAACTTGACCAAGGTCACAAAGCCTGGAGATATTGAAATTAGAAAAAAAATTCAGGGCTTTCTGGCTTTCTGACTATAAAGTCCCTGTTCTTTTTTATTATACTGTTAAGGTATCATCTACCTTACGACATGTATCATTTCAAGAAATATTATAGAAAGAAAAGCATTGTTCTGGGAGGGATCAAGTCATTTAGCTCCTAAAATGGGGCAAATTCTCTATTAAAGGGTCTTGTCCCTTCAGATACAGTTATAAGGCACATGGGAGCAGAGCCAAAGTCTGAATGGAAACTGATTGCCAGGTCTGCACTCATTGCGAAGCACATTTGTTTAAAATAGAATAAGACTCTTCCTCTGGGTGGAAGAATTACCACAAGGTGCCACCTTCAGGCTGAACAACTATAAAGGGCCCACAGTGAGTTGAATGCAGGCTATATTACAGTCCAAATTCATGTCCCCCTCAGCAGGGCCTCCTTGTGCAGAAAGTAATTTGCACCAGTATCCCTGAGGCCCTGCTGACTGTCTGATATCATCTATTGAATTTGTTCTCTGAGGCTGTCTCTTCAGAGGACTTGGGCTGTTGGCTGGTCTCATCCTCTGAATCCTTACAGGATTGGTGATCATTAAATCTCATCATCCTTTTAATATTAAATAGGGGTCTACTCCACCCAAAGATATTTCACTCAGAGCCATGGTACATGTATTTCTGTAACTTAGGCTGTATTTCTATAACTTAGGTTGTACCTAAGAAATGAAAAATATCCAGACAAAATTTTAATCAAATTAGCTGCCTTTGATAGGGAAACAAAATGTCCAGAGCCATGTCCTAAACATAAATTATCTTAAAGAAGCCCATTGCCACTTTGACAAATTCAGACAAGTTAAGTGTCCAATGAGAAGGGACTATTGTTTTGCTTTTATTTGCATGTTTTCTGGCTGACTGTCTGGACCACATCTTGGCCTAGCAAGAGCAGTAGATCCTATTACCCTAATGATCCTACTTACAAGATGCATTTCAGCCCAATGTGATGTTATGATTGAGATATGTTTTGGGTTCTATTGCTATGGTGACTGTGTGAAACAGATTTTCTGAAATGGTCTGAATTTCAAATACGCTGCCATGTTGTATAAGTCAGATAATATAATCCATCATCATCATGAAAATAGAAGACTTTTGAGAAATTTGATTATTTTGATTGTCAGAATCTTGTGCAAATTAAAGTCTCATTTTTAACATGCCAACTTTTTCTGGACATTTTAAGGGTTTTTCTTATAGATAAAACTTAAGAGCTTAAGAATCACTTATCCAGTTTTTAATGTGTGTAAGGCAATGTGATAAGTGTTTACTTGAATACGCTTCAGGTAATCTTTAAAGCAATCCTGTGAAGTAGGTATCCATCATTATCCTTTTTTCATTTTACAAATGAGGAACTGATGTTTAGACACATAAAATAACTTATTCAAAGTGCCTCAGCTAGAAAATGGCATGGTGTCAAACATGAACTCAGGTCTTTTCAGTCGCAGAACTTGAGCTCTCTAGTGCTTCTGACACACTCCTTTCTAAGTTGACCTTAACAATGAAAATTTAAAGATGCTCTGATATTGAAAAGTAGATTCAAAATCTCAGTAATATTACACTAGGGATTTGCAAACAAAGCAAAAACTCTTCTCCAGGATTCAATTTAGTGGAAATAAGTAGTTGGGGCTAAACCTTTGCAAACATACTTGCATAAATATAAATAGATTTAAAATAGGATGTCTGAGGTAAGTTTGGGCAACAGATTGGATTTTTTTTTTGCTTTGTGCAGAGATTAATTAACAATAAACCACCCCAAAACTGCAGTTATAGAAAAATTAATTAATATACATCTTTTAAGTGAAATGTTTAAACAGCAATTATATTTAAATACTTCGTTTGAAAGCTGTACCTCCCACACATTGAAAAGTATCTATTATTTTACAAACTATACTAATTAGTGTATACAACTTCAAGAAACTATTCCTTCAGACAGAAAATTACAATACAAATATACTGAAACCATACAAACTAAATTATCTGTGCACAGAAAGACACCATGGATGTTATAAGATATTCCAAAAATATATTCTGCAAAATATGAAGCAGGATTTTGACCAACATTATTTTTTCAAAAGAGATGGCATTGGTTTTATGAAGAGTTGATGAGCCACTATATTTAGAAACCATATTATTACCAGTTTCTCTTCAGAAAAAAATGGAGAGCTAAAAATAGGGAAACATGATTTGGCTCTTGAAAAAAATGTTTGCAAACTACAAAGGCTAGAGGCATGGATTATTGGAAACTCTCTTCTGAAAAATTTGTTACAAATTTGGGAGATTAACAGTCAGAATCAATGGGTGATAGTTTATAGAGTGATACCAACCTTGTCCAGTCCTGCTCATCATTTCTAATCAACAAAATGAATAAAGATGAAGAGAGCATGCTTATGACATCAGTGAATAGTACAGATCTCAGACTGCTGAAGAATGTACAAGATGACTTAGCCAGGATCCAAAAAGCCAAGCTGGAGAGGTGGGCTGGTTCCAACAAGACAAAATGTAAAAAAGAAGACCAATACTTAAGACCAAAAAATCAAGCCAAACAAAACATGTTGATGGGGCTAAACGGCAAGTTGTGCTAAAAAATAAGACTCAAGAAGTTAAAGGTCAGTTTTATACGAATCCAAAAAGCCAATGCAATTTTAATTTGCTTTAATAAATATGTATTATCCGGAAAAAACATATACTAGAGTGAGTTTTCTGTGGAATGAAATACTAAAGCATGTTTTCTTGGAGAAAGAGTTTCCATGACCAGATAAGTTGGGGGATACTCCAAGTTGATATAAACAGGTTTATTTTCTACAGGAATACTCAAAGTCGATATGGTTCTCAAAGTTATTTGCTTCTCAAAGTTATTTGAACATGGAACACTTATTTTTGTAGTACCTCTTGAGGCTGGTGTTAAAGAGAACACTCTTGAGAAACACTGAACAAGGGCTGTCTCAGGAGGCAGTTCTCTGTAAGTGGGACTCTTTTTAAAAACAGAAGAGATCCAAACATCAGATGAGTATTGGCCTAAATGACCATAAAGTTTCCTCCTACCCTCGAAGTCTATAATACTTGGGTATCCAGACCTAACAAACAATCCTAATTCCCCATGACACCTGGACCAGAGTTTCCGATAAGAGAAACTCTAGAGAACTACTAGTAGCAGAGTGATTATTAAAAAAAAAAAAAAAAAAAAAAAAAACTTTTCCTCCAATGAGTGCATGCTTCAAAAGGGCTGATTTTTCAACTACCTTAATCTTTTGCTGAAAAGATGTCAGAAATAGCAGTGTGTAAACAAGAGCCTGGCAACACAAAGGAGATAAAGAGTGGAACCCTGTTGTGTGTGCTGAGCTGCCATGTAACAGTGCAGCCTTGTCCTCTAGGGCTGTCCAGCCTCCAGACTCACCAACCAACACCACCTTACTCTCATGTTAGAAAGTTGGCTACCCATTTGGCCCTAACTACTGAAAGCCAGGTTTCTGGTACTCAGTGATGGTTGTGACCTCTTGCCTGAGAACAAGTTTAGGTGAGAAGGTGTTTTCTGCTCCTTTTTTTTTTTTAACCTCTTTCAGGATAATATACATTAGTTCACAGTGCAAAGAATTTTGTTGGCCTATCCCCTAACCAATCAGCAAGATACACTTTGAATTAGACATAGATTCGTTAACTATATTGTCTCTACTGATTCTGAGTAGCACCAAACTTTTTTTTCAACTGAGGTGCATGTGTGTACATGAGTGTGTGTGTACAGGTAGAAACAGTCACAAAATTTTATTTCTATGAATTCAAGCAATGTTGTAAAGCAACACAAAGCATTTTAGTACATCTCATCTAAGGTGCAAACAGCTGTTACCAAAAATTCTAAATAACTTCTCACAAATCAAAGCCCCACTGATTTTTAGTTCCTTCCATTTAATTTACTAAATGTGTTAAAATTGAGGTCTGTGACACAAATATAATACAATATTCCTTATTTTGATCCTGAGATAATGTGCCTTCCTAAGAAAACATGCCTAGCAATGTGAGTTACATGATTGCACAGACCATTACAAAAAAACTCTGTCCATGTTATTTTAAAGGGCTGACAGTCAAGCAATTTAAATTTCCAGTTAAGTCACTGATTCAGCAAATATTGTTGCTGTCTTCACACTGTTACTACTATAGTTGTGACAATGCACTATGCCTACTGATATACATTCTGTTATCAACTTGGCCTCCTTCGGCTAAAAATCTGGCATGTTAAAATTTTAACTTGACTAATGTCAAATTTTAAACTTAAGAAAGTATCTTGTTTTGCTATGTCCTCAAAAACTCCATAGGATCTATTTAGCACAATACCTTGAGCAGGGTCAGCATACATAAATATTTGTTGAGTGAGAGAACAAATTAATGAATGAAGCTTCAATGCCGAAGTTTACCTTTAAATAGCATTGGCAGACAAACTGATGGATTGATTGCATTTGTACTTCACATTTATGTAGGAAGAACAAAATAAGTGAATATTGGCTTAAATTTCAACAAAAAATAGCCTTATTTCTTTTCAGGTTTATAAGGTAGGAATTGTCAAGCATAAAGACAACAATAAGAAAGTGCAAAACATAATATCAAAGCAAAAAGAAAAACATCTTTCTCCCTATATCTTTAATAATGGGGCATGGACAACTTTTGCTTAGCAAGCTGAAGTTGTGGGCTTGTTCTGCAGCTCGGTGGATCAGAGACTGTGATTAGACACTATCTTTTGCCCAGGAAAACAAGCTAATAAAATTTACCATCCAATTCATGTACAGGGTAACAGCAATTGCTGATTAGGGACTAAAAACTAGTTGCAACAACATTTTAATTACATTTCAATGTAAGACTATAAATTAATTTATCCAGATGAAATACTGTACTATATTGGTTTACAAAATGGCTAATTAGCCTATCCAGAACTTGAAGGAGACCAAAAGACTTCCCATTTAATATATAAAGAAAATAATGAATAAACAACCACCAACAAATTATTTCAAGGACAGGACATAAACATTTATTTCAGGCCAGAATCAATATTAAAGTAGGTCTAGCTTCAGCTTCATTACTTCCTAAGTCACTGCTTAGCAGCAGAAGGCTCAATATTTAATAAGTGTTAAGAGGTATTTCTAATAGTTGCTTCACTTTTTCAGCTGCACAAAGAGCAAAAGGTTTTGAAAGGAATGGGGGAGGTTTTTGCTAGTTTTTCTGTTTGTTTTTTTTTTTATTGTCTATCCCATTCAGCCCCTTAAGCTCTGTTGAGAAGAACCCAGACAGAAGCATTAATCTACCCAGGGAGCTGCCATTAAAGAAATGCTTTTGTCAGAGTACAAACTCTTTCAGGCTATGCACAGATTCTGTGGCAATTATCCTTTCTTATGTATTGAAACCATTCTTTAAACAGTGGCATTATTTCTCTTCTATTCTTTACAGTAAAGAGATGGATGCACACCTTTCAAGAAATCATAGTTATCAGAGAATGGACCTTGTAATTTGGGGCTGGAATAAAGGAACTGGAATGTCATCACATCACAAGCAGTTCTGCCCTCCATAGCACATCCAGCACTACACCTCAGAAACTAAGTGGCCAAAGAAAACAGCTTCCAGCAAATCTGAATGCTATCGGTTCCATCTCCTCTTCTTGGGATGCATTCTGTGCATCTAGAAAGCAGAGGTGACAATAAGGCCTTACCATATCGGAAGCTTTTTAAAGGTTAATGAATTCTGGCATAAAATAATGTCAGAGTCATAAACAACTCATAAATACAAAATCTAGGAAAACCACGGAAACACTCATCACACTTCCATCACACTTCTGAGAATGGTAGAGAACCCTGGATGATAAAACCACTATGGACTTCTAAATTATTCTTTTAATAAACTTGGTGGAGTATTATACGATATATCAATATTTATTATATCAACTAATGACAGTTCAGGGATGCAGAATGCAAAATGCAGTCTGCCTCAGTACAGTTGTGCACTGCCTTGGTAATTACTTCTAGATTGAAAACAGGATTCAGTTCAACTTGGGTAACAAGGAAGTCAGTTTCCAATTTGGCAAGGTAGACATTTAATTAGAAGTCCTCTTCCCCTTTGTCATAAACCCATCTCCACATTCAAGCTGATGTGCAGAATCTCTATTGTGTTATGTGTGTATGTATGTATGTGTGTATGTATGTATGTGTATCTAGATTTCACAAGCAGAATAATCAAAAATTAGGGGGAAATTTATTACCTACATCAAAATCATTAGACATTAAGTTTGTAAAGTGCCAAGTAGAAATCAATTTACTTCATATGGTGAATCTGACAAGTTGGGAGAGACAGTGGAATCCTAACAATCAGATACCACATTGTGGAATTGGTGGAGTGAGGCAGAGCCACAAGTGGTTTATGTAGTGTCTACTTAAAATGGATGATTCAAAAGAAAAATGAAAGAAGCTCAGCTTCTGGCTTAAAGACATAGAAGCAAGGAAATTTGTAGTTAAGGATCAAAGCTCCAATATCTAGTCATAATGTATTTCTAGTCTAAAATTTCACAACAATACCATTGGGTGCCTTAATGTTGTACTACCCAATTTGATCGGTACATGAGATGCAGAGTCTGACCATACCAAAAATATATAATACTTGTAAATGAAAATGTACATGTTCTGGTCACTATTCTGCACAGCTAAAACTACGTTTGTGTTTGCTTGCTTTTGTTCTTAAAAGTCTAGCAGGTAGCATTATATGTTTTGAGTGAATATGTTGAGTGAATATGTTGTTTTCTATTATAGGATGATGTTTTTGCCCGCCTTCTCCTCCTGATTTTGTAAAGTATAAATGCTACTTATACACCATGTTTTTAACCAAAATACTATAATATAAATTCAACTAGTTTCATCTTCAAAGTAACCTTATTGTTTAACTGTGACTCACAGATAAGGAAATTAAGATTGACTTGTTGGCCCAAAATGGTAGCACATATCTAGCTGGTAGCAGAGGCAACATAAGAACTCACTATACAAGACTCTGTCACTGTACGACCTAGAACAAGTCCTTAAATATGGCAGATTCTCAATCCTTCATCTTTAAATACAGATAATAGTACCTAATTTAGAGTCTTAGCATAGAGATTCAATAAGTTAATGCACGCCTGGCACAGAATACTCATTAGATGTTATTTATCTTTCTAAGGTCAAATATGTTTGCTAAATGCCAAATTAAACAAATTAACCAGATCTTTTTGCTGCAGGACTCCTCAGAGCCTTTAATATGCAATGTGATGCCCCAAGAGGCAAACAGACTGTCTAACATTTCTCCAAACAACAAAACAACCAATTTTTTTTCCAAGAGGCACTTATTCATATCTCATGGAATACTAATATTCCACAGGAAACACTTTGAGAGCCCTGCAGAAGACCATAAAATACTTTGGGGAATATGTGAAATGGGTCATTTGGATATGATTAATAAATTACTGGTTTAAATAACTTGGTCTGAATACACTAATGACTTTTTTTAGGTCACACCAAACATCTAGCACATAGGAAATAACAATCACTTGGAAATGGAGCCCCATGTTTGCTTAGAAAGTCAATGGAGTGGGCCAATTTTAGTGAAGGTTGGACACATTGTATGAGTATTTGTGCTTCCAAAGTGAAAATAGAGGCTCTTCTCAAAAGTAAAATTCTTACTGATTCTGCCCATCGGCTCCCAATATGCTACATCATGTTTTCTGTGGTTCACTACTACGTGGGTCAAATCTTCAGGAGAGTAAAGAGAAAGGGAAGAGCAGGAAAGGCTTTTTAATTTTTCTTTTTCAATTTTAAGAAACTGGAATCTTTTATGTCACAGTGTATGAACTCTGTTCTTTCAGCAGGATACTGACCGTTAAAACTCTGCTCAAATGTTTGGGAACTGTGACCCACATATGTGTTATGAAGCCAACAAATAGTTATTATATACCCAATTCTGTGTTAAGCAGTGCAGGTTGTAAGCAAATAGATCTGAACAACTTACAATCTTATAGGTAAGACAAGACTTACATCCAAAGAAAAAAGAGTGGGGAAGGTATAACACCATACAGTACAATAAAGAGCGTGATCTTGAGGTACAAAATATAACTGTCATATGAACCCACAGAAAGATCATTGAGCATCGTGGTCTGGAGTTGGCTCTTGAGGTAGACCTTGAAAGCCTGTAAGAGGTTGTCACAGAATTTCTGTAAGCAAAGCCAGTTTCATCACCCCCTAATGTTCACCAACTGTCAAGGGAATGTGTAGGGCCACTCTTTTTTTTTTTTTTTTTTTTTTTTTTTTTTTTTTTTTTTTTTTATCAGGAACAATAGAGAGAATGCAGGGAGTTTTACTGCTTTGCCTCTTCTTTTTGCAAGGGATGTATGTATCAGCTAAAGATCCTCAAATCCAGCAGCCCTTTCCTCCAGGTCAGAGTGAGGATTTGGCTGCTTGCCTGCCCAATAAAGAAACAGAAAAAAACACCAACCATGACAACAATTTAAGGGTTAGAGCTGCATAAGAACAATTCAGCAATAAAAGAATCTACATGAGCTTGTGTGGAAAGACAAGTGCTATTTTCTGCTTGAGTCTGTGACTGGTAAAGAGTCACTCAACCTTATGATTGTATTATTTATACAGAACTCACTAGGGCACCATCTGGTGCTAAAGCTAACTGCAAAAACAGGAAAATCAAACCCAAAGCCAATTGTCTTCATTGGAGTTTTCACTAATGACCTGTTCTTTGCCAATATTCCAACTGATCACATTCTAGTTTGAAACAGGAAAAGAAATTTCCTGTTTCAAAGGGAAATCTTAACGGGAATTTAGTTAGACATACCCTTGAAAAGTTTTTGTACCTATCTAGATCTTCTCAGTTGAAAGGGCATTGCCTCTATTTCAGATCTTATTACATCTTATTAAGTTGTCGTATCAAGTTCATAATATCCCATCTCAGTACCCAGTCACCAAGAGATAAGGGTGAGAGGTGATCCTGCAAGATTATGTCCTGGAGATGGAAACTTAAGCCAAACTTGTGAGGAAAATTCTGCTGAAGTACAAGAAACTAACTGCAAAGTATCCATGATGAAAATAATTCAAATCTAAAATTAGTTTGGGATCCCACATTTGAATCTCAATAAGTTATTCTCACTGAGGTAGCAAACTTGACATTGCGGATATATTTTCCTTTGTAGTCAAAAATGTTGACAACTATAATGCAAAAGGTGGGTGTATGTGTTGAACTTACATTTCTAATTTTTAAAAACCCAATCACGAAGATTTCCCTTTTCAGTTCTTATTGGCTTTTCCTAGATTCTCCCAGCTCTTGTAATTTTCTTTTTGGCACAAATACTGTAAAATGGTACCCAAATTATTTTGGCTTCGATATTATAAATTTGTCATAAAAGCTGTGCACATATCTTATCCCATTTTGTTTTCATTTGGAACTAATACTGCAGGTCTTAATGGTACCTCAATGCATAAGAATCAAGTGCCTTGGTCCCCATGTTGGTGAGTGTTTGGAGTTCTCTTGGGCTCATGGTGTGATTTTTCTCATTTTAAGGTTCTATTTTATTAAAACTTTTAGATATGTTGACAAATTCAACAAGCAACTAATCAAAGCACCAGGAATAGTGATATTAAGGGGGGTTGCTCTACTAAACCTAACAGCAGAAGAAGATTCATATAAAAATTCATAAAGCATCTTTCTACAACTCAACCATCTGATTTTCATAATTAGGGAAGTTAATCCTGCTTGCTTAATATAAAATTAAGACTAGGCTGGACACAGTGGCTCACGCTGGTAATCCCAGCACTTTGGGAGGCTGAAGCGGGCAGATCACTTGAGGTCAGGAGCTCAAGACCAGCCTGGCCAATATGGTGAAAACCCATCTCTACTAAAAACACAAAAATTAGCCAAGCATGGTGGCACTCACCTGCACTCCCAGCAACTCAAGAGGCTGAGGCAGGAGAATCACTTGAACCCGGAAGGTGGAGGTTGAAGTGAACTGAGATTGCATCACTGCACCACTTCAGCCTGGGTGAGAGTGAGACTCCATAAGAAAATAAATAAATAAATAAAAGACTTAACTACAGTAAAAAGCTAGGTTATGATGCACGTTTAAAAATATAAATGAATCAGAAATTTTAATTAAGAAAGTCCATTCATGTCACCACAAGGGCTGTAAAGGAAAGAAAAAGTAGGCTTTGGAGTCACCTGGGTCTGAATCTTTAATCTGCCACTTACCAGCTTTGTCCCTTGATCAAGGTATTTAACCACTTTAAGGGTCAGTGACGTCCTCCCATCTGTAAAAAGAGCTTAGTACTTCCTCCCAATACTTTTGTGGAAAGTAAATGGGATAACACTCAGAAAAATCTTGCCACAGTTCCAAGCATACTATAGGAAATCTGTAAATACGAGTTCAATTCCTCTTTCACAGTTACTTCCCAAACTCTTCCTCAAGACCAACAACTCTGTGAAATAGATGTGATTTACATGTAGCACACCACTGATTACAAAAGCCTAAGGAAACTGAGATGTATCCCTCCAATTATGACATTGACAATGTCCTTCACAAACTTCTGGACATCTTTGGGTCCCATCTGTCACTGTATAACTGGAATCTACTCTTTATTAATAAGAGCTTCTCTCATTTCAAAGGTTCAACTCTCTTCCCCCCCCCCATCCATATCTCATGACCCACTAAAGGAAACAGCCTTTTTTAACATAAAAATATTTTATTAAACAACGTACTTAATATCAGCATATAGAACATCCACAATTTGATTACTTAATCCAGAGCTACACCATGGATGAAACAACTAGAAAGAAAAAAAAAAATAGAAAGAAAAGGAAATGCCTTTCTAAAAAAAATGTATCTTAGCTATACAAAACTTAAACATAACGAACTACTTGGAGAATTAATAACCTCATTCTACAATAACAACTTCTATAGACTAGCCCTAATTCAAGTTTTCTGTCCATAGCAATGACACAGATGCTGTATTATTCATCTTCCACAACTAACTATAAAAATATCCTATTAGCTCTATTTTTAAAGGATTCACCACATTTATTCATTTCTCTATAGTTTATATAAAGATTGACATTTTCCTGGGGTCATTTTCTATGGTCCTCAGTTTCGTAATTTTTAACATAGAATAAAACCTTGTAGGTTTGGTTTGATGATAAAATTAGCTTGTGCATGTGACAAGGTTTGTGAACTGCAGAGCACGGCACAAACCGAAGAGGTTATTTTTGACAATACAAAGGCAGTTTGGTACACACAAAATCTGTAACTACAGAGTTCCATAGGCATTTTTACTCCAATCTGGTGGAATTCCAAACCACAGAGACTGCCTTTCCAAGGACACAAAGCCTTGGACCAAGCTGAAGGCATGCAGAAATCTCAGATTTCTATCTAGCTCACTTTTTTTCAAAATTTCTTATTAAACACCAACAGCTTCCATCATCCTGACATCTCGTGAAGAGTATGTTGAAATCAACGACATTGCAGAGATCTCCCATGAATTTCCTCTGAGATGGACGCCTTCCTGGGGACATGTTCTCACCTTGACAGCTACACCTTCGTGCATCTGTCTGAGGGGTGCTGCTGCAAAAAAAAATGCACTCATCTACACCAGGAAGATTTTTGTGGCCTTTCATTTAAGATGGATTCTTTTTCTGACCTGATCCACAAATTCTGGAAAGGCCCCTCTGTTGAGAGCAATAAGGAAGTCTCCCTCAGATCCCAGGCAGGGAGAGGTGAAGTCAGGGAAGGACAGTGACAGCACAGAAAGGATGGTTCTAGATCACTAGGGAGTTAATCATTTCTCCAGGCCAGTGAAACCCAGGCAGGATTTGCTACAGGAAGAAGCAGGATGCCAGGAAACAAGAAGGCCCTGAGGCAAATCTCAGAAGCCAGAGTGATAAACCCAACAGGGACTTCCCACTTTCCTTGGAATCAAATTTAAGCTTCCTATCATGGTCCATGAGACCCTGAGTGATCTGAACTCTGCCTGCTTCTCCATCTTCAAATCACGTACTCACACCTGCTCCATTCACACTGCATTTCTTTCTGTTCCCGAGACCTGCCCACTCATTCCAGGCTTAGAAACTTTGTACCTGCTGTTACTTCTGTCTGGGATCCTCTTCTCCCATATCCTTGCCTGAATAAATCCTTCTCATCACTCAGGTTTCAGCTCAAATGTCACCTCCTCAGAGAGGCCTTTTTAATAATCTTAGTTAATGTTTCCCAGCTCTCCACTACCACTACCACAAAATCACTCTTTCCCATTATCTTATTTTATTGTCTGGCATGAAACACTATTTGAAATTATTTAGTTCACTTATGTATTTGTTTGTATATTATCTGTCTCCACCAGTATAGAATGTATGTATAGGTTCCTTGCCAGTTTTGCAGACCACTTATAGCTCCAATGTTTAGTATACTACCTGACACATAGTAGGTGCTCAATATATAAGTTTTTAAATTTTGAAAAAAAAATTTTTTTTTGAGACAGAGTCTTGCTCTGCCGCCAAGGCTGGAGTGCAGTGGTGCAATCTCGGCTCACTGCAAGCTCTGCCTCCCGGGTTCACACCATTCTCTTGCCTCAGCCTCCCAAGTAGCTGGGACTACAGGCACCCGCCATCACGCCCAGCTAATTTTTATATTTTTAGTAGAGACGGGGTTTCACCGTGTTAGCCAGGATGGTCTCTATCTCCTGACTTTGTGATCCACCGCCTCGGCCTCCCAAAGTGCTGGGATTACAGGCATGAGCCACTGTGCCAGGACTAAATTTTGAATGATTTAATGAACAGTTAGGGATATGAGAAATGGCCATTTGTAAAACTGTTTGCAATATTAACAAAGAAAACAACCTTTATTGTGATGCAAAGTATCACTGAGGCCTTTTGTTTCCCTGAGGAAAGGCCTCATTTATGAACTGTGTTATAAAATGAGTATTAGGAGTAGGAGAAAGGAAAGGGTCACAGAAATGTCAATTAGCTAAAATTCTGCTGACATAATTCTGCAGCTACTTCAGACAGAATGATAGTCAGAAAACTAGCCTAGACATCAGTGCAACTCCAAGTTTTACAAATAAGCTCAGCACCAGTTCATTCTCTATTGCTAAATGTTACTGTTGTAAGATGGGTCATGGTCCTACATTTAGTTAATCTGAGGTTAAAGATTTGCGTGGTTGGATATACTAATTCAGAGTAATCAAGTATTGATTTTGTCTTTTAGCAACAGTGAAATAACAATACTCCGCGGTTATTCAGTGCCCTGTTTTATTTACTTCACAAATGCTGAAAGAATCATAGAATAGTTCATTTAAACAGCTATATTGTAATGCATAGCTGAAATATTTTTCCTAAATTTAAAAACGAATACAAGCTCAGATTGTTATTTTACTACATTTGGAAGTTTCCTTCAGAAAGTGAAAGCATAAGTTGAAGGATTTCCCCCTGACTCCACCAAATTTTACCCAACAGCAAGCCTGAGAATATTTACTTGATAAAACACAACATTTATACTTTTTGACATGACTATAGTGCCACATTTAAATGGGGAAAATAGCCCAGTCTCTGAGCAGTAGGTACCTTCTTCTCAACTCCATTGCTCCCAATGTATAGCTCTCACCCTGACTCCTAGCTGACAACCCAAAGCCTCTCACAGGTCCCTCAGAGTCCCATCCCTAACACCCTCATGCTAAGGGACAATCCAATAAAATGAATTCACACTATGCACAAGGCTCTTTGCTAAATGTTGGATAGTTTGTAGAAATTCATCAAGGAGGTCTCTGTCCTCAAGTAGCTGATAATTCAATAGAGATCAGAGGGGTTTTAAAAAAACTACATAACACTAGGAAGCTTATGCTATTTCACAAGGAAAATGTAAAGTGTTTCAGAGAAAGAAGTACTCCATCCCTGATGCTCTTCTCTTTTAACTTTATACATTCTCCCTGAGTAATTTTATCCATAATCACACCTCCTACTATTGCCCAAATGCTGTGGTCCCAGGTCTCTATATCCTGTCCAGAGCTTTTGACTTGTATTTATAAGTCTAGTGACTACCTTCAGTCCATTTCAGATATTGAAGTTTATTGAACATACAAATCCAAATGTATTAATGCTTCCACTACTACTCTTCCCCTCCTAAAATTTCCATCTCTGCTAATGAGATTATGACATACGGCAAATTAGAAACCTTAGAGTCACCCTCTATGCCTCACTCTGCTTTAGCCTTCAACACCAAACAAGTTACCAGGCCACATTAACACTATCTTTGTATCTCAGAGGATGCCTTAGAGTCTAATCTCTCTGCTCTGTTTCCACGTCACCATTGGCAATGCCTCATTCACTCATGTTCATTGACTCTGCAGTCCTATAGACCTAGGTTTATGCTTTGGCTCTACCATTTCCAGCTGGTGATTTTGAACACTTATTTAATCTTTGCATCAGTTTCCTCACTTGTTAAATGGGGATAATAATATTTCTTATAGCTCATATGGTTTTTAGCCTGGCGCAGTGGTTTATGCCTGTACTGCCAGCACTTTGGGAGGCAGAGGTGGGTGAATCACCTGAGGTCAGGAGTTCTAGACCAGCCTGGCCAACACGGTGAAACCCCATCTCTACTAAAAATACAAAAATTTGCCAGGCATGGTCGTACCCAGCTGAGGCACAAGAATTGCTTGACCCCAGGAAGCAGAGGTTGCAGTGAGCCAAGATCGTGCCACTGCACTCCAGCCTGGGTGACAAAATGAGACTCTGTCTCAAAAAAAAAAAAAAGTTTTTAAAAATGATTTTTATATATATATATATATATATATATATACACACACACACACACACACACATATAGCGCATTTTACACAGTGGCTAGAGCATACTAGATGCCCAATAAATGATAATTACAATTACCAGTGTAATTTAATCCCTAAATTGGCTCCAACCTACCTTCAGAGCCCCATTTATCATTATTTTCCACTTCCTTCTTATCCCAAGACTGTACTAAAGTCTCATTAGACTTTGTGGGACTCCCTGAACACACCAAATCCTTTCACACCTCTACTCCTTTGCATCTTCTGTTCCCGTTTCAAATGTCCTCCCTTTCTTTCCATTACTTGGTGTGCTTGTTGTTTCTGGAATGTCAAATATCTCAAGTTCTCATTCAAATGTTACCATCTTAGTAAATAATTATTTAATTCAGTTTGTCACACTTCCCTTCATGTGAGTACATGATACACACACATACACACACGCAGACGTATGCATGTGCACATACACGTACACCTAGAAGAATCATATTATATTACAATTAGTTAAAAACATTTGTTGTCATGTCTTTCTCCTCTTTGTGATTACCTAATCAAGGAGGAAGCACTATAGTGCCCATTCTTAGCACCACGACTTATAGAACTGGGACTCAGTAATTGGTCTTTTTTTAATCAACTTTTATTTTAAGTTCGGGGGTACGTGTGCAGGATGTGCAGGTCTGTTATATAGGTAAACGTGTGCCATGGTGGTTTGCTGCACAGATCAACCCATCATCCAGGTATTAAGCCCAGCACCCATTAGCTGTTCTTCCTGATGCTCTCCTCCCACCGCCCTCCCCACTCCCCCAAACACACAGGAACAGTAATTGGTCTTTTAAAGAAACACTTCCTGGCTAAGATAATCTAGGCATACTTCACGGAACAGAGGAAGAGAGAGAAAAAGAGAAACATTGTTTTTCTCTGACCCTGCCCTCCCCTGTTTGAAATGCTATCAGCACCCCCACCATTATACCACTAGCCTCCCAGCAAAATCAAGCCTCTATCCTTAAACAACAAGCCCTGAGTTTTGTTTGAGAAACACTAGTGTCAACAAATCGGGCTTGTAGGATGGTAGAGAGGGAATAGTCGGGCTCAGATTGTGGAGGACTCTATATACTAGCCTAAGTTTAAACTTTACCCAGTAGGTGATAGAGATCCATTGGAGATTGTTTGGCAGGGCACAGCAGATCCAAATGGTGTTTTAAGAGATTTCTATAGCTGTAGTATCTAGGATAGTTTGGACTGAGGAAGGAAAGGATGCATTGATGTTTATGAAACAATGAAATTAATTCTTATGGGACAGAAGAAAAGAAATAATTTTCGTGGGTGGGCACTTTCTATGTACCAGTCACTCTTATAAGCACTTTATGTACATTATCTCATTCAATCCTAGCAAAAATCACATCCCTAAGGTGCTCCCTCTCAATACCTCTGAATTGAGAAAACAAAGAATTAGAGTGGTTAAATAACTTGCTAAAAGTAAAAAGGTCGTAAATGTATGAGCTGGGATTCAAACCCAGGTCTGTTTGCTGTCAAAATCTGGGTTGGGTATTTCTAAGTTACTTATATACCCTGGAGGCATTTGAGGACAGAAACTGACATCCTTTACTAGAGCCAGTTTCTGTGATTTCCTTCCCTTCCCTTTCCATGCCGAAAGCTTTAAATCCCATTCCCATGCTTATGGGTATTTTTCTCTTCTTGTCTTTTCATTCAGGTTATTCCATCGGAGAGTCTGAAATGGCAAGGCTGAAAGTGGTGAGGGAAAAGGGAAGAGAGAATAAAGCCGTAGCAGATGCTCTCACCAGCACTGTCCTAGCTGCTTTTTCCCCTATCCCATTTTTTTTTTCCTTCCGGGTCCTCACCAACAGCAAAAGTCCCATCCAATTTCTTCAGAAAAAATGCCTATTTGTAGCTTAAAATTGTTTCTCCTCTGAAATGAAGCTAAAACTTCATTTTGAATAGCCAAAGACCCAGTGCTAATTTTTATGTGCCAATTTGTTTCTCCAGAGACAAAATTAACCAAGAGAATAAGAAAATATTGAAGGGAGCCTCTTTAAACATTTATTGTCGTTCTTAGCATCCTACCATGAAAATGCCTTAGAAGTCTTCCAAAAAGCTGTGTGTCTGCTTTAACTTTAGAAAGTAGGGGCAGAAAGCTGTAAGATTGTAAAGAAGGCCTAACTTCTACCTTTAGAACATTAGCTCTTCAAGCTCAGAATCTTTTTTTTGTTCACTGGTATATTCTAAGCATCTAATAGTTCTGGGAACATGGTAGGTACTCCTTAAATATTTGTTGAATAATTGAAAAACAGTTACTATGCAGTAACTAGGTTATAGAGGACTCAACATGATAACATATTTAACAGATTTTGCATTAAATTAGTTTTTGCTGGATTGGCCTGTTAATTTAACCATCATTCACAACACTATTTCTATGAGAAAATGCAAGCAGTGCACCTAAACATTCAACATACATATGAACTTTTTGAATATGGATTCAGTACTACAGTAGCGAGGGTAGAGTGACTGGGGAGCTGGGCACAGTGGCTTATGCTTGTAATCCCAGAACTTTGTTAGGCTGAGACAGGAGAACTGCTTGAGCCCAGGAGTTCAAGACCAGCCTGTACAACACAGTGATACAGTGAGACCTTGTTTATATTAAAATTAAAAAAAAAAAAAAGAGTGACCAGGGTTATTTCAAGGGTGTTGGAAAGGAAAGAAAATATTACTTAAGTGATGCTATAACAATATTATTGATAATTGTGAATATTTATTGAATACTTACCTATGGGCTAAGCACTGAAGTAAACAATTAATATTTACTATCTTACTTTATTCTTATAATAACACTCAAAGGTAGGTATAATTATTATCTGCATTTTACAGACAAATAAACTGATGCACAGAGAGGAAGAATAACTTGGCAAAATACACAACAAGTAAGGAGTGGGATCAGGTTTCAAATACAGTGGGAATTGTTTTATTAGAGTCAACACATTTAATGATTGTGCTGCAATTCATAAAACTGATAGTATTCACTGACTGAACTTGAGGTGCAAGAGAAAGAAAAGAATCGAGAATAACTGCAATTTTTCAAACATGGAGTGGACTAACATTATAAATGACAAAATTATTTTATGATTTATTCAACCTGATGAACAAAAATGGATTTGAGGGATCCCAGTTTAGGCATCACCTTCTTTGTGAAGTGCCTGAACCCACCAATCACAGTTAGATGCTTCCATAATAATCTTTCTTTACCCCTATTATCCAATTTTTTAGATTATGCAATAAAACTTTGTTTACATTTATGCCTTTTACATTAGGATTTAAACTCATCTTTTTGTACCAGATAGTAGCAATGTGTCTGTTTAATGATATTCTCTCTCTCTCTCTCTCGTTTTTCTCTCTCTCTCTCTCTCTCTCTGTGTGTGTGTGTGTGTGTGTGTGTGTGTGTATGAGGGGAGAGGTGTTTAGTTTTAGATATGCTTAAATTAACAAGCCTTTACATATGGAAATATCCAGCAAAAAGTAGATGATTTAGAACTAGAGTTTTGATAAATATTAGGCTGGAGATGTAGGCTTGTGAGTTTCCATAACTCAGCTACTAGATAAAGCTATTAATGTGGAACAGACTTCTGAAAGAGGAAAAAGTATTTTTACGGCCTTTATGCCAGTAAGTCAATGAACAAATAACATGTATAATATGCGTAACAAATAACAGGTATAAGGCAATAGTCAAACATAAGGAAGCCAAACCTTAGGAGAAAGTAAAAGGCTCACTTGGAGATTCTCATTGAGGAGAATATATGCCTGGTTCCTTAAAAGACATTGATATAAAAAGCTTAGAAAAAAAGATACATACAAATTCCAACCACTCACCAGAACACTTGAAATTTCAGATCAGAAGGCTTGTTGTTGTCACTCACAAATTAATTTGACAAAAACAGGCTGCACTCCTGGATAAGTTTCACTGTCTATCCTCTCTTGATTAATTTTAAAAATTTGTTATTATACATAGGCATAAATTTAACAAAAGAACATGACCTGTACACTAGAAAGCAGAAAATATCATTGAGAAAAATTAAAGATCTAAATAAATGGAGTGATATCATGTTTATAAATTGGAAGGCTCAACTTGTTAAGATACCAATGTGCCTCAAAATGATACGAATTCTAAGCAAACCCAGTCAAAATCTCCCCAGGCTCTTGTTGTAGAAATTGATGAGCTAACTTTTTACATGACAATGCAAAGGACCTAGAAAAGCCTAAATAATTTTGAAAAAGAAGAACAAATTTGAAGGACTGATTTCAAGACTTACTTTAAGCTACAATAATCAACACAATGTAGTATCAGCATATCCTACACATAGTCTAATGGAACAAAATAGAGAGTCCAAAAATATATCCACCTGTATATGGTTAAACGGTTTTTGAATAAAATTCAAAGGTAAAATTCAATGAGGAAAGGATAATATTTTAATAAATGATGCAAGTATAACTGAATAACCATATGGAAAAATTGAACTTCAACTCTTACTTCATGCCAGATAAAAAATTGTCTCAAAATGTATTATAGGCCTAAATGTAAAAGCTAAAACTATAAAACTACCAGAGGAAAACACAGTGGAAAACTGTCATGATCTTGGAATATGCAAGAACACACAGGACACAAAAAAGCACTAGTCACTAGCCATTACTAATCATCAGGGAAATGTACATTAAAACTACATGAGATACAATATTATACCAGTCAGAATGGTTATTATTAAAACCAATTAAAAGACAAGGACTGGCAAATTGGATAAAGCGTCAAGACCAATGAGTGTGTTGTATTCAGGAGACTCATCTCACGTGCAAAGACACACATAGGCTCAAAATAAAGGGGTGGAGAAATAATTACCAAGCAAATGGAAAGCAAAAAAAGCAGGGGTTGCAATCCTAGTCTCTGATAAAACAGACTATAAACCAACAAAGATCAAAAAAAGATGAAGGGTATTACATAATGGTAAAGGTATCAATGCAACAAAAAGAGCTAATTACCCTAAATACATACGCACCCAATACAGGAGCACCCAGACTCATAAAGCAAGTTCTTAGAGACCTACAAAGAGACTTAGACTCCCAAACAATAATAGTGGGAGAATTTATCACCTCACTGTCAATTTTAGACAGATCAATGAAACAAAAAATTAACAAGGATGTTCAGGACTTGGACTCGGCTCTGGACCAAGCAGACCTAATAGACTTCTACAGAACTCTCCATGCCAAATCAACAGAATATACATTCTTCTCAGCACCACATAGCACTTATTCTAAAATTGACCACATAATTGGAAGTAAAACACTCCTCAGCAAATGTAAAAGAACGGAAATCATAACAGTCTCTCAGACCACAGTGCAATCAAATTAGAACTCAGGATTAAAAAACCCACTGAAAACCACACAACTACATGGAAACTGAACAACCTGCTCCTGAATGACTACTGGATACATAAAGAAATTAAGGCAGAAATAAATAAGTTATTTGAAACCAATGAGAACAAAGATACAACGTGCCAGAATCTCTGGGACACAGCTAAAGCAGTGTTTAGAGGGAAATTTACAGCACTAAATGCCCACAGGAGAAAGCAGGAAAGATCTAAAATCGACACCCTAACAACACAATTAAAAGAACTAGAGAAGCAAGAGAAAACAAATTCAAAAACTAAGATCAGGGTAGAACTGAAGGAGACAGAGACATGAAAAATCCTTCAAAAAATCAATGAATCCAGGAGCTGGTTTTTTGAAAAGATTAATAAAATAGATAGACTGCTAGCCAGACTAATAAAGAAGAAAAGAAAGAAGAATCAAATAGACACAATATAAAATGACAAAGGGGATATCACCACTGATCCCACAGAAATACAAACTACTATCAGAGAATACTATAAACACCTCTATGCAAAAAAAAAAAAAAAAAATTGAACATCTAGAAGAAATGGATATATTCCGGGATACATACACCCTCCCAAGAATAAACCAGGAAGAAGTCAAATCCCTGAATAGACCAATAACAAGTTCTGAAATTGAGGCAGTAATTAATAGCCTACCAACCAAAAAAAAAAAAAAAAAAAAAAAAAAAAAAACCAGGACCAGATGGATTCACAGCCTAATTCTACCAGAGGTACAAAGAGGAGCTGGTACCACTCCTTCTGAAATTATTCCAAAAAATAGAAAAAGAGTGACTTCTTCTTAACTCATTTTATGAGGCTAGCATCATCCTGATACCAAAACATGGCAGAGACACAACAAAAAAGAAAATTTCAGGCCAATATCCCTGATGAACATCGATGTGAAAATCCTCAATAAAATACTGGCAAACCGAATCCAGCAGCACATCAAAAAGCTTATCCAACACTATCAAGTTGGCTTCATCCCTGGGATGCAAGGCTGGTTCAACATACACAAATCAATAAACATAATCCATCAGATAAACAGAACCAATGACAAAAATCACATGATTATCTCAATAGATCCAGAAAAGGCCTTAAATAAAATTCAACACCACTTCATGCTAAAAACTCTCAATAAACTAGGTATTGATGGAACGTATCTCAAAATAATAAGAGCTATTTATAACAAACTCACAGTCAATATCATGCTGAATGGGCAAAAGCTGGAAGCATTCCCTTTGAAAACTGGCACAAGACAAGGATACCCTCTCTTCTCACTCCTATTCAACATAGTATTGGAAGTTCTGGCCAGGGCAATCAGGCAAGAGAAAGAAATGAAAGGTATTCACATAGGAAGAGAGGAAGTCGAGTTGTCTCTGTTTGCAGATGACATGATGGTATATTTAGAAAACCCCATATTTGCAGTCCATTATCTCCTTGAGCTGATAAGCAACTTCAGAAAAGTCTCAGGATACAAAATCAATGTACAAAAATCACAAGCATTCCAATACATTAATAATAGAAAAACAGAGAGTCAAATCTTGAGTAAACTCCCATTCACAATTGCTACAAAGAGAATGAAATACCTAGGAATACAACTTACAAGAGATGTGAAGGACCTCTTCAAGGAGAACTACAAACCACTGCTTAAGGAAATAAGGGAGGACACAAACAAATGGAAAAATATTCCATGCTCATGGATAGGAAGAATCAATATCTTGAAAATGGTCATACTACCCTAAGTAATTTATAGATTCAATGCTATCCCCATCAAGCTACCATTGACTTTCTTCACAGAATTAGAAAAAAAAAAAACAAACAACTATATTTCATATGGAACCAGAAAAGAGCCCATATAGGCAAGACAATCCTAAGCAAAAAGAACAGAGCTGGAGGCATCATGCTACCTAATTTTAAACTATACTACAAGGCTACAGTAACCAAAACAGCATGGTAGTGGTGCCAAAACAGATATATAGACCAGTGGAACAGAACATAGGCCTCAGAAATAATGCCACACATCTACAACCATCTGATCTTTGACAAACCTGACAAAAACAAGCAATGAAGAAAGGATTCCCTATTTAATAAATGTGCGGAAAATTAGCTAGTCATAGGCAGAAAACTGAAACTGGACACTTCCTTACACCTTATACAAAAATTAACTCAAGATGGATTTAAAGACTTAAACGTAAGACTTAAACCCATAAAAACCCCAGAAGAAAACCTACGCAATACCATTCAGGACATAGGCATGGGCAAAGACTTCACAATTAAAACACCAAAAGCAATGTCAACAAAAGCCAAAATTGACAAATGGGATCTAATCAAAATAAAGAGCTTCTGCGCAGCAAAAGAAACCATTATCAGAGTGAATAAGCAACCTACAGAATGGGAGAGAATTTTTGCAATCTATCCATCTGACAAAGGGCTGATATCCAGAATCTACAAGGAACTTAAATTTACAAGTGAAAAACAAACATCACCATCAAAAAGCGGGCAAAGGATATGAACAGACGCTTCTCAAAAGAAGACATTTATGTGGCCAACAAACATATGAAAAAAAGCTCATCATCACTGGTCATTCAAGAAATACAAATCAAAACCACAATGAGATACCATCTCCTGCTAGTTAGAATCGTGATCATTAAAAAGTCAGGAACTCATCCTTTTTTATGACTGCATAGTATTCCATGGTGTATATGTGTGTCCTTTGTAGGGACATGGATGCAGCTGGAAACCATCATTCTCAGCAAACTATCGCAAGAACAGAAAACCAAATACCGCATGTTCTCACTCATAGGTGGGAACTGAACAATGAGATCACTTGGATACAGGAAGGGGATCATCACACACTGGGTCCTATTGTGGGGAGGGGGATGGATAGCATTAGGAGATATACCTAATGTAAATGATGAGTTAATGGGTGCAGCACACCAACATGTCACATGTATACATATGTAACAAACCTGCACGTTGTGCACATGTACCCTAGAACTTAAAGTATAATAATAATTTTTAAAAAGTGTAAAAAAAAAAAAAGTCAGGAAACGGCTGGACACAGTGGCTCATGCCTATAATCCCAACACTTTGGGAGGCCAATGCAGGCAGATCTCGAGGTCAGGAGTTCAAGATCAGTCTGGCCAACATGGTGAAACCCCGTCTCTACTAAAAATACGGAAAACTAGCCAGGTGTAGTGGTGCACATCTGTGTTTCCAGCTACTTGGGAGGCTGAAGCAGAAGAGTCGTGAGAACCCAGGAGGTGGAGATTGCAGTGAGCTGAGATTGCATCATTACACTCCAGCCTGGGTGACGGTTCGAGACTCCGTCTCAAAAAAAAAAAAAAAAAAAAGTCAGTAAACAACAGATGCTGGAGAGGATGTGGAGAAATAGGAATGTTTTTACACTGTTGGTGGGAGTGTAAATTAGTTCAACCATTGTGGAAGACAAGTCTGGCAATTCCTCAAGGATCTAGAATGAGAAATACCATTTGACCCAGCAATCTCATAACTGGGTATATACCCAAAGGATTGTAAATCAGTCTACTATAAGGACACATGCACCCATATGTTTACTGTAGCACTGTTAACAATAACAAAGACTTGGAACCAACCTACCAACCCAAATGCCCATCAATGATAGACTGGATAAAGCAAATGTGGCACATCTACACCATGGAATACTATGCAGCCATATAAAAGGATGAGTTCATGTGCTTTGCAGGGACGTGGATGAAGCTGGACACCATCATTCTCAGCAAACTAACACAGGAACAGAAAACCAAACATTGCATGTTCTCACTCATAAGTGGGAATTGAACAATGAGAACACATGGACACAGGGAGGGGAACTTCACACACCAGGGCCTGTCAGGGGGTAGCGGATTAGGGTAGGGATAGCATTAGGGGAAATACATAATGCAGATGACAGGTTGATGGGTGCAGCAAACCACCATGGCACGTGTATACCTAGGTAACAAACCTGCACGTTCTGTACATGTATCCCAGAACTTAAACTATAATTAAAAAAAGAAAAAAAAGTCAAAAAACAACAAATGTTGGCAAGGATTCAGAGAAAAGGGAATGCTTACATACTATTGGTGGGAACATAAAGTAGGACAACCTTTATGGAAAACAGTATGAATATTTCTCAAAACATAAAAATAGACCTACGTTTCAACCCAGCAATCTTACTTTTGGGTGTCTACCCAAAGTAAGATAAATCATATCAAAAAGACAACTGCACACATATGTTTATTGCAGCACTAACAATAGCAAATATATGAAATCAACCTAAGTGTCCATCAATGGATGACAGGGTAAATAAAATGTGGTATATATGTATATATATATATATATATATACAGCATGGAATGGGTATATATATATATACAGCATGGAATACTGCTCAGCCATAAAAAGAAAATGAGATCATGTTTTTTTGCAGCAACATGGATGGAACCACAGGCCATTATCATAAATTAAATAACTCAGAAAAGGAAGTCAAATGCCACATGTTCTCACTTCTAAGTGGAAACTAAACAAAGATTATGCATGGACATATAGAGCAGAATAACAGACATTGGAGACTACAAAGTATGGGAGAGTGAGTGGGGAGTGAGGGCTGAAAAATTAACTGTTGGGAACAATGTTCACTACTTTGGGGATGGGTACACTAAAAGCCTAGACTACTCCACTATACAATATATGCATGTAAGAAATCTGCACTTGTGCCCCCTAAATATATAAAAATAGAAAATGAAAAATAAGGCACTTGATTGTTAAAGGAAAAAAAGTTAAGTTGATCTTCATAAAGATTAAAAGTTTTTGGCTGTTAAGAAAATTAAAAGGCAAGCCATGCACTGGGAGAAAGTGTTTGCAATACATATATCTGGCAAAGGACTTGTATCTAGAATATATAAAAGACTCTTACAACTCAATAAGAAGAAGATAAACAACCCAGTTTTTTCAAATGGGCAAAACATTTGAAGTGACACTTTACCAAAAATATACACGAATGGCCATTAAGCACATGAAAAGATGCTCAAAATCATTAATCATTAGTGAAATGAAAATTAAAATCACAACAAAATACTGATACACATCTATTAGAATGTCTAACATCAAGAATAATACTACGTGCTGAAAGGATATGGAAACAAAACCAAAACAAACCCTGTTCTGTGTGTAAGAACTCATATGTAAAAAAAAATAAATACTGTATTATTCCTCTGATATGAAATTCTAGAAAAGACAAATCTAATCTATAGGGACAGAAAGTATATCAGTGATTCCCTGAGGCTGAGGATAATGAGAATTGACTGGGAAGAGGCAGAAGAGAAATTTACTGGGTTTTAGAAACATCCTATGTCTTGGGTAGTGGTGGTGATTCTATGGGTATATATATTTGTCAAAACTCATCAGTGTATGCACTTAAAATGGGTCCATTTAATTGCACAATAGCTGTACTTAAACAAATTTGATTAAAAAAACTTATTCTAGTTCCCTCAAAATTTGTTGCTGAAATTTTCAATTTTAATATGGAAGTTAACTAGAAAGGACACTACAACAGCTTTTAAAAAGTTTTATTTTATTTTTAATTTACACAACACTTGTACATATTTATGGGGTACAATGTGATGTAATGATCAAATAGTCAAAAAATCCATCACCTCAAACAGTTATCATCTCTTTATGGTGAGAACAGTTATTTTTAAGTGAAAAGGATTATGTAAAAACAACATAATATTTGTTTTGAAATACTGGGGTTTTATAAATGCACCCTATTTTGGGACCTCAAAAAAAAAATTCTTGTTATTTACTGCTTTTTTTTTTTCATCATAATGGACCTAGCACCTTCTATTTACATTTTCTTCTGCACTATACAAAACAGAACACAAAGAGTATCTGACCCAAGACAGGTTTTCTAATCTAATTCCCCAGTGTACTTATTAGGGGTACTTTGACTTTAAGGTAAAAAATGAAGAATACTTTCCAAGTTTGTTAATTAATAATATCCCTAGACAAATATCTTCTTACTGCTCTGCCTGATTACTAAATCTCTCTGCTTCAAGGTAACAGATGACTTAAGTTCTCCCAGAATTAAAAAGGAAATAATCTAGAATTCTTTGTGATTCAAAGGACTAAATTTAATCAGGTTATCCTATTTTATAAGCTACAAATACCCCAGGAAAAAATGAAGATGATGAAAATGGAAATGAATGGGTGTTATCTTATAATTGTGTGGGTAGTATATAATAGTCTTTATACTACTAGTTTATGATACAGTGCTACCACAGCATCAGCATGTACTAAACTCAACCAAATCCTACATCGGTCTTTCTTCATTAACTTTTCCTTATGAAAACACTCTTCCTCTCTAGACTAAGAAAATAATATAAAAGTGCACACCCAAGATGGCTGAATAGGAACAGCTCCAGCCTCCAGCTCCCAGCGTGAGTGACACAGAAGATGGGTGATTTCTGCATTTTCAACTGAGGTACCAGGTTCATCTCACTGGGGTGTGTCGGACAGTTGGCACTGGTCCGCGGGTGCAGCCCGACCAGCGAGAGCTGAAGCAGGGCGAGGCATCGCCTCACCTGGGAAGCACAAGGGGGAAGGGAATTCCTTTTCCTAGCAAAAGGAAACTCAGACAGACAACACCTGGAAAATCGGGTAACTCCCACCCTAACACTGCGCTTTACCAAGGGTCTTAGCAAACGGCACACCAGGAGATTATATCCCACACCTATCAACTACATGGAAACTGAACAACCTGCTCCTGAATGACTACTGGGTACACAATGAAATGAAGACAGAAATAAAGATGTTCTTTGAAACCAATGAGAACAAAGATACAACATACCAGAATCTCTGGGACACATTTAAAGCGTGTGTAGAGGGAAATTTATAGCACTAAATGGCAACAAGAGAAAGCAGGAAAGATCTAAAATTGACACCCTAACATCACAATTAAAAGAACTAGAGAAGCAAGAGCAAACACATTCAAAAGCTAGCAGAAGGCAAGAAATAACTAAGATCAGACCAGAACTGAAGGAGATAGAGACACAAAAAACCCTCCAAAAAATCAATGAATCCAGGAGCTGTTTTTTTTTTTTGGAAAGATCAACAAAATTGATAGAGTGCTAACAAGACTAATAAAGAAGAAAAGAGAGAAGAATCATATAGACACAATAAAAAATGATAAAGGGGATATCACCACCGACCCCACAGAAATACAAACTACCATCAGAGAATACTATAAACACCTCTATGCAAATAAACTAGAAAACCTAGAAGAAATTGATAATTTCCTGGACACTTACACTCTCCCAAGACTAAACCAGGAAGAATTTGTATTCCTGAATAGACCAATAGCAGGCTATGAAATAGAGGCAATAATTAATAGCTTACCAACCAAAAAAAGTCCAGGACCAACGGATTCACAGCCAAATTCTACTAGAGGTACAAGGAGGAGTTGATACCATTCCTTCTGAAACTATTCCAATCAATAGGAAAAGAGGGAATCCTCCCTAACTCATTTTATGAGGCCAACATCATCCTGATACCAAAGCCTGGCAGAGATACAACAAAAAAAGAGAATTTTAGACCAATATCCCCGATGAACATCGATGCAAAAATCCTCAATAAAATACTGGCATACCGAATCCAGCAGCACATCAAAAAGCTTATCCACCATGATCAAGTGGGCTTCATCCCTGGGATGCAAGGTTGGTTCAACATACGCAAATCAATAAACATAATCCAGCATATAAACAGAACCAAAGACAAAAACCACATGATTATCCCAATAGATACAGAAAAGGCCTTTGACAAAATTCAATAGCCCTTCATGCTAAAAACGCTCAATAAATTCGGTATTGATGGAACGTACCTCAAAATCATAAGAGCGATTTATGACAAACCCACAGCCAATATTACACCGAATGGGCAAAACCAGGAAGCATTCCCTTTGAAAACTGGCACAAGACAGGGATGCCTTCTCTCACCACTCCTATTCAACATAGAGTTGGAAGTTCTGGCTAGGGCAACCAGGCAAGAGAAAGAAATCAAGGGTATTCAGTTAGGAAAAGAAGAAGTCAAATTATCCCTATTTGCAGATGACATGATTGTATATTTAGAAAACCCCATTGTCTCAGCCCAAAATCTCCTTAAGCTGATAAGCAACTTCAGCAAAGTTTCAGGATACAAAATCAATGTGCAAAAATCACAAGTATTCTTATACACCAGTAACAGACAAACAGAGAGCCAAATCATGAATGAACTCCCATTCACAATTGCTTCAAAGAGAATAAAATACCTAGGAATCCAACTTACAAGGGATGTAAAGGACCTCTTCAAAGAGAACTACACACCACTGCTCAGTGAAATAAAAGAGGACACAAACAATTGGAAGAACATACCATGCTCATGGATAGGAAGAATCAATATTGTGAAAATGGCCATACTGCCCAAGGTAATTTATAGATTCAATGCCATCCCCATCAAGTTTCTTCTACTTTTCAATGCCATCACCAATGAGTTTCTTCACAGAATTGGAAAAAACTGCTTTAAAGTTCATATGGAACCAAAAAAGACCCTGCATTGCCAAGACAATCCTAAGCCAAAAGAACAAAGCTAGAGGCATCATGCTACCTAACTTCAAACTATACTACAAGGCTACAGTAACCAAAACGGCATGGTACTGGTACCAAAACAGAGATATAGACCAATGGAACAGAACAGAGCCCTCAGAAATAATACCACACATCTACAGCCATCTGATCTTTGACAAACCTCATAAAAACAAGAAATGGGAAAAGGATTCCCTGTTTAATAAATAGTGCTGGGAAAATTGGCTAGCCATAAGTAGAAAGCTGAAACTGGATCCTTTCCTTACTCTTTATACAAAAATTAATTCAAGATGGATTAGAGACTTAAATATTAGGCCTAAAACCATAAAAACCCTAGAAGAAAACCTAGGTAATACCATTCAGGACATAGGCATGGGCAAGGACTTCATGTCTAAAACACCTAAAGCAATGGCAACAAAAGCCAGAATTGACAAATGGGATGTAATTAAACTAAAGAGCTTCTGCACAGCAAAAGAAACTACCATCAGAGTGAACAGGCAACCTACAGAATGGGAGAAAAATTTGCAATCTACTCATCTGACAAAGGGCTAATATCCAGAACCTACAAAGAACTCAAACAAATTTACAAGAAAAAAACAAACAACCACATCAAAAAGTAGGAAAAGGATATGAACAGACACTTCTCAAAAGAAGACATTCATACAGCCAAGAGACACATGAAAAAATGCTCATCATCCCTCGCCATCAGAGAAATGCAAATCAAAACCACAATGAGATACCATCTCACACCAGTTAGAATGGTAATCATTAAAAAAATCAGGAAACAACAGGTGCTGGAGAGGATGTGGAGAAATAGGAACACTTTTACACTGTTGGTGGAACTGTAAACTAGTTCAACCATTGTGGAAAACAGTGTGGTGATTCCTCAAGGATCTAAAACTCGAAATATCATTTGACCCAGCCATCCCATTACCGGGGATATACCCAAATGATTATAAGTCATGCTGCTATAAAGACACATGCACACGTATGTTTATTGTGGCACTATTCACAATAGCAAAGACTTGGAATCAACCCAAATGTCCATCAGTGACAGATTGGATGAAGAAAATGTGGCACATATACATCATGGAATACTATGCAGCCATAAAAAAGGATGAGTTTCTGTCCTTTGTAGGGACATGGATGCAGCTGGAAACCATCATTCTCAGCAAACTATCGCAAGAACAGAAAACCAAATATTGCATGTTCTCACTCATAGGTGGGAATTGAACAATGAGATCACTTGGACACAGGAAGGGGAACATCACACACTGGGTCCTATTGTGGGGGGGAGGGGGGAGGGATAGCATTAGGAGATATACCTAATGTAAATGATGAGTTAATCGGTGTAGCACACAACATGGCATATGTATACATATGTAACAAACTGCATATTTTGCATATGTACCCTGGAACTTAAAGTATAATAATAATAAAAAAGAAAATAATATAAATTGCAGGGTGCCTTGAGCAGCCTTCAATACTTCTACTTCAAAGGTCCATCTAAATAACATAACCCTTTCCCAGAAAGTTCACCTTAAATTTCCCTTGAGTAAGAGACTTTTTCCAGATTAACCCAGTCTGTATCAGTCCTATGTACTAACAATATTTAAATACTTGTCTAAACAATATTTTTTTTTTACCAAAAACAACTTTATATTTTAATAAGTATATAAGCATTGATAACCTCATGAATTTAAATGTCAACCTTCATGAATTTCATGTCATTCCCGTTCTAACCATGTATGTTTTTAAGTTCCAGGGTAAATGTTCTGGATGTGCATGTTTGTTACATAGGTAACTGTGCCATGGTGGTTTGCTGCACCTATCAACCTGTCACCTAGGTATTAGGCCCAACATGCATCAGCTCTTTTATCTAATGCTCTCCCCCAACCCGTCCCCCGCATAGGCCCTAGTCAGTGTTGTTCCCCTCCCTGTGTCCATGTGTTCTCATCTGAACAACATTTTCAAAACTAATTCTTCTTTACGATCACTTGTATGTTAGCATTTTATGTGATCCCCTTTAGAAGGCTTCATATGGAAGCCTTCAAAAGGCAAGAATTAAAATGTCTTCATCCATTATGTTAAAAAAGCAAATTACTCATAGGTGCTCAACAAATTCATAATTATTGACATCATCTTAACATCTGCCTGTTGTATGGGATATACCATGATGAACGTGACCTTATAAAATATATCACTAGTTAATCCCACATTGGTGCTTGCTATTATCACTCTACTCACTCAAATATTTGCCTACTGCTGCATATATATATATGTGTGTGTGTATATATATATATGTGTGTGTGTGTATATATATGTGTGGGGGGGCGTATATATAGTTGAATAGGTCTCTTGCAAAAGTAGGGCCTGTTTTATACACAAAGATCCCTCCAAATTGGTCATATCTTTCTCATTATGGCATGAGTAAATGGTATCCTCTGCAGATGTTCTGGCCTTTCCATTGTATTTTCCAACATGTTATCATTAAAGTGGGGTTAACTTTTAGTCTCAAAAGCACATTTCTTAATAGATATTCTTTATTATTCATGATTTAGCAATATCAAGAGGAGACAAGTATACAGCAAAGAAAGGAATAGGGTACCTGATATTTTGATAATGTGACAAAGTTTTTAGTCAGATTATTTTAAATCAAGCAGTATGTGAAACAAACATCCTCATTCTTATTTTTGGACCTTATCCTATCCCTGATTTATATACCAGAAGACTATGAAATGACAAGAAGCTCAGAAATGGGGTAGGAAATGAGGTTGGGATTAGGTACCATGTGGCATCCACATGACAGAAAACTAGGGGCCACATGCTTACCACACATGATTTTCTCACAAAGCGACAGCAGTCATAATTTATGTTGTTGGCCGAATGGTCACCATTCCAAATTATCTAATCTCTTAAAGTTACAATTGCCATACTTATTTAATCTCTACTGAAATACAGATTTAGCAATGTAATTGTGGAGTTTGTCCCATTTTCCAGTAGAAAATATTTTAAATGGCTACTTTTTTGTGTAAGCTTCTTGATTTTTCAAATCTCATAAGACACTGGGGATGAGGTATGAGAAAATTTTCCCTAACAATTTCTACAGTAACATATATACACTATGAGGTAACACTGTTTTACAGTCCTAGTTTTGGGGCACAAAGCATCCCTCCCCTTGGAGGTTGACTCAGTTGTAAACATCTTTAAAAGAGTTCTTTTATTATGACTACAAAAGCAGTAAGTTTTAATAAAAACTCAATAATACAATTATGGGTAAGGCCGGGTGTGGTGGCTCACTCCTATAATCCCCAGCATTTTGGGATGCCAAGGCAGGAGGATCACTTGAGGCCAAGAATTTGAGACCAGCCTGGGCAACATAGGGAGACCCCAAGTCTTAGAAAATTTAAAAATATTAGCCAGGTGTGGTGGCATGTACCTGTACTCCCAGCTACTCCTGGGGCTGAGGCAGGAGGATCACTTGAGCCCAGGAGTTTGAGGCTTCAGTGAGCTATGCTCATGCCGCTGCATTTCAGCCTGGGTGACAGAATGAGACCCTGTCTCTTAAAACAAAAATGGGTAAAGTAGAAAGTGAAAGAACCATGAAGTCTTCTGGGGGATACTAAGAGACAGAACTAAGTTCAAAATGTCTGATATGATACACAGTCCTTGGGTAAAGAAACCAATGGTCAATGGTTTTATATTAATGGTTAATATAATCCTGTTAATATATTAATGGTTAATACAGAGATATTTAGATGTAGTTATGTCAATATGACTCCATCAAAATAGTCACGTCAAACACCCATATCAAAATGTTTTACCGTGAGAAGGAAACCAGTAAAACACAACAGAGGGAGTATAGGGCTAAGACCTAGTGAAGGAGGGGTGCTTCTGAGAGGTCTAGATCATTTCGATCAATATTGGGGAAGCTATCAAGGGAATCTGATAAGCAACTTCACTGTAATTGAAATTTCATTCATTTTTAAAATCAATTTCCGGGTCAGATTATAAGATTTTCCTAAATCATATTTCCAAATTGCTTAATTATATGCACAACAAATTAACTGATTCAATAACAACTTGATACCTACTCATCGCCAGGTACAGTTCTTTATCCTTTCCATACATTATATTATTTAAGTATCATAGTAACCCAGGGAAGTAGTTATTACCTCATTTCATAGTTAAGAACACTATGGGTTCAAGGAAGTTATAGAACTACAAGGTCATACAGACTTAAAGGGTATGATAGTGAGCATTTATTTACTTGGTGAATAAGTAGAAACTTATTTTTCTCTATATTCTGGAAGGGTTATTATTTTTAATTAAAAATAGTCATGTCTAGGGTTAACAAGATTTTTCTGTTATTCTGCAGAAAAAGATATCATTTGGGTTGAAAGTAAATAAAATAAAAATCTTGAATATTCATAAATTACTAGTAGAAGAAATAACGAGAATGCAATTATATCACAAGATTTCTACACATGTAGAATCATACAATTGCTTTCCGTAGCGACTGGGCTTTTTCTTCAGCAGAAACATGTAAATATTGAACCACAGCAAAATAACTGATTGCATTATAACCTAAAGCTGAAAGTATATTACACAACTGAACATACTTAATTTAAGCCCTCTTTTTAAAGAGTAATTTGTACCAGAATATCTTTAACAGTCCTTACACATAGCAACAGATAGTTCAACTGAAGCCATATCATTTTTCAATTTTAGTAGTTGGCTTGTTTTATAAATAAGGTTGTGAAAAATAGAAATCCCAGCTTTAAAAACCAAGGTTGGGTGTGGTGGTTCATGCCTGTAAGTCCAGCACTTTTGGAGGCCGAGGCAGGAGGATCACTTGAGCCCAGGAGTTCAAGACCAGCCTGAGCAACATGGCAAAACCCCATCTCTACAAAATAAATAAATAAATAAATAAATAAATAAAATAATCCAGAAGTGGTGGTGTGCACCTGTGGTCCCACCTACTTGGGAGGCTGAGGTAAGAGGATCTCTTCAGCCCATGAGGTCAAAGCTGCAGTGAGCTGTGATCACATCACTGCACTCTAGCCTGGGAGACAGAGTGAAACTCTGTCTTAAAAAAACGAAACAAAATTTTATGAATGTGTGGGTGCAAAGAACTTTATTTAACTTTACTTTTGCCATTAAATATTTGTGTAGACTGTTCCTCAATGAAATAATTATAACTTATAAAACAACATTAATATAATAAATGCAATGCTTTAAATTCTGATATCACTCATGCATTTAATTTATTCCAGTGTCTTGTATAAAACAATTTAACAAATGAAATGTGTACTTTTACCTTGATGAAGAGTACTACACAGATTTACTCCAATGCATTTTGATTTAGCCATTATTATCAAACATATTTTCCACATTTATTTAAAAGCTTTGTAATGTAGTATTTTAAAACAGGCAGATGTACATTTGAATACTGGCTCCCACTGAGTAGCTGGTGTGATGCTGGAGAAGCTGCTTAACATCTTTGAGGTTGGGTTTCTTCCTCCATAAAAATGGGGACAAAAATAACTACTGCGCACTGTTGTTCTGAGGTTGCCATTCCATGTGTGACAGTGTTTGGCCCAGAGAAGGCACTCAATGTGTGTATCTTTCTCTTCTTAAAATATTACATGACTAATTTGTAATTGTGTAGTTTCAAGTATTCAATCAAAAAGGCTTATCTACGTGTTTTAATTTACCCCATATAAGCAACCAATTCTTAATGTTGTTTAAAATCACAATTAGTGTAAAAAATACACTCTAGCTATTTTGTTTGTCAGTTGTCACAAGATATGAGAACTTAGTGACATGCTTTTTGGATATGATTTTAAAAAGTCAGGATTTTCTTTTAAAAATGACTATGACTGTACATCTAGTAGAAGAATGGTAACACTAAAAATGAGCGCTGGGTCATTTTGTTCATCTGACTTTTCCATTGTTTAAAAAGATAGATAAAAAAATAATTACACAAATCTCTTGGGTGTTGTGATGACCAAATGAGATTAAGAAGGAGCTTTATTACCAATCTATAAATGTTTCATAAAAGTACAAAGTCATTGTATTGCTTTTCTATTTCAAGCAACTGTCATGTCAAGTCATATGTGTTTTCTGTCATCCATGATGCATATGTATATATCTGCAGTGTTTTAAAACAATTAACAAGGCAGGTAAGTAAAAGGCAGAATTTCTCAATTCCAAACTTAAAGTTTGTAAGATGTTAAGGCAATTTTCTAAAACATCATTTTTATAAAACAATTCTCTTGATTCACGAATGTGCCTCTTTGTCTAACCTAGTGAATTGTAGACATTTTAGAGTGGAAATAACTTCTCAGCCTCTTTTGACAGTTGGTAAAAATTTTTGTCTACAGTCCACAATTTAACCAGTGTCCTCGCATAAAAGTGTTACTTGTTTTTAAAGATCTAGGTCAAAATAGCCCTTAATTTTTATTTCAAAGGGACACTTAAAGGCCTTCAGGATAAACAACAATGTTAATGATGGCCTGTACAATTAGAAACAAATTTCTGCATCATTTGATCATGTTATTGAAAAGGCTGGTCAAGATATTGTAAAAAAATAAATGTCAAACTCATTATTAAAGTGGAATGAATGGCTATTGAATTTTATCAACTCACATCTAGAGAATTCTGGGTGAGATCAACAAATATACTACCTTAAATAAGTGTGTTCCTTTGATCCTGCCAATAAATCGACACATGACCTCATCAGGTTTGGCTAATAATAGACTAGTGAAGAAATAATTTTAAACAAATATCCAATACAGCCACAGATCACTTTACACCTAATCCAAATATGATTTTTAAAAATTACTATTTAGAATTTATATTTAAAACTCTGTGGAAGTCCAGGTTAACTAACCTTTTAAATATGAATCCTTATTAAAAATAACCTATCTCTTGCTACACTTGAGCCAGTACTCTTCTTATCTGTCTCAAGTTCAAATTTCAAGAAAATGAGGTAGTAGCATGTACAGATCCAAAATGACAGTTTGAGCTTTACCTTTTCCACAGAAAAGTGGTCCAAAGCTTTGAATTTTTCACCTCTTCTGAAGCTTACAGATGCAAGCTTTGCTGCCCTGCTTTTGCCAGTGCATGCCAGAGTGCTTTAACCTTGCCAAGCTGTTCCAGTTATTTCCATGTCTTAAATTTCCCCTTCATGACGACCTTGATGTCCCTGTCTAATGTACAGCTGCACTATCTTGAGGAGGCAGGTTCCTCCCACAACATAGTTAGTAACTTAGTGGTATAGAATCAATACATCATAAGATCGTTTGACTCACTTTGGAGGAAGGCAGTTAAACTTGACATCTGTAGTCATGATTCTTTACTTTCCAGCCAACAAGAAATTTTAAAGCCTATCAAAAGATGTCATTCAAATACTATGGCTACAAATAAATAAACTTCATCATAACCATATATGCTAGTCCCAAAGCATTTATTTTTTCCTTATTTTAAACCAAAATACATTTTTTAAATGGTTCAAACTGGCTGTTTCTAAACATTTATTTCAATGCACACCAAGCCTTTGGAAATAATTATTCATAGCAAACTAATTTATGTGTAATGTGAGTCTAGGAGATTATCACACTTATCTTACCATTTATTTGAAAATACTTTATTCCAGGAAGACTCCTTTTGTGTCACATTTAATTGCCTTTGAAGCTCCTGCCATTTGAATCTGTCTTCTGGAACATGCATTTCATCATTATTTTTTAGCCTTGTTACATCAATCACCACAACTGCTATAGAAGATTTCTGGGCTGTGAAGTGATAATTTGTTCCAGTGGTATTAATGAGGCAAGCAGTGGTCTTGAGGGAGGTGACAGCCCATTGCTTTACAGACAGCATCAGATTAAGGTGCTGGACTATATACATGGCTTTAAGCATATACTCCAGAGCCTTTGAAGTGTTTTATAACTTCCCTTATCAAACTTAACATAGAAGAGGTCCCTCCAACACCTTATCTGCAATGTGCTACGCATATCTAAGTACCAAGAGGGGAACATTAATAGTGTTACTCAACTTACCTTGAGTTACAGACACATCAGAGAAACTTTGTACTGCTTCCAATTTGAAGGCTCCCTGCTGCCTTATAAGCTCTGAATTGGTCTATTTCCATTACCATGGTTGTAATGGCATGTCCCTAGCCACAGAAAAGTCTAATTCCCTGAAGTGCAGTCAATGAAAACTTGTATTTCTGGGAATTAAGTCCCAGAAGTAGAAATGCCGATTTGTTGGTGTTATAATGCCATGCCCATGAATACTGCCTCTAGAAAGCAGTGCATCTGGAAACAACAGATGGTACATGTGGAAATGGGTTGGATGGAGTATTTTAATACCCACACATCTCTAATTCAGTTTTACATGTTTGATTTCAATGTTTTCTCAGATTATAGGGTGTTTCAGATTGGTAAGACCGGCCTGATCTGTATTATTATTACTATCAACATTGCCAGAAGACAGCCTAATGTAATATCATTGTCTATGAACTCTCATTTGGCCACTTATATATGTGCATGCAAAAATCCTGACTTGGCTTTTGATAATGGAACAAGTTAGTCAAGGGCACTTCCCTACTACCCATTTACTATCAACCACAGAACACAAATTTATTTTAAGATGAAACTATCCTAGATTACTACTCTCTTTAATATAGGAAGGAAAATTTTAAGCTATTTCACGCTGTCTAAACAGTTTATCCCCCACCCCACTACTTTTTTCAAAAGTTATCAGAACTCTTATAGTACTGGAGAAATTCGACTTAATATGGCAGGAAAACAGTTTTGTAGAAAGATCATTCCTTCTTGTGTTTCAAGAAGGCTTAATTAAATGGTCTTTGTAACTTGTTGGCATTTTAAGAAGCATACCATCTGAATGGTATGAAGATAACTTTTAGAAGCTTAGAATTTCATATTCTGTAGTTTGTTATCGTAACTTAACTAGAATTAGGATAATATTGTGCTATCTATAAAAAGAAAATGAACTTTCAACCAAAATATAAGAAGAGATTTAAGAAAGTATGTTTCTTGAACATTGTAAATTAAACAATGCACCATTTAACATGGTACATTGGAGAGGCAGCCCCATCCAGGTGGCTATAAAATCCACCAAGATGCAAAAAACAAGTGGCAGCCTACTGTAATTTAGTTTAGTCCTATAACCACTTAGGTAAAAGGGAAGGGAGATTTCCCATCCCTCCTGTTTTAGATCACTTCAGGAACCCTTTAGCCCAATGGGAGGCAGTATCCTAGTCCTTGACCTTCCAATTTGTGCTCAATATGGACAAATGACTTTAAATTCTAAGATGAGTTTATATGGTCTCTCTGGACAGTACAACCTCCCTTATGAAGAGGTAGTTAGGCAGAGACAGGCAAAGGACTCTATACACTTTGATGTCACAGTCAAACCCTAAACACATTTGAAGTATCTCTAAAATTTATGTCAATGAGGAAAAAGACCCTAACGGTGAATAAGCTATTAGTGGTATTAACAAGTATACATGATTGCATATAAGAAACAGCATCCAAACTCTCCACAAAAAGCTTGTTGTTTGTTCTTCCTTCCTTTCTCTCCTTCCTTCCTTTTTTTTCCCTTCTTCCTTTAGTAACTTATCAAATTATAACTAAACAAATTTTTTTATCTATTACTTAGCCTAACTTAGTGACTTCCTAAAACATCTTTGAGAGATGGTCAAACATTTTGAACTTTCACTATAGCAATGAAATAATACTCTTACCCCTAGTTCAGAAAGAAGAGCACAGTGATTAAAAGCAACCCTCTGAAGGAGACTCAGTTCCAATTTAAATTACTAGTAGTGTGACATTGAGCAAATACCCTCTCTTCATTGGTAAAATAGGGACAATGATGGTACCTACCGATTTACATTACTATGAAGACTGAATGAGTATGCTAGTTACTGCTAATGCTCACCAACATCTGTATTGCCCCGTTCTCCTCTTCCTGAACACACAGGTTGACTGCATTTCTCAACTATTAGGTATAGCCACGTGATTAAATCTTGCTAATGAAAAATGGTCACATGGTACTGCTAAGCATGGCCCATAAAAACCTCCCATGTGCTATCCTTATTTTCTTTACCCATTCACCGGCTAAATAGAAGAACTTTTAGAACTCAGAGGAAGCCACAGCTGCAAGGCAGAAAGAGCCTAGGTTTTAAATAATTACATGGAGAAAAGCCCCTCTCACTGGTCCTCAAGTGATTGTGATAAGCCACAGAAATAATTGACTAAAACGATGAGATAGTTCATTTAAAGTACTTATCACAGTACCTGGCACACACAAAAAAAGTGCTCAATAAAAGTTATGAATATTATTGTGGTGATGCTGTTGGTGTTGGTTATGTACTGAATGCTTGTGTTTTCCCCAAATTCATATGTTGAAGCCCTATCCTTCAGTGTGACTATATTTGGAGATAGGGCCTCCAAAGAAGTAATTAAGGTTAATAAAAGGTCATAAGGGTGATGCCATGATCCAACAGGATTAGTGACCTTATTAGAAAAGACGCTGGAGAATTGCTGTCTCTCTTTCTACACACACAAGCCCTGAGGAAAGGTCATGTAAAGACATAGTGAGAAGGCAGTTGTCTACAAGCCAGGATAAATGCCTTCACCAGAAACTCAATTGACTGGAAACTTGACCTCAGACATCTAGACTCCAGAACTGTAAAAAATAAATTTCTGTTATTGAAGTCATCTAATGAATTGTATTTTGTTATGGCAACCTGAGCTAAGACAGGGCTCATATCCAAAGTCCTATAAGAGAGTATTAAAAACAAAGTACTTTTTAAGATTTTGGTGGGTACATAGTAGATGTATATATTTTTGGGTTACATGAGATATTTTTATACAGGCGTGCAATGCATAATAGTCACATAAGGGTAAACAGGATATCCATCACCTCAAGCATTTATTATTTGTGTTACAAACAACCCAATTATACTCTAAGTTATTTTAAAATGTACACTATTTTTCACTACAGTTACGCTATTGTGCTAGCAAATACTAGGTCTTATTCATTCTTTCTAACTATTTCTTGTACCTATTAACTATTTCCACTTCCCCCCACCCCCATTACCCTTCTCAGCCTCTAGTAACCATCCTACCCTCTACTTCCATGAGTTCAATTATTATAATTTTTAGCTCCTAGAAATAAGTGAGAACAAGTGAAGTTTGTCTTTCTGTGCCTGGCTTATTTCGCTAAGTATAATGACCTCCAGTTCCATCCATGTTCCTGCAAATGACAGGATCTCATTCTTTTTTATGGCTTAATAATATTCCATTGTGTATATGTACTACATTTTCTTTATCCATTCATCTGTTAATGGACACTTAGGTTGCTTCCAAGTCTTGGATATTGTGAATAGTGCTGCAACAAACATTGGAATGCAGATATTACTTCAATATATTGGTTTCCTTTCTTCAGAGCAAATACCTAGGAGTGGGATTGCTGTAGCTCCTAAAATCATTAGACAAATGAAACTATTTACTAGCATCATCTATAACTCCTTGTAGTTGAATAGAATTTTACATTTCCCAGATAATTTTTATATATCTCAATAATCCTATGAATAGGCAGGACAGATATTACTATCTTGTGTTTATACATAAGGAAATTGAGGCTTGGAAACATTCAGTGTTTTTTCAGAAGTTATCTGGTTCCTAAGATTCTCTTTACCATGCTACAACTAAAACTTCAAAGATGTACTTGTAGAGGCAGTTTGAATATTTAAAAAATAACAATACAGGCTGGGCGCAGTGGGCTCAGGCCTGTAATCCCAGCACTTTGGGAGGCTGAGACGGGCAGATCACGAGGTCAGGAGATCAAGACCATCCTAGCTAACACGGTGAAACCCCGCCTCTACTAAAAATACAAAAAATTAGCCAGGTGTGGTGGCAGGCGCCTGTAGTCCCAGCTACTCGGGAGACTGAGGCAGGAGAACGGCGTGAACCCGGGAGGCAGAGCTTGCAGTGAGCCGAGATCACACCACTGCACTCCAGCCTGGGTGATAGAGCGAGACTCCATTTCAAAACAAAACAAAACAAAAAACAAACAAAAAAACACGCATTCTCTAAATTCACCTAATTTTATCACCATTTTAATTCCTTATTTTTCTAAAATATTATACTACTACCCAAAACAGAAGTAAAAACTGAAATCAAAGAGCAAAATACTAGTTATCAATGACAAAGTTCATTATCTTGATTAATGATATAAGAAGAGCAAGCAAATTTGGCATAATTACTTAAAAATTAATTACCTTAGATACCATCAAGTGTTAACATAAAGACATCCATTTAGGTGATGATAGTATTTAATATTTTATGATTATAGCAAAACAAAATTAGAATATGTGTACTATGATTTACTTTGATTAAAATTAATTGAAATTATTTTTAAAAGATAATTTTAAATTCAACTTTTAAGTCAGCTTGACTTTATATACAAGTCATCTTGGCTTTATATACAAGCTGACTTAAAAGTTGAATTTAAAATTAACTTTTAAAAATAATTTCCTTTTGGTAATTCTTCCGCTCATTCACTTGAATGTATATTGAGCACCCATTATCTGCCAGCCACCGTTCCGTGTTTTGGAAATACAATAATGAACAAAACAAAGTCCTTGTTCCCATAGAGCTTTCATTCCAGAGGGGATAGGGGAGACACTCAGTAAATAAATAAGCAGGTAAAATATAAAGTATGTCAGAATGTAATAGGTACTGTAGAGTAAAACAAAGCAACATCAGAGGGTTATGGAGTACAAGAGAGGGTAAGTTCCTGCTGATAAAACGACATTTCAGCAGATACCTGAAGGAAGTAAATTTTCAAACAGAAAAACACATAGGAATAAAGTATTTTATTAATTCACTTCATTTTGACAAACCTACTAATGGAATTTCTTCAAATTGTTATTATTTAAAGAAACAATCACCTTGTTCTACTACTATTAAATCCAAAGTTGCTGTGGTTAACACAGAGGATTTCTTTTCTTTCAGGCTCTGGTTTAATATTTCATGGCTCATATTTTCATGTATGTGTCTCTAAAAGACAGCTTTACTGATGCACTAGTCTAAACATGTGTTTATAGCCATCCCTCACATATATATTAAGGAGCTCCTGCCACCTAGTGAATAAAGACTACACTGCTTTATTTAAGGTATCAGCTGCTCTACCAGGTCAAAATTCCAGATCTCAAAATGTAGGAATTTTTTACCCAGAACTTAAAAATGCCACCTGTCCAAAAAGGATTAAATCTTCATCAACTTCTCTCCAATAGTTTTGTATGTTGGACTTCGGTACTTATGAAGGTGACTCAAGCTTGGAACCAGGGATTTCTCTGGTGGCAGGCATTTGGCTTATTGCCTTGAAGAATGGGGTAGGGACTGACAATGAATCAGTAGAAATGGTGATTGATTACTAGAGAAACAAATAAAAAGGGTCCTATTTTCTGTCATTTTGAAAATTGACAATTGAAAATTGACCTATTGAAATGAAGGTCAAACCAACAATTGCAGGGAAGATGAATTCATCGGGCTAATTTAGCTCAATCTGGGTTATAAGAAGTTAGCTTTCCTGTACATCTAGACATGTTACAGTCATTACTCTTCCAATGGCTGTACATACTTGAGTACTTTGTTGGGTGCTGTTGTATTGAATATCCCTAAGCAACATCAAAGTTCATGTAAATGAGGTGAAATTGCATTAAAGCGGCCCAACATATCAGTTTCACACAACGTTTGCATGATTTGAGCAATATTTAGAACACAGGAAGTCCATGGAGCGTGACTCATTTGACATTTGGGGTGATTTGAATTTTCAATAAATTTGGTTAATTAATACTTTAATGATCAATTATTCCCTGTATCCCATAGTTAAGCATGGTTTTTCATTGCATGTGCATGGCCTTAGAACTAGTTTGAAAATGTCTTTGAGTTAGGGTTCAGATCTATTAGACAAGCTCTACATAGTGGCTTTCTCAAACAAAGCCTAATGAAAGCCTCTCCATGAGTCTCATTGAGTGGTCACATGGGGTTCTATTCTCCACAATCTAGTAACCTCAGGGTTTCAGAGAGAAAGGGTTGTTCTAGTGCAGGATACACTGAGTATGGCATCTGAGACAACTGCTTACAAGTGAGCTGCTAGTGATCATACCTGTTAGTATAAAGCTCCTTTATCTTCCTTTTAAATGTTGCCTTTTCTCATTTTTCTCATGGCCTTATCTTTTCATCTTCTACTTGTGCACATTGACTTTCTCTGGCTCCACCACTCTTACTACCATTAGGAGGCACTATAATGTTGTAGAAACAACATGAACTTTGGTGTCTGACGCATCTGGATAGAGGGGGTAAGGGTAACGTTGATAATGGTGATGATGATAACTACAAAGCAGATACCCTTTTTCAGTAGTTGGTGTCTCGAACACTGCTAAGTGACTTATACACAGTATCTCATTAAATATCCACAAAATTCATATGCTTGGTTGTTGGTACTATTATTGTCCCTATTATATTGATGGGGAAACCAGGCACAGAAAGTTTAAGTAGCTATCCCAAAGTCATACTATAGAAATTAGGAGAAACCAGAATTCAGGCTCACCTGCCTCTGCCTTTGCGGCCTAATTCTTAACCACAGTGTTTAAACAAGTTATTTAACCTCTCTGAGCTCTGGTTTACTCAACTATAAAATGAAGATGATAATGTATACACACTCATAACATTATTATGAAGGTAAAATATACAAAACTGATAAGTGTCTTTCCCATTTCTCCTTTCTTCTTTTATCTTTCTTTCTTTTTTTTATTTTTATACTTTAAGTTCTAGGGTCTCGCTCCGTCGCCTAGGCTGGAGTGCAGTGGCAGGATCTTGGCTCACTGCAACCTCCGCCCCTGGTTCATGCCATTCTCCTGCCTCAGGCTCCCAAGTAGCTGGGACTAAAGGCGCCTGCCACCACGCCCAGCTAATTTTTTGTATTTTTAGTAGAGACAGGGTTTCACCATGTTAGCCAGGATGTTCTCAATCCCCTAACCTCGTTATCTGCCCACCTCGGCCTCCTAAAGGGAGGGCCTTTAGGGATTACAGGCATGAGCCACCGTGTCTGGCCTTCTTACTTCTTTCTTAGGAACACAGGCCACTGGTAATTCTTCAACTATCACTAAGAACTTATTTTTGTCAAACTCAAGGTGTAGTCAACTTTCTTCTTGAACTGACTGTCTCAGAGTGTATTTAGAACAGTTTCCCCATCACACCATCCCTACCCCCAAGGTCACAAATGATACTCTCTGGATCATTACTCCAACATCAAGATCATCCTTTAAGCATGCACAGAGGAATAATGGCATCAAGAGAAATTAGCAGCTTTTAAAGCATCCCTTAAAGTCCTTGTCTCCTCCCCTCTCACTTACTTCAAGGTTTATGTTTGCCTTTATTCTAAAAGAGCAGTAGTATCTATTTATCAGGTCAGTGTTGACACTATGTAGAAATAGTATCTTTGTCCCAGTTGAGACCAGTATAGTGGCTAATGTCATCAAACTAGAGGTCCAGATGAAGTCCTGTAACTAAGAGAATAATTGCCTTTGCTCCAGAAAAAAAAAAAAAAAAAAAGAAAGAAAGAAAAATTGGAAATTATATAGGGGCTGATTTCATCCTCACCAATGAACAGATTTACTGATCACTGGAGTTTACCACAATCCAAGATACCTTTCTGAAAAGTCTATTGCCCTTAGGGATGAAAAGATTGGAGAAAACCTTCCATTTAGATATCAATTGGTTTCCTCAGTTGTAAACGTTAAAAGCTGCTTTGGTGGAAGTCAGCCTGGTTTTTGTACTTCGTTGCCAAGAAAGAGGGAGTTCTAAGAAAAGGTCCATGTATACTGCAACCAACCCCCAGACACTAGATATAATTTGACCTTCTAATAAGTGTTTTATTCATATTAATCTTGGCTCACAGGTAAGATTACAAGAGCTCACTGTAGGATCTCATTGTATGTTGTAATACACATAGTCTGCAGCAGCCTGCCTCACCTGAGGAAGCAGCCCAAACCAGTATTCCTGATCTAAATACAAGAGAAAGGCTGTTTAAAATCAGGGGCAAAGGAAGGAATATAGATTTTCACCATGGCTGTGTAATTAGGAGGACATGGCTACCTGTTTTGAATCTGGGCTAAAAGTCTATTCCCAGTTTCTTCTTGCCTGAAATGAATCCTGACCAAGTTGCTTGTATGTTTGGACTCCAGTCTTGTACCCTCTTACCATGCTTAATCCTCTGGGTGCAGTTCTCTAGTCTACATATACCAGACTGGGCTTCTGTTTGTGCCTTCAGCATGGCTGGATTTCTCACATCAACCACTAGTTCCCCTGAACTCCCAATTACGACACAGGTCTTCTGGTTTGGCCTGATACCTTTAGCCCCAAGTTTGCTCTCCAAGATCATGCATCATTCTGTCCCTCCACACAGTGATCCACACAACCTGGCAGTCACTGTTAAACTTGAACACTCAAAGAGGAAAGAAAATGTGTCTCTGTAATTCTCTTGGCATAGCACACATGCAGTTAAGTGCTTTTTGGTTATGATAACTGAATGTGCTCAAAAGTTCTCATAATAAAAACAAATTAAGTCCCTTCACAATGAAATTTATGAAGGCCCAGTAGATTAATAGTACCTCATGGTAGTGGATGAAAATGACTCTTCACCACTAGTATAAATGAATCACCCTAAACTAACAGGGTGGTCTCTTTAAGAATAGGTACAAGAGAAAAGTGGATGGGAGAGGAGAAGCAGAGAAGGTCCTAAACAGCAAAAACCACCCAGAGACCTGCTGCATCCAAACAAGAATTTTATGAACACCCACTGCCTTCAATCTCCTTTATCTGGATTCATTTCAGATAGTACAATTTCTTTCAAAAGATCAAGAGAAAAAATGGCCTTGGGTGTGTATTCTATGAACAATGGTTGCAAAATGTTTTTTTATCACTAAAAGTTGCTGGGTTTCATCCTTAACACAACTTTTTTCAAAGCTGAAGTTATATAATGCCCACAGTAAAAAGAAGATCTCTCTACTTGTGTGATCTGCTATGATTGTAGCTCCCTGGAGATGTGACCATTTCTAACACGGGCCTATAAAGCACCTTCTGCATTACTGGCTTTCAAATGTTTTGCAGCAATGATTGAAAGAAATTGGATAGGAAGTTTAAAAATTAAAGTTCTCATTACAATGGTAATTGGTTATGTGTAGGATTTCAGATTAACAGGATGACTACTAAATGATGTCTATCAAACCCTGGGTCTAATTATCTTTTCTCCCTCTGAATATAACTTTTACCGACTCTAAAAATTACATAAAGCATGTGTTTCTATAAGCTTGGCATTGCATTAATGGTGTTCTACAAATGAAGCTATACAACAGAAACAAAAGAAAATTCTGGAATAAAGTTATTAACGTCGCAATGAATGTTAATAACCTTCTATCTTGGTACTTTTCAAGAATATTCAAAGATTACTGATATGCTTTTATTCAAAAGAAAAGTATAGAGTATCACATGTCCCTAATCTTTAGGATAGTTCAACTTTTACAGTGTCCCATATTCTACTCAATAAGGATGATTCAGAAAATGTATAACTAAATGCAATTTAATTGTTATGCTTCCATGTATCTTATTCTATATATCAGAATACAAATCTGAAAACGAATTCTTTATTGGACTATGTGTCCTAATTTTTGGTTTGGAATATATGACAATCATAGGGTTAGGTAAATAGGCATGAGTTCTACCTTTACAACATTTTAAAGGTTTGAGATGCTTGGATATATGTTATTTGTTTTGATTGGGGTTAGTTTTCATTTATTATTTTTTTCAAATGCTGTCTCAGCAGAATTGTGTTTTTATTTTTACGGTTATTCTTTAGACCTTAAGGATGAGAAGACAGGCTGCTAAAAATCAGAGTATGTATGTGAATCAAGATTTATTTTGTAATGACAGCCTGGATTCAGTTGTTAAACTCTGGGTGTAAGAAAACGTTTTCTGATCCTGATGGAACAGAAAAGGCTTCTAAGAGAGCAACTGAGTTAATTACTGAGAAGGAGAAGAGAGACTGCCAAGGTGCTCTAAGTTCAAAAACCAATCCTAGTATCATTGTTATTAATAGTCTTGCACGTCTACTATGCACTCTTTATTATTTTGATACATACTTTCACTTGCATTGTCTCCTTTAATTCTTAAAATACCTTTATGAAGTTAGTTCTATTATTTAAACTATTTCATGGAAGAGAAACCTGAGCCTCAGAGAGGTTAAGTAACATACTGCAGGTCACAAAGCTGGCAAGTGGCAAAGGCAAGGTTCAAACCTAGTACTAATGACTACTATGTTAAAAGTGACCAGAAAACAAACCAGATGAACCTAGAAAGATATTCAAATCAGAAGTTGTATTTGTTTCAGAGTCTTACTTGAAATATAGTCAGCTCTCCACATCCATGGGTTCCATATCTGCAGATTCAACCAACCACAGACTGAAACTAATTGAAATTAAAAATTAACAATAGAACAATAAAAAACAGAAAAAAAACAATACAGTATAACAACTATTTACATTGTATTTGGGTATTATAAGTAATCTAGGGATGATTTAAAGCATACAGAAGCATGTGCATCGATTATATGCAAATGTATAAGGGACTTGAACATACTCAAATTTTGGTGTCCATGGGGTCCTGGAACCAATCCCCCACAGATACTAAGAAATGAATGTAGACCACGGTTCCCAAAGTATTAAGAAAGTATGGTGTAGGGAAGGAATGTGGGCATTGGAGTCAGACAGGCCTGAGTTCATAATTCAGTGCTTGAACAAATGAGCAATGTGGCTGAGGGCTAATTATCTGACTGGGCCAAGACTCATTTCCCTCATTTATTAGGGGAGTGATGGTTGTGCCTGCCTTGCCAGATCATTGAGAGAATTAAACGAGATAACGTATATAAAGTGCCTACCAGTTCCTGGCACCTAGTATGTACCCAATAAGTGTCTAAGTGATATTGATTATTATTGTGTATGGAGTCATGGTGGCCTGCAAAGACCTTTCAAGTGGTGTCTGGACTGGTTCAACATGCAGGTCACACAAAATTGTGGGTTTTAAAAGTGTCATTTTGACCACTTTAAAAAGCAATAAAATCATTTTAAAATGAGGCCCAGTAAATAATAGCTCTTTACGCAAGCAACAGCACAATACTTTTTTTTCTTTTTTCTTTTTTCTTTTTCTTTTTTTTAATGTGTGGTACTACTATTGGAAGGAATTAAATGGTGTCTTTTGCCTCCAGGTGGTCTCTGGCATAAAGTCTAAAAATGCTTGAGAGAGAGAGAGATCGACACACTGCATGAGCCAAAAGAACACCTTATTTTATTACTTAAGTTTTAAGGTATTTTTTAGACTTAAAGAAACCTGATAATCATCAAATGAAAACCAAAAGATCTTTTCCTTCTAAGATCATGTCATCTACCCCCATGGCTCCAGGCACGCTTGCATGAGAACCATGCTGAACAGATGGCCAGTGATTCCCCAGCCTTTTTTAGTAATTTGTGGAAGTGCTTGGCAACCTTCTTTGTCAGGGGGTGCTTCTTCATTATATAGGACTCTAGAAGAGTTACTCTACACCTTCCATACATTACTTGATGCCATATTTATTTTTAAAAAGGAATTTTGTAAGGGAAGGTTATTAAGGTGTGTTTAATTAAAGCTTCTCCCTTTTCCCTGTCACAAAAATATAGAACTCATGATTAATAACTCAAAGAGATTTCCTCATGCTGAAGGCCTGTCCTTGCCAATTTTAAATCATGCATAGTATCCTATTTTTATCCTTTTCTGTGTAAAGTCCAGAAACTTAATCAGTTTTTTCATCACCCCTCCCCTATAGATCTTCTTATAAATTCATACACGGAGAGGGAAAGAACAATGTCACTAAACTCAGTTTAATAAACACCTCCAGGACATATGCATTAAGAATCAATAATTAAATGGTACCCCTGGTATAAAGAAATGGCACTATTGACACACCTCAGGGAGAGAGCATGGGCTCAAAAGATTTTTTTTTTTTTTCCGCAGTAGCAGAGATGGATTTTCAGTGAATCAGTAAGTATTTTTCCCAAGGGCAGATATTTGTAAGCTGAATGTTTAGGATTTGGAAAGCAAGGCTAGAGGAAGCAAAGAAGGCAAAGTGAACTTAATAGAACATGGCTCACTTCAGCAATAAATCTCCAATCATCACTCTATATGACTAGCCTCCTTTCCTCACTATGTTGCCCTCTCATTGTGTCTTGGGAATCATTTCCACTTGTTTAAAAACAGTAAGTGTGGGGGATGCCACAATATGGTTGATGGATGGATCTCACAAACATAATGTTGAAAGAATAGAAACTGTATACTTCCATTTAGATAAAGTAAAAATGGGCAAAACTAATGTATGCTGTTAGAAGACTTATGAATAATAGTTAACCTTGAAGGAATAGTGACTGGAAGCAGGCATGAGAGGAGTTTCCAAGGTATTGGGAATATTCAGTTTCTTGATCTAGGTGCTGGCTACATGTGTATGCTCATTGTATGAAAAATCACCAGTCTGCACACTTAAAATAAGGGCATTTTTATATTAAGTATATTAAATATTGATATTTATTCATGGTAAATGGTAGGTGTGGGGACTTCTAATATAATATGATTTGCCCAAATTCCCCATCCCTTTCTCCAGGGATGACTGGTATACTAACCATGTACACATGAGAGACACAGCCATTGTGCCAAGAGGTTCACTTTCCAAAGTGAAATGACTTCTGTGGCTGCTTTGTTATCATGGATGATAGTGTTCTAGTACTGTTTTCTTCATTCACCCATCCCTAAAATGCCTATTGAGCCCATTTTATATGCGAGGCACTGGATAAAGCATTGGGGATACCAATGGTGACTAACATAGATATGGTCCTCGCCTGCTCAGAGCTTACAATATGATGGGGGGATACATTCAATAAAACACAAAACGATTAAAAATAATTGCAGATTGTGATAAGTAAAATTTGGACAATAAAACAGAGTATAAAGTGAGAGAATGGGGGGATGAGGAGGTTTGCTGTAGATAGGGAGGTCAGGGAGGGCCTCACCAAAGCAAGAAGTCATCATCCATGAAGTACAGGGGAATCGTAAGATATGAAGACTCTAAAGTTGAAAAACTTGAGCAACCACAGAGGGGCTAGCCCTCCTGAAGCTACCACCACACCTGCTGATATTGTGCAGAAGGCAAGGGGTGGTGTCTAGAAGCAAAGCATTTCCATGAAAAACTCTTCAACCTGAAAATGATACATTGACAAGTTTGGGAACTTGGTGCTTATGAACTTCTTTTTTACTTCCTTAGTTAAACGTCCAGAATAAGAGATGTCTGGGGAGTCCCAAATAAACCACTTTAGGCTTTTTACAAAATTGAGAGCTGCTGTATCACAACATGATACATCAAGACTGGAGTAATGCATACCAGAATAATTTCAACCAAGTTCTTATATATCATAACCCCTATAATCTACTCAAATCATAACCCCTAGAGACAAAGTTTGATATAACTTCTTTAGCCTATAATAAAAGCATTACTTCAGGTTCACACTGCAATTAGCTGCCCTCAACACACACACACACACACACACACATGGGGAGAGAGAGAGAGAATGAGAGAGAGAGAAAGAAGTAGAGAGAGAGTATTCAAGGAGTAATCAAGGACTGCACTATCCTTTGATGATGATCTTTGAAGTGATTTTTAAAATACTTTTGTAATATATTACTGGGCGTTAAACTGCAGCAGCATCATAGATACTTCTCTTGAGTATGGATGAATTTATTAGAAACAAAGCATCCAGCACATCTTATTTGTAGAAACCTGGTTTCTACCACTTATACATGTAACACAATTTCAGGCAAGGTGAACTACACCCACGTTTCTGACCCATTTCTAACGCGACTGTGACACATCGTAAAGGCTTTTCGTGTTTATTCTAATCCAAAATTTTAATGAAATACTATTTTAATGAAATACTATTCAGCCATAAAAAATGAATAAAATGTCATTTGCAGCAACATGGATGGAACTGGAGGTCATTATGTTAAGTGAGATAAGCCAGACACAAAAAGAAATATTTCACATGTTCTCACTCATATGTGGGAGCTAAAAAAGTTGATCTCATGGAGGTACAGAAAAGAATGATAGCTACCAGAGGCTGGGAAGGGTGTGTGGGTGGATGGGTGAGGGATGAAAAGAGGTTGGTTAATGGGTACAAACATACAGGTAGATAGAAGGAATAATTTCTAATGTTTGATAGCAGAGTAGGATGACTGTAGCTACCAACAACATATTATATATTTCAACATAGCTAGGAGAGAAGTCTTGGAAGTGTTCCTAACACATAGAAATGATAAATGCTTGAGGTTATGGATATCCTAAGTACCCTGACTTGTGTACTACACATTCTATGCATGTAACAAAATATCACATGTATCCTATAAATATGTAAAATATTATTTATCAGATATATTTTTAAAAGTTGTTGCAAAAGTAATTACCTAAGTAATATTTTTTCTACTTCATTTCCTACAAAGGTTTCTGAGCCTTCTGCCACACTCTGGGATGTCCAAATCTGGCTGATGTCCAACCACCACAAGCCCTGAATGGAACAATCTGACTTCCTTTGTAGGAGAAAGTCCTGCTACCCACAGGGCTCCCTCCTTCCCTTTTTCTCTAGAGTAGTTAGGGTAAAGGAAGGAGAGTATATCTGGAAGTAAAGTCCAGTATCAAGGAAAGTATACTAGACACGTCTTTGGGTTTAGGCACTACCTATAGTCTCAACTGAAGGGACTATATTCGAACCTGTGACCTGTTACTCCAGTATAGCTGATTGGATCAGGGTTGAACACCTAATGCAAAAGAGGATGTATTTATAAGCTGAGATGAGCCAACCTTATGCTCACAAGACATTAAACCTAGAGATATGGAGGAAAGTTCCAGGCACTGGATCTGAAAGCCCATGCAGAGTTAGGGCCAGACCATCCATATTGAGCAATGCTAAAGATTCCTAAGCAGAGGGAGCCAATTAAGGGGAGCAGAGGTGTGAGAGGGAGTAAGAGCAGATGTGCAGAAAGAAGTCATTTGAGAGAAGCAGACATAAGAAAAACTATGCACTCACGGAGAGGTAGAAAAGCCACCTCATTTCCTGGTGTGGCAGTTACATTTTGCCCCTGCATTCTATGAGGTACCTCTATATTCTTTTAAGGACCTTCTCACTTTACTATCTTAACTGGGTTTTCATTTCTTAAAACCAACAAATACCATGTCTAGATGAGAGGAGGACCCATATCTCTTAAGACTGTGCAACAGTGAAGGTGGAAGTAGAGAGAGAAGGGAAAGAGGAAAGGAGAGAAGCATAACAGAAGAGGAGTGAGGAAGGAAGAATATATCAAATATACTGCATATAAAAGGAAGGGGCACAGATATAGTGGTATATAAATAGCAAATGAAAAACACTGTGTTTGTGGTCAAGGGCATCTCTATACATATTTTTCAGGACAATCTTGTGTTTATAGTTAATAATACCCTTGCTTCCCTTCACTATATTTCTGGAAATATAGCACAAGACTGGAGAAAGGGTATGAGCATTTGAGTCAGCCAGATTGGAGTTCATAACCCAGACCCTCCACTTCCTAGCTGTGTGATCTCAGGTAAGTTTCTTTATCTCCACCAGCCACATTTTCATTATTTGTAAAATAGGAATAATTTCTACCTCCCAGGATTGTTGTGAGATTTAAATTAGAGAATACTGTATAATGCACAAGGCAGAAGGTTTCTCAGATATTCATCAAATGCTAGTTTGCTTTCTGTCCACACAGCAAGCAAGAGGGTGGGCTATGCAACTTGGCTTTCAAATTACTTGAAATTTTATTGCTTTTTATGCTTTTTTGCTAGGGTGGTAAAGATGAGCAGGTTTTTATTTCTTCCACATTCCAATTTGGATAGTGGGGCTAGTTTTATTTTAACTGATATGATTTCCCTTGATAGATGACACCCCAATTTTGAAATGTAGTTTTTAAAACATTTCAGTCAATGATCAATGATTTTAAAAAACAAAAATTATTCGTACCACAATGGTTATCAATCTCATTCCTCAGAGCTTTAGTACTCCACAGAGGTTCTTGAAGGGTCACAGAGTGGGGTGACAAGGAGGCCTAGCAGAAGGCAAAGCAGATGAGAGAGTGGGTCTCAGCTCTTTCTCTGATTTGGGCAACTCCATATTCTTAATTGTTGTAGATATTGGGGTTCTACAGAAAATTTTACTTAAAAACATGATTTCCTTCTTGAAAAAAAAAAATGCTGAAAAACCCCACTGCTGTGCAACATGACATCTTTCCATTAGCATGGACAGGCAAGCCTGGACTACAACTCTACTTAAGTCTGACCCTTCTACATCTCTATGCATCTCATCCTGATGCAGCCAAAACCACAAAGCTTCAGGTCATTCTAACAAGAATAAGATGTGCCATCTGAAAATATAACTGACCTTAAGTATCACGGTGTCGTGTATGCTGTCTATACATAGTCCCAAAATTCTTATCCAAAGGAAATAGCAGTGAGAGTATGCAAAAGCCTTTTGGAAATAAGATGTAGGCCCCTAAATTGGCCCATCAAGAGAGCATCTGTTAATAATCAGTAATACTTGACACAGTGTACCAAGGAGAAAAAATGAGATAAAACAATATGAACAATAAACACAATTCAAGTATGAACCATCATCATGGGATGTACACACATGCAAAAGCAAAACATGTAAAAATAAAAGTTGGAGTCAAATTGAGAGTTTTTCAGCAAGAAATCTATCTCAGAGAGTCCTTCTGGAGCTGAACAAACTGATTGTTTTTCAAGTTGCCCAGAGTGTGTACGTCTATTAATAATATGATTAGTCTTAGAGTCAGAGATAAATGGGTTCCCAACAGAGCACGAACATATATCTCCACTACACACAGTTTTCCAATATATTTTTTATTCAGCCTCGAAGCAACTCCCTCTAATTTTATTTAAAGGAAAAGTTGTTATTCTTGAATGTGTTATAATATCAGATCATAAAATATTTCCTGATATAGACTCTCTGTTGGGATTTTACTCTAATATTATTAACCCTAAATGAAAACTTTCTTGAGTAAAGCTGATCGTGTTTCTATATTGTCGAGACTGACAATAGTTTACACACCTTCTGTCATGGAAACTAATGTTAGCTACCAGGTAAAAGTAGTACAATCATTTGAAGTTTTCTTTAAAAGCACCTATCACCAAAATAGCAGCTAGCATAAGAGATATTAGAAATTAGAAATTCTGACAAAAGGAAAGTAACTGTTCTCTATACAAAGCAAGGCAAATGAAATTCTGGATTGTAAAACATGAATTTTTCTGACATTGTGATACAATGTTGAAAAAGTCACAAGATTTCCTTGAAAAGAGACTAACACAGCATTTACTTCATCTCCTTTTATGTTATCTAAAATATACATTCCAGGTATTAGGGAAAATATTCAAATCTAGATGTTATTTTTTTCTAGACTATGAAATTAAACATATGGATTTTAAAAATCTGGATAATTTATAGATTTTTATTTTTTCATAGATGTCCCTCATGTTTCATTGATCCAGAATAATTTTGAGTCATAAAGCAAATTATTTCATTAGGAAAGCAAGAAGTAACTAAACTATTCAAAATAAAATGGTTTGAATGGTTTTGTTCCCCACTGAATCGTAGAATAAATCCAAATGTACAAAATGTCTGAGTATCATTCTGGAGATACTTTTTAGCTAAATTCATTAGCATTATCAGTGGTCCTAAGTCATTTACAAATATAAGTTGGGAAAACTAACCTTTCAATGAATCCAAAGAGGTGGCACAATTTTCACATTGTATGCCTCTCTTACACATTAATACTTGTTCTGATAATATATAAAATTTAAACATTGAATAATACAATTATAGTTGTAATCTTAGCTTACTCTATAAACTACAAAGCAAAAATGGTCTATAATAAAAATCACCCCACCTCCTGTGCTGCCAATGCTGGGTTTCTAATTCCTGCCACTTTCCAAAATGATTATGAAAAGCTTTGAATGGAGTCATGTCTTCCTACAGAACACTTCACATTTGCTAATCCATTGTGAAAATTAGGCAGTGATGAGGGAGTGTGGCAAGGAGAGAATAGCTAAGCTTTTCATGGCTCTTTTGTTCAGCTACAACTCTCCTTCCTTCTGTCCTCCCCTCTGCACCTCAACATCTCAATCATCTTAACTAATTTAGAACCTTGACCATGATGAACCAACTAAGTTTCCGAAACAACTAACAGAATACCACAGGAGCATAGGAGCATCCACATCTGGAGGTAATGAACAACCATGAGGACAAGCACTTCATCTGTCTTATTTGCAGAACCCAGCACAGGATGTGGCACCTAATAGGTGCTAGTAATTTTTTTTCTTTTTTGTTTTTTTTTGAGACAGAGTCTCGCACTGTCGCCTGGGCTGGAGTTAAGTGGTGCGATCTTGGCTCACTGCAACCTCCGCCTCCCGGGTTCAAGCGATTTTCCTACCTCAGCCTCCCAAGTAGCTGGGATTACAGGCATCCCCTGCCCCACCACGCCCAACTAATTTTTTGTATTTCTTTTTTTTTTTTTTTTTAGCAGAGACGGGTTTCACTATGTTGGCCAGGCTGGTCTCAAACGCCTGATCTCAGGTGATAAACCCACCTCAGCCTCCCAAAGTGCTGGGATTACAGGCATGAGCCACCTTGCCCGGCTGTTCATAAATATTAAATAAGTGAATGAATGAGTGAAGTGAAGGCTTGTCCAAGTCCACCCCCTTCCAATTTTTTATTTTCTCCATTAACTATTAATTTAATCCCCATCTGCCACAGAAAATCTGGGCCCGATTTCTTTTTTGGGACTGCAAGCATTTCACTGTAGCCAGAACATGTGGCTCCCCTATGGAGTTCATATTAATGGGATTGACTTGTATTAGATTGTAGAAGATTCTCCTTCTCAATTATCATTCGTTCTCAACTGTTATAAGTAGTATGATAATTAGGACATCACTACAAATACTGGAAATCATCAAGGCTGTAGCTAAGTTTCTTCACAAATATTTCAAATAAATGTAAGTGATTCTCCAATCTTAAAATACTTGCCAACAATTAAAATGCATCTGAAAATTTGTAACTTGGTCTTAAAATCTACAATTGCTATAAATTCTTAATTTGCAAAGTTTGCAAAATGTAACCCTATATTTATTTAGCAAAGCTACATTATGTGCAACATTAACATTAATAAAACAAGCCATCTCATTTATCTTTATTAACAAGACTGTCGCTTCATAAATTTTCAACTAACATCCAATATTTGAATGCAAAAAAGACAAATTAAAATTCTTCATCCATTTCGCTTCAACTGGGGGAAATCGAGCAGAAAACACAGTGTGAACAAATGCCCTCTTGGAGCTGGGAACCTGAGTTAGTTTGATCAAGGTTGGATTTACTGGCATAGGACAAAGTTAAATCTTTACAAGTTGCTTTAAAACTTTTTAAATCATGGTAGCCATAATGATTCAGGAAACCATGAGAGTAAAACTAACTAAATCTTTGCACCTCTTCAGACCACAACTTTTATACCCAGAGACCTTTTAATTGACATGAATGATCAACAAAATTTTACTAGGCAACATATATAAATTTTATACAAATACAAGGTCAGTTTTACATGTAAGTAGGATAAACACCAATGTGATAAGACTTTAGAGTCATTACACAACCTGTCTTCCCAAAGTAAATAATGTTCCCCATGTTTTTGCCATAGTATCTGAGATTTTATGGTGCCATTTCTTTGGGTTGAAACAATCCCTTCAGAAGTCTCTTATCAACACAACAATACGTTACCTCATTGCTACCAGTTGCTTTACCAGATTATTGTGAAATTGGGCAAAATGGTGGTAAATTTTGGTGAAGGCAAAAGGAGATAAGGAAGGGCGAATCCAGGGTGGAAAATAGACTTTGGGGAAGAGGTTTAAGGATTTGAGGGTCAACGTAAGAGCCATGGGATTAAAGACATGTGTCACTAACACACCTATATACAATTTGGTCATACCCTCCTTCAGGCACCACCATGTCCTCCTTTTGTATCTCTATTATAGCATGTATTATGTTTTATTGTTTTTTAGGTATTTATCTACCTTTCTAATTAAGTGAAAGGAAATATGCTAGGCACTGGGCTTAGAACCACTTGTGTGTGCCAATAGAGGTATAAAGTTCAATTCAAGAAGATGTTTCTGAGATAGAGAGAATTAAGGTACATAAAGTGAAGGGTAGAGTAAATTTGCAGTTTCTCCTATTAATAAGGAAAACCTACTTACATTCTAAGTTACTAGAATGCATATTTAGTGAGGTATAAGAAAAATTAAAGGGTTTAGGATTAACATGCAAGACTTCCCTTACTCATGGTTTGTTTTTGCCTCCCCAATACTCCATAAGATGCTGTAATAAAATTTGGTTAATTTCTACCATTTCTTCAATATGTTAAAGTCTTGAATTCTGAGCCCACCTACCAAGAATATGACCATAGTCCCTAAAAATTTCCATTATCACCTCTCAGGTCCAATCTTTGACTTTTCACTTAACAGAGATTCATCAGTTTTTTCCACATTCGTATTGTCTCAAAACAGTTGAAAGAAAAAATGTATAGTATATATATAAGACACATATGAAATACACACAAATATACAAATATACACACATGCATACATGTGTCTGTGTGTATATATATCTTGTTTTTATACACACACACGTGTATAGATATAAATAAGATATATATACACACATATATATGGATGTATACATATCTTATATGCATACATGTGTATATTATATATCTTATATATCTACGTTAGTATATACCATACTATAGTATATAGATGTGTATATATTGTGTGTGTATATATATATATACACACACACACACACACACACAGAGCATTTCATTTCCAGCTTCAGTTTTTCTGATCTTATTCCTATAAGCTGTCACAGCTCTAATCACTGGTACACACTTCACAGGAGTTTAAAAATTCTTTTCATGTTTTACTCAACATTACTTTTTAGTTATAAAAATCAGTGGAGCCATAATAGACTCTCTATTTAAATCTGCAAGACTCTAACCTTATAATTAGACTTCAAAATATACTTCTTTACTCCCACTAAACCTCAATAAGACCTCCAACCACATCCCTTGTCTCTGAGTTCCTAGTCCATCAGTGTCTTCCTAACTTCCCTTGTATGCCTACCTGACCCTCACTAGTGATCACAGGTACCTTACACAGCTTACCTGGTACCAAACCTGACCTGCCAATTCATAATCCTGCATCCATCCCCTCTTCATTTTATTTTTCTCTTCCTGCTCACAAGCAATGAAGAGTAAGAGAAAACCCTCATTATCTTGCTGATTGGTTACACTGCAGATTTATAAATGTTTTTTACACAAGTTGGTTCTCAAAAGACTATCACTGATGCTGATAAAGTATCAGCCTTATTTCACTTAGGCCAATTACTCTCATGACCACCGGTGACTTTTTCTCTTATTCATAGAGAAATCAAGTCGTCATGTTTGAACTCTCAACTTCCTTTAACTATACCTTCAAAATCTATTTTCATTTATTCTTACTCCTTTTTCTTCGCATCAGAGAAAGAAATGTCCTATTAATTTTTCAAGAATCTTTCTCACCTATGTTTCATATCCCCTGTCTGTGCTTCTAGCCTGTAACGCCTCATTTGAAAACTTGCTGTATCAATTACATTCCCCCTCTCAATTTTCTCTTTTTGTATATATGTATATACATCCTTCTTTCTCCTTTTCAATCTCCCTTGCATTCTCTTTTACCCCAGCATTCAATCTAAGTATATTCTCTCTGAATTTTTCTCCCTTTCTTAATTTATCTCTCTTCTCATTCCTTCCATTCCTGCTCATTCTTTTCTATCAGTTACCCAATAGCACTGGTTTTCCTGTAGTCCAATTATGACATCTATAGCCCAACTACTTGATCCCTTTGTCTGCTTCTCTTTTTCTACCAGCTTCTTGAAACCCATCCCCCACCCCCACACCGAGTTATGCCCTCTTCTCTGTTCTCTTCTTATTCTATATGCTCTTGTTGAGCAACTGCACTCAGGTTCATGCTTTTAACTATCTCAGATATGCTGATGACCCTCAAGTCTGTCTCTAACTCTAACTCTCTCTTGAAATCAAGTTCCATAGTTCTAAATGTCTAACCTTTCACAGTAATCTTACAACAAACACTTCCAACATCACCTTTCCTAACCAAAGCTGTTCCTCCTTCTCCTGTGTTCCTGTTGGTAGTGGCTGGAGCTAGAAGCCTTGGGATCATTCTTCTCTGTTGCTCCTTATTCTCCATATACAAGTGGTTACTAAAGTTCTGTCTAACATAACTAAGAAATATGTCATCATTTCCATTTGCAATGCCCATGTCCTAATCCAGGCACTCATCATCCATCACCTAAATAATTATAGTAAACTCCTAACTGATTCCTTAGTATCCCACATCTTCTCCCTCCAACCCATCCTTAATACTGCTACCAGAATTTTCTCTCTAAATTAGAAACCAGATCCTGTCAAACTCCTTGCTTAAAACACTTCAGTAGTTCTCCTTTGCTGTCAGGATAAAATCCACATTGATTAATAGGCATTCAAGTTTCTGTCTATCTTTCTAGTATCATATACTTTAAGTTGTCCCAATGCAACTGATGCTCTAGCCACACTGAAACATATGACACGCATATCAAACAAGTCAAATATTTCCATGCCTTAGCTTATGCTCTGTCTGAGGTGTGGAATGGATGTTATCCCATCCTGCAACATACACTGCTACTTTTTTAACTGGCAAACTCCTATCCATTTTTTAAGACCAGCTCAAATGTCATCCTCTTTCTTGACAGCCTACTCTATGTCACCATTAACAGAATTAACTTCCTCTGTCTGCCATGGCACATTGTATCTATCTATACTATGGGTCTTGTTTCATCAGACCACAGTTATTTGTGTCTTCTTCTCTTCCAATAGATTGTTATTTCCTGAGGATAGTAATGGCATCTCATCCATTTTCATCCCTAGTGCTTAGCACAGGGTATGGGAAATATTTTGTTCTCAATGAATGTTTAGGCAGTAAATGAATTAACTAATATATTAAATTACTAAGAAAAATAATTCCATCCAATAAAGGATAAGTTCTAATACATTTTAAGTTTCATTAAATTAAGTATATATTTATTTAAGATATTGTACAGTAATGCTACAAAAAAACATTTCCTATCCTTATCTGGGAAGAGATGGATATTATGATCATTGAAGAAACTAAAAGTAGAGGAAGACAGCATCATTTTTTCACTTCAACAGTAAGAATACCCTGATAAAAGAAAAAAATAAAATTAAGTACCTTCCATATGTAAGGCACTGAATTAGGATGGGAGTATGCAATGAAGGAATACAAGACACAACCTAACCACAATGTATATCTGTTAGTTTCTTAGTATCTACCTCCTCTAGGGTCCAACACAGGCAACATTCTAATTTTGGAGCCTAATTAGACTATTGATTCAGTAACCAACACATGTTTCCGGCATCAATACAAGGGATTTTAGGATTTCTCCATGAGTATTGAAGGATAAGATAATTAATGAGGATCACCACCAGCTAAACACTGCTATCAAGAAATGAAAGGAAGGAAAGAAGTAAAAAAGAAGGAAGAAAAAAAGAAGGAAGAAAGGAAGATAATGGCAAGTCCAAAATAGCGGTTAACTGTGAAATGGGACTTTTCACATTTCCTACATGCAGACTATGTTTACATGAAGCCAGTTACTGTTTGATTTTTATTTTGATTTCCCCTTCTCAACTGTTCTAAATAGATCTATATACATTGAAAAAAATAGGGCTTAGTCAAAACTCAGTGAACTCACATTGTAATTAAAAATGCTAAGATAAATAAACCTAGTAATTTATATTATTCAAGCAATTTTTTACAGTGATGACTAAACTCTGCCAAGCCTGCATTCCTTTCCCGTGGCCTCTGTTGTGAGACAGCTGGCCTGGGTTAGAGGGCACAAACTGGCGACAAGACAAAATAAAATGAGTGGCTCATTTGGGGGAATTCTAGTTTATTTGCTCCCAAAGCAACCAGTCACATACCATTAAACATACATGTGGCTATTAACCACCTCTCCTAGTGATACTTAACCTAAAATAAAATTATAGTATTCTGTTTTGTCCCTAAATATATCTTTAGACAAAAATTAAGTTTAAAGCTAGTTAGTATTTAAGTATGAAAATTATTTTAAAAAAGAAAAAAGAAAGAGAAGAAGAAATCTAGTAGCATATTAAAAAGCTGCCTTTTATTCATAAAAGATTGGGTAAACAAGCTGCACAAGGCATCACAATAGATTTTAACCAGACATAATTTCTGGCAAAATTTGAGCAAGGATAAAACTTCTGTGTGATGAAAGTCTTTCTAAGAAAAATTGCTTCAGTGAGATCGTGATTCAATGTTTGACATTCCCTATTGTTTTCTATTAAAAGGCTTTTAGCAGTTCTCAGCAGAAAGTCAAACCAGTTCATGCACCAATATTTATTACTTAAATGGCACAGTGAGGTTTATACAAAGTCAAAGTTATCTTTAAATAGAAAATCTGTCTGTATAATATTCCTGTGAATGTCAGGGGAAAAAAATCAAAATTCCAGTGGGCCTACAGATCTTGAAAATGTATAATGCATCCCGAGCTTATAGTAGCAGTTATATTGAAAGGGTAAACTTAACAAATAAATCATCAGAACATGATATCTTAAAAAGGAATGCTGGCTAAAAATCCTTAGTAGAAAAGAAATACTCCCAAATATTAAAATAAAATATCTTTAATCTTTCCAGGAAAGTTACAAACAATTGAGGTATTTATCCAAAATAGTTTAGCATCACTGCTTTAAAAATAATGGCAAGTCAGCATAACATAACAGATCGGAGACCAGTGGAAAAAATGACACGGATGAACTGTTTGTGGTATATTATAGATTATTGCTTTGTGAGAGAAAATGCTTGTAAAAGGGGCTTTGGGTAAAGACATATGGATTATTTGGATATAATCATGGAAAATAGGTGAGTATTTTTAACTCTTCAAATAATAGGAAGTATATGGAAGGTTATGAGTATGGTACATACAAATAGTATTATAAGCATTAACTGAAAATTGTGGATATGGTTTACATTGAAAAATGATTGTATCTTTTCAATGAAAGGCCAGGTCCTAGATATTCTAAGCCAGTAGTTCTCAACTGGGGACAATTTTGCTCTCCAACCCCCACTTTGGGGACATCTGTCAAAGCTGGAGACATGGGTAAGGGGTAGGACTGGCATGTAGTGAATGCTGCTAAACATCCTACAATGCACAGGACAGACCCTCACAACAAAGAATTATCCAGTCCCCAATGTCAATAGTGCCTTTGTGGAGAAACCTTGGCTTAAAGTGAATATATCGATACTTCATAATAACTTTAGCTAAAAGAGAGGGAAAAAATTCATAAAGAATATCATCTTGAGGCTGAGCATGGTGGCTCATGCCTGTAATACCAGCACTCTGGGAGGTTGAGGCTGGTGGATCTCTTACAGCCAGGAGTTCGAGATCAGCCTGGCCAACATGGCAAAACCCCATCTCTACTAAAACACAAAAGTTAGCCAGGCACGGTGGTGCCCACCTGTAATCCCAGCTACTCGGGAGGCTGAGGCACACAAATATGTTGAACCCAGGAGTTAGAGGTTGCAGTGAGATTGCACCACTGAACTCCAGCCTGGGTGACAAAGCAAGACTCAGTATCTAAAAACAAGAAAGGAAAAAACAGAAAAAATAGAAGTGTGAATGTGTAAAGAAATGTGTATGTGAATGTATGGGGGTTTAAGAAGGTAAGAGATGACTTGACCAAAACAGGTGTGGTTGATAAGAAAAATAATAAAAGTCAAACATATGAAATATTACTTTATTGATATAAAAGGAAAAGACATAAAGTATAGACGTTTTGTTAATTTGGTCAAAATCAACACAGGCACCCAGATTCTCTGGTAACAGCATTCAGAGAAAGCATTCCCGTGTAACAGAAGCCATCCTTCCATAGGAAAATTTCTAAGAGGAAAGCTATAGCCATATAGTTCTAGGAACATAAGGAACCAGATTTTCCTGAGTAGTTTCTGCAAACTATGACACTGTGAAGAAGGAAGCTTGTGACAACCAAGATTACTGCCACACAAAAGTATCTTCTGAATTCAAAATGAATTAAATGGTCAAGAGGCTAGTAGATGTTATCGAAGAGGGTGATATGGCAAGCCTAAATCAAATCACACTTGCTGAAAGAAATGCTTGAGAGAAGGGAGGAAAGAAAGGAAGACAGGACAATTAAATCAGTGATGGTACAAAGAATGGAGGTGTGTCTTTAAATCCCAAACATCCAATTTCTTTGTAAGCAAGCTGAGTTCCAAATGAAAAAGCAATTATGGGGCAGGAGTTCCCCAACTGCAGTTTTCTCACTGGAGGAACTGTCTTAGTAATATTCAGTTACCGCTTGTTTCAAGGAGAATAGAATCTGTCAGGAACTCAAGAGAAGCTTGAGGCAAAAACTTTGTTTCCAAGAACTCAAACAAATTTACCAGAAAAAAATCAAACAACCCCATCAAAAAGTAGGCAAAGGATATGAACAGACACTTCTCAAAAGAAGACATTTATGCAGCCAACAGACACATGAAAGAATGCTCATCATTACTGGCCATCAGAGAAATGCAAATCAAAACCACAATGAGATACCATCTCACACCAGTTAGAATGGCAATCATTAAAAAGTCAGGAAACAACAGGTGCTGGAGAGGATGTGGAGAAATAGGAACAGTTTTACACTGCTGGTGGGACTATTAACTAGTTCAACCATTGTGGAAAACAGTGTGGCGATTCCTCAAGGATCTAGAACTAGAAATACCATTTGACCCAGTCATCCCATTACTGGGTATATACCCTAAGGATTATAAATCATGCTGCTATAAAGACACATGCACATGTATGTTTATTGCGGCACTATTCACAATAGCAAAGACTTGGAATCAACCCAAATGTCCATCAATGATAGACTGGATTAAGAAAATGTGGCACATATCCACCATGGAATACTATGCAGCCATAAAAAAGGATGAGTTCACGTCCTTTGTAGGGACATGAATGAAGCTGGAAACCATCATTCTCAGCAAACTATCGCAAGGACAAAACCCCAAATATCGCGTGTTCTCACTCATAGGTGGGAATCGAACAATGAGAACACTTGGACACAGGAAGGGGAACATCACACACTAGGGCCTGTCGTGGGGTAGGGGGAGGGAGGAGGGATAGCATTAGGAGATATATTATACCTAATGTAAATGACAAGTTAATGGGTGCAGCACACCATCATGGCACATGTATACATATGTAACAAACCTGCAAGTTGTGCACACGTACCATAGAACTTAAAGTATAAAAAAAAAAAAAAAACAGAAAACTTTGTTTCCCCCAAGAAAGAGCTAAATGAAAGAAATCCGGCGCTTACGGACTGCCACCAAGTGTTCTCTTTTAATGTAGAAAAGGTAAAACCAGCAGAATTCTCTCCTTGAGTTTCAACCATCAGAATGTCCTTAAGACATATGACTTGAGGGGAGGGTAATTGTATTCAAAAGCAATTTCCAAAATCACTTACTCTTACCTGTAAAATGGAGATGTTTTTAAAAAATCACTGCATTAATTATAGGCCTTTTTATAGTAATTAAGCCCTTTAAGAAAAGGGTCTTTTCCTCTTATACATGTAAATGGAAATAATCATCTGGGTTAAAAAAAAAAAATCTGACTAGCTTAAATTCCTCAGGCAATACTGCTGAAACAGAATTCAAAGTTATTTCTTTTTCTTTTCCTTTTCTTGATGGGTAATTACAGAAAGTTAATAATCAGCACAACCAAGGTTATTTTAATGCCAAACATAGTTGAATAAAAATAATCCCATCTAAGCTGTAGAGCTTTCACTTTCATAAAGTACTTCCTTACTGGAGTCCTCTTATACTAACTGCATAAAACTGGGATTTTCAGATTAAGCTATTCTTTGACCCTCAGTTTCTCCCCTACTTTGCTACTGTGATTCTGTGAGGAATCATATTGGGTGTTAAATATAAGGCAAAAACTTACAGACAGCATGAAATTCAGCATGAAAGTGCTTCAAAAGGGAATACTTGGAAAGGATTTGAATGTAGTGCCTGAGCAGAGATGAGTAATGCACACACACGTTTCCCAGCAATGACACAGAAATCTCTTACATAGGACATCTGTCTCTGCACTTAATAGACCAGTATGATTGTCATTTTCACTACATATATGTCATATCTACTATTGTTGAGTGGTATTTCTTCTGAAAGCTAAAGCTGCATTTTAATCCTCAAGTCATCTTTTTAAGCATTAGTATTCTTAAGACACTGTGTGATAAAATACATCATTTACAAAAAGAACAGCAGGATGTTTTTATTGCTTCATACATAACTCAACTCAATTGCAAACATGGAATTAATAAAAAGAAAATACAATCAATTAGTTAAATGTTACCTGATTCACTACCCAACTACATTTACTATAGGACAAAGTAATTATCAAATCCCAGCTACGACAGCATTTGGAGCCAATCTACACTAAAAAGAAAGGGCATTGGCATTACATTTCTTAAATTTACATATTTAAATTGGAGTCATAACCCCGGGATTTGGGATAAGACTCTGAAGTCATCGAAGTCATGAGAAAGAGTAAGAGATGGAAACTAGTTAGAAAGTTTGCTGTTTGGAAAAGTTTCTGAGATGCAATTAAGAGTAAGCTAGATTTCAAAGTTGGAAGTTACAGCAAGAGTATAACGCAGACACCTTACTGTGTTAACAGACTTGAAAACTCCCTTGAAAATGCCACAGAGGTCTGTTGCTCTGTTCACACAACAAATGTCTACCTTTCTCCTCTTAATATTATTATTAAAAGAAAAAGCAGACTCATCTAGAGTATTGTTTGTCCACATCTCTTAATGAAGGTATGAGCAAGAAGGAGACCACAAAAAAGTAGGAAATTAGTAGTTTTGTGTAGGTTACAAACACCTTGAGGTCAGGCCCCTGTATTTTTCTTTCTTTTCTTTTTTTGACAGTTTGATATTTTAGCCAAGAAGCAGGCATAATCTACCACTAGTTGAGAAGACCTCCTGGTGAGGGCTTTTGTGAGATCATCCCTTTTGTAACCATCCACAGGCCTCTAACTGCTATAAACATTTAGCAATTTTTACAAAGTTTTTATTTTGGGTTCGGGGTACCTGTGCAGGTTTGTTAGATGGGTAAATTTTGTGTCATGGGGGTTTGCTGTACAGATTATTTTGTTACCCAGGTAATAAGCATAGTACCCAATAGGTAGTTTTTCAGTCCTCACACTCTTCTCCCCCTCCACCCAAAATAGGCATTGGTGTCTATTGTTCTCCTCTCTGTGTCCATGTGTATTCAATGTTTAGCTTTAACTTATAAGTGAGAACATGTGGTTTTTGGTTTTCTGTTCCTGCATTAGTTTGCTTAGGATAATGGCCTTCATCTTCATCCATGTTGCTGCAAATGACATGCTTTCATTCTTTTTTTATGGCTGTGCAGTATTCCATAGTGTATATATACTACATTTTCTTATCCAGTCCATTATGGATGGACTTCTAGGTTGATTCTATGTCTTTACTATTGTGAATAGTACTGCAATGAACATACGCATGCATGTGTCCTTATGGTAGAACAATTTCTATTCCTTTAGGTGTATACCTAATAATGAGATTACTGGGTTGAGTGGTAGTTCTGTTTTAAGTTCTTTGAGAAATTGCCAAACTACTTTCCACAAAAATGTTGGTTTTTGAATGCCTGGACAACTGAGTCTAAATGTTCAGCTCTCTACCAATTCTAGAGATGGTAACTTTGCATAAAACAAATATTTACTGAAGATTATATGCCAGGTACTGGCCTGGACAAGAGAGTGCAGCAGTAAACAAGACAAACAATGGCTCCTATCTTCATGATGCATAGTCAGGTTCAGTGATTCTCAACTTTGGTTGCACATCACCTGGGGGCCTTAAAAATACTGATGCCTGGGCCCCACTCTGATCAAGTGCACCAGAATCTGTGAGAAAGAACTGGCTGTCTTTATTTTTTAAAACTCTCCCTAGCTGATCTTAATATGTAGCCAGAGTTGAAAATAACTGGTCTAGCTGATCATTTTTACTTAATTACGTAAAAAAAAAAAAAAAATTGGTTCCATAGTCATACATGTAGACATAAGTTGTTTGCCTCCTATAAGAAGCTCTGGGACAGTTTTCTGCTTCTGCTTCTGTTTAACTAGATTTCTGTGTCAATCACCCCAATATGCAATATAGCTTGAAAATACAAGTGTCAGCACCAAGTTACCACCTAAGTGCTCAGTACAATGCTGCATGCAGATAGACATTTACACATTACATATGCTTTTGTATCCCTCGACTGATACCATATTTTGTTACCGTTATAGATCCTGGAGCACTACACACTATGCACGTGTAATAAAACTTGATGATGATTGGTTTCTCTGGGAGCAATTTCCAAGAATGGCCGATCTCCCAACAAGTCGATGTAGTGGGAACAAACTAACATGCCTCAATTTCTAAATAACTTTGCATTATGAATTCAACACTGATGGTCATGTTTAGAATGCATTCCTAAAGCAAATGGATTCAAAACCAAGGTATAAAAAAGCATTCCTATTTTATTCAGAGCTTAATTAGAGTAACATTCATGGAAGAAAACCTGGATATACCTAAGTATGTTTCCCAAAACACTTCACTTAAACACATATCCGAGCAATTATCTCTAAGTCAGGGAAAAAGTGTCATTATTTGAACAAACTCACTAGCTGTTAAAGGTAAAAAGGACTATTCAATCTGCTTCAGTATTCCTAAAGCCTATCTTTCAAGCTAAATGTATATAGAAAATATCATGCTAATGTGAGGATAACTTTCTAATACACATACCCTAACCTAAAAACAGAGACATCAAATTTATGGAGGATAAGGAATATTTTTTGGAATGTTCTTACCTACATCCTGATGTAGATAATAAACAAATATATATACACACACACACAACACACACACACACTTAAATATATATATTTAAACAAAAACAAATATATATGTTATTTGCTTATATTTAAGTGTGTGTGTGTGCGTGCGCGCGTGTGTGTATATATATATTTAAATCATGTATGTGTGTGTGTGTGTGTGTGTGTGTGTGTATTTAAATCATGTGGCCAGGAGTGGTGGTGCATGCCTGTAATCCCAGAACTTTGGGAGGCCGAGGTGGGTGGATCACGAGGTCAAGAGATGGAGATCATCCTGGCCAACATGGTGAAATCCCATCTCTACTAAAACTACAAAAATTAGCTGGGCGTGGTGGTGCATGCCTGTAGTCCTAGCTCCTCGGGAGGCTGAGGCAGGAGAATTGCTTGACCCCGGGAGGTGGAGGTTGCAGTGAGCCAGGATCATGCCACCACACTCCAGCCTGGTGACAGAGCAAGACTCCATCTCAAAAAAAAAAAAAAAAAAAAAAAAAAAGCAAAATGTATGTCCAACAGAGTCAATCACAGTCCTTCCTAGTCAAGGTTGTCTTTATAGAGGTATCAAGGAGCATTCTGGAGCAGAGATACAGGGTCATGGTTATCCACATGATATCAACCAGAAAAATTTAGGGTTGTACCAAAGCATAGCCTTTTATAGCATTAACATCCATGTCTCTCAAAGTAATTTTTGGGAAGATATACTAGTACTAACTAGATGCACATTTTAACTACTCTTGGGAGCCTGCAAAATACCAGTGTTTGGGTTCCACTCCCAGAGATGCTGATTTAATAGATTCCCAAGAGAAAGCAAGGACCCATATGGTATTAGTAGGCAAATCGCTCACCCACAGTTTTAAGACACCGACTAAATGACTTCTAAGTTCCTTTTCATTTATAAAATAAGTTTATGAATCTTGAATTTTAAGATACCTGAAAAAAATCCAACATAATGTTAACAATGAAGAAAGAGGAAATGGTGGTTGGTTAGGCAAACAGCAGTGTCTGATCACACACAAACACACACACAAAGTGCTTACTTAAAGGTTGGAGTCAGCTTCCAGAGATCCAAGCTGTATAGCGGCGTAAAGGCAGAAACAGTCCAGGAGCACATGAAGAGGTGAGATTCTGAGACACAAAAGAGGTACAACTAACCAGTAGTAAACAGTCCAGCCAAAAAAGAAGTTGGGTACTATAGCCCACAAATGATCATGGAGGTCCACACAACAGCTCTTTGGGTGTATGATTGCTAATCACAAGAAAAAAGCTGTAGACTCTCACTTTTGGTTTTAAGACCCTTAACATATTCTCATGCTAGCTCCCTTGGAACGCTCAGAATGAACTTTGTGTTGGCCTAAGGATTTACAGGACCCACACACCCATCTCCTGAGTAAGACTTCTTATGTCCATGATTATGTTTCTAAAAATCTACTCTTTGCCATGCTTCACCAAACCTAACTCCTGCTTTTGAGATAAATGAGCCTGACAAATATATAGTCCTCTAAGAACTGGTGTTACAACACCAATCAGCTATTGTAACATCTATATCAACTATCAGGGTAACCAATAGATCAGCCCAGATGAATTTTAACAGTTATATTTTTATACCGTATTTTAATTATAGAATTTATTATTACATCCAAATATGCTTGCCTATTATACTGAATCTTTCCTGAGTCAGTGCCTGAAAATTTTGATAATTCAAATAATATATCAAATATAAAGTCAAAGTAAAATAAAAAAAGTCACCAAATTAAGTTAAATAAGAACATTTTTGTATTTATTTGTGACCAGACTCTGTTATTAGCCTATAATAATTAATTCTGACTTCTTTCTTTAAATAAAGAATGTTAGAGTTAGCTTCCAGATATCCAAGCTACATAGGAGATTAAAGACAGAACAGTCCATGAGCACATGAAGAGGTGACATTTTGAAACCCAAAGGAGGCACAAGTAACCAGTAGGAAACAGTCCAGTCAAAAAAGAAATTGAAGGCAAGGCACGGTGGCTCACGCCTGTAATCTCAGCACTTTGGGAGGTTGAGGACGGCATATCACTTGAGGTCAGGAGTTCAAGACCAGCCTGGTCAATATGGTGAAATCCCGTCTCTGCTACAAAAAATTAGCCGGGCGTGGTGGCAGTTGCCTGTAATCCCAGCTACTCGGGAGGCTGAGGCAAGAGAATTGCTTGAACCCAGGAGGTGGAGGTTGCAGTGAGCTGAGATCACGCCACTGCACTCTAACCTGGGAGACAGGCTGAGAATCCATCAAAAAAAGAAAAAAAGAAAAAAAGAAAAGAAAAGAAAAGAAAGCCGGGTGTGGTGGCTCATGCCTGTAATCCCAGCACTTTGGGAGGCTGAGGCAGGTGGATCACCTGAGGTCAGGAGTTTGAGACCATCCTGACCAACACGGTGAAACTCCGTCTCTACTTAAAAAAAAAAAAAAAAAAAATTAGCTGGGCATGGTGGCGCATGCCTGTAATCCGAGCTACTTGAGAGGCTGAGGCAGAATTGTTGAGGTAGGAGAATTTCTTGAACCTGGTAAGCAGAGGTTGCAGTGACCCGAGATCGCACCATTGCACTCCAGCCTGGGCGACAGAGCAAGACTCTGTCTCAAAAAAAAAAAAAAAAAAAAAAAAAGAGAGAGAGAGAGAAAGAAAGAAAAGAAATTGGGTACAATAGCCCACAAATGATCGTAGAGGTCACACAGCAGTTCTATAGCATTGTATTAAAATCATCTCAGATTTGTTCAGATATCCTTGCTCCTCCACTTATCTATATGCTTCAAGAAAGACTACAAAACCATGATAAGATACTACTTCACACTCACTATAATAGCTATTTAAAAAGATAACAACTGCTATAGAGGATGTGGAGAAATTGGGATGGGACACTCTTAAATTGTTGATGGGAATGTAAAATTGTTCAATCACTGTGGAAAACAGTTTATCAGTTCCACAAAATGTTAATCATAGAGCTAACTGATGACCCAGCAATTCTGTTCCTAGGTATATACCCCAAAAAACTGAAAACATGTTTATACACATACTTGTACATAAATGTTCATAGCAGCATTTTGACAATGGCCAAAAGGTAAAAAAAAACCCAAATGCCCAACAACTAATAAATAGGAAAACAAAATATCTGTATCTATACAATGGAATATTATATGGTTATCCCTTGATATCCTCAGGGTTGGTTCCAGGACTGCCTCAAACACCAAAATCTGAGCATTCTCAAGTCACTCATCTAAAATGACATAGTATTTGCATGTATCCTACACACATCCTCTGGTACACTTTAAATCATCTCTAGATTACTCATAATACCTAATATAATACAAATGTTATAGAAATAGTTTTATACTATATTAGTTTTTAATTCATATTATTTTTATTGTTGTATTTTTACTTTTTATTGTTTTTTCCCCTAATATTATCAATCCACAGTTGGTTGAATCCACCAGTGCAGAACACATAGAGGGCTGACTGCTCAGCCAGAAAAAGGAATGAAGTGTTGATACCTGCTACAATGTGGATGAACCTTGAAAACATTATGCTAAATGAAAGAATCCAGTCATCAAAACCCACATATTGTATGATTCCAGTTATATGAAATATCCAGACAGAGGAAATCCATAGAGACAAAAATATACTAGTGTTTGCCAGGGATTGGGGAAGGGAAAATGGAGAGTAACTGTTTAATGGATATGGGATTTCCTTTAGGGGCAATAAAATTGTTCTGAACTTGACTTTGGTGATGGATGCACAACTCTGTGAATAGATAAAAAGCCATTGAATTGTATACTTTAAATGGGTGAGTTTTATTGTATGTGAATTGTATTTCAATAAAGCTAATTTAAATAAAGTCTAGTTCTAGACCCAGACCCAGGTCCCAGCTAAAGCTGCATCTCCAGATCCTGACTCAATCATAGAGTGTTAATCTTGATTAGTATAAGTGGATTATGGTAATTTTGTGTTCTTTTTGCCAGTGATTGGCTAAGGAAGAGTGATGTGACCTAATTCTGTCCAATGAGATGTGAGACGAAGGCTCCTTGCGGTAAAGAGGTGAGGAAGATTTCTTAGCACTTAAAAAGTAACAGGAATCAAGTAGATTTTTTCTGCCTCTTTCTGCATTGTTGTATGAGGTTGTCATGCCTGAAGTTGCTTCAGCCATGTTAATATTATGAGGGGCAAACTACTCTAGATACTGTAGATGGAAGAGTTAGACTGGATTCATGGTGAATAAGCATATGGAATGGGGATGCCACCTAATGAAGCATTTGTGCCCTTTCAGAATTAAAATCCATAAAACTAAGATAATTTTCCTATTTCTTTTTACTTTATCACTATAGCTTCTATCACTGATGATGTGTGACACAGAATGTATCTCTTCTACTTCCTCAGTAACTCACTCACTGCAATATTATATGTGCTCTTTCTACCCCACTGAAGTTGCTCTTTAAATAAAGTTCACCAATGTGCCAAAACCAGGTGCTTTTTTTCCATTTTCAGCCTATTCAGCTTTTCTGCAATATCTGATGGTGCTGACCACCTCCACATCTCTTGATTCTCTCTCTTCCTTTAGATTCTGAAACATTAAATTGTCCTGATTCTCATTCGTCTTTCTGTCATTTCTCTAACATTTTCACTGGCTACTCTTCCTTCTCCAGCACCTCAAGTCTTTTGTTCAATCCATTTTATTTTGTTTTGTTTTGCTGGCTTTCTATATTCCCACCACGGGCAATTGTATCCGTTGCCACAACTTCAATTAACATCTAAATTTGGAAGATACAGATGACTCCCATATCTACATCTGCAGCTCTAATGTATTTTCTAAACCCAAATCTCACAACCCCAACAGTCACCCCCCTTGAACACCTCAAAGACAACATGTCCAGAATAGAACATCTTTCCCCATCACAAACCTACTCTACTTCCTGAATGCCCAATTTCATTTAATAGCACCCACACTCTCGGTCACCCAAGATTGAAGCCTTGGAGTCATTCTGACCCTCTCTCTTCTCACTCTTAGTATTCCAGCTTCCCAGAGTTACCAATGCTTGAAAAGTCAACCATCACAATGTCTGTATCATATATCCATATATCCATCTCTTTCTGCCCCTGCTTCCACCACTTTATCCAGGCTAACATTAACTTTTTCCTGGGTTGTGCCAACAGCCTCTTAAATGGTATTACTGCCTTTAGCCTCTCTGGATGCTATAAAATGGATATAGCTATTATCTGGAAGCTGGACAGAATTCAGTAGTGGCAGTTTGTGTTTGTTGGACAAGAACTGCCAGAGAGAAGTGATTCTTTTCTCAAAGGGCCTTTCTTGCCTCATATTGCCCCACTCATCCTAGGATCTGTGTCATTAGCTAGTGAGCCACTCTTGCAACAGGTTGTCATGACCAGATAACTTACTTGGCATTGTCAATGACATCATAATAATTATCTAGAATGCATCAATAGTAAATAATCAAGAGAAATCAGTATAACTATTATATTTAGGTTGGCTATTAGGAACAAAAATAAAGATGCCCTAGGGTACTTTTAAGGATGGAGCAGTTCATGTTCCTTCAGGTAAAGTAAGTTTGACATGACATTCAGATCCGAGAAAATAAATATTTAACAAATATCCATGAACTCTGCTTAATGTTTAGCCTGATACTAACTCTTCGGAATATGGTTTTAACAAATAGACTGTTTCTCTTCAGAGAAGCCTGTTTCCTAACAATAGCCATGTTTTCCAATTTGGATTATTTTTAAAACGACATATAAAAAGTGTTTTTGTCACTTTTTCCTTCTCATCCTTTCTTCATTCAATATAATTTTTAATTTATACATTAATAAATTATAAACCACTGAAAATATTTAATAAAATATACTATATGTGTCTTGTCACTTGTTTGTATAAGGATTTATTTTGCTATTGGTGATAATTTAAGTCTGTTTCCTAACAACTAATTCTAACATATCTTAGTACTGCCTGCCAATATCTGTGGAACTCTTAAAAGGCTGTATCGACACAACACTGAAACTTCCAACTGCAAAGCCAAATTTTTAGGTAATCTACAAGCTGGTTTGCCTGTAAGCTATGAAACAACAAGCTTAAGTGATTTTTTTTCTGAGTGTAATTAACACATAGTGCTTATGTAATAATGAGCTGATTTGGAGAGGAACAAGTGAATTGAATCAAACTGGTTGTTTTCACAACAGTTCCAAGTCAGCTAATTTCAAAACAACTAGTTACTTGGCTGATTTCAGCCATGTATGTACGCAGAGCCTGAACTGACCATTTGTTTAAGTGATTGATAAATATAGCTAACTGCAATACCCTTCTAAATGATAAACCCTCACCCTCCTCCAGCCACTTTCAATCTCTCTCATAATACTATTTGACCATGTCATACCTGCCTAAAATTCTCAAACTATTTATTCTTGCCTATCAAATAAAGTCTGAGGCTTTCATTATGTCATTCTGCCCAAGTGGAATATTTTCACTACTCTTTTTAATCTCTCCAGATTGTAGATTTTCCTCAAGCTCTAGTGTCTCAACTCCTCTACAAAGCCATCAACAAATAATAGAGGCTACACTAAATTTATTTTTTCTGAATCTGTATTGTACTTGAAGTCTAAAGCACATAAGGATAACATTTGAAATGTCAAAATTATTGCTTTGCACCTGGCAGAGCACCTATCAAAGAACCTAGCACATAGTAGACAGTTCATGAATACTTGCAAACTTGCCTCATTGACTTTTTTCATTGGACTAAGAATGCACCTAAGGCATAATTGCAACCTTCCAAATTATACTTCATTGAGTAAATAACAGGGAAAAGTTCTTTTCCTCTGTGTCTTTAATTCTCTACTGACTCATTAATCTGTATAAGTATGCCATAGTTGTAAGCACTGTTCTATTACTGAAGACATACCAGAGCAGAGTCAATATGTATTGTCCTGAGTACGGTAAGTTTCTGGAAAAGGAATATGGCTTACATCCAATACCAGCCATCACCTCCATTCAACTTCTACCAAAAAGGTGTTCATTACTGAATATCATGTTCATGACTAGAAAACATCCAGAAGGACAAGGGTTGCTAAAGCTGGCATAAAAAGCTGTCAGTGACACAACTGACATTGAGTGTCTGTCATTACAGATTAGTTTACAGTGAGAAAGTGATTCTCCTTCACATTATCTAGACCATCAAAATAAACCTTCTCTATTAATTTGCATAGCCTCTAGTTAACAACATTATATCAATTCTTAACATCATTATGAGGATGGAAGAGACACAGGAAGAGAAGGCAGGAAAGAACAGAATGGAAAATGATTGGTTTTGCATATTAAACATAAATGGGTAGAAAGTTGGATTTTTGCCACATTCTCTGGCTCTATTAATAGCCACTATACCCTTGATTCAAAACAAAACCATTAAACACTAATACAGAAACATGTATATGCAGATCTGAGACATTATTTTATTTATAAGATGTCCTCTCCATAGGAAGCCTAAATTACTACACTGCATGAAATTTTAAAAAGTGGAAAAAGAAAAATTCAGACACCTGCATCTTAAATGCATCACAATGACAGGTAATGTTCCTTGATGTGGTGAGACTCCCATGGATACAGGTAAGGGGAAGAGAAGCAGAGATGCTTTTAATGACAGTGGGAAGACAAAAGCTGAGCTGCTTTTCTGCTTAACTTCTGAAAGCCTGGTGGCACAGGGCCCACAGTTCAGGAAGAACATTATGCTAACTTCTTAACCTTGCTTCAGTGGAGAACTCAGGTGGTTCAAATTACATGGATATTTCTTTTGGAAAACATTTTTTCTTTTCCCTATTCACTACATAGTTTATCACTGCATGACTAATAAATTAGTCACATTTTCAAGCCATCATGGTTGGCTTGAGTTACTTTCTGGGTGCTTTAAACAGCCGCAATCCTTGCCATTGAAGAGAAAATAATGTTAGTAAAAAATAACTCAAATGATTTGATGCTGATGACATTTGAGTTTTGCAAATGTGGTATATATTGAGCTAAAGCATGTTTTAAAAATGCATATGAGTATATAATATAGTATAGCAAGCAGAACAAATTAATATCTGCACCTCATTTTTTATACCCTATTCGTTAGGGAGTAGACACTAATTATATATACTGCTTTAAGTTAAAACAATATTACATATATGCATTGGCTCTTTTCATTTACACTTCATAACTGTAAAACATCATAACCTTCTTAGAAAACAACATGTAAGTTCAAATGAAACAATTTGAAGAATGCTGTGTTCACACTAGAAAATGATTGTTTACAAAATTTAACTATATAGTGAGTTTAAACAGCAACCTCATCCAACTTACCAACCATTATTATTACTAATAATAACAAGTCCTCTGTCCATTTTTCTCCATTTTCTATAAAGTTTTTCTATATACACTATCTTGATTTTTCACCACAAGTGCCTTGGGCAATAAACTAGAAAATAGAGTCCTGGAGAGGTTGTGACAACTTTTTCACCGCCACACTTTTAGTTAATAATAAAGTGAGCAACTAACATTTAAGGACTCAGTTTCCTAGTCTAATAAATTTAAGTGTAAAATGAGAGACTCAGGATGTTTGTGCTAGACCATATTGAATATTGAGGCTCAAATTTTAAATTTAATCTTACAAGGAGATTTTTGGAAAAACATGCTACCAAAAATATTTGGATGTGAAGGCTTGTATATCTTAATGTGTCTGTGAAATGACTTATGAATAATTGAAGGCAGGTAAAATTGCATATTAGGTAGTCCCTAAAAGGCTGGAACCATAAATTCCTTTTTACTCATAATCAAATCCTTATAAGGAGTTCGGTTTATGGCTTCATATATGGCACTGTTGTTATCTCATTGAATTTCACCTGCAGAAAACAAACATTGCAGTAGACTCCTGATACACTTTGCAATTGGATTATGAGATATCTATATAAAGCAAATGTTCATTCTTTTCAGGATTTATTGCATGACATGCTTTCCCATTGACAAAATGGAGCAGCTTTAGGTGACCAAGCAGTCTCTTTAATATACTATGTAAAACCTGGATGCAGACAGTAGGCTATAAAATGAAAAACTGACTAAATATTTGGCCTAAATTAGCCTGAATAATAGAAAGAACATAAAATCTGGAGGAAAACTGGATGAACTAAAAAATCCCAAAGTAGATTTGAACAAGCAGTCAGCAGTGTCCTGAAATTTATTATCGTAACTGTCAGTTGTGCAATAGACCATATGAAATGATTTGGTGATTTCAGTCTCATTCCCAATGGGTAAATGTTCACATCATTACAATCATTGTGAAAACAGGAAGCTTGTTTGCACTCTCAGTAGAGAAATCAAGAAACTAATGGGGCACAAAGAACCTATTCACTGGAAGTGGTCCCTCTAGGTGAGTCTGAGGGCACATTTTAGGGACAACAACTTTTCTTTTCATAAACTCTTGAGTATAAATACTCTGACTTCATAAAGAACTCTAGCCTACATGATTTGGTGCTTAAAAATGAACAATGAACAAAGGATCCACCAAACACAGAATGAGAGAGTAAAGCTTATATGTGGTAGAACTAGTGAAGCTGGATAATTTGTTTTCTATATTATTTTTTCCTCCACCTCACTTCCTTCTTGTTAATTCATAAACATGGCATATAAAACTCTGGATTTAGTGTGAGAAGACCTAGGGTTTCACCCATGTTTTTCAGTATCCTGCTTATCTAAATCTGGACAAGAAATCCCTCTATAAAGTGGACATGGTAAATTTTGCTCTGTGTGTGTGTGATAGGACTGGTGTTCAGATCCAATGAGGTAATAAATAGAAAAAGATTCAAGCAAACATTAAGTGATATGTAATGCAATGACTAAACTGAGAAGCTGCTTTGCTATATACATGCACTAATTGAATAGACTCAAGAGTCAGACCTCCAAACCCTGGCCATGATTATTACAATTTTCCACCTTCCACACAAAGTAAGTAAAGAGGCCAGAATAAAGCAATCACGATTTTGTGTCAAGGGATATATCTGGAGATTGTTATATTCAGTCAAACCCACTTATACTGCTTTGTAGACATGCTTTTGTGTGTGTGTGTGTGTGTGTGTGTGTGTGTGTGTGTGTGTCTGTCTGTCTGTCTTTGTGTTTGTTGTATTGTACCTCTACAGCAAGGTATAAGGAACTCATAGCTAAGAGTATACATATTTATCAGCATCTGTGTCTTTAGTGTCTCTTTCTCAGATAACAGTATTTAATAGGGTTCTTAAGTCTTCTGGAATTGCACATTGTATGTTTTCAAGAGTTGCCTAGGGCACTTGCCATTCTGCACTTATTTCAACCTCAGAGCTTAGCACAGGTCCTGGTACATGGTTAGTGCATAGTAAACTTGCTGGATAAATGCAGAGATCACCCTTTTGCTCTGTGTTTCCTCAGTCCCTGTACATACTTTCCACTTAGATTTGTTGTCCATACCAAGGTACTTGTATTGTCATTGCTTGTATTTAGTGTTTTCTGTGTGTGGCAAACACATTCTAGTGTGACACTCACGAAGTCCTGCCCTAGTGTAATACCTTCCCCATGAGTGTGGGCAGAACTTATAACTTATTTCTACCCAACAGAATATGGCAAAGGCCAAAGGATTTTCTATTTGTATTAGAGCCCCAGTCAGATGACTTTGACTTAATCAGAAATCATCCTGGGTGGGCCTGGCCTAATCAAGAGAGTCCTATAAAAGGGGGTTAAAGTCACTCCTGAAATTAGAGATTTGAAGTAGCAGAGACTATCTGCCTCAATTACCAGCTTTGAAGAAACAAGCTGCCATAAATTCTATACCTACAAAGAAATTAATTCTGCCAATAATCTGAGGGAGTTGGAAGTGGACAATTCCCTAGTTGACCTTCCAGATGAGAATAAGCCCAACCGACATCTTGACTGCAGCCTTGTGAGACTGAGCAGAAAAACCACTAAGTCATGCCCAGACTTTGACTTAAAGAAACTGTGAGATAATAAATTGGTGTCATTGCAGCCACTTAGTTTGTGATGGTTTGTTACACAGCCACAGAAAACCAGTATCTCGTGTGTGTGTGTGTGTGTGTGTGTGTGTGTGTGTGCAGATCATATTTTTTATCGTAGAGGGTAAGCATTTTGAGGGAAGAAGCCATATATTTTGCTTTTGCCTCTATCTCAGTGCCTAGTGCCCAGCCATGTATACCCCAGGAACATCTGCCAAGTTGAAATAAATTGTTTCTACTTATGATCACTAGGTATTATATTGTAACTCCCGCTAAAGCTGTTTTCTACTGAGAAAGTAAAAAGCAATATACTGACTTCTGTTTTGTCACATATTTGTCAGCAGAGTGGCAAAAATTAGACACATATGAAAAACAGTGGGAGTTGTATACCTACTTATCAATGCATGAAGCTGAAAAATGACCCCATTCCTTTTAAAGATGGCAATAATGTAGGACGAAAAAAATAACTCAGAAATCCAATTACAATGAACTGGCTAACAAACTGGCTATGGTGGCCACACATGGCTGGTATAAATCAGAGTAATTTTCTTCTTTCTTAGTTTGCTGCACAGTCAGGCTTTGGCCTTGCTTTCAAAGGAACTGAGATATCTAGTTTATATCTGACCATCAGATACGTTTAATGGTCTTCATTTTATCTCAATACTAACTACCCTAAACCCACCCTAATCTGCACATCTAAGACACAATTCTTTCAATAGCTAAGTTTCTATTCAAAACCTTCACAATATCCTTGCCAATCAAAAGTCAGTTTCTTAAACTCAGAAACATATAAGAGAAGTCTAAATTAAGGTCCCATAGGAAAGAGCCAAAGGCCCAGAAAGTCATTTCTTCATTTTTTTTCATTCTCATTCTTCTTTTTATGCCTGGCTTAGTCTATTCATTACTATAAAGGGAAACAGTAAGTGTGGGAAATAACACAGAAATTCAAATGCTTTATGCTGTTTTTATTATAAAAATCTAGCTGTACATTCTCATTTCAGTTGCAAAACCTATCAAACTTCAAATAGTTTAATATTATTGGACAAGATAAAAGGACATGAAGTGTTATCAGTGATTTCATGCTATTAATGTTGGGGTAGTGCCTATCATTAAGATAAGATACCAAATGACTCCCTCATTGGACTAGGTGCTGCTGTAAAATTTAAAGCTTGTGATTTAAGTTAAGTAAGGCCTTTATCTCCTTCTTAAAATGCAAACAGCACTGGGAGACTATCCCACTGAGCCTTAAGAGTCACTTATGGTTCCAAATGACTAAGTTTGTCAGTTCCTTTTCTTAGAGCAGGCCTTATGTTTTTGAGGGAGACGAGAGTAGACACAATGAAAGAGGATAAATGTGAAGTCCCTGGTTGCCTGAAGGGAATAAGAGACATTCACCACTGATACTCGAAAAGTGCACCAGAAAAAGAAGTCTCCATTCCAGACTTTGCTGAATAAACTTGTATTCAAGCCTGAATGCAATGCAGTCTCCATTGTCTGTATTGCTATCTACTGCTATGAGTTGTAAGAGTTCAGTTTCAGATGCATATTCAGGGGTTTCCTCCCCTATTTTAATTAGTCATAAAATGAGTTCAGACAATCTCACCATTCCTAATACACATTCAAGAGAAAAGAACAAAAAGTGACTGTCTTAAATATATAGGACAGTTGAAGAAGTTGATTCTGAAGATTTCATGACAGGAAGAAAATAATTCCACAAGTTCCTCTTATAGACCAGCTCTCTCACCCTATGGGCTTCTTCACATTTAGAAAATGATTAAGGGTGTATACCCTCTAGGGAATAAAATGGACTTGGAAGGTCAGTGATAAGCTAAAAACCTTATTACCACTCCAGTACCTTCTCATGAAATGCTTACCCTGAACATCCTGTAATCTAACTATACTATATCAGATAATCCCTCAGATATATCATAGATTGCATGTCTTTGTGCTTTTACTTTAATATATTTACTAGGATGCACTTCCCTACCTTTTCTGACAACCAAATTCCTAGTCATTTTCTAAAATTTTTGCCTTTCAGTACTATATTCCCAGATACAAGCCATAAGATATAGTAAGATGTTTTCTTGTCTATGATTCCAAATCACTTCATATGTACCTCTATTACTGTTCTTATTAAATTATATTGTAGGAGTTATTTTGTTTGTTTGTTTTTATATCTATTATATCCCAAATTCCTCACTGTGAAGCAGTCAGGGCAAAAATTATTTTCTATCAATCTTTACACATGCCAGTTTCCCTCCAACTCACCACAGAATCTATCACAATTTTTAACATACAATGTGTGCTCAATTTATTTTGGCTGAATTAGATTGGAAAGTTGATATTAGAGGTCCAGAAAAAAAAAAAAGTAACCAAAGTAACACCTTCCTGTCAAACAAGGACTTGCTTCACATAAATTATACCCCCAGATCTAAAGACCCAGAAAAAATATTTTTCATTGTAATATTAATTCAATTTAAGGGATCTAGAGGAATAATTTCAGAGGAGGTGCTATGGTTTGAATGTTTGCGTCCCCTGCCCCCACTCTAAATTCATATGTTGAAATCCTAACACTCAATGTGATAGTATTATGAGGCAGAGCCTTTAGGAGGTGATTAGGTGGTGAGGGCAGAGTCCTCATAAATGGGATTAGTGCCCTTATAAAAGAGGCCCTAGAGAGACCCTCACCTCTTCCAGCATGTGAGAATACAATGAGAAGTCATGTCACTGTCAAGTCACCAGAAAGCTGGCTCTTTATGAACCAAGAAGTCAGCCCTCACCAGACACTGAATGTGCCAGTGCCTTGGCGTTGGAATTCCCAGCCTCCAGAACTATGAGAAATAAATTTCTATTGTTTATAAGCCACATAGTTGATGGCCTATTTGCTATAGCAGTTGAAACAGACTAAGACAGAAAGCCTCAATATACCATAAAAAGAGGCTATCTTTGTTCATACTTCAACTTCTTTCAACCCAGGTGATAAATGATTATAATCTAATCCAAATCAATCGTTAATTTTATGTGCTTCAGAATATAACAGATTCCATGAAGAAAATAGAAGTAAAAGGCATATTTCCTGTATTCAAGATTCTTGCAATCTAGTTGGAGAGACAATTTTAGTGGACAAGAAAATACTTAGATAGCTAGATAAAAAGATTAGACAAGCACAATTATGCAGTATAAACATGCTAAATGCTGCATTTTGACTATAAAAATGCTGTAAGGACTTTTAAAAATGAGAAAGTCAAGTTGGAATCATGAACCTTGGAATGTTTCATGGGCCTTAAAGAATAGAAAGAGCTTAATACTGCAAAGAACCTGTAAAGAGAGGTGGCCTAAGACTTTAAAACATCTCAAAGAATTCTAGAGCATGCAAGGAAACTGAGAGATGATTCAACCTCAACCTCCCCCCCCCATTGTAAACGAGAAGAAACAAACCCAGATAGAGCAATTGACTTGCCCAAGGTCCCACAGTGAATGTGGGCAATTCTGCATTGTTCCTACCACCTCAAGTTGTCTCCCACAGTCTTGCTTAAATTACATAGAAGCTGTTGTTTATTTTCCATTTATGTGGGAGAAGAAGAGCTCAGATGCATAATTTCTCACTAGGAAAAACGTCCTGTTAAAATATTGTCTAGACCAATTTTTTAAAAAAGGAACTGGAAATGTTGGCGGTGTAACCATAAAAACTTGAGTAAATCTACTGCATTTGAAAAACAGCAGAAAATGACTTCTGGAGAGAGGGAGGCGTGAAACTAGAATAACATATCTATTATAGACTTTGTGTTATAAAGATGTGAGTTACGTCATCATATGCATAGGGAATAGGATTTCCCCCGAAATATAGTTAAGCTTATTTTATGAATGAATTATACTCTTTCTTAAAATTGGCTAATGGTTTAAAAAAAAAAAAGGCACTGCCCAGCAAATACTACACTAATATTGGCTATTTGAGAAAAAAGTTTCTTCCTTTTTTACATGCTAATTCTTGACATGCAGAACCAATTTTAATTTATGTTCTGGCAGTATCTCAGCTGCAAGAAACTGAGGGTGCCGACATCTGGCTTGATAAACCACATAGCTGTAAGCAAGCTTATAAATTAAATTATTTAAGTATCCCCATTTAATTTTCAACATCTCTAAGGACAGGATGACAGACTGAAATGTGTCAAACCCAAAGAAACCAGCCTAAGCTCATCTCAAACACAACGCTTAAAGTAATTCAATAATATTCCACATTCTATAAACAGACATGAAAATTCATTTCACCCTATCAGTATAATTTGTGGTGCCCAAGTAGAATCATGTCATGCTATCCCACGAGAAATATAATTTAGTAAGAACATAAATTTTTCTGTAAGATTCAATTATTGCCTTAAATACATGGCCATGTGGAAAAATCTCAGCATGTTAGGTGCAATCCCCCCAGTTTAATATATTAAAGTGAATGAGGCAAGTCATAAGGAGACTTTTGTTCTCTTTTGGGACAGTACAGTTGTCACTATCATTGGTGCTTATTCATTAATTCATTCAACATATATTCATTAAATACTACTAGTACTAAGTATAGTGCTAGGTTCTGGGAATCCATTAGTGTTAAAGCCTACATAGTCTCCACTGCCATGGAGCTTATTGTCTCACCCTCACTAGATAAAATGTCCTGATTGTCCCTTTAAAGCATTGGAACTCATTAATTCTGGATCAATTTCAGTCCCCTTCCCTCTTATAGCTCATGAAAGACATGCACATAACACTGAGTCTGATAAAAATATATATACCTGAAAAGAATATAGGTATATATCTGACTGCCAAAGAGATGGATGCACACATGCAAGAAAGATAAACTCAAAAAGGCTGGGTTCCAAAAGTGCTCATTGTTGCTAGAGGCAGGAGGTAACCTGCACCTCAATCACAAAACCAAACTACCCTGAATCCCTGCTATGGGCAAGGCCACATACTAAGCTTTAGAGGACGATTAATGAGCAAGATGTTAAACTGTCTAAATTAGAGATAGGCTCATGGCAGTGGTACAGAAAATAAAGGATGGAAATAAAGGACATTACAAAGCAATGATGGAACCTAATGACCGGTTAGATATGGAGAACAAAGTACAAGAAGGAAAGAAAGCCTCAGGTTTTAAGCCTGGGTAGCTGGAAGAATGATGGTATCATCAACAGAAACTGGGAAGTTGGACAGGTGATCCAACCTTGGAAATATGTGCTCACCATTAGAAACACAATGAGTTTCAGATATCAGCAGAATATCCAAGTGTACATGTGTGGCAAGAGGTTGGAGACATGGGACCACAGTGTAAGAAATACTTTAAACATTATTTATATAAGAAATAGCAGTTAGAGTTATAAAGGTAGATGAAATCCCCAAGGATAAAAAGGCAGAGGGAGAAAAAAAAATAATGGATCTCAAGTACATTCACAGTTTGAGTATAGGAAATAGAAAATAAGCCAGGAAGAAATGTCCATGTTCTTTACTCAAGGAGGCTTCATGGGAAGTAAACAGCACTGATATCAGACAAAGAGAATTTGGCTCATTGGAATGGTGCTATGGGTAAGCAAAGGATTAGGGCATACCAGAAAATGGAGTTAAACTGATTCACTATATTGTGGCCCTTTCTACTGCAAAATATATCTACCAGACTCATATTTTAGTGGGGTCACATTAGAATCCTTTACTTGAGGTATTCCACAATAAAAACATTCTTTGAGCAGTAGTCTAAAATTCATCTGCCATATCTAAAGGCCCAATCCAAGATGCAGATACCTCAACTTAAGAAGTCCTAAATGTGGGCATTCCAACAAGAGAAAACAGATCAGATTTAAAGAAACCAGAATTATCCTGTTGACAGAGTTAGTAACAAATGAAGACTCAAGGGAATAGTAGCTGAATACCCTGAATACTGGCCTTACCACTTACTTACTGTGTAACATCACTCAAATTACTTTAACTGCCTTTGGTCTTAGTATTCTAAACTTGCAAATTGGGGATGATAATTGTATAACCTTCATAAAGTTACTGTGGAAATTAAATAACACTTTAAAATGAATAGCATAGTACTTAGCACACAGTAATTGCTCATAACTCGCTAGATCATACACATGTGCACACATACAAGTCAATGGGCAACACACAGAGAAGTCTACAAAAGGAAGAAAGTGGCTTGAAAACTGAACTGTCTACTATAACTTAAAATACCAACTATGTCAATCACATAAGATTATCTATGTCCTCAAGAGATAAGTGGAAAAAGAAAGGTTAGCAGTTTTTGCTAAAGACCTACTAAGTTTATCAGATAAAAAACACAAACTCAAGAATGAGATGAGAAAATACAAAATGAAGAAAGCATATTCACCCTTTCAGGAATGAGGCAAAAGAGAATATTCTCATGTGGTTTGGCAAACTGGAAATTTAATATGAGAAAGTATTATTTTAAAAATATTCTATATGCAGTCCTGTTTATAATTTTAGTCTTATCCAAAAATATTATTATTAAATAAGTTATATTATGACACTGGAAGTAACCATTAGTGCATGCTATGTGGATACCAAAGTATTCAAGGACACTTATTTCTATCATAAAATGACAAGTCACAGAGATTAAAGCAAAATGATAAAATAATCTACTTTGATTTCTATAACAAATTTGACATGAATTCCATGACATTCTCAAAAGCAATGAGAATAAAGGGCTTACACTAGAGTTCAGTAACCTCATTATACTGGAGGACCCCAAGAAGTCTGGAACAATACTAAGGAGGGTCACAAAGTGGAAAAAGGAAATAGGAAAAGATGTGTAGAGAAAAAATAAGGGGAGGTGAAAAAGGGGTAGAAGGGGGAAAAAAGCAATACCATCACAAATGTGTCCAGTTACTATTGTATAGTGCTTAGCACAGTACCTGGCACAGAGTTAAATGCTGTATATATTTGCTAAATAAAGAATTTGGTATTCATAGCGCTAACGACATGACTTGCTTACCCTTTGTGTAGACTTTCACATGTTTGAAAGCAGAAGCCTAGGGCAAATGATTTCTCAAGGTCCTCTGAAGCTTGGTTTTTTCATAGTTCTGTTTTCCATCATTTTAAGAGATTTTACTATAGGAAAAACACTGATGGTATTGTCAACATAACAGAATCCTGTTTTCTACGTCATCACTTTCCATTTTACCTAAATGTATAATAGGACTATATTTTTCTAACAGCCAGCACTCATTTGGTAGACTTTTTAGAATTTGCGGGCATTATGTATTTCATCTGATACTATACACATTAACAACTTGTATTATCCTTTAAAAAGCCCATTCATTTGTAAGATAGCCCTGTTAGTAAGCTCTACTGTAAATCATTTGGTACACAGAACTCTGTGTTCCCATCAGTAATGAAGTAGGCATTTTTATTCAAATGTTAGCAGGATGTTCAACTCCCAGGATAATGATTAAGCGAAGATCTCCTTTTTTATTCTGCAGACAAAGCAGTTACCATACTTACAGTTTAGGCTCTCAGGGACAAAAATCTTAATGGAGGCCAAGATTTTCTCATACTTTATGGAAATAACCTTTTAAAAAGTTTTCATTCTGTGGTCCCTCTCTATGGCAATTCTGATTTCTTTTTCCTGGGGTCAGAACATTCTTGACAGATTTCCCACTCCCATGCTATTCTTTAATACTATTGTGATTTCCACATTTATCTTTCTAATAAATATTTCATCTGTCTGAAGGAATAATCATTGTATGTTTACCAAAGGATAAAATGACTTACAAAAATGTACTTAACTGAAAATCAGCCTTTCTTAGAATTACTAAAGGATCTTCTTAGAGCTTCTCCCTCTGCCTTTTCAAACTACTGTTCAGCAATAAGATGAATAATAACTTCATGTTCTTTTTTATGATTAAAACTATAAACTTGGTGCAAACTGGTACTCAGCTGGCACTCACATTTTACAGTATGTAGATGTAAGCCTGGATCAGGCATGTATATAAGTGCATCTTTTATTCTGTGTTCATATACCATATACAAAATTTTAAGCATTAATAAGGGTGTTTTTGAACACAGGTGTAAAATTAAACAAAACTAAGAAAGGCATTGAAAACTTGTATTATTGATATTAAGTTATTGCAGGTTTACATCATACACCTAAAGATTTACATATTATACCCATACCATTTAACTAGGTGAGCATTTTGCAAATAAGAAGAGAAAAAAAACAGTGATCTACACGCTGTGACATTCAGCTATGTCACTTGAAGTGTACATTTTAAATTTAAAGTTCATGTGCAGTAGTACAGATGAGTCTGGGACAAAATAAGTAGCTGATGCATTCACAGAAAACAGCTATTTAAAGTCATATGAGTTGAACAGTTTCATCTGACATATGTCAGACATTGAATGAAAACAGGACAATATTTGAAGGTCACTAGTTCAACATCTATACTATAGAAAAGACCCTTGCCACTTCAGATAGGGTGCCACAAAGCATGGGATTACATTGCCCCTTTGTACATATTTCAGAATTTTTGTCATTGTTTTATATTTTTCTTTACCTTTTAAAAAATATATATAGTGATTCTCAATATACTTTGGAAATATGTAAGGCTGAAGAAAGAGTGATTTCAAATTTATTAAGGTGAAATGGAGGTCTATGAAAAAGCTGGACTTTGCCTCACCCAAAAGACACATTTCTGCATTCAGCTGTCAGGTTAGCAATATCATGGGGCTGAAATAACACTCCTAAGGAATAACTTCTTCTCAGTAAGATTTCCCAGAAATGACAAGAGCCATTTCTATTAACTCTGATTCCATATCCTAAGTGTCCAATGTTGGACTTTCTGTTGATATACATGGATGCATTTCAGATCATGGCTTATCTATAAACACATAGCAAAACTCCAAGGTTTTGCTTTTAGTTTTGTAGTTGTTTTTCTTCCATATTTTTTTCTGGCATAAAATAATAAGTACTAAGGAATGCATCTTATTTTCCTTGAAAGATCAGAGCTAAATGTTACAAGAAACTGAATTGAGTCTACAAGTTAAGGTTCTTTATGAGCCTTGCAGATGGAAGTGCATGAGTGGCTGTCTTATCCATAAATTACAAGTACATAATCAGTCTCTAAGATGAGCAGCCTTCAAAGGAGAATGAATGATACAGTTAAAAGTATCTTTTCAAGGAAGTTTTGGCAGTGAATGATTATAATTGACCATCTTATCATATTTTTGCTCCCCATATTAAGATGATTCTACAGCTTTGTGGAACTGCAAGCTGACAAGAAAATTGATAATTTTAATATGCTAGAATATATATATATATACACACACACACACTATGTGCCAAAAATGACTGATTTACCAGTATAACTGCCCCCTTGAAACAAAATCAAGTCTATCGATTTAATCTTTTTTGTTTAGTATTCACTTCTACCGCTCCTCAAAATTCCCTGTATTATTTCTCATCTCACCATTGCATGTAGGTACTATATCTTGTTCTAAGATCTTTCCTTTGCCTACTCTCAACCTTAGAGAGATATATTCAGTGAAATATCTGACCATTACTGAAATAAGTTACAAAAAAAAAAAAAAAAAAGAAAAGAAAAGAAGAAAAAGGTCAATCTGTATGATACTCTCCTATTCTCCTCTACTTACCCACATGGATATTCTGCCATACTTCGATGTTTCCTTTTTGGTAAGGAAGTAATGTAGAGAAAGCTAGGTCACACGGGTGTTCAAGGGGACTTTTAAAATAAACGTGTTTTGGATTCACTGATCTATACTATAAAAAGGATGATTGTCAGCTATGAGCAAATTTAACACTTTATAGGACTAATAGCAAATATGCACATGATAGCTCAATCTAGCCTGGCATGGTGGCTCACGTATATAATCCCAGCTACTCAGGAGGCTGAAGCAGGAGGATTGCTTGAACCCAGGAGTTCAAGGCTGCAGTGAACAATGATTGTGCCATTCACTTCAGCCTGGGTGAAAGCATGAGACCTCCATCTCTTAAAAAAAAAATTGACCTATATTTTGACTACTCCAGTTTTGCACAAAGAAGAGTTAATGTCCAACCTGAAATAAGGAAATGACATCATTTTAAATTAAAAACAAATAAACAAATACTAATGCCTAAATTATTTTTTCAGGTTTTCTCACTTAGATGTTCTGCTGGCTCACCAAACTCAACAGGTATAAAATGGAATCCATTATTCTAACCCCTCCCAGGGTTGTACTTTCACTTCCTGAATGTGAATGGCACCAAGGCATATAAATGGTGGTGGGCTGGGAGCAAGAGAAGCTGGTAGTACAAAAGTATAGAATCAGGTTACCCAGAAGAAAGTCTAGGATCTGATCATAAATCTTGTTTAAAGATTTTTAAAGGCCAGGTGCTAATCCTGGTGCTTTGGGAGGCTGAGTCAGGAGGACAGCTTGGGGCCAGAAGTTCAAGCCTGGGCAACCAAGTGAGACCCCATCTCTAAAAAAATAAATAAATAAATAAATAAAGACTTTTAGCTACCCTCTTTTGCTATGGTTATGAACATTTTCTTTCTCAATTCAGCCTAAACTTGCTTTTAGTAATGCTGAATAGTATCACTATCTGACTACCCTTTCAAGCCAGAAACCTTTCCCTTATTCCCATATCTAATAAGTGACTCATGCCTGTCAGTCCTACATAGCATATCTCAAATCCCATGGCTCTCAAAGTGTAGTGCCTGGACCAGTGGCATCAGCATCCCCTGGGAACTTGTTAGAGATGCAAATTCTTGGGCCCCACCTCAGGCCAACTAAAACAGAAACTCAAGTGTAGAATCCAGCAATTTGTTTCTCAACAAGCCTTCCAAGTAATTCTGATGCACACTCAAGTTTGAGAATCACTGTTCAACTCTGTCTCTTTATTGCTATCACCATTGGCAATTGCCATCTGCCCCCATCATCTCTTATCTAGCTTTTAGCAATAGTCTCCTAACTGGTTTCTTGGTCTTTATATTTGATCCCTCCAATCCATCCTCCATACTACCACCTGGGTGGGCCCTTTATATCACAAACGTGATTATTGACCTCTTTCTCTAGTTCCTCCTTTCCTAGAGCAGTGACTTTTTTTTTTTTTTTTTTTTTTTTTTGAGATGGAGTCTTATTTAGTCTCCCTGGCTGGAGTGCAGTGGTACAATCTTGGCTCACTGCAATCTCTGCCTCTGCCTGCCAGGTTTCTCCTGCCTCAGCCTCCTGAGTAGCTGGGATTACAGGTGCACACCACCACGCCTGGCTAATTTTTTTTTTTTTTTTTTTTTGTATTTTTAGTAGAGAGAGAGTTTCACCATGTTGGCCAGGCTGCTTTTCAACCCCTGACCTCGAGTTATCCGCCTGCCTCGGCCTCCCAAAGTGCTAAGATTACATGCGTGAGCCACCATGCTCGACTGAGCAGTGACTTTTAAACCATGTTCCACCAGGTGTAGTGGCTCATGCTTGTAATCCCAGCAATTTGGGATGCCAAAGCAGGAGGATCACTTGAGGAGTTGAGACCAACTTGGGCAACATAGTGAGACCCTATCTCTAAAAAAATAAATAAATAACATAAAAATTATGTCTATCTATCTATCTATCTATCTATATTTAAATAAAATAAAATAATCAGTGTTCCTAGGTAGCCGTTTCAGGGGTTGCCCTTAAGCAAGAAAGGGGTTCGGTGGGCAATAAACCAAACTTAAAATTTCACAAGCAACATCAGAAAATCACTGGCCTACAGGAAAAAAAGAGTGCACCTTAGTAGGATACAAGCTAGGGAAATCCATCTATATCTGTCTCCAGCATACTTCTCTATCCTTATCTCTTCTCATGCCTACATTCCACATGATCCTCTACCTGTAAAGACTGATTGCAGTTTCCCTAAGAGACCAGGCTATTTGATATTTCTCTGCCACTTATTCTTTTGCTTAGAACATATTCTCATCCCTACCATTTTTTCATCTGACAATACCAAATTGCCATTCCCTATTGCCCAGCAGTCCACACTCATATGCCTGGCCCTATTATTACCAGCATTACCTCCTCCATGAAGCCTTTCCAGATATCTGCTTCTCATCCCCTTACCAGATGAAATTGTTTGCCCATCCTTTGTGCCCTTACTATAGCAGTAATAGTGGCAGAAGTAATAGCTAGTATTTATTGAGCATACACTATGTTATATGCCAGGCATTGTGCAAGGTGTTTTATGAATTATTTGCATGCCATTTTCAACGCCACAACTCTATGAAGTATAATTATTATTCTCATTTTAGAGGTTAGGAGATTGAGATTTAGAGAGATTATTCTTAATCTACTTGCCCAAGCTGAACAGTCAGTATGTGGCTGAATTGGATCTTCTCACGGTTTTAAACTCCTAAGCATATGCACTTACCCTCTACTACAAAATTAAAGAGGACACACTCAAGCTACAACATTTTTAAAAAGGAAGAAAAGGAGAAGAGAGGAGAGAAACCATTCTGGGTTGCAAACAAACATATCTGAGGACTGGCCCTGAGCAACAGGCCACTAGCTTGAACTTCAGTTTCACACTATACTTAATACCCAACATTTAGATTGCCATGAAACCCATGCCAGGGTAACCTATTAGGATATTAGTGCCTATATCATTCTTCCTGCTGCAGGTGTTCCATAAAAGAAAAAAGATAATTTTTTACTTCTCACTTATCAACAAACCTTGTATCCTAGGCATCAATGTGGAGAAATAGGGGACAAGGGGTTAGGAGGAGGGAGCACAAGTGGTCCACAGAAGGAGAGGGAAGGAGGACTAAATTCTCTCTGAAATTGGGAGTGGGAGTGTCAGAATTGCCAGGTTTTTCAGGGACCTCACAAATCGCTGTAGTTCTGATGGAGGAGACTGATATGGATATCTAGAAAAAATGGTCACTAGGTAAATAACCCTGTGCACCAATTTCAGCATGAAGAATGCCTTTCAGCAATCATGATCGACAGCTAGACTTCTCACATTTTCCATACTGAGTAAACCTCAGTGTACTAGTTTGCCATTGCTGTTGTAATAAATTACCACAAAATTGGCAACATAAAACAATACAGACTAATCTTAGAGATTTGGGGGTCAGAAGTCTGAAGTGGGTCTTGATAGGTTAAAATCGGGGTATCAGCATGGCTGAATTCCTTCCTGGCGGCTCTAGGAAAGAATCAGTGTTCTTGCCTTTTCCACTTTCTAGAGGCCATCTACCTTCCTTGGCTCATGGCCCCTTCCTCCATTTTCAAAGCCAGTAAAATCAGGCCAAGTTTTTCTCATGTGCCCATCTCTCTGTTTTTCTCTCTTTTGCCCTCTTCTTCCACTTTTAAACATGCTTGTAATTACATTGGGCCCACAGAGATAACCAGGATAATCTCCCTATTTTAAGGTCAGCCGATTAGTAACCTTAATTCCATCTGCAATCTTAATTCCTCTTTGTCATGTGACATGCCATATTCACAGGTTTCAGAGATCAGGACACAGACATCTTTTGGAGGGGGGGCATTTCTCCCACCATAACCAATGCTTCCTGTAGATTCGAGTGGAGAGCTATTTTAGATTACACATATCATTGCCCTACTCAGTAGGTTTTGATATATGAATCTTTTAAACTTATTTTAAAAATGCCATGAGCAAGTAAATTCATAGAAACTCCATACCTACAACACTTGATTATTTTATTTCTCTGTGTATAGCACAGTCCCCAAGTCTCTATGATGAGCTTATGAGTGAGAACTATGTTCCATATTACTTTTTGTTTCCCCAGCACCTAGCACCATGCCTGGCACACTGTAGAGACTTATTAATGTTTGTCATAGTAATAAATAAATAAAAAGTGCTTCTTCTGGAAAAGAACATTTGTAGAGTTGTATTTGTAACTTAGTTCAGAGCTGTACATATCTTGAAAAATGAATCTAGTGCTAAAAAAGAGGGGAAAAAGCTGAACATACACTATCTAAAAATCAATTTAAAATAGATGTCAGAGGCATTTTTTATTATTTCTAAATTAGATCATTCATCAGTGGAATACAGAGCAAAAGAAAGGGAACTGCTCCCCTAAACCATATGAATTCTTTCTTATATCTCATTTCAAATCAATAAGGTGAAAGTCTCTTCTAAAATATTATGATTCATGAACTTCATTTACTGCTCATTCTTTTGGTTTCATCAGAATAGCCACCTTAATGTAGCACTAGAATTGTTGATATTTTATTGCATTGCTATATCTCATTATTATGTATTAAATGCTATTATTTATGGTCACTACTTAATCTGATGTGAGACAGAAAAATTATTGAAGGTTCGGCACCTCAGAAGTAGGCATTTTATAGGGACAAAGAACTGACTGGGAAGTGTCAATGGTCCTTCAGCTGCCCCTCAGATCATTAACTCCAAGTGGTTATTTGTTCTCAGGCACTGTCCTGTGCCCAAGTTGTTACTGCTGTGATATGTAGATGAAGGAGAATATATTTTAAATCTTTTAATATGAATCAATGCTCATGAAGGGTGCCAGATTGAAAGCATTGGAGTCTGAAGTCATCAGGTTACGCACTTGGATGGTTTCAAGGTATAGAGAGATGCTTGACCTTGAACGACCATCATGCAAGAAGGTGAAAACATAGTTTGCTGAACTTCAACAGACTGACAGAGAAGAAGCACAGCAGCATCCCAAAGTTAAGCATTTTTATTAAGGAGGAAGACTCGAGACTAGTAGCTAAACTTCAGCTTGAAACTATTTATTATAACACCAGTACCAGTACGCGTGGAGTGAGTGAGTGATAATGGCGTTAGAATACACAATTGCTTTAAATCAAGGAAAAATAAATATACTATTGCAAACTCACTAAACCACTTAACAAGGAGCAATCTTTTAAATGGTGTGTATATTCCAATTTAATCCCTAATCTTGATTCCATATTGCATATCTGAGAACAGCCCTGAATTTTCTAAAAATCATACAATGTTTGAACAGAAGGACAGTTGGAGTTGTTCAACCCAATGTTTTTATAATAGACATAAGAAAACCAATGCTCAGAGTGGAGAAGTGACCTGACGAGAAACATATTACTAATATAAGACTGAGAGTAGAGCCCAGGTTTTCTGACTGACAAACAAGGGCTTTTCTACTATGTAATGTTGTCTTTCTAAAATAGGGAAACTAGCTGCTCTCTGAAACTTTTAAATATTTAGTGACAATTATTTTTATAAGTGTACATTCTTTGGGTCTGTCAGGTATTTTCCTCTCCATTCTGATCCATTCACATTAGCTTAGTAAGACTAACATTTTCCACACATTTAAACTTCCTTAGTGTAAAAAATACCTTGCAATTAGTATTGCGCAACTGGCAGACTCACAATTACCAAATTAAAAAAATTATTTTCACAAATGACATTACATGCAAAAATCTTGACTTACTTTTTAAGTAAGTTTATCTTTTAATGTCATTTTATTTTCTGATCTTACATTTTTTTTTCCTATAGTAATCTGAACTTTTTGGCAATAGTATTCCCTTAAAGACATTACCTCTGAAAGAAAGGCTAATAGAACTACATGTATAGTCAAAACTGACAAATCTGTTTTAAATTTCTGATACAAACTAATATCCAATAATTGGAGCCCAATTAATGAAACCCTTAATGAGATATTTGTGTTATATTTTTAGAAGGGCAACGCAAATTCTGAGAGTTTGCAGAATTCTTTTTTACATATTCTTAAAAAAAGTATCAAGTGATGCCAAAGACTTACCACAAATTCAGATCATCCTTTTGACTTTTTTACAGCTTGAAATGAGAATTCACATTTGATTAATGATGCATAGTACTGCAAGATATAGGTAGCAAAGGGAAAAACATCAATGTTTTCTATGCCTTAGTTACTAAGGACTGAACATTGAACAATATTTTAATAAAAAATAAAACCAATGAGGGAGACCCTTCATCTTGCCACGTTTTCTCACATAGTACACCTAACAGTGGACTGACTATACAGAAGCAAACATTCGCAATGCTCCACTTGAATTATACCAACATTGGCACATTTACCAGTAAAAAAGGCACAATAACTTTTGCCCAAAAGTTGCTCAATACCTGTTTATTGGACATATAGATGGATAGATGGGTAGATGAAGAGAAGGTAGAATGGAAGGGTAAATAAATGAATGCAATACCTGTGTAAATACAAATATTTTACATGAGACTTTACTAAAGAATCAAAACATTCAGTTCAGGAGGGAAATATTTATGTCAGTAAAATTTTCTGAATGGAAATATCTGTTCCATTGATATGGACAAATATTTATTTGTAGTCACTAAGAACTACTAAATAGTTTTGCAAACATATTCTCTGGCTACTGCTATTCATATGCACTCTGCAGATATTCCCATTAGTTAAGAAGACTCCTGATTTAGTAGTATGTGGAAAAGGTCACAGAATTATTCAGACATGTAAGACATGTAAGACAGCCTGAATATTTGTTTTTGCAAACACTAAAAATTATGAGGTACAGACACAAGCTTATCTATAAAATGGACAAATAGACTTTAAAAATTTTAAAACAATGCATTTCATTTACATGACATGCAATAAATATAACTGACTATATCATCAAAACATTCCATTCTTTTTACATTATGTAGCTATGTGTTCAATTCTCAAAGTAAAATTCAGTGTAAAATGCACATACCTTGATAGGTCCAGAAGTTATGAGAATCAAAAAGGAGACAGCGGAATAAAGGTCACCCTTGTAATTCCTGTAAACAAATTAGGCCAAATTATCCTTCAAACATATGTGCATGCAAATCCAAAGCAGTCCTTATATGAAAGAATGGAAGAGATACATGTGGGGCAGGGTTGGAAGTGGAGATGAGGGTTGTGAATATAAGAATATTCATTGTGCACGCCGGGCGCGGTGGCTCACGCCTGTAATCCCAGCACTTTGGGAGGCCGAGACGGGTAGATCACGAGGTCAGGAGATCGAGACCATCTTGGCTAACACGGTGAAACCCTGTCTCTACTAAAATACAAAAATAAATTAGCCGGGCGTGGTGGCGGGCGCCTGTAGTCCCAGCTGCTCGGGAAGCTGAGGCAGGAAAATGGCGGAATGGCGTGAATCCGGGAGGCGGAGCTTGCAGTGAGCCGAGATCGCGCCACTGCACTCCAGCCTGGGTGACAGAGCGAAATTCCGTCTCAAAAAGAAAAAAAAAAAAGAATATTCATTGTGCAATTCAGAAGAGATAAAGGGGTCCGTTTTTTAAAAGGTCTACTTGAAGTTTCAACTAATTATATTAATTATGCTGCTAAAAAAGGAATTTCTTAATTATAGAAGAGTATACCTGGAGGAGTATGAAATTCTCACCCACTCCACATAGACTTTCCCAACTGAACACTATTCAATTTCCTTTTTTTCTTTAATTTTCACTCAATATACCAGTCATTCTGAGATGAAATGCCCACAATTTTAAGGAGTTTCCACTCTAGTGTAAACAATTTATAGTAGTCCTAATTTCTTACATTAAAATTGTCCTTTACAATTTATAAATAAATTTCAGATATGTATTTCATCTATTTCTCAAACAACTCTAAGATTAGGAAACTAAGGCCCAGAGAGGTTAAATGGCTTTTGCAAACTCACATATGTGGTTAGTGGCAGAGCCAGGATTAGAATGCATGTCCCCTCACTTTTGGTTCCGTCCTTTTACCAACGTCCCATATGGCATCTTTTATTCAACAGGTATAAAATTGACTATAAAATGTGGCTCCACTATGGTTTGGATATTTTTGGTTTGGCCCTGCCAAGTCACATGTTGAGATCTGATACTCAATGCTGGAGGTGGGGCCTGGTGCCAGGTGTTTAGATCGCGGGAGTAGATCCTCCATGAATAACTTGGTGCCCTTATCATGCAAGTAAGTTCTCACTCTTAGTTCCCATGAGAAATGCTGGTTGAAAACAAACAAACAAAAAGTCTGGCGCTCTCTCTCTCTCTCTCTCTCTCCCTCTCTCTCATCATTTAATCTCTGAATATGCTGTCTCCCCTTCACCTTCTGACATGATTGAAAGCTTCCTGAGTCTTCACCAGAAGCAGATTCTTTTGCCATGTTTCTTTACAGCCTGCAGAACTGTGACCCAAATAAACCTCCTTTCTTTATAAATTACACAGCTCAGGCATTCCTTTATGGCATGACAAATAGACTAAGGAAGGAGCTGTGCTGTTATATAATGATCCCCACTAATTTACTCCACTTCAGAGATACACTTCTTCCTCTGATTTATGTATACGCAGTATGAAGTCACCCGGATTTTTAACATATAAACTTTTAAAAAGTCATTTCATGGCAGGTGCGATGGCTCACGCCAGTAATCCCAGCTCTTTGAGAGGCTGAGGCAGGTGGATCATGAGGTCAGGAGTTCAAGACCAGCCTGGCCAAGATGGTGAACTCAGTCTCTATTAAAAAGACAAAAATTAGCCGGGCCTGGTGGTGGGTGCCTGTAATCCCAGCTACTCGGGAGGCTGAGGCAGAGAATTGCTTGAATCAGGGAGGTGGAGGTTGCAATGAGCTGAGATTGTGCCATTGCATTCCAGCCTGGGTGACAGGGAAAAACTCTGTCTCAAAAAAAAAAAAAAAAAAGAAAAGAAAAAAAGAAAAGTCATTAATTAGTAATGTAAAATTGGTGCAATATTTATGGAGGGCAACTTGTCAGTAGGTACCAAAACCCTTAAAAATATGTCCTCCTTGTGATCAAGTTATTTTACATTTAAACATTTCAAAAGGAATTATCAGAGATATACAGAAAGGTATGTATAAGAATTTTTCATGATGTTTTTATAGTAATAAATATCGGAAATTGCCTAAATATCCAATAATTGGAGTCTGGTTAAATAAATCAATGATTTATTTATATGATGGATTACTAAGCAGCCATTAAACATAATATCGGAACTGTTAGATGTTAATGATCACTTCATATAATTTCTACGTATGTCTTTAATTTGCTGCTTCTAAATGACATTCTGGAAGAGATGAGGGAAAGGGGACTATAAATTTTTCTTTTCATTTTTTGGTGTTTTTTTTTCAACTCTGTCTCTCTTTGTCTCTGTCTCTGTCTCTCTTTCTGTGTGTAGGTCTGTGTATGTACATGTATGTCTGTGTGTATGCACATATCTATTTTATTCACATAGAAAGATGTTCAGAAATATTTATTTAAATAAGCACATTGTAAAGTAACCACAATGTGAGTTCAGCTTAGATATACATGTATGTAAATTATATATGATTTTCTTCTTTCTGTGTATCTGTATTTTCTAACTTTCCTATAATAAACATATATTACTCATATATAGAGTTATTATATGTTTTTAATTCTTCGAAAATCCATTTTAGAAAAGGCAGCGTGGGCCACACAGGGTGGCTCACGCCTGTAATCGAAGCATTTTGGGAGGCCCAGGTGAGATGATCGCTTGAGTACAGAAGTTCGAAACCAGCCTGGGCAACAGAGTGAAGACCTGTCTCTACAATAAAAATAAAAATATTAGTCAGGCATTATGCTGTCTGCCTGTAGTCTCTGCTACTTTGGAGGCTGAGGTGGGAGGATCATTTGAGCCTGGAAGGTTGAAGCTGCAGTGAGGTTGCAGTGAGTTGTGAGATTGAGGCTGCAGTGAGCTGGAGTGTTATCCACTCCAGGCTGGATGACAGAGCGAGACCTTGTCTAAAAAAAGAAAAAAGGAAAGAAAAGAAAAGGCAGTGTGTAAATTAAAGCAGAAGAAAAAAGAAACTTTAAAATTTAACATTCTAATATTTTATGATTGGCACTTAATTAACCTTATGGCCCCAATTTATTAATGAAGTAATCCCAAAACCTATTATTTTTATATTTGAGGAAAATTCTCAGTAGTAAGAGCAAACAATTTAAAATTTTTACCAGTAAATCAAGACAGAAGACAATACTTAAAAGTAATATTTAAAATGTAGGTCAATAACATCATTGTCACCTTACAAATATCTTACAAAGATCACCAAGGTGACCTTATAATGACAACAGGGTATCATATTATTACTAATGATCTCCATATCCAATGCACTATATATAAATCATTCATACTAGGCTGAAGTGGTGCTCTTGATTAGTTGCAATCTAATTGCCTGATGTGCATTTTTCATCACTGTTAATGTTGCTCAAAAAAGATGCAGTTCTGCTCAAATGTTCATGTGGTTCCAGAATAGTGCTAAGTTAGAATCTTTCAAGGGAAGACATTTCAGAAAGTACTTAGATCCAGACTACAAAAAATATTTCTGGCTCTTGTGCTGCATATACCAGAGCAAGTCTGTAGAAATTGGCTTCATATACATCAGGCTGATTCTGCAAGGAGGCTAGCAAAAAATGCTTTAAAAAATAAACTGCCCTATATGTAGCATTTTGCCTTCGTGAGATAAACAGAAGACTGGGGTGGGGGTGGGGGGTGGTTGGGGAAGGGCTTCAAAATGATATAGCTCTTCTCTGCTCACTTCTCCATTGTTTTCAAGCTGGCTCCTTTAGGAGTGTGTCACCCCATTTATGACTAGAGAAGACCAGTTAATACACTGATCTATGTCAGATACCACAGGTTACTTGTCATCACTTAACAATTCTGAACATGTACAACTTCCCTCACCCTTTATCTCTCTATTGCATTCAAGAATTCATTTCCAAAAAAGAAACTGTTCACTGTCTTAATACTGAATGTGGGCTAACTACCATTTAAGAAAGAGAAATTAGAATGTTTGACAGGACCATCACTGAACTCAGCCAAATAATGCAAAAACAGAGGCAAAAACAGCAGAAGCTATTATACAAATGTTAAAAATACATCTCACAGGACTGACTATTGGTTTTGGAGATAGGCTAGACCCTGCAAGCAGAGTCCCATATCCAAATCTGGACAGTTCATTAAGAGATCATCTAGCCTGGACCTTAATTAGCACCACTTTCTGTTGTTTCTTCCTACACAGATAATAATATTCTACTTCCTTCAGTTCTCAGCCTTTTAAAACAAAACTATCAGCAGAGATTGCCTATGGAGATAAAATGCATAAATTGGAGGTGAGCAGAAGAAGGGCCTAAAAGCCAATGTCAAGATGTTGACATCAAAAAATATATGTATATATGAATATGCACATAATGTGAATATGCATACATGTGTATGGATAGGTATATTTCTCAAATAGATGTTAAAAGTATAATTTCCATTAGTTTAGAAAATGGTACAAATTTTTACTTTTAAAAAATAATTACTCAATTATACTGTAATTTTAATATGTATATTAATGCTATTTCTATTTTCAAGGGACTTTGGGCGGCATATAGGTCACCCTTTATTTTATTAACGAGTATATCTTTACATCGCTGTATATGCTTCGAAACTCCTAATGAAATTTTTCTAATGGGACATTTACTCAAAGACTTTGTAGAAAATAATTGTGTTAATAAGAGAGACAGTTTTCCCATTACAATGATCAGTGCTCTCAGACAATTAATGCTGCAACATTCTGTATTGTCACTTTCTTCCTCAAGGCCTAGAGAACTTCTAGGTTTACATTATTGGCTGAAGCTTCTTTTCTTTCTGGCAATATAGGCATTTCTAATGATGAGACCTGCCAAAACTTGTCAATGCTATTTTTCTTCTTTTCCATTAGAGGTGACTGTGGCTGAATAGCCAAGTAATCTATAGTCTAACTTCACTTAATTGTTTTTACTACATGACATGAAGAAATATAGTGAGTAATCACTTCTGTTTTACATGAAGCAAATTGCTAGTGCTTTCCACAGCAATCTGAAGAAGACTTAATTTGTGCAATTTTCCTTGAACATCCTGTTCAAATCCTAGCAGGTAAGTTCTGCCCTCTTTGGTTCTCTAGTGAGTGAAGACCAGATTGGATCAGTGGATCTCAATTATTTCCTCTTCTGTAGTCCTCTTCAAAACAAAGTCCGAGAATAGTTGGTCTCAGTTAAAACTGGCATATTCCTGTCCCTCCAGCAACATATCTCAAGAAAAATGGGTTTATTCTCTTTGTTATTTATTCCCAAACCTCACTTCTAATATGGTAATTTTTTTTTGTAAATACACTAAGTCTGATAATAAAAGTTATACAGTCTAATTACAGAAAATTTGGAAAATACAGATAATAAAGGAAAAAATAACCTATTACCCACCCTTTTCAATCAGAAATAATCATTTTTAGCACTTTTGTATATCTTTTTCAAGTCTTTTTTCTTTCTTACATATCGGATACATATAATTTTACACCCTGGTTTATCATTTGGTAGTATAACATAAACATTTTCCTTTTATCTTAAAATATTTGTAATCATCTTTTTTAATGGCCATTATATATTGCCTTGTCTAGATATATCATAAATCACATAACATTTGCTTGTTGAACATTTAGGTTCCTTCATATTTTCTATTATCACAAATAATGCTTGGTGAAAATCTTTGTAGTTTTTTCTTTATTTCATGTTATTTCTTTAGGACAAATTCCCAGAAGTAGAATTATTGGTATGAACATCATTAAGGCTTTTGTAGCAAACTGAAAAATCTACACCAACAAATATTTCATCATGTCCTTATTAGTCATTCATTTACTCAACCAATATTTATTAATCACCTACTATGTATCAGGTACTGTGCTAGGTGATACGGATATAGTAGTGAGCAAAAAAGAAAGTTTATGCCCTTAAGGAACTAACATTCTAGAAAAATGGATAAGATAAAAACACAGTATGATGCCAGTTAATGATGAGTAATATAAAAAAATAGAAGCTGATAAAGGCATAGAAAATGAAGGACAATAAAGTTCATTACATAGGATGGTCAGAGTAGGCCACTATGATGAAGGAACATTTGATCAGATATCTGAACGAAGTAAGAAAGTAAACCTGGAGAGGTGTGAATGAAAATTAAATGAGTTAACACATATAAAGTCCTTGGGACAGTGCTTTTTCTAGGAAGCATTTCATACGTGTTAGTTTTTATTATTATTTGTAATGCTAGAATGTTCCATTCACCTTGTTTGGTGACATTATTATGGTGGTGTGATCCTGAAAGAGTCAAAAAGGATCTATCATATACTTCTATTGTTTGATTGTTTATGTCCCCTCCAATACTCTTGTTTAAACTTAATGCCCAATGCAACAGTATTAAGAGGCGGGACCTTTTGGGAAGTGATTAAAACATGAATGGATCAGTAACTTATAAAAGAGGTCCAGCGAATGAGATAGGCTTCCCCCGCCACCTTTTCAACTTCCACCATGTGAGGACACAGGGTACTTCCCTCTGGAGGACACAGCAACAAGGCACCATCGTGGAAGCAGAAGGAGTAACACCCACTGGCACTGAATGTCAGTGCCTTAATCTTGGACTTCCCAGCCTCCAGAACTGGGAGAAAATAAACTTCTGTTCTTTATTTTAAAACAAAAGTAAAGCCTGCAGAAACCTTGGAGAAAAATCATTTCAGACAGAGAAAAAAGCAGGCACAAGGCCCTGAGACAAAAAAAGAATGCGTGGCATGTTTAAAAAACAAATCAAAGGGCAATATGGCTAGAATGTTATGAGCAATGTTTGAGGGAGGACATAGTAAGACATGAAGTCCAATAAATAGTGACCAAATCATGTAAAGCCTTGTAGGCCATTGTAAAGATTTTTTTTTTTTTTTAATTTTCAAGTTTTTTAAAGTGTGATGAGAAGTCAACCTTTGGAAGCCAGAGAGCAGGCAAATCATAAGATCTTGTTTACGTTTTAAAATGATCATCCTGGTTGCTGTGTGAAAAACTATATGAGAACAAAAATGGATCTAGGGATATCAATTAGAAGGCTGTTTCAGTAGTCCAGGTAAGAAATGATGGTAGTTTGTTCTAGAGTGTTAGTAATGAGTGAGAAGAAAATTATTCAGATAAAGAATACAGTTTGAAGGTAGACTCAGCATTTGTTAATTGGTTGGGTGTCGGGTGTTAAAAAAGAGAAATCAAGAATGACTCTAACATTTGGGACTTGAAAAATTGCACTGAGCATTATTTTAATTTTTAAAATAAACAGGCATTTATTGTTTCTAATTTGTATGTATACATGTACATACAAATTGTAAGAACATTTAACATGAGATCTACCCTCTTAAAATTGTAAGTGTACAATACAGTATTGTTATTTAAGGCACTATGTTGTACAAAAGATCTCTAGAACTTATTTGCCTTGCATAAGAGAAACTTTATATTCATTGAATACCATTTATGTTGATTACTAAAGGTTGAGGTTTTTTTCAGTTATTTATTTTTTTTCCATTTCTCATTTCTATTTCCTCTCTTGTGAATTATTTTTTCATGTCTTTGCCCAAATGGCATTTATAAAATTCTTTCCTCCCTTATCTTCTATTTTATTGTTATCTTATATGGCTTGTACCTCTCTAATCTTATTCTAACTTCCTCTCTCTTGAAGACTCTTATTTCACTAAACTCTTAAATGCAGTGTTTCTCAAGTTTTCATCTTTGCTTCTCTTTTTACTCTATACAGCCAAACTTCTGTATCCATGAGTTCCACATCTGTAGATGTAATCAAACATGAACCAAAAATATTCGGAAAAAAATCCACTAAGTGCCCAAAAGCAAAATTTGAATTTGTTGAACAGCAAGCACTTTGTTGAATCCACGTGAATAAAGTGATGTTTAGGTATTGTATTAGGTTATTTTTTTAGGGATGGGGTCTTGCTGTGTTGCCCAGGCTGGACTCAAACTCATGGGACCAAAGGACCCTCCTGCCTCAGCCTCCCAAGTAGTTCGGACTATAGGCAAGCACACCATTGAGTCTGGTGTATTAGGTATTGTTAAGTAATCTAGAGATGACTTAAAGTATATACTTAGGATATATGCAAATACTATACCATTTTATATAATGAACTTGACTATGTGTGGATTTTGGTATCTATGGTGGGGGGTCCTGTAACGCGGTCCCCACAGATACCAAGAGATGACTGTATATAGTCTCTAGCTAAGCTCACCTACCTGCCCCTATGATTTCAACTACTTTGATTGATTGATGACACCCACATCTCTAATTCCAGACTTATCTTCAGATCTGTATTTTTTAAAAACAAGCTCTTGCTCTGTCATTTAGACTGGAGTGCAGTGGTGCAATCATGGCTCACTTGCAGTCTCAACATCCCAGGTACAAGCAAGCAATCCTCCTACCTCAGAGTGCTAAGTAGCTGGGACTAAAAGATGCACCACCACGCCCAGTTAATTTTTTTTTTTAAAAAAAGAGATGAGGTCTCACTATGTTGCCCAAGCTTGTCTCGAACTCCTGGGCTCAAGTAATCCTCCTTCCTTGACCTCGCAAACTGCTAGGACTACAGGCATGAACCACTGCACGCAGTCAGATCTGTAATTTCCATCTGGTACAATCCATCTCCATCTGGATGCCTAGCTGGTGTCTCACATTGAGTAAGTCCAAACCTGACCTCATTATCCCCACTAAAACCAACTTTTTCTTCTGTGTTCCCTATACTGCTTCATAGCATTATGTAGTTTCCCAAGCCAAAAGCCTCAGAGTCACTCCCTCCTTCTTCCTCACACCCTAAATTTAATCAATTTCCAAGAATTATTGATTCTACCTTATGAGTGGTTCTCAAATTTGTCCACTCCTCTCCATCCTTACTGTCACTGCCTTGGTTCATATCCTCATAATTGGTCATAGTTACAGTACAGCCTCTCTATTGTTCTCACTGCTACTATACTCTTAATCTACTTCAATTCTTCCTTCATACTGGTGATGTCTTTCTAAAACAAGGTTGATTCACCTTACCCTCACTTTAAAATCCCTTATCTCATTCAGTTGACTCTACTACAAATTAGTACACTACTTAATTTTGGATAAGCCTCAGGAAAAACACCATTTTCTAGGATTATCTCCATGCAGCAAAATACCAATCCATTCATTCACTCAACAAATGTGTACTAAGCCTCTTCTGTATGTCAGACACATAAATGGAAATAAAATAAGACGTTATCCCTGACCTCTGTTCCCCAGGTTCGGATAGGAAATAAAATGGCACTCTCTTGTCCTAGATTGGTATTCCCCATTGCTAATTTAACTTTGTGTTCTTTCACAGCCCTAATGTCATGTGGAATGTGGTGCTCCATATTCTCTGACTAAAAAATATCCTAGACACTCTTTAAGAATAAATTCAAATAGCTGATTATTTATAAAACTATATCAACCTTTGAGTTTCCAGAACATTCTAATTATTCCTCTACTAAAGCATTTGTTACATGACCAGAGTATGCTTATATATCTGTCTCCCAAAGATGATTTTTTAATGTCTCTGTAGCACCAGGTAAACAGAGGCATTGAATAAGGTTTGATAAATTAGTAAATGAATGAATGGAAGAATGAGCAAATGAAAATGTTCCTTCATGAAAATTGTTATATGATGTATAACCAAAACTACGTAATACTGAAGTTTTCAGTAAAAGGAGAGACCAGTCCATGAGACCTGGAGAGCCTCTGTGGAAAACAGGAGACTTCAAGACCCATTGTCACAGATTATCAGTGTAAATGTTAATTTTTTCCCTTTCAATAGTAAAGCAGTTTCATGTATTTTGCTAAATATCTGGGACCAGTGTTCTCTCACTATGTCTATTGCTGTTTTACACATTTTCTTAAGGATACTTTATTCCATGTTGTACAGAAGTAAATTGTTAAAATGTTCTCTCTTCCATGTTAAATTACTGGTTAAAATATTTCACTTGCACTGAATTCTAATTGTTTACATTAAAATTACCTCATCTTCACAAGTTGTCCAATGTTTCATCAAAGCAATATCTCAAATAGGGAAAAGAACAAAACAATGAAGAAAATGTAGCATCCTTGTGTTGACACTTCATGAATTCCAAACCAAAAATAAATGGTGTCACACCTAAGTGTTGAGATTTTATTAGACTAAACAAGAAAGATATATCACAAATGTACTAGCAGCATATGAATACATGAACAGCGTAAATCTATAATAAATACCAACCCAGTAAATCAGTGTGACATTATAGCCCCTACCCAAGATAACTGAAAGAGGGTATGAACTGAAAACAATATAAATAATAATATCTCATGTTATGCTTATAATTATCTGGAACATATATAAATAATTGGCCAGAATCAGAAGAAGAATAGAAAGAGTAATCACTCCCAATATTTTAGTGAGTGTCCTAAAGCCTATTTCCTTTCTATCAAAACTATATAGCAACCCAACCCTTAAAAGTAGTTTAAAAAAAGAAAAAAAAAAAGGAAGGAAGGAGGGAGGGAAGGAAGGAAGGAAGGAAGGAAGGAAGGAAGGAAGGAAGGAAGGAAGGAAAGAATTAGAGTGATTTTATTGATAATTTAAAATGTAAGATTATTTTCAAGTCTAAGCAATAAGTATCAATTTGGCCAATCAACTGTACTGTTCTTCTCCCTTAGCGGGCACTAGATCTCATTAGTGAAATTAATACTATCTTCCCCAAAAAAGTTTCTTGTTTTTGACTTGCTTCACAATTCTTAAAATGCTTTCCTACATTGCTTAAAGCTTTAAGCATATAATGAGTCAATGTTACAAAAAACATATTCATTTGAAGTATAGAGTAAGCAAATAAGTGATGTATTTATATGTGTCTGTAAATGATGCTTATGAAATCCTTGTCCACAATGTATGTATGTTTTCATAAATATTCATTTAAAAAATGTCAGCTCCACACACATAAACACAAACATATTTTTGGGCTAGTTAATAGAACAGATCACACATCAGTATCACTCAAATGCTTGCAATTAAGCAGAGCAGCTTTAAAAAAGAAAATCGTTAAAGGCAGGAGGAGGATAAGGCACAGAGTATAAATTCAAAATGTTGACCACAAACATTTTGTTGATAGGAACTGAGTAAGCTAAAAACAGGGCCAAAATTTTAGGTTGAGAAGGCTTCCAGCCGCTGTGTAGTTATAGTGTATTTATACACCTCTATATTTAAACACAGGTGGTAATTAGCAAGATTGAAACACCTTTAATAAGGTATCATCATAGGTGCAAAGGATGTGTAGCATAAGATGAGTTCATTATCAATAGCTTTCCTGAATTAATCATCTCCTAGGATATTTAATTTTAAATGTACCCAAAAAAACCTGGATTATTGAGATAAGCCATCTGCAGTATCTTTTTCTAATTTATCTGAACAACTGAAGAGTTTTCTTAAAATGTATGCAGCTGGGACATAGGGATTGCAATATCTATAAACCAATTGTCCATCTAATCTGGCACCTTCTCTTTGGCAGGTGTCTAAACCAGATAGAGACATTAGAGGTAATATACACACTTAGAATCCACCAATTATGCAAAACCATGCAACTGGGAAATTTTCTCTTTGACCTTAGCCAGTGATCAGACTTTCCTGGAAGTTTGCAAACTGATAGCCATGTGCTTTTATTTTGGCTGTTTAAAAGTCATCATTCATACAGGCAACTAAAAACACTAAATTGATTCCAAACATTAAAACATTAAAATGAAAATGGATTTCCTTTAATATAACCATATAGAAATTCTACTGAAAGTTAAATATATAGGTATAATATGCATCAGCATCCTGAATACTTACCTTTCATCTAAAGAGAAAAACAATTGAAAAATAAATATATGGTGATTTCAAAAGGGAAACTGAGGCTATAGCACCATAAAAACCAAGCATTTGAATAAACAGTGGAAACTGGAACCATCCAAATAAATGAACGACTTTTTCCATTGTTCATCCAAATGCAAGCATCTGCTGAAAGGTTAGAGGAAATCAACATGACAAAGAAGATGCCAATATTATGAATTTTACATGTTCCATGATGATTGTCCCAATTTTTTTAAGTTTTAGTCAGATTTTAGTATCACACAGATATAGTCCAAGTAATAAAAAATAAACCAAAGAATAAAATACAAGCAATTCAACACTCAACAACTGGATACTGATATTCTCAGTATTCCCTAAACTGTAAAAATGTGGATATTAATTTTCCTAAACTTTTGAATAACTACTTCATTCTATCATTAATAATTTCACTTAGAATATATATATTTTGAAATTTTATTAACTTTAAAACAGAAAAATACCTTCTGACCTTTACATCTATTTATCTTTCCATTCTTTGTTTCATTATCAAAGATCTTTTCTCAGCCATAATATAGACATTTGTTTACAGCTACAAATTGACAGAAAAATAATATTAGTTTCTCAGGGCTTTGGCCGGTATTGCAAAAGACTTCACATGGATTGCAATCCAGCTCATCATAGAGACTGTGATTCCAAAATTTAATTTCATAACTCATAATCAGCCACAAAACATTACAACAGAATATGAGAAACATTAAAAGGCAATTTCCTCATTGTTGACTACTTATTAATTTACAACTTAGTCGATTAAAATTAAAACAATCAGTATGCTTTCTGGTGACTGGTAAAATGACTGTTTTAAAAATTTCAAATAAATGTATTCAAATACATTTGGTCTCTGTAATAAAAGTGGGGCATAGATATTGTAAATAAGACTTTTTTATTTGAAAAGGAAAAATAACCAATTCTACTAGAAAATTCAAGCATCATTTATATTATGTTTTCCTATCATCACTAACTAGGCTTCTTCAAAGTCTACAAAATCATAATTTGAAAGAACATATTTTTTCAATGTAATAGCTATTATGAAACTATTTTACAGCTGTGAATGTTCTATTAGAACAAAAAATGCTCCATAGAATATATACATACCAATAGGAATGCACAAATCAAACTTCTCTTTCTGTGATTATTTTTAAAAAATTGCTTGAGTAGGGACAAAGAGGGTTGTAGTAAGATCTTCAGGAAAATGACAGAGATGGCACTGATTTTTCGTTCGGCTTAATCATTTATTTCTAGCAAATTCAATTCCCCAGCCTTTTACAGTTACTTTCAGGGACCAACAGGCTGGCATGAAATTAAATTAACAAGCAGATTCCCATTCTGAATTAGTGACTCCCAGCTGTCTGTCCCGTCTAGTTTCCATGGCAGTAGCACAATCAGTGGAAAATGAGGTACAGGAAATTTTAAGAAGCCAATGTATCAAGCCCCTTAAGTCAATTTCTTTAAACTGATGAATCAGTGCAGGAGGCAGGGGTAGGGGCAGGGCAGGGGGAGTAGAGTGTGAATTGAACTTAAAGTTTTTAAGTTCCTGGCTTGCTGAAAAGGTCGGTGTGTTTCTGTTTCTGTAATTGCTGGAGAATGCAAGCAACATCTCCTTATACATTTTGTAGAAGGCTGTAGATTCACGATGGCATTTAGTTCATTGGGTATTTTATAGTAACCCAAGAGTGTTTAAGAAATTTTACATGTATTTTAAAGTGTTTTATTTTATTTTTTCTCTTTTGACATGGATATTAAGGGTCATCGGTCTGTTAAGTGACTCCAAAACACCCAGAAACTAAGTAAAAAATTTTCTCAAACAACCAGATGTTTGTCACCCCAAACAGTTGGATGGTTGACAGAATGGTGCACTCACATATTTGGGTGTCACCTAAATACAGTCATAGAAATTTGTCATAAGTACCCATCGAAAAAATATTAACCTTGGCACATATCTACCATAAGCAGAAATATAAAGGCTCCCAGGTAAGAACTTCACAGGCCTGGAAGATCCACCCATATGAAAAGAGATTTTTAACATGTCTTTATGTGTCCATTTTTCAATTAATTTCTCCACTCTTACAGTTAGAATAGAGTGGGGGTGGAGAATCCAGTATTTCAGAATCATTACATCACATTAAAAACATCATCCAAGAAGTAGTGGTTAGTTGGCATATATGCATGTTTCACCATATGCTATTGTTTACCTAAATTGGAGGCTCGGACAGGAAGTACAATTTAGAATAATTTTTTAAGTTGTAAATTATCCAAGATTATACTTCCAGGCCTTGAAATCGGTCCTGAAGTTACATAAGAATCTAATAGACTTCATTTATTAGACTCTACGTTACTATTTTAAAATATTAGGGATCCACGTCACCTGTAAAAATATTTACTTTTCAAATTAAAATTAGCTTTATTTCTATACAGAAATGTTAGCACTGCAATTGATATAAATATTGTTATATAATAATTTTCAGTCTATGCCATCATATTCCAATTTCCTCAGCCCTATTTTTCATGGGTTCCAAATGTAAGCAATTTTGCTGGTCTTGCTAAATTGTACCACAGCACGTCTAGCAAACTACAAAATCTCTATACATTATATATATTGCCATAACAGAGCACCGAATACTGAACAGACACCTACGGTTGGCCATCAAGGTTGTTAAGAATAATCAAAAGCTGTGTGAAGCCTTTTATAGCATTCACCTGCTCAAACTAAGCATGGCTCTAGCTGGTTATATTCGATATTTACTTTCCTCTGTTCTAAAAAAAAAAATCAATGGAAAACAGAAAGGAATAAAAATAATATATTAAGCCAGGATTCAGAATATTTTACCTTTTAGGAGAAAGAAAAATAATAGCAATCTCCATTCAAAATAGTGATTTAATCTAATACTCAGAATCTACAGATTATTTAAAGCAATTGTGGTATATGTGAGCATTTCTGAAATTTGATTCCTTTTAATTTTTATAATCAGCAGTTACACTTCCAGTCGTGGGTATATGCTGTTGGTCAGAATTGCTAAATTCTGTACCTTACAATATTTTTCATCTGCCTGTAGTCATACTAGGAATCCAGTTTAAACCTTTCTTCTAAACATTAAGTGATGGGAAGCTTTTAAAGTATGCATGGATTATTAAATTTGAGGTTAAAATCCACAGCAATTTAACAAATATATATAATTTTAATAAAGCTATTGTGCATGTTTTATACCTGATTCAAGGCATTCACAAGCAATTGCTTCCATGCATGTGTGTGTGTGTGTGTGTGTGTGTGTGAGAGAGAGAGAGAGAGAACAAATATGAGTACTATAAGAAAATTTGTTTTTGTCAAAACAATTAATCACCGAGTCAGGTATTCAAAGTACTGGTCTTCTTTTGACCTCTGGTCATTTATAAGTAAGTAAATAAATAAATGCATAAATAATAATAATTAACTTGTTTGGGAAACTTTAGGGAATTTATTAACCATAATCTATACCAACTACTTGATAGCTGTACTTAAATCTGAAACTGAATGACTTAGGAAAAGCAAACTTCAAGCAAAAATTATATGGATTCCAAATATCTATCTCTAACATAGAATGTGAATTTTTTTTTGTTTTATTAATTAACACTAAAATTTCTTACTACTTCCAAGTTTTTAAGGCTGTCACGGAAAATAAATTTCCACTAAGTTTTCTGTTTTCAGAAACAACATATCAGGAATGTTTTGCAGTTTGACAATTTAAAGTAATATCATACAGAATAAACTTGAATGCTAGACTATTCTGCTTCAGCAAGAATCTTTCTGGTAAAGGTATCAGAAAGGATCAATGACTACGAGGGAAACTATGATTATGTGGGTGTGATTTACACATATAACAGCCCGAACTGAAACACTGAGACTTCTAGGGTATTCAGACTGAAGTAGGCCTTTGAATGTGATGATAGTTAAGTATAATGTAATTTTATTTTAATACACCTATATGCTTGAATATTTGAAATCTTAATCACCTTTACAGCACATTGATTCTACAAAGCATTCTTTCCTTTAGCCTCACTGTATATTTTGTCAAATGACATGACTGTCCCTAATTCATAATTGGAACCTAAACCTAATGGAAAATACTACTTCATGTATGCAAAAATATCTGTGGGTTTTTTTCTGCTATGTATATCTGACATTGTTCTCAGGACTGGACTCTACTAGTTTTATTATGAAAATGTTAACATTTCTTCATAGAGTTGTTTTACAGAAACACCTGTTTTTCAGAAACATTCTGGGGAACAACCTGAAAACTTTTAAATAACATTTAGAGCATGGATTTATTTTAGGAATTACCTGATCCCTTTTTAAATGCGTATTTTGACTTTCTTTGATCAAGAAAAGTTTTCAACATTATTTTGGCATAACTGAAAGCTTTTAATTACCCTTACAAACCCCAACTTTGCAACAGTAAATTATTTAATGCGTCACAAAATAGTGTTATGAACTTGAACTAAAATGGCAAAATTGGGATTCTGTTTCTCCAGTTATTTACTTTGAGGGTCTTACTGCGCCTTATGAAAATTCATTTTTCCCCACATTGCAGATATGAAGAGCAAGGAGCGGGGCTGAGCAAGCAAGCAGATGCTGGGTAATCATGGAGCAGAAGTTAAAGGTGTGGATCGCCTTTTCATTAATTTTGTTTTTTAAGCTTTTCCCTCTTAGACTCTACCCTTTCCTGGTAACACTGGAGTATCCACTGCTCCAGATCAGAAGACTTCGGACTAGGAAGATGAACCGGGCTATTTCAGCTAAAAAAATATAATGGAGCAGACATTTGCAATGTTCTCCTCAAACACGTTAAGAGTAGCAATTGATTCTCACAGTACATTGTTACCTGGCTTGTTAATTATAATCATAGAACAAGAGTCTAAAATTCAAGGAAGCTGTCTGTGACACTTACTTATCACAAACGCGATCAATTAAACGCGAATCTAACGGTACCTATTAGAGTCCACTGGGATGTTTCGTTTCCTTTTGGTCTTTAAAACCAAATGGTTACTAATTTCCTTTCTGTGGCATTGAGAACTTCTCCTTGTATTTCTTTGAGCCACCTCAAATACACCTCCAGGTTGGTATCCCAGGAAAAAAAACGGTAAAGTTCAGGACGTTTACTGACCAATTGTTTCATATTGGAGATGTAGAGCTTTTCTACCCCTATTAGCATATCGCCAGTAGCAGTGATGCAGATCTGCTCAACCCGAAGCTGCCGACGGCGAGTACGAGCTGCAAACCAACCCCCGCCCCCGCCCCTACTCTCCCAGTGGCGACACAGACGTGGAAACATCTACTAGTGGAGTGAGATCTTCTGTCTCCGCAATTGTAAACAACTGACTGCATCGGGTTCACTGAAATGTTTAAATACACTCCTGACTGCAAACACATCGACTCACCAAGTAGCACTAACAATCTCCCCTTCTCCGCCTCTAGGCAAAGCATCTTGAAACTAAATTGGCAATCCTCCAGTCATGGAGTTAAAGAAAGTGAGGTTACATTTCCCCAAGCATGCCTAGCGGGTGCTTGGCGCTCGCAGATGTGCTGGCTGCTGCTGAATCTCCGGGACCACGTCTCCGTATGAAATGCGGAAACACAAAAACCTGCACATTGGAGCGCATGGTTAAAGTCAACACCGACGGCTCCCGGAGCACCGCCTGGGTTGTAATGACTGTCTCTTTTGACAAAGATTGACTAAGGTATAGGGAGGACGCATCGGGTGGGGCCCTCGACGGCGGCGTAGTTTAGGAGGTCCTGGAGTTCTCCCTGGAACCCGGGCTCCCTGAGTGAGGCTCAAATAGAAATTCAGAAGCGAACAGGTACTAAAGTGAGTCCCAGCCCTTGGGCATCTTCTCTGGGGAGACAGCAGGACCTGGACCCCAGTGGCAGAGCCCCAGCAAGCGCTCCAGGATGGGAGGGATGCCAGAGAAGCGCCCCTTTCTTTCTTTTTAGACCAAACCTCCCATCCTCACCCCAGGTACCCAGGTCCACTTGTTAGAGTGTCTGGGCTCTGCGCGAGAGCCGAGGCGAGGAGGCTCCCTCTCAGAACTGAAGGAGTTGGTTGGCAAAGTGCCGCCTGGGAAGCCCAGCGAGCCCTCGAAGGGCAGCGTCGCCAGGGCCCGCTGTAAGCTTGAACTGCGAACAAGGCCGACCTGCCTTCTGCCCCAGATGGTCCAGAGCCCCATGGCAGGCGGAGACCGGAGAAGAAGGATGCGGAGGCTCTGCCACCTCGGGCAGGAGTCCCAGAGCGGACTCAACCAGCCGCTCACAGCCGGGAGCCGCCATCCGCCGCCTGCAGCCTCGGGGGGAAGTTCGCCTGTAGTCCTTGGGGTAGAAGGTTGGGGGTAGCGGGCGGGAGCGAGAAGGAATGGGGTGGGAGTCAGGAGAAACGCACCTACCTATTCCAAGCGCAAGTTTCGGCGGCGTCCCCAGGTGCGGTTCCCCCGCCCCCTCGCCAGGTGCTCGGCTCCGCCGGGCGCTGCCAGTGCCCGGGACTTAGGGCGTCTCGGCCGACTCCTGCGGGAAACGACTGTAAATCCACATTACTGTTCGAGCTGCCGCTCGGGCCCCCGCATTGCTCTCCTCCGGCTGCTAGCGGCGGTGCTTTAAACCGGCGGCCGCCGGAGGCAGGAACCGAACCCGGCTACTATTGCACCAGCGGACGACCTGCCAGAAGGGTGCTTGCGCCCAGGGTCGTTTGTGTGTGCGAGAGAGTGTGTATACGTGTGTGTGTGTGAGAGTGAAAGAGAGTGTTCGTGTGTGAGAGAGCAGAAGGGGTGAGCTCAGCCCCTGGGGCACTCGGAGGTGAACTCCGGGCTGAGCCGAAGCTCGCCGCGCTCCCGGGTGCTGGGCGTCTGCACGGCTGATGGCTGGGCTGATGTTGCCGTGGCCGCCGCCGCCGCGCTCTAAGGCTGGTCGCGGTGGTGCAAAAAATGTTTCTCCGCTACTCGAGACCAAAAAACCTGCCCTGTCTACTGAGCATGCCCGGTTTGACAGCTTCACAGCCGAGTTTTTTTTTTTTTTTTTTTTTTTTTTCTCCTTTTCCCCAAGACTCCAGGTTTTAGCCGCAGCTGAGATGGGAGGTGGAGGGAGGTGGGAGGAGGAGGAGGAGAAGGAGAAGCTGGGTTTAATGAGCAGGTATCGGGCAGAGGAAGGGAAGTCGAAATGAGAAAGATCAGGGTGTTATAGGGCGGAGAGGAGGAGAAAGCTGGATATGGGAGCAGAGGAAGGAAATATGAATCAACAAAATTTAGATTTCCTACCTGCCTGACCAGGGGACTCACACGACTAGTTTTTTTGTTGTTGTCTTTTTTTTTTTTTTTTTTTTTTTTTTTACTTTCTCCTGAGGGTGAGGGTGGGGTGGGGGATTTGGATGAGTATTTGTCAACCCCAGGATCAGCCTGGGACAGTGTTTCCTAGTCATGACATACACAAACATCCGCGTGCACACACGCGCGCACACACACAGGAGCACAATCACTGCTTCTATGTGCAAAGCCTCAGGACTGACTTAGAATGCGAAGTATTTTGCCAGCATAACTTTGGCAAAAAAAAAAAAAAAGGCGGGGCGGGGGGGGGAGAGAAATTGTTTGGTTTCCTTCTCTTATTCTTCTCTCGCCCGCCTTCCAGAAAAGCCAAAAGCCGGTGAATGCGGTGCATAAGCGAACCACAAGCTCTCTTGCGTCTGTCGGTGAGAGTGCATCGCCGACTGCGTCCAGCTGACAGTGTGACCCCAGAGCGCCAAGGCCGGCTGGCCACATGCAGCCTACTGGCGGCCGCATCAGATTAGCAGTAACAACGTCCACCTGAAGGTGGTTGGGGGAAGGGGGAGCGCTAAGGGATCCTGCCCTGCCTGGCCGCCCAGGTTCCTGGGCTCCCTAAGCGGCTCCGCCCCTCATCCAGCCTGGCACTAGGGCACGTACTCGGGCAAGCCCGGCGCGCTGCCCCAAGCCCTGGATCCCTCCCTCCCTCCCAACCCTCCTCAGCTTCCTCGAAAAAGCGGAGAAGCGGAATCTGCACGCCCAGAAACTCGCGTCAGGAGCCTTAGGAGTCCGACTGGGCATGCTCGGGACTTGGGGCGCTTCGCCTGGAGGCACTCTCCAGCGGCTAACATTTGCCAGGCTGGGCCAGATGTGAGTCTGAAGTAGGAGGCTTAGATGCCCGCTTGGAGCAGGCTCTGGTTCCGGGAGGGGTGGCGACGACGCCCACAGCGGTCTTCTTTCCGGCTTCCCAGAGAGAGCAAGACCGTGGGAGATACCAAGTGCCGAGCCAGGGGAGCCGCACCAACTGGAGAAATAGGAGTCTAGCGGATTCCCAGGCCTCCTGCCCCGCGGCGCCACCCCAGCCGTAGGCAGGTGTGGGGCGCGCAGAGCAGCGAGGGAGCCCCCTGTGTGCTTCCAAGGGACTGCTGACCTCTAGGTAAAGAAAAGAGTGTGAAGAGTCGAACATTCTTTGGGCGAAGGACGTTTACTGATTTTTTTTTTTTTTTTTTTTTTTTTGAGTGAAGAAAGAAGGGCGTGTGTGAATGTGTATGTGTGCACGCACGTTTTAAATTTTCCTCCGCAAGAACAGGGACAGGATAGCGAGAAGCTATTGCCGAGTTGGGAACCCGCTAGAGGTTACAATAAGGCAGACTTGGAGTCGTGGCTGGTGCTAGTTACCAGGAAGAGTTTCTCTTGGCTCGGTGGGTGAACACCAAAGCTTCCAACTGTTCCCCTCCCTGGGTGGCGGCAGCTTCCCAAGGTCGGCTTCAGGGTTGGTCTCTGCGCTCCTGAGCAGGGGGACCAGATTCAGTTTCAGAAAGAGAGGTAGTACAGAGTGACGCCAGGGGGAGTTCTCTGAACCGTGTGTTCCCATTTTCCCAGCTTTTGATACAGGTATTTGCAAAGAGGGAGCATTGTAAGACCATCACACCACCAAGGAGAGGAAATACAAAGAGCTGAACACTCTAGGGGGAAGAATTAGGGAATCAAGAGCACGTTTATTCCCATCGTCCCTTTCCCAACAAGGTTTTCAGCTTCAGGCAGGAATCGTTTGGATCCCTGCGGCTTAACACCCTCCCCCTCCCGTCCCGCCCCACCACCCTGCCAACAAAGAAACAAAAGATGACAACCAGGCTCTGTAGGGGCATAGCAACTGCTTCTATCACCGGCTCTGTTGGGCTGTTGAGAAAGCAGTAGGGAAAGGATGGGTATAAAACCTGTGTCTTGTCACAAATATGTAAATGAAACCTTCCTAAAACCCACTACCCTCCTACAAAACAAAAACAAGCTATTTGTATAAACATATATAGATTTAAATATCCTAAATAAATGAAAGAGTCCACATTATGAACTGTCCAAACCCTGAACTGTGGAAGGAAGACTTTCAGGATACCTCCTCAATTCTTACCAAAGAGTTCTGCAAGGAGAAAAAAAGAAACATCTGGCCAGTCATTTCTCCGATGACTGGAAACACTCTTGAGTGTTTCTGTAATCAGTGATTAAGAAAAGAACTCCCCATAACAAAAAGGGAATTCTGGCCAAATGGGACATGGACAAACCCTAACGGCCAAGGAAATGGAATATGAATTTTAAAGCATGATTATCTCACTCTCATTCTTGCTGTTCCTTTGTTACTCTTTACGAAGATACTGGAAGAAAGGGAGAGTTGATACCTAAGGATTTCACGACAGGAGACTGAGTTTCTTTCTCTCCTGGCAATTCAGCAGTCCCTGTAATCATTTTTTAGAAATTCTCTACCACCTCCTCTTTATGCTGTATTTTCTTTCACATTCTTCCCTCTCATTTCCTTACCGGTCTCCTGTGGCTCCCTGGTGTCCTTAATTCATTTGGTCTGCACCTGTCTCTGTTTAGTTCCTTCAAAACATTGTTTCCAGTCCTAATTCCAAAGTACAGAGGGCTCTGTCACTTTTCTCTGTTTCCTAAGAACTGATTTGCTGCTTCTAGACGCCTATATCCTGATATTGTAGGTGGATTTCCTAAGGCATTTATTCAACTTTAGAGATTCCCCAGACACATTTAAGCAACATGAAATTGCAGAAATTTCAAGTAGTTTTGCTCATGGGACCAAGAATTTCTATTTCAAATATGAATATCAGGAAGAAGACACACCAAATTGCTAGTTTCAGAATAGCCAATGTAAATATAACAGATTGTAATGGAGCATGTGATCTCTGTATGACAGTTATCCAGTTGCCAAGTGTATATTATTAAAATAATTTGCTAGGAATTTTAAAAGAGATATACCTTTTTGTTAACAAAGACACACACACACACATGCACTCATACACCTTTTTGTGTTTATTCCCGAAACTAATGTAATTACATAAATTCAATTCAGCAAGTGATTATGGAACATCTACTATATTCCAGGAACTGTGCCAGCACTGGGAATAGGCAAATAAATTGAGACTTAAAGAAGCTAAGAAATGTTCAAAGATGTGTGAACAATTTGCTAATCAACAAGCATATACTGTGTGACTGTTACCATGTACCTAGAACATTTCACTCCTAGAGAACACTCTTAGCTGAACACTCTAGGGGGAAGAATCAGGGAATCAAGAGCACGTTTGTTTATTCCCATCGTCCCTTTCCCAACAAGGTCTTCAGCTTCAGGTAGGAATCATTTGGATCCCTGCGGCTCAACACCCTCCCCCTCCCATCCCACCCCATTGCCCTGCCAACAAAGAAACAAAAGATGACAACCAGGCTTTGTAGGGGCATAGTATTGGGGCACATTTAGATGTTCTGGCCTTGATTTTTTAAATATATTTTTAACCTATAGGTTGCATTCTGTGAGAAGAATGCATAATGGAAAATATCACTTATGTCAGTTTTGTTTCTAAGTACCCTCATAAGTAAGAGTGTAAGTACAATAATATTTGCATTAGTCCATTCTCACGCTGCCAATAAAGACATACCTGAGACTAAGTAACTTAGAAAGGAAAGAAGTTTCATTGACTCGCAGTTCAGCATGGCTGGGGAGGGCTCAGGAAATTTACAATCATGGTGGAAGGGGAAGCAAACATGTCCTTCTTCACATGGTGGCAGCAAGGAGAAGTGTGAAGCAAAAGGTGAAAAAGCCCCCCCTTATAAATCCATCAGATCTCATGAGAACTCACTCACTATCACAAGAACAGCATGGAGGAAACCACCCCCATATTCAATTACCACCCATAGGACCTCTCCCATGAAATATGGAGATTATGGGAACTACTATTCAACATGAGATTTGGGTGGGGACACAACCAAACCATATCAATATTAGAAGACTAAAGTCAATAACGATTACATAAACAAAATCAGTGTGCACCATCTGAAATGAGGGAGTTTTGTTTGGTTGCTTGTCTAATGGGAAGATATTTTCAAAGGCATAATTTCAATATGTACTCGTTGTGGTGAACTCTTATTTCCTATTTCAACTGATAACAACACCATCCAGAGATCAGCTAGCAGAGATTATGAATAGTGCTGGCACCTTAACTTTTGGCTACAATGATTGGAAGCAGGAAAGGTAGCTTAATGATTTTCTACCCAAACAGCTTCCATAAACAGGGCTGTAAAATTGCAGCCACCAGCTTGCTGCAAGGGAGTGCCCATTTCCGGCCGGCTGTGGGCACCCTCTGGGGAAAGCAGCCACATTGGAGGAAGCTTACTTGAGCCTGGATATGAACAGTTGGTGGCCAGGATTCTGCATCCATCTGTTCAGAACAGAGTCAGACACATTATTTTTCACATACCCAAGTAAGGCTCAGGAAAACAACTGACAAGCCAATTAAAGTCTTCTCTTTACCTATTCCTATTTAATATCCAAATGGACCCTGTGGAGCTACTTCTCTGGCCAGAGTGTGAAGGAGAAACAAAATGCCTTAACAAAAAAAAAAAGTCTGGGCTTTAGCAAGGCACTTTGTATTCCATATAGCAAGTTCTGCTCATGTATTATTGCTATAATGGATTCAAATAACTGCCTAAATTTAAATTTATGGATAGTTTTTTAAAAATAGTACCTTGGTCCTTAATTTATATAAAATTCACTTATATTCACTATCCATACACATAAACCAACATGGCAATAATAATAATTCATAGCCTCATAAAGAAAACATAGTGCCTTCCCTTGAAGATCTGAAAGCTGACTTTATGCTAGTGTTTGTCTTTTTATTGGAAATACTTTTAAGAATATTACTTTTTAGCATTTTTTAACTATCACAGTTGTTGAAAAGGGAAAAAAATTGATTTCAAAATGTACTCTGATTTCTACTTAAGAGATAAAATTACACTCCAGGAAAAGAACTTGAAAAGAGTATAGAACAATTAGGATTGCTCAGCTGGCATTTAAATGCACTTGAACTTCTCTCTAACTTTGTGACCTCGTTATCATAATCTTTTAAGTGAATTATTGTGATTGACTTATACAGGTAACTACTAATTTGTATTGAAATAACTAAAATATTTAGTGCTTCTAAAACACATGCTTAATAATGGCCATAAGACTTCTATAGTCACATACATTAACAATTACTAATAAATGCTAACAATTATTAGGATAGTCCTTCATAAACAGATTTTAAAAGGCATTTTAAATGAAAATTTGGAACTATGATGTTATCATTTTCCATACAACACAATAAACATGAGTAATTTCTTCTCAGACTAAGAAAATAGGCTTCCTGTATGTATCTTCATTCTCTCATTTATACTTTCACTAAGTAAAGATTTACAGAATACCTACTATGTGCCTATTCAGTGCTAAGTACTGGGAAGACAGTGGTAAACAAAACATAGCTATTCTTGCCCTTGTAGAGTTTACAGTCTACTGGTAGGAGACAAATAGAACCAATCATACAATGAAATACGTAGTTATAAACTGATGGGTGTTCTGAAGGAACAGAACAAGGTATTTGCAAGAGAACAACAGAGGAGACCCATTTCAATTGAGGTTGAGGTGGTTAGGTAGGCATTCCTGAGGCAGTGGCTATTAATCTGAGGCCTGAAGAATGTGGAGTAGTTGGCATTCCAGGCAGAGAGAACAGAATCTATGGTATTTGAGGTAAGGGATGTCTTGGTACCTCAAATAATGCAAGGTCAACCTGTGCATCTGGAGTTTAAGGAGCGTAATAATGTAGGGGAGGAAGTGACTTAAGATGAGGCAGGAGAGGCAGAAAGGAGCCAAAACATCCAAGACCTCAAGGACCTGGATAAAGATTTTGGATTTTGCCCTAAGGACAACAGGAAGTCAGGAAAGGAGAGAAGGTATGTTACGATCTGATGCACCGTTGATGGGATCTTCACCCCTGTCATTCAAATCCTTACACTTGCTAACGCTCAATAAAACGTTTTCTATCCTTAATCTTCCTGACCTCTCTATGTCACATGCTAGCTGTTCTTAAAGCATGGTCAAGAGTCCCCTGGAGGCTCCTTAGAGCCTTTTAGGGTGTCTGTGCAGTTAAACTTATTTTCCTAATACTAACATATTATTTGATGACAGAGTGTGATGGCTCACGCCTGTAATCTCAGCATTTTGGGAGGCCAAGGTGGGAGGATTGCTTCAGTTCAGGAGTTTGACACCAGCTTGTGCAACACAGTGAGATCCTGTCTCTATAAAACATTTTTAAAAATTAGCCAGGTGTGATGGTGTGTGCCTGTAGTCCCAGCTATATGGGAGGCTAAGGCAGGAGGATCACTTGAGCCTGGGAAGTTTAGGCTGCTGTAAGCCATGATCTCACCACTGCACTCCATCCTAGGCAACAAAGATCCTGTCTCAAAAAACAAACAAAAGAGACATTATGGTTTTTTCACTCACATTTTCTTCTTTTTTTCCTTTTTCTTTTTTTTTTTTTTTTTTGAGATGCAGTCTTGCTCTGTCACCAGGCTGGAATGCAGTGGTGCAATCTCTGCTCACTGCAACATCTGCTTCCCAAGTTCAAGCGATTCTCCTGCCTCAGCCTCCCGAGTAGCTGGGACTACAGGCGTGCACCACCACACCCAGCAAATTTTTGTATTTTTAGTAGGGACAAGGTTTCACTATGTTGGCCAGGATGGTCTCGATCTCTTGACCTTGTGATCCACCCGCCTCGGCCTCCCAACATGCTGGGATTACAGGTATGAGCCACTGCGCCTGGCCCACTCACATTTTCTTACATGCATACATCATCAATTAACTAAATGCAGAAGCAGAGATGAAATTTCAGCTGTGTTTTGTTAAGCCAGGCATTAAAGATCATGATACCACCCCGCTCAATTATTTTATTTTAGATTCAGGGTGAACATATGCATGTTTGTTACATGAGTATATTGCATACTGGTGGGGATTTAGCTTCTAGTGTACCCATTACTCACATAGTAAATATCGTAGTGAATAATTTTTCAACTCTCGCCTCCCTCTAGCTCTCCCTTCTTTTGGAGTCCCCAGTGTCTATTATTTCCATCTTTTTGCCCATATGTACCCATTGTTTAGCTCCTACTTATAACTAAGAACGTGTGTTTTTTTACTTTCTGTTTCTGAGTTATTTCACTGAAAATAATGGCCTTTGGATCCATCCATGTTGCTGGAAAGGACATGATTTCACTCCTTTTAATGGCTGCTCAATAATTTTTTGTTTCAGAAAATATAGCAATTTTTCATGAAAATACTATTTATGTTAACATGTAATGGGTTTATTACTGTTATTTTAAGTGAATCAATACATAAATATTTAATTTATGTTTTAACTTCTGATACACAAATATCAATAGGTATAACTCACAAGGACAACAGCACTTTGGGGTCATCAGTAATTTTAAAGACTATAAAGGGGCCCAGAGACCAATGCCAAACTTTGATCTTATTTTCTTAAAACTAGTTATGGTTTCTGTCCTGTCAGTGTCTTCTACTGTTTCTAAAGGATTAGTCCTTAGACTCACAATTAGAAATTGATTTTTATATTGCAATCCAGTGTGAATACTTACAACTGCTATGTGATACATTCTGAAATTATCTATCCTATTCCAACCTTATCAATTGCCTTCTTAACCCAGTAACTCACCCTGTGAAAAAGTGTGGATGATATCACCCCATTTCCAGGCTTCAATAATTACATATAGATTGACATCTTGCAGACCATAAACCTTTTTCCAACATTTCTCCTAGACTCCATCTGTAACAGCTGGCTGGACATTTCCTCATTAATATTTCACAATTACCTGAAGCTCAACTTTTTAAAAACTGAACTGATTCTCTACATATTTTAAATAGGAAAAATTGAAGATTACAAAAGGGTATAACCCCATCTTTATATGAATAGACTAAAGTAAAAATATTTATAAATAGAGGCATGGGAAAATAACTGGGAAAAATAAATTACAATATTAATAGTGATTCATGGCATTGCCGGCAGTTTTAATTTTCTTTTGTATATTGTCTTCTACAATAAATGTGCATTACTTCATAATCAAAAATCTATTATTAAAAACATAGCAGAACTATTTTTCCTTACACATCCCATATCTATCCTTACTTTTCATTTTAAAGGTCTGATCCTATTTATCTGTAAATTTGCAATTAACACACTTTTTAATTAATATCATTATAATAGTACAGACTCCTCCTGGACCACTTTGTTTTACCACCAAAGACATTTCAATCACAGGATGGCCATAGGTAGGAGTCACCTACCACCAGAAAGTAGGCTAATCAGTTTTCTAGATGCTACAGGTTCTTGGTATTCGTTCGTTTTCACGCAGCTGATAAAGACATATCTGAAACTGGGAACAAAAAAAGGTTTAATTGAACTTACAGTTCCACATGGCTGGGGAGGCCTCAGAATCATGGTAGGAGGTGAAAGGCTCTTTTTGAATGGCAGCAACAAGAGAAAATGAGAAAGAAACAAAAGTAGAAACCTCTGATAAACCCATCAGATCTTGTGAGACTTATTCACTAGCAAGAGAATAGCACAGGAAAGACCGATCCCCATGATTCAATTACCTCCCGCTAGGTCCCTCCCACAACACATGGCAATTCTGGGAGATACAATTCCAGTTGAGATTTTGGTGGAGCCACAGCCAAACCATGTCACTCTCTCCGTCTTGAAATTGTGTGAAATACGGTTTATCCCTCGGGCTATCAGATGGACACTTGGGTACAGTGAAACCGTCTATTTTTTTGTTGTTGTTTTGCAAATGCTATTGTAAATAAAGCCTAAAAATTCTACAGTTCAAAACAATCTTTCATCTGTTTGGAGTGTCCTTCCCGCTCTATTTCTAGCAATCTATACATGTGAGATTCATTTTGTTCTTTTTTTTTTTCTATTTATTTATTTATTTATTTATTTATTTATTTATTATTATACTTTAAGTTGTAGGGTACATGTGCATAACGTGCAGGTTTGTTACATATGTATACTTGTGCCATGTTGGTGTGCTGCACCCATCAACTCGTCATTTACATCAGGTATAACTCCCAATGCAATCCCTCCCCCCTCCCCCCCCCCCCCTCCCCTCTTTTTTTTTTTTCTTGAGACGGAGTCTTGCTCTTGTCATCCAGGCTGGAGTGCAATGGCACGATCTCGGTTCACTGCAACCTCTGCCTCCCAGCGTCAAGCAATTCTCCTGCCTCAGCCTCTCAAGTAGCTGGGATTACAGGTGCCCGCCACCACGCCCGGCTAATTTTTGTATTTTCAGTAAAGCTGGTGTTTCACCATGTTGGCCAGACTGGTCTTGAACTCCTGATCTCGTGATTGACCTGCCTCGCCTTTTGAAACTTGTTTTTTCTGCTTAAAAATATAGTGAGGTGGTATATTGGTGCCTGCAGATCCACCTCATTTTTTTATTATACTTTAAGTTCTAGGGTACATATGCACCTCATTTTTAAAAGGGCTGCATAGTATTCCACTGTTTTGATTTACTATAATTTTATTTAACCATTTTTTATTGATGGATGCTCAAATTGTTTCCAATTATTTTCTATTACAAATGATGCTATGACAAATATTCTTGAATTCAATCTCTTTTCATTATATATTTTTGTGCACTTGTATGAGAATTTCCTTAGAATAGATTCTTCAAGTGAATTTCATGGATCAAATATTGTGGGCTAGATACTGTCAAGTATCCCTTCAAAAAGACTTTCACAAGAGTGTATGAAAGTCTCCATTTCCCTGATAGGCAACAACAGTTTGCATCATCTAAGATTTTAAATTTGATGGGCAAAAATATCTCATTAAACATTTAATATACATTTGCTTGATTGCTAGCAATGTTGAACTTTTTCATATGGTTATATATTTTTTCATTTGTGAAGTGCCTATTAGAGTATTTTTTCATAGATTTGTTGAAATCCTGATACATTTGGGCTATTGCCCTTTTGTTTTATATGTTGCAGATATTTTCTCTAGGTCTATCACTTAAGGTTGTGAAATATGTCTGTCTTCTCCTTCATGGAGTCTGGGTTTCATACTTTGCTTGGAAAGACCTTGCCACTCCATAATTTTTAAAGTATTAATTATTTTATTCTACTATTTTTAATACTTAAAAAATCAAAACTTTAAAGTTTATTTGTATTCGTGATTTCAATTAAGAGTGCAGCCTATTTTTTTCTTCATTTGGTTGGCCATTTGTCCTTTTATGACAGGTCCATCCTTTTTTCAGTGATGTGAAGTTTATTGTCAACCAAATAAACATACCTTTACACATCTATTGTTTTTATTTTTTAACTCTGTTCAACCACTGATTTGAGTGACTTTCTGTAAACTAATATCATGCTGTATTATTATTGTTTTGTAGTATGTTTTGATATATCTCAGGTAAAATGTTCCTCTTTCTCTCTCTTCTTTTTTAAAAAAACTTTTTGTTTACAAAATATTTTTGCTTTGAGAGGCTGAGGCAGGTGGATTGCTTGAGCTGGGGAGTTTGAGATCAACCTGGGGGAACATAGGGAGACCTTGTATCTACAAAACATGAAAAAATTCATGGGGCATGGTGGTACACACCTGTCATCCCAGCTACCTGGGAGGCCGAGCTGGGAGGATCACTTGAGCCCAGGGAGTCAAGGCTGCAGTGAGCCACGATGGCACCACTGCACTCCAGCCTGGGCAACAGAGTGAGTCTCTATCCAAAACAAAACAAAACAAAACAAAACAGTAGCACTTTCACCAAATGAGCTTTAAAGAAAACCTTTCTACCACCATATTTTACAATCACCCCACCTCTCTTTCAGGAGTTCTGTGGAAAAGTGATTATAAATTTGGATTATTGTTACATGAGAATTAAAATTTAGGAATGTGTTTGTATTTCCCAGAAAACAAATTGTCTGTAATGCCAAGGAATAAACTTCTGTCAGGTTAGATAATCCATAAGAGAAATCTACAGAGAAATTAGGTGGATAGATCTCATGAAGCAAGTGAAAAGGATAAAAGGATAAAATATTAATATGAAGAACCCAAGAGCTAGGACACAGAAGGTAAACATCTTTAGCATCTCTCAATTCCCAACTTAACCCTACCCAATTGAATAGATATGTGTTTCAGGTAAACAGCCTTGGGATGGAGCTTCTCACTGGTTAACTTTTTTTTTTCTCTTGGCAGTGGACCTTGCAATTCACTCTTCCACCCAAGAGTCCCAAACTGTGTGTCCCTGTCATTCTGCCTGTAGTGGACTCCTTCCTTTACCAATTGTCAAGTAAGCCAAACACTTAATAGTTGGCAGTTTGTTATTCTTTCCTTTTTCCTTTTGTTCTTCAAATCTGAAGGAAAGGAGCACAAAAGAAGAACCAAGAAAGTCACATAAGAGACACACAACCCTCTCTGGTCATGGCAGAATCATCTAAAAAGATAGGAGGGAAACTACAGTAGTCCCCCTTTATCTTCAGGGGATACTCTCCGAGACCCCCAGTAGGATGCTTGAAACCACAGATGGTAACAAACCCTATATATTACTATGTTTTTCCTTATATATGCATACCTATAATAAGGTTTAATTTATAAATTAAGCAGAGTAAGGGATTAACAACAAAAATTAATAATAAAATAGAACAATTATAATAATAGGCCAGCATCACGTCTCTTGTGCTTTGCGGCCATTATTAAGTAGGGAATACTTGAACACGAGGACTGCAATACCAATACTTTAGCAGTGAATCTGATAATAGAGAAGGCCACTAAGTGACACCCCGGTAGGATGAAGCAGGATGGTGAGAGATTTCATCATGCTACTCAAAACAGCATGCAATTTAAAACATGTGAATTGTTATTTCTAGAATTTTCTTTTTTTTTTTTTTTTTTTTGAGACGGAGTCTGGCTCTGTCGCCCAGGCTGGAGTGCAGTGGCCGGATCTCAGCTCACTGCAAGCTCCGCCTCCCGGGTTTACGCCATTCTCCTGCCTCAGCCTCCCGAGTAGCTGGGACTACGGGCGCCTGCCACCTCGCCTGGCTAGTTTTTTGTATTTTTTACTAGAGACGGGGTTTCACCGTGTTAGCCAGGATGGTCTCGATCTCCTGACCTCGTGATCCGCCCGTCTCGGCCTCCCAAAGTGCTGGGATTACAGGCTTGAGCCACCGCGCCTGGCCTATTTCTAGAATTTTCTATGTAATCTTTTTAGAGTGCAGTTGACTGTGATTAACAAACTGCTAAAAGCAAATCCATGAATAAGAGGGGACTACTGTACTGGTTATATCATAATGCAGAGTTGTTGTGGTTTGAGCTATGTAATTTATGCTTCCCTTTATTATACTTGGTGGTACTAAAGACCATTAACAGGCTATTGGTTAGTAAATATATTTAACCCATAGTTTTAAACCTTAGAATCTCCTTAAACTCAGGAGTAGACTAGGTTCAGTCTCTAAAATTTTCCCACAAGCAAAGCAAACATGATCTATCCAGATTTAGTTTTCATGTGTCTGTTTTCTAAGTAATTTAAAGGTGTTGCATTCTGCATTGCGTTCTATGTTGTTTCGTCACAGGAAGACTGCCAAAATTATTAATATAATTTCTTTAGAGGAAAGGAGGAGAAATTGTTTCCCTGATGTCTGAGTAAAATTTAAATGAAAATGAATGTGATTTGAGTGTTAGTATTCATGGCTGCTAGTTCTCTGTTAATTTACATTTATATTCTTAATGTCTAGGTTGAGCCTAGGGAAATTTAAAACTCAATTTCATTAATGCTATAACTTCCATAGGAATCTCAATATGCACACAAGTTCCTAGACTGTGGAGTTGTTGGATGAGAATATAGCAGGCAAGCATAATTGCTGAGTGGTTATGATAGTTAAATATGTAGTATCAATTTTGATTTTTGAAATTCCTCTGGGCCTAAGCCCAATGTCCAAAAAGTTTCAAAAACACAAAACTAATATAGTAATGAATTTTAACACCCTTAAAATGGAAACATTACGTTTCTGAACCATTGCCCATTTCTGATTAAATATGATTTAAACTAGATCATGTTTCACATTTGCCACAATTACATTGACATACATGATGTTTGCGATTACTGCATAACTTGAGGTTTGCAAGTTCAGCTCACTGGAGTTAGTTTCTTTTTTTTTTTTTTCATTTACTTGCTTTTATTGCAAATATGATACACTGCTCCCAAGTGGGAAAGGTACTGTGAATAGGAATATATGAAGCAAACAATAATAACGTCCCCTAAGTCTCAGACAGATATATCTTTATTTCTTACTTTATAAGCTATGTGTAGATGTACTTTAAACATATGATATTTAAAGATTATGTTTATGAAGTAATCTTTTTAGAAAGAAAATCCCTGAACATCCTAGAATTTCATAAGAGAAATGACACTTTAACCCCATTCTTAATTCTTACTTTAATCGTTTTGATTAGACTACTCCTTCAATCTCCCTGAATGATGTCTTAGAATTATATCTATTCCAGAGAGGTTCTGCAGTAATACTTTAGTCTTTCAGCCTCTTGCAACTTTAGGCCATGAGAATATTGGCCTAAAGACAGATTGGTCTTATTGTCCTCTTACATAATCTTCAGCCAAAGTCCATCTTCTAGATTTCAATTAACTTGCAGCAGTGGTAAGATAGAGGAGAAAGAGAAAAGGAAAGAAGAGGAAAGAAAAGAGAGGGAAGGGAAAGGAAATACTCTATTATTGGACAACACTGGAAAGTGGTTATCAACTTCTTTGCCTCCAGGCACATTCATGGCTACGCTGAAGGTTACAACAATAATTCACTATAAAGAAACATCCTCCCGCTGGGGCAATATGTGGTGGGACTGAAAGGGAAGAAAGGAGGATAGGATGTGTGTAAGGTTTGAGAAAGTTTTCCAAGTGATATGCACAATTGAAATGAATTACTTTAAAAGCAGACTTAAACTAACTTCGTGATAACATAGTTTAATATTTCTCCTCCATTTATAATTTTGAAAATTTGATATTTTATATATTTTTAAAAATGTTATATAGAGACAGCAGCTCCTTGTGTTGCCCGGGCTGGTCTTGAACTCCTGGCCTCAAGTGATCCTCTCACTTTGGTCACCCAAAGTGCTGGCATGAACTTCTGTGTTTGGCTGCAATTATTTTTTATTAAAATATCAGGCCTGGTGCAGTGACTCACACCTGTAATCCCAGCACTTTGGGAGGCTGAGGTGGGAAGATCACTTGCACCCAGGAGTTCAAGACCAACCTGGGCAACATGGTGTAACCCTGTCTCTACAAAACTTAGCCAGGAATAATGGCATGCCCCTGTAGTCACAGCTACTTGGGAGGCTGAGATGAGAGCATCACCTGAGCCCAGGGAGGTTAAGGCTGCAGTGAGCCATGATGGTACCACTGCACTCCAGTCTGGGTGACAGAATGAGAGCCTGTCTCAAAAAGATAAAAAATAAATGCATGATATGTGTTCAGAAGAGTATTCAGGAATCTGCTTTTTTTTATTGTTACAAATCTTACACATAGAAAGTAACTACATGTAAATATAGATTAAAAATTCATCCAGCATGATAAAGTGGTGCATGAGCTATCTTCCTGGCGCAACTATTCAGAATATGTTGAGGGCCTTGCCTGCCACTGTTTATCAAAGCCAGTGTGTGGTGTAAGGCCTAAAATTAAAGCCTCATATTAGGTACTGCCTTGATATCTGGTGAAACTGAGAGAGCCCCAAATGGCCTACCTATGAGTTTTTCTCCCCACTCTGCTCCCACAGATAAGTTCCCCTAGCCTAACAAGCCTCCTTGTCAAGGAGACCAGGTGCAGTTCCTAAGTAGTGGCTTTCACTTCTTTGCCAGCCCATGGAATTATTCAAATAAGCCAATCACATCCTCCTGTGGGAACTAAGGGTCACCCCACCTGTCTGATACTACAAAGCCTGCCTCCCACAGCCCCTGGTTGCTTGGTCTGCTCCAGAGGGGAAACTCCTGTGTGGCCCTGTATGGTGTGTGGTGTCCTCCTCCCTTAGGCTGTGAGTATATGTAATTGATAAACTGTGATCAGTCTCATCTGTCCAGCATTGGGTGTTGCGTGTTCGTCCATCCCCATAACCCTGGGGTGGGGATCCCTCCCTCACCAATGGGATAAAGAGGAAGCGATAAAAACACAGTGATGAACTGGAGAATACATTTTATTACCATAGCTAAACAATAATAAATCAGTAGTAATTTTGAAATTCTGGGTAGAAATGGAAGAAGTTGGGACACATGTGGAACTTCCATTTTTTTTCTTATTTGAATACCAATGTATTAGTCTGTTCTCACACTGCTATAAATACTTGAGACTGGGAAATTTATAAAGAAAAGAAGTTTAATTTGCTCACAGTTCTGCAGGCTGTACAGGAAGCATGATGCTGGTCATCTGTTCAGCTTCTGGGGATGCCTCAGGAAACTTACAATCATGGCAGAAGGCAAAGGAGGAGCCAGCACTTCACTTCACATGTCTAGGAGCAGGAGGAAGAGAGAGACAGTGGGGAGGTGCCACGCACTTTTAAACAACCAGATCTCTTGAGAACTCTATCACAAGATAGAACTAGGGGGCATGGTGCTAAACCATTAAAAGTCACCCCCATGATCCAATCACCTCCCACCAGGCCCCACCTCCAACATTGGGGATTGCAATTCAATGTGAGGTTTGGGCAGGGACACAGATCCAAACCATATCAACCATTATTTTGGAAGCATTGGAAGGATATGGTGATCTATCAGGTGGATGCAGAGCTGTTGTCAAATAGGATGAGCTGTTTTGCTGGGCCATGGTATTAATCAACATTTCCTGGGTAAGAGTCACTAAAAGGAATTATTGACAAAACGAATAACCAAGCCTATCTTCCTGAAGGTGCTTATTCAGTGGGTGTGGGGTGGGTTCTCAGAATTTGTTTTAAATCAAGCATGCCAGGAGATTCTTATCAGAGAAATTTGGAAAACACTATTAAACTGTAGTAGTGACATAGGAGTTAAAAAGAAATTATTTAGGCAGATAGTGAGGGTAAGGAAGTCCTCTGTAAGGTTTTCCTGTTAATGGAAAGCATTTTCTTTTCTAACAAAAAGCAGCCTGTAAAATTGAGCTACAGACATAGACAAGCAAGCTGGAAGCTTGCACCGGTGAAAGCCAGCAGTGCTAATAGGAAAAGGCTACATGGGACTAAGCATGATCAAAATGGTGGCTCCATCTTCCCTTCTCTTTGCCAGCCACATGTACAGTAAGAAGCAGACAAGTGGTGCTGGCAAAGTGGAAAGCCCATTTGCATAATAAGATTAGGGTGGTGTGACCAGCCTTCCCTGTACACTATGTAAACGCCACACCTGGTCGAACCAACGTGTCTGAACCATAAATCAGATAGGCCTCCTCAATCCTGCATATAAAATCTGCTGTGGTCCACCATAGGCTGGCTTTTCCCTTTCAGACACTCCTCTCTCTCACGAGAGAGGGAGAGCTGCTCTCCTTTGTCTTTGTTTTGCCTATTAACCTCTGCTCCTAAACTCACTCCTCATGTGTGTCTGTGTCCTTCCTTAATCTTCTTGGTGTGAGATGACGAACCCTGGGTATTTACCCCAGACAACTATGCCGCTTCAGAAGTGAGAGTCTGAGAACAGTAGAGAAAGTAAATTACCTGAGAACTGAAATAAAAGCTCACTGACTTGGCAGAATTCAGTTTCTTGTAGTTGATGCTGAGATCCCCATTTTCTTGATGCCTTTTGTCTGGGGACCTCTCCTAGCTCCTTGAGGCTGCCCACAGTTCCTTGTCATGTAATCCCTATAGGAGTTCAAAACATGGATGTTTGCTTTCTTTCAGGTTAGGAAAAGTACCTCTCTGACACTTCACATCCTTTTAAAGGACTTACCTGGTTATTTCAGGCCCACTCAAAATAATCTCACTTTTGATTGTCTTAAAGTCAACTGATCAGTAACTTAATCATAGAAGTGATATCATTCAAGAGGAGGGGCATGTACATTTTCTGAACACCAAGAGGAGGAAATCTTTGAGGCCATCTTGGAATTCTGTCTGCTACAAATATAGAATATGATAATGGAAATAAAAAGCAAGGATCACAGAATGACATTGTCTATCAAAATGAGCACCTGTGTGAAAATCTCGGACTCCAGTGTAGAAATGTAGTGAGGCTATTTCATAAGGCTAGAGGAAAGGAGGGACAAATGATATGCTTTTAAAAGTATATATACACTATCCAGATAGATAGATTGAGAATATGGTAGATACCTGTATTCAGATACACCAATTTTTTTTTTTTTTTTTTTTGAGACAAAGTCTCGCTCTGTCACCCAGGCTGGAGTGCAGTGGTGCAATCTCGGCTCACTGCAACCTCCGCCTCCTGGGTTCAAGCGATTATCCTGCCTCAGCCTTCTGAATAGCTGGGACTACAGGTGTCTGCCACCGTGCCCAGCTAATTTTTGTATTTTTAGTAGAGACAGGGTTTCACCATATTGGTCAGGCTGGTCTTGAACTCCTGACCTCATGATCTGCCCACTTCTGTCTCCCAAAATGCTGGGATTACAGGCATGAGCCACTGCTCCCAGCCCAGATATACCAATTCTTACACAGCAAGACATTATAGGGTACTGTGTACATATTTTATAATTATTTTAGCTAAAAGTAGAAACAGATACATTCTTGTCTTGATGTTGCTGAATATTCAATTTTTTTTTTTTTTTTTTGAGATGGAGTCTTGCTCTGTTGCTCAGGCTGGAGTGCAGTGGCGCCATCTCGGCTCACTGCAAGCTCCGCCTCCCGGGTTCACGCCATTCTCCTGCCTCAGTCTCCCAAGTAGCTGGGACTAAAGGCGCCCGCCACCTAGCCCGGCTAATTTTTTGTATTTTTAGTAGAGATGGGGTTTCATCGTGTTAGCCAAGATGGTCTCGATCTCCTGACCTCATGATCTGCCCACCTCGGCCTCCCAAAGTGCTGGGATTACAGGCGTGAGCCACCGCACCCGGCCTGAATATTTAATTTTTAAGAAGGAGAGAACACCAAGGGGAAACATTGGTTTGAACTTTTACTAACAATGCAGAATTGATTGAGGAAATGATAGTGATGAAAGCATTCAGAGAGGGTGACCCCTTTTCAACTTGAAATAGCCAAAAAAGGAACTGTAAACATAATCAATACACTGCAGGCCTTAAGGGGAAAATGACGTTTAAAATGTTGAGGCAAAAATAAAGGTAATACCTAAATACTACATATTCTAAAAGAGAAGACATATTGGAAGCTCTAAAGGTAGGAGGGAAATTAGTAAAGAAAGACTCCTCACAAAAAAGAATTCATGGGTTGAAACTTGAAGAACCAGACAGAATTATACAGGTCCAGAATCAGGGGTGGTAGTGGTGAATGGAGTGAAATAAGAAGAAATGGTTCTGTTTCCAAAAAAGGAAAGTATAAAGTGAAAAGAGAAGAGCACCTAAGACAGAATTCTACAGAACACTAACATGTAAGGATGGTCAGCGGGATACAAGAGATAGGAAGAGAATTTAGGAATATATATTATAATGGGAGGCAAAGTAAGGGATCATTTAAAAATGAATGACCTACAGTCTGTTATGTCAAATAAATTGGATTTGTCAATCAGGAGTCATTGCGGACCTTGGTGAGGATACTTTCCTTGCAGTTGTAGGACAAAAGCCTGATTATTATAGTCTAGCATAAATGGTTTACTGAAAGGAGACAAGGAAGCAAAAATGGAGAAAATGGGTGAATATACTCTAGATATACAGAGAGGCAATAGCAGGCGTCAATAAACTCCGACCTCAGTCTTACATATTTTTGTTTGTTTCATCCTAAGTTCATTATATAACTGTCTTGTAGCTCAGAAAAAGCATTTATAAGCTGATTTGGCTTCTAAATACTAAATAGTGATAAAATGACCAGTAGAGCTACAGATTTCAGTAATGAGATGAGTTAGATCATGGTAAAACCATCTTCAAGGACTAGGTACTTTATCAAGGGAGTAGAGAAGTAATGGTTTGAAAGTGGTAAAGGAGAACTAGTGGTAAAGGAGAATACTGCCTTGCATTCTCCTCCCTCATCTCACCCAAGGTGTAATGATAAGTGGCTTTTCCTCCAGGAGACTTCTTGGGAAAGCCTGTCCTTGGGAGAGAGCAAAGGTTTAAGTTAAGTCAGGAAGGTGGACGGAGTGCTTCATGAAGAGTTAAGTTATTTATTATGAAACAGATTGACAAAGTGAAAAACATTGTAAAGGAGGAAATGCTGGAAGGATGGAGAGGAGAATTCTACCCTCCATTGACAGGATGAGAGGAAGGAGGAAGTTCAAGGCAATAGACGGTTGAGGGTTTGAGAAAATGTACTTGTTGAAAATGTTAGAGACCAGTTAAGATTACATGTAAATAGAATGTCGTTGTCAGATTGTTTCAGTATAAATGCATCCATGAGAAAGATGGAAGGGGAAAACATGTAGGCATTCCTTAAGTTTTGAATGCTTGACTTTAAAGCTTTCTCCTCATCTTGTCTAAAGTAATATTCACACAATGAAAACAAAACCTCATGTTTATGACATTTTGAGGACTGTGACTCATACGAGTATGTGGATAAAACTGGTAGGATAGGCACGAGGTCAATGAAATCATCAAAAGAAAATGTGCTGGGCTGATACATTGCGTGGAAAACCTTTTAACTGCGTGGATGCATGATCATATGTAAAAAGTTCAAACGCCTCTGAATCGAGCAACGATTTTGGCAAAGGCATTCTCTTTTCAAATTGCTTAAGAACAAGCATAGTGAGATATCAGAGGGAGATGTTTTTCTCATGAAATTTACTTCAGGAAATGAATAGATAATAACTTCAGAATTGAGGAAAAGTTGCAATAATGAAACAGGTGAATCCTTTCACACATATAGCTTACAAGGCTCATCTTCTGATCTTTGACCCATAAGAAATTAGTTAGTAAAGTAAGTATCTTGTGTTTTTTCTGTGAAAATATTCCATATGAAGAATGGTTTATAGAACTTGAACTGATTCACTAAAGAAAGAGAAAGAACATAATTGCTCTTTAAAAATACTCTCATGAAGAGAAGAGATTAAGCATATTTCTGTCTTTTTCAAAAACTCAACTAGGCCTAATAAAGGGAAGTACAGACAATCAGGTAGGACAACAATATCTAAAAATTATTACTGTACAATAATTGAATGAATTACTTTTCATGCTGCTCTGTGGGTTCCTTATCACTGGAAGGGTTAAGGCGAGACTGGCTTTCCACCTGCTCATCATAGTGCAGATGGAATCTCTATACTGCTTATAAACTGTGCTTGGTAACTCTTACAGTCCCTTCCAATTAGTAGATTCTATAGTATCGAAATGACCTGTGAATTTGGGCAGGGATACGGGGTGAATCAGAGTGCTTTGGCATTTTGAAAATATTCATACATACATTACTACTATTATTGTAGCAGTAGTATTTTACTTCTGGCATGATGTAGTAATAAAGACACCCCATCTTTAAAACAGCAAAGGACTGCACAAAGTGCTTTTAGTTAAACCTATAGCTCCTTGTGTTTTAATGTTGTCTTTTGTATATAATGTGGCACAACTGCCCTTTCTTCAGTGGGGCATAGTCTTGGATTGGTTTCATTTGTAGTAGAAACAATAGATTTGCTATGAGTCATTTGTTCTCTCTGCCCAAGTCCTCTTTGTGCCCCCCATACAGTTATGAAACTGACTGGGCTACTGGTAAAGTCTGTGGCTTTGTAACAAAGTAATGTAATCACTAGAGGGGTTCTTCCTGTCATCTGCACAGACAAAATCGATTCACTGAGAACCTGGCATTACAGTGGTGGAAGAGTTTAATTGATGCAAGGCCAGCTGACGTAGGGGAACTGGAGTTATCACTCAAATCAGTCTCCCCAAAGGATCAGAGCTTAGAGTTTTTATAGACAATTTGGTGGACAAGGGGCTAGGGCATGAGTGCTGCTGATTGGTTGTGGATGAAATCATAGATCTGTGGAAAATGAACCTCATGTTCTGAGTCCACCTCTGGGTGGGACCACAGGATCAGTTGCATCCTGGTGGGGTCAGCCTGAAGGAGATAACAAAACAATCCTAGAGGTTGGAAGCAGTGCCCAGGCTGGGCAACAAAGGGAGACCCTGTCTCAGGAAAAAAAAAAAATGGGTTTTAGAATAGTGATATTTTCTACAGGAACAATTGGAGAAAGCACACATCTTGTGACCTTTGGCCACATGGCTCCTGAGCAGTGAAAGATTATAGAAACTACACTTATTTTGTGACCTCTAGCCACATGACTCCTGAACAGTAAAGGATGATAGAAACTACTCTACATTTTAGTAGAGTTCAGGGCCCTCCCGTAATCGTATTCTTATGGCTTTTCATTAGTCTTACAAAGGCAGTTTTCAGTACCTGAGCAAGGAGGGGGTTAGTTTTAGAGAGGTGCTATAATTATTATTATTTTTTTTTTGAGACAGGGTCTTGCTCTGTCACCAAGGCTGGAGTGTAGTGTGCAGTGGTGTGAACATAGTTCACTACAGCCTTGACCTTCTCAGTTCAAGTGATCCTACTGCTTCGGCCTCCCATGTAACTCAGACCACAGGTGTGCACCACCATGCCCAGCTAATTTTTGTTGTTGTTGTTGTTTGTTGTTGTTGTTGAGATGGGGTCTCACCATCTTGCCCAAGACGGTCTTGAACTCCTGGGTTCAAGTGATCCTCCCAACTCAGTCTCCCAAAGTGCTGGGATTACAGGTGTGAGCCACTGTGCCCGACCTTATCCTTGCTTTCAAGTTAAACTAAAAACTAAATTCCTTCTAACCTAGCTTGGCCTATGCCCAGGAATGACCAACAACAGCTTAGAGATCAGAAGCAAGATGGAGTTAACTATGTCAGATTTCTCTTGTCATAATTTTTTTTTTCAAAGGCAGTTTCAATAAAACTAACAACTTTTTCCACGAAGGTACCAAAACTTTGAAATTTTTAATTTCATTCTTCAGTCAATTAAACTGGACTACACTATTCTATGCAAACTCTAGTTAATATTATGAGTGTATTCTGTATTTTGTTCATGGCATATGTGTGTGTCATTAATTGACTTTGGTTGATACTTTGCAATCATCAAAAATGTTTTATTAGTGTTGGCATTTTCCACAAAAATGTGGAATGTTAGAATATTATGAATAGTCTGTGTGGAGACAGTATAATATGGTGGATTACATGTATAGGCTCTGTAGGCAGACAGACCTTGCTTAGGTTTAAATCTCAACTTTGTTATTTATTAGCTGTGTGCTTTTGGACAAATTATTTAACTGTTCAATGCCTCAGTGTCCTCACTTCTAAAATGGAATAAAGTAAAAGTATCTGTCTTAATTTTTGCTATGAGCAATAAATGAGACAATACATGTAAAGCTGAAATTGTAACTATTGTTATTATCACTGAGATTTCATAACTATATAAAACTTAAAATGTGTACTATATAATAACATAAAACATTAAATTCAATTTGAAAATAAATATAGGAATGGTCTTTAAGAAGCATGCTTTTAAATGTGTTATTCTATTTCATACATAAAAAGAATATTCATACTGTTCTCCCAAAGAAAGCAATGAATGGATACAGCAATTGTGCATTTTAGTCAAGGTATAGCTAAAACTGTCCTGGAGGTAATATAGTGTAATATAAAATACCATCTGTTGCATCCTCTAAATCATAAGGAGTTTATTAAAACTAATGAACTGAGTTTGTGAAACAAAGTTTAAATGTTAGAAAATGTATGACTGTAGAATTTCTAGTTGAAAAGCGGTGCACAATAATAACATTTTCCTACTAAAGAAAAACCAAACTTTGATTTGCTGTTAGCTACCCAAGCTGTGATTTCTATGATTAGCATAATCTTTCATAAGATACTGAAAATAAAAATTTGTATGATTCCTCACTCTCCTTGTATTGCCAAAGAAAATATAGTACTTTAAGCCACAAATGAACTGTGTAAACAATTATGGGCTGGGCGCGGTGGCTCAGGCCTGTAATACCAGCACTTTGGGAGGCTGAGGAGGGTAGACCACCTGAGGTCAGGAGTTCAAGACCAGCCTGGCTAACATGGTGAAACCCCGTCTCTACCAAAAATACAAAAATTAGCCAGGCGTGGTGACAGGCGCCTGTAATCTCATTTACTTGGGAGGCTGAGGCAGGAGAATTGCTGGAACCTGGGAGGCAGAGGTTGCAGTGAGCCGAGATAGTGCCATTGCACTCCACCCCAAGCCGACAACAGCAAGACTCCGTCCAAAAAAAAAAGAACCATTTGATGGTAGAACAACATTTCATTGAGAAACCTAATTTGGAAGAGGCATAAATTGGGTGGTGTCCAACCAGGTCACATTAAAGTTGCGTGATTTGGTTCAACATTATTAGTGTTATTTCTCTCTTACCCCAACCTTTAAAATTTAAAAAGAAAACATACACAATGGACTGTGTATTGTTACTCACAAAATTTGCAGTGGGATGACACAGAATGGAACCATTTTTATTTCATTTTAAAACATCTTGCACATTATTTTTTCATCAATTAGGTATGGAAAAAATAGTCCTTCTTAAAAAGAATTTGTTTTTTCCTTTTTAAAGGTCACATGATAGAAAAATGACAAAGCTTACAGAATGGAACACTTATTTAAACTGGAACAGAAATTTTATGACTTTTGAAAACCAAAGTGCAATTAAGAAACCTATGTATATATTAGAATTCTTTCCTGAGCTTCTATACTTTTAAAATTCTATCAGCTGCTGAGATCCAAACACCTTACATGTTTTCTGTATGCAAGGTTGACTTTCTTATTAGACACATGCCTAGGGCCCATAATACTTTTAGGGATTCACAAAAGTATTATTTTAATTTCTTTTAAAATGAGAAGAAAAATTAATATAATAATGTATATACATTTATGATAACAATAAATATGTACATATTCATCTTTATATCAATGCAGTCATAAAAAATATTTTTAAATTTCTTTTTATGGAAGAGAGGGCTACAAAGGCTAAAGTGTGTATGGCCCATGGAAGTCATAATGTCTCTTGGTATGTAGTTTAGGAGGGCATGGTAGACTGAATAATGGAGTCAAAAGGTATCTATGTCCCAATCTCTGGAATATGTGAATGTTACCTTATATGGCAAAAAACAAAAAAAAACAAAAAAAAAGACTGCAGATGTGCTTTAAAATTTTGAAATGGGGAGACTATCTTGGATTATCTGACTGTCTGAGTAGGCCCTAATTGTAATCACATGTACCCTGATAAGAGGGAGACAGAGGAAAATATAACATGCGGAAGAGAAGAAAGCAATGTGACTGGAGGCAGAGATTGGAGTGGTGTGGCCATAAACGAAGGAATGCTAGAAGCCACTAGAAAATAGAAAAGGCAAAAAATGTGTTTTCTTCAAGATCCTCTGAAATAAGCTGGACCTGTCAACACCTTCATTTCAGCCCAGTGAAACTATTTTTAGAATTCTGGCCTCCAGAACTGTAAGAGAATAAACGTGTCATTTTAAGTCACCAAGTTTGTAGTAATTTGTTACAACAAAGATAGGAGATGAATATGAAGGGTGTTCAACTTTAGTTTTAATTTGTTCATTCCTTAAATACAATTCTCCATTTGTACTTAAAAGGAAAAAAAAAATGAATGATATGTCAAGGTAATGAACATTGATGAAATAATGAGCCATTTATAATATTTAAAGAAAGAAAAATGTCAAAGTTATGCTTCAAATGAATATGAACTGTAGTTAAATGAGTAGCATTCCTATTTTGTTAATGCTAATTAACCAATGGTAAAATTTTAAGTATGCTTTATATCAACATATATTATACCAGCAGCATATAGCCAAAACCACTTTTTAAAAAAGACTTAAATGAATTAACCTCAGAAATCAACCATAATCATGAACACTAAACCTTTACCTCATTACCCCTTTCCCTATTAGAAAAAAATACATTTCTTTTTATCATAAGAGGAATGGAAGGGTACAAATTTTCTGAGCTGCTGAACCCTGTGATTGAAATTAAGCTTTATGACACTGCTTACAGAAATAAGAAGGGCAAATGTCATTGCTCTTTCAAAAGCAAAGGCAAGGAATGGATTGTTAAATGAGCAGAGTTAAGTGGTCTTCTGAAAAGGGCATCTACTAAAAGTGATATGTCACAGAAGTAGTCTTAATGTGTTGCTACAGATCTGTTACTGTAAGCTCTGCATTCAAAAATATCCTTGTTTTAACATTTAATATATTTGAATCTCAATGGTTTTCAGTGAGATTGATCTGTTTAAAGGCTGAATGACTTGGAAAATAGCTGTCCCTTTGCTCTTCTTTAAATAAAAGAGATGTGTATTTCAGAGTTTATCAAGAAGTGGGGAAGTAGTGCTGTGGTGTTAAACTATATATATGTAATATACATTGGAAATGTATAATATATATACACAATGTATATTGTATATATATTATATATTATATACTGTATATATAATATATAATATGCTATATATTATATACTGTATATATAATATATATTACATATACTGTAACAAGGGCATCCACGGTTCCTGGCTGAAAACTCCCATAGCCCTTGTTACAGTCTTTTATTATAGTGTTGGGAGTGTTAGGCCTTAGGGGCAGGCCTCAGGGAACAAAATCTGACCTTCTCCTGCCTTCCTTTTACCTGCACCAAGGCAGGACTCTAATCTTCTTCCACCTTTCTAATTCTGGGTCATAAATCCCTCATACAGAGAGGGTCTCACCCCATACCCTGGGGAAAGAAATGCTGGTGTCATGAAGCTTTCATAAAAACCCAAGAGAACAGCATCCAGGGAGCTTCCGAATAGCTGAACATGTGAAGAATCCTGAAAGGTGGCACACCCAGGGAGGGTGTGGGAGCTCCACAACCCTTCCCCTGTACCTCACCCTATGCCTCTCTTCATTTGTATTGTTTGTAATATCCTTTATAATACACCAGTATACGTGTTTCCCTGAGTTCTGTGAGCCACTCCAGCAAATTAATGGAACCCAAAGAGGGGCTTGTGGGAACCCGTACTTTAAGCCCACTGACCAGAAGTTCTGGAGGCCCGGACTTGCCAATGGTGTCTGAGGGTGAGAGAAATCTTGGGAACTGAGCCTTCAACCTATGTTATCTGACCTATCTCCAAGTAAGATAGTGTCGGGATTGAATTGGAAGATACCCAGTTGGTGTCTGCCGCTTGGTATGTGGGGAAACTACACACACATTTATTTGGTCACAGAAATCTTCTTTGGTGTCGATGATTGTTGTTGTGATGTGTGAGAATGTTGGGAAAATGTGGTTTGAGAGTTTTTCATAAAACAAGTACCCTTATTTTCTCTAACATAATCTAGTCAATTTTCCTTTCTAAGTTTACAGAACCCAGTAAACCATATTGATATTAACATTTTCTAGTTACTTATTAAAAAAGTAATTCATTACAGAATACTTTTTAAATCACAATACTTTTTTATAGATATTTTCCTCAATTTCTTCCTATTCATGAAAATGAAGTATGTCCCAGTGTGACTTAAATTATTTTACAACCAGCTTTTCCTATAATATATATGTCAACAGAAACAGTCATTGCTGTACCTTCTAGATAATATCTTATACTTAGAGAAATAATCTCTAATTAACCTGTAACCCTGAGGGCAAAGACAACACCAGTCTTGCTTACCACTGCATTTCTAGCGCCTAACACAGTGTCTGGCTCTCAATATTTTTTTGAACGCATGAATAGATGAATAAATGAATGAATGAATAAATAAATTAAAGCACTATACCATATTAGAAATTTGTGGACATTATAGTGAAAAGATTTGACAGGTAGAGAACTGCACATCAGCTTCCAAAAAGCTGTTCTCAGGAAGGGATTCCGGATCCTGCAAGGCATAAGAGGGCATTGAGAGTCTGGAATGGTGAATTCTGAAAAAAACAAGGAGGAGCCAAAGGAAACCTCACTAGCCTTAAAATTGTACCTGAAATCAATTTTGTCCATTTATGACCATTTATCAGTGGTAAGAATGTTGCTTTAGTTTCCCCATCTAAGCACCCTTTTTTGTTTGTTTCAGAGACGTTTGACTTTTTTTTTTATATCCTGTTCACATAGGCAATATCTTTACCCTGTCAAAAGTAATTGTGTTAGTGTGTTTGCATTGCTGTGAAGGAATACTTGAGACTGGGTAATATATAGTGAATAGAGGTTTATTTGGCTCATGGTTCCTCAGGCTCTACACAAAACATAGTGCCAGCATCTGTTCATGGTGAGGGCCTCAGGAAGCTTACAGTCATGGTGGAAGGCAAAGAAAAGCCAGTGTGTCACATGGTGAGAGAGGGAGCAAGAGAGAGGAAAGAAGTTCCCCACATTTTTAAACAGCCAGTCTCCGTGAGAACTCATTACCATGGAGATGGTGCTAAGCCATTCATGAGGGATCCGGCCCCATGACCCAAACACCTCCTACCAGGCTCTACCTCCAACTTTGGGGATCACATTTTTTTTTTAATTAATTTATTATTATTATACTTTAAGTTGTAGGGTACATGTGCATAACGTGCAGGTTTGTTACATATGTATACTTGTGCCATGTTGCTGTGCTGTACCCATCAACTCGTCAGCACCCATCAACTCATCATTTACATCAGGTATAACTCCCAATGCAATCCCTCCCCCCTCCCCCCTCCCCATGATAGGCCCCTGTGTGTGATGTTCCCCTTCCTGAGTCCAAGTGATCTTATTGTTCAGTTCCCACCTATGAGTGAGAACATGCGGTGTTTGGTTTTCTGTTCTTGGGATAGTTTGCTAAGAATGATGGTTTCCAGCTGCATCCATGTCCCTACAAAAGATGCAAACCCATCCTTTTTGATGGCTGCATAGTATTCCATGGTGTATATGTGCCACATTTTCTTAATCCAATCTGTCACTGATGGACATTTGGGTTGATTCCAAGTCTTTGCTATTGTGAATAGTGCTGCAATAAACATACGTGTGCATGTGTCTTTATAGCAGCATGATTTATAATCCTTTGGGTATATACCCAGTAATGGGATGGCTGGGTCATATGGTACATCTAGTTCTAGATCCTTGAGGAATCGCCATACTGTTTTCCATAATGGTTGAACTAGTTTACAATCCCACCAACAGTGTAAAAGTGTTCCTATTTCTCCACATCCTCTCCAGCACCTGTTGTTTCCTGACTTTTTAATGATCGCCATTCTAACTGGTGTGAGATGGTATCTCATTGTGGTTTTGATTTGCATTTCTCTGATGGCCAGTGATGATGAGCATTTTTTCATGTGTCTGTTGGCTGTATGAATGTCTTCTTTTGAGAAATGTCTGTTCATATCCTTTGCCCACTTTTGGATGGGGTTGTTTGTTTTTTTCTTGTAAATTTGTTTGAGTTCTTTGTAGGTTCTGGATATTAGCCCTTTGTCAGATGAGTAGATTGCAAAAATTTTCTCCCATTCTGTAGGTTGCCTGTTCACTCTGATGGTAGTTTCTTTTGCTGTGCAGAAGCTCTTTAGTTTAATGAGATCCCATTTGTCAATTTTGGCTTTTGCTGCCGTTGCTTTTGGTGTTTTAGACATGAAGTCTTTGCCCATGCCTATGTCCTGAATGGTACTACCTAGGTTTTCCTCTAGGATTTTTATGGTATTAGGTCTAACATTTAAGTCTCTAATCCATCTTGAATTAATTTTTGTATAAGGAGTAAGGAAAGGATCCATTTTCAGCTTTCTACTTATGGCTAGCCAATTTTCCCAGCACCATTTATTAAATAGGGAATCCTTTCCCCATTTCTTGTTTCTCTCAGGTTTGTCAAAGATCAGATGGCTGTAGATGTGTGGTATTATTTCTGAGGACTCTGTTCTGTTCCATTGGTCTATATCTCTGTTTTGGTACCAGTACCATGCTGTTTTGGTTACTGTAGCCTTGTAGTATAGTTTGAAGTCAGGTAGCATGATGCTTCCAGCTTTGTTCTTTTGACTTAGGATTGTCTTGGAGATGCGGGCTCTTTTTTTGGTTCCATATGAACTTTAAAGCAGTTTTTTCCAATTCTGTGAAGAAACTCATTGGTAGCTTGATGGGGATGGCATTGAATCTATAAATTACCTTGGGCAGTATGGCCATTTTCACGATATTGATTCTTCCTATCCATGAGCATGGTATGTTCTTCCATTTGTTTGTGTCCTCTTTGATTTCACTGAGCAGTGGTTTGTAGTTCTCCTTGAAGAGGTCCTTTACATCCCTTGTAAGTTGGATTCCTAGGTATTTTATTCTCTTTGAAGCAATTGTGAATGGAAGTTCATTCCTGATTTGGCTCTCTGTTTGTCTGTTACTGGTGTATAAGAATGCTTGTGATTTTTGCACATTAATTTTGTATCCTGAGACTTTGCTGAAGTTGCTTATCAGCTTAAGGAGATTTTGGGCTGAGACAATGGGGTTTTCTAAATATACAATCATGTCATCTGCAAACAGGGACAGTTTGACTTCTTCTTTTCCTAACTGAATACCCTTGATTTCTTTCTCTTGCCTAATTGCCCTAGCCAGAACTTCCAACACTATGTTGAATAGGAGTGGTGAGAGAGGGCATCCCTGTCTTGTGCCAGTTTTCAAAGGGAATTTTTCCAGTTTTTGCCCATTCAGTATGATATTGGCTGTGGGTTTGTCATAAATAGCTGTTATTATTTTGAGGTACGTTCCATCAATACCAAATTTATTGAGCGTTTTTATCATGAAGGTCTGTTGAATTTTGTCAAAAGCCTTTTCTGCATCTATTGAGATAATCATGTGGTTCTTGTCTTTGGTTCTGTTTATATGCTGGATTCTGTTTATTGATTTGCGAATGTTGAACCAGCCTTGCATCCCAGGGATGAAGCCCACTTGATCATGGTGGATAAGCTTTTTGATGTGTTGCTGAATCCGGTTTGCCAGTATTTTATTGAGGATTTTTGCATTGATGTTCATCAGGGATATTGGTCTAAAATTCTCTTTTTTTGTTGTGTCTCTGCCAGGCTTTGGTATCAGGATGATGTTGGCCTCATAAAATGAGTTAGGGAGGATTCCCTCTTTTTCTATTGATTGGAATAGTTTCAGAAGGAATGGTACCAACTCCTCCTTGTACCTCTGGTAGAATTCAGCTGTGAATCCATCTGGTCCTGGACTTTTTTTGGTTGGTAGGCTATTAATTATTGCCTCAATTTCAGAGCCTGCTATTGGTCTATTCAGGGATTCAACTTCTTCCTGGTTTAGTCTTGGAAGAGTGTAGGTGTCCAGGAAATTATCCATTTCTTCTAGATTTTCCAGTTTATTTGCGTAGAGGTGTTTATAGTATTCTCTGATGGTAGTTTGTATTTCTGTGGGGTCGGTGGTGATATCCCCTTTATCATTTTTAATTGCGTCGATTTGATTCTTCTCTCTTTTCTTCTTTATTAGTCTTGCTAGTGGTCTGTCAATTTTGTTGATCTTTTCAAAAAACCAACTCCTGGATTCATTGATTTTTTGGAGAGTTTTTTGTGTCTCTATCTCCTTCAGTTCTGCTCTGATCTTAGTTATTTCTAGCCTTCTGCTAGCTTTCGAATGTGTTTGCTCTTGCTTCTCCAGTTCTTTTAATTGTGATGTTAGAGTGTCAATTTTAGATCTTTCCTGCTTTCTCTTGTGGGCATTTAGTGCTATAAATTTCCCTCTACACACTGCTTTAAATGTGTCCCAGAGATTCTGGTATGTTGTATCTTTGTTCTCATTGGTTTCAAAGAACATCTTTATTTCTGCCTTCATTTCGTTATGTACCCAGTAGTCATTCAGGAGCAGGTTGTTCAGTTTCCATGTAGTTGAGCGGTTTTCATTGAGTTTCTTAGTCCTGAGTTCTAGTTTGATTGCACTGTGGTCTGAGAGACAGTTTGTTATAATTTCTGTTCTTGTACATTTGCTGAGGAGTGCTTTACTTCCAATTACGTGGTCGATTTTGGAGTAAGTACGATGTGGTGCTGAGAAGAATGTATATTCTGTTGATTTGGGGTGGAGAGTTCTATAGATGTCTATTAGGTCTGCTTGCTGCAGAGATGAGTTCAATTCCTGGATATCCTTGTTAACCTTCTGTCTCGTTGATCTGTCTAATGTTGACAGTGGAGTGTTGAAGTCTCCCATTATTATTGTATGGGAGTCTAAGTCTCTTTGTAAGTCTCTAAGGACTTGCTTTATGAATCTGGGTGCTCCTGTATTGGGTGCATATATATTTAGGATAGTTAGCTCTTCCTGTTGAATTAATCCCTTTACCATTATGTAATGGCCTTCTTTGTCTCTTTTGATCTTTGATGGTTTAAAGTCTGTTTTATCAGAGACTAGTATTGCAACCCCCGCTTTTTTTTGTTCTCCATTTGCTTGGTAAATCTTCCTCCATCCCTTTATTTTGAGCCTATGTATGTCTCTGCGTGTGAGATGGGTCTCCTGAATACAGCAGACTGATGGGTCTTGACTCTTTATCCAGTTTGCCAGTCTGTGTCTTTTAATTGGAGCATTTAGTCCATTTACATTTAAGGTTAAGATTGTTATGTGTGAACTTGATCCTGCCATTATGATATTAACTGGTTATTTTGCTCGTTATTTGATGCAGTTTCTTCCTAGCCTTGATGGTCTTTACATTTTGGCATGTTTTTGCAATGGCTGGTACCGGTTGTTCCTTTCCATGTTTAGTGCTTCCTTCAGGGTCTCTTGTAAGGCAGGCCTAGTGGTGACAAAATCTCTAAGCATTTGCTTCTCTGTAAAGGATTTTATTTCTCCTTCACTTATGAAACTTAGTTTGGCTGGATATGAAATTCTGGGTTTAAAATTCTTTTCTTTAAGAATGTTGAATATTGGCCCCCACTCTCTTCTGGCTTGGAGAGTTTCTGCTGAGAGATCTGCTGTTAGTCTGATGGGCTTCCCTTTGTGGGTAACCCGACCTTTCTCTCTGGCTGCCCTTAAGATTTTTTCCTTCATTTCAACTTTGGTGAATCTGGCAATTATGTGTCTTGGAGTTGCTCTTCTCGAGGAGTATCTTTGTGGCGTTCTCTGTATTTCCTGGATTTGAATGTTGGCCTGCCCTACTAGGTTGGGGAAGTTCTCCTGGATGATATCCTGAAGAGTGTTTTCCAACTTGGTTCCATTTTCCCCCTCACTTTCAGGCACCCCAATCAGACGTAGATGTGGTCTTTTTACATAATCCCATACTTCTTGCAGGCTTTGTTCATTTCTTTTTCTTCTTTTTTCTTTTGGTTTCTCTTCTCGCTTCATTTCATTCATTTGATCCTCAATCGCAGATACTCTTTCTTCCAGTTGATCGAGTCGGTTACTGAAGCTTGTGCATTTGTCACGTATTTCTCGTGTCATGGTTTTCATCTCTTTCATTTCGTTTAGGACCTTCTCTGCATTAATTACTCTAGCCATCAATTCTTCCACTTTTTTTTCAAGATTTTTCGTTTCTTTGCGCTGGGTACGTAATTCCTCCTTTAGCTCTGAGAAATTTGATGGACTGAAGCCTTTCTTCTCTCATCTCGTCAAAGTCATTCTCCGTCCAGCTTTGATCCGTTGCTGGCGATGAGCTGCGCTCCTTTGCCGGGGGAGATGCGCTCTTATTTTTTGAATTTCCAGCTTTTCTGCCCTGCTTTTTCCCCATCTTTGTGGTTTTATCTGCCTCTGGTCTTTGATGATGGTGATGTACTGATGGGGTTTTGGTGTAGGTGTCCTTCCTGTTTGATAGTTTTCCTTCTAACAGTCAGGACCGTCAGCTGTAGGTCTATTGGAGATTGCTTGAGGTCCACTCCAGACCCTGTTTGCCTGGGTATCAGCAGCAGAGGCTGCAGAAGATAGAATATTTCTGAACAGCGAGTGTACCTGTCTGATTCTTGCTTTGGAAGCTTCCTCTCAGGGGTGTACTCCACCCTGTGAGGTGTGGGGTATCAGACTGCCCCTAGTGGGGGATGTCTCCCAGTTAGGCTACTCAGGGGTCAGGGACCCACTTGAGCAGGGAGTCTGTCCCTTCTCAGATCTCAACCTCCGTGTTGGGAGATCCACTGCTCTCTTCAAAGCTGTCAGACAGAGTCGTTTGCGTCTGCAGAGGTTTCGGCTGTGTTTGTTATTGCCCTGTCCCCAGAGGTGGAGTCTACAGAGACAGGCAGGTTTCCTTGAGCTGCTGTGAGCTCCACCCAGCTCGAGCTTCCCAGCAGCTTTGTTTACCTACTTAAGCCTCAGCAATGGCGGGCTCCCCTCCCCCAGCCTCGCTGCTGCCTTGCCGGTAGATCACAGACTGCTGTGCTAGCAATGAGGGAGGCTCCGTGGGTGTGGGTCCCTCCCGGCCAGGTGTGGGATATGATCTCCTGGTGTGCCTGTTTGCTTAAAGCGCAGTATTGGGGTGGGAGTTACCCGATTTTCCAGGTGTTGTGTGTCTCAGTTCCCCTGGCTAGGAAAAGGGATTCCCTTCCCCCTTGCGCTTCCCAGGTGAGGCAATGCCTCGCCCTGCTTCAGCTCTCGCTGGTCGGGCTGCAGCAGCTGACCAGCACCGATCATCCGGCACTCCCCAGTGAGATGAACCCAGTACCTCAGTTGAAAATGCAGAAATCACCGGTCTTCTGTGTCGCTCGCGCTGGGAGTTGGAGACTGGAGCTGTTCCTATTCGGCCATCTTGCTCCAGTAGTCTGGGGATCACATTTTAACATGAAATTTGGAGGGGACAAAACATCCAAACTGTATCAGTGATACTAAGTGGGAAAAAAAAGCACTTAGTCATGAGGCCAAAAGATTTGTAAATCAAGGGGACTTCTCCTGACAAAGTTGAGGGAAAGTTTTCATACTAGTATTATACCTCCAGCTTTCCATGAGTACCATGTATCACTATCACTTAGTTTCCTATAGTCTCTTGTACTGGATTTTAAGATATTTTAAGATAGGGGCTATACCTTATTTTTTACTTTTATTTATTATAATTATTATTTGAGACAAGGTCTTGCTGTGTTGCCCAGGCTGGAGTGTAGTGGCATAATCACAGCTCACTGTAGCCTCGACCTCCTAGGCTCAAGTGATCCTCCCACCTCAGCTTCCAGAGTAACTGGGGTCACAGAAACATGTCACCACGCCCAGCTAATTAATTTTTTCTTTTTTTTCGTAGAGACAGAAGCTCACTACATTGCCCAGGCTTGGGGGATATGCCTTATTTACTTTAATATCCCCTATATCTACCACAGAACCTGGTAGATACTAGGTGCACAACAAATATTTGATGAATCAAGGCAAACATAGAAATTAATGATACAGGCCAGGCACGGTGGCTCATGCCTGTAATCCCAGCACTTTGGGAGGCCGAGGCAGGCAGATCACCTGAGGTCAGGAGTTTGAGACGAGCCTGGCCAACAAGGTGAAACTCCATCTCTACTAAAAATACAAAAATTAGCCAGGTGTGGTGGTGCATGTCTGTAATCCCAGCTACTCAGGAGGCTTAGGCAGGAGAATCATTTGAACCCGGGAGGCAGAGGTTGCAGTGAACCGAAATCATGCCACTGCCCTCCAGCCTAGGTGACAGAGTCAGACTGTCTCAAGAAAAGTAATAATAATTAATGATACTCAATAAAACTTTTTAAAAACATGCAAAGCAGCTTGAGTTAGCTCTTTCTTGATATCTCCTGATTTTGGTGGGTGGCGGGGGGGATGTTATGTCTGTGATTATAAAAGAACCCTACTGTGAGACCATTTCATTTACAATACATTGGGGTTCCATACCATAAGCCCCAAAGACATCTTAGTAAGGTGTTGGTCTCTGGGTGGCCATGTGTGCTTATTTGAATGCATTCATTGCCTATGCTTTCAGGCAACATATGCTAGTTGCTAGAGAGCTTCCTTACTGTGCTTGTTTATGAATCAATCACTCTGCTCACTTAGTAGAATTTAATATTCTTAATGTGTACTTTGATTCTTTATGCCTTTATCTTTGTTTTGAATTTCTGCGGAGTTTCCTTCTTTGGGAAACATCAGCTTTCCAATGGAAGCCATTTCTATTCTGCCTAGGGTATGCTATTTCATCTTGTTCAAGTGCTGCTTTTGTTCAAACAGTCTTTTTGACTTGGAGATTTTTTTAATCAAGCTTTTTGCTCATATTTTTTTTTATCCCTTGCAGGGGGTGTGGATTAATTTACTTCCTTCCTGTCTCCCTTCTAGTAATTTTGAGTTAATCTTGGTCACACATGCTAAGCTTGTGTCTCACTGGTGCTTTTCCAAATTTCCTGCTTTGATTAGTCTACGGAATGAAGATTTTTGGTAATGAGGAGGATAAGCATTCATGTAGCCTTGTGTTTTTGAAGCAGTCACTGTTTTACTCTATAGTTAGCTGAATATAATGGAAACAAAAGTGTTAGTAAGACCAAATATTTCAGATAATTGAGAGGAGTTCAAATAATGCATGCACATTCTCATCAGATCTTGGCATTTATCTCTACTGTTTTCCCTTGCAAATCTGCACTATTCGCCCAGTGAAGAACTGGGACCTGTGACTGTCTTCATGACAACTCCCAACAACACTGATTAACTGAAAACCTGGACTCTTTTGCACTAGGCTCTATAAATTGTATGGCCGGTCTGGAGTCTCAGTATTACAACATCAAACTCTATTGCTTAATAAAATGAGAAATTGTGTTTATTGTTCTGCTTTATCTTTTAAGATTATTTATTAGATGTTTTTGTTTGTCTTTGAGGCTATCCACTTTGTCTCACTTAAAAGAGTTGCATTAGAGTATGCCACTTTGAAATCAGTTAGATCCTTCTGAAGTGAATTGGGAACTTCCTTCAAGAGGGAAATGGGAAAGAGAAGGACTTTTATTGAGGTCTATTCTGTGCCAGGTTTTATACTAAGGACTTTCCCCACATAGTTAAATTTTATTCCCACAAGAACACTAAGCATAGTATCTGTCCAGCCTGACCTATTCACGGGATTTTGGTTCTTGCACCAGAGCACTTGTTAATGTTGGTTGCACGTTGGCTTCCAGGACCTCACTCTCTGCTCTTCTTTGAGGCAATCTTACAGGTGTCTCCTCTCTAGTTTATTATTCTTCCCACCTCCAGAGGTTTCCATACAAAAGCAGCTGCCCCTGTTTCTTTTGACACCATGATAGACCTAATGAATCAGAATCTCCATGGGCAGGTCCCAGGCTTGTCAGATATTTTGCAATAGCTTCCTCTAGTAATTTTGATGTATGTTCCCAGTTAAGACCACAGAAAGAGTTTAACTCTTTCATTTTGTAAATGAGGAAAAAGGCTAAAATGAATTAAATGATTTGTATAAAATAAATCAGCTCATCAGTGGAAGTTACAATTAAAATGTTGATTTCCTGACTCCCAGTCTGATATAGTTTGGATCTGTATCCCCAACCAAATCTCATGTTGACTCGTATCCCCAAGGTTGGAGGTGGGCCCCTGTGGGAGGTGATGGATCATGGGGGCAAATTTCTCATCAGTGGTTTAATACCATTCCCTTGATACTATCCTTATGATAGTGAGTGAGTGCTTGTGAGATCTGGTTGTTTAAGAGTGTGTGACACCTCCCCCTTGGCTCTCTTGTTCCTGCTCCTGCCATGTGACATGCCTGGTCCCCCTTCACCTTCCTCCTTGACTGTGAGTTTTCTGAGACTTCCACAGAAGCCAAGCAGATGCCAGCATCATGCTTCCTATGCAGCCTGCAGAACCATGAGCCAATTAAACCTCTTTTCTTTATATTTATCTTCAGGAATCACCTGAAAAAGTTGTAAAGCTACAGCTTCTAATTCTGTAGATTTGGAATAAGATCTTGAGAGTCTGCATTTATCTTTTTTTCTCTCTTTCCCTTTCTTGCTCTAGGGAAAAATAGTTTTCATTTCTAACTCCCAGGTTATGCCAATTCTTCTGGTTCATGAATTATAATTGAATAACTAGTTATTAAAGTCTTCTCCAAAGCTTGGTTTAAGCAGAAAAAACTTCTGACATGAAATTGTAAACATGTTGCATTGTTAATAATAATAATAATAATTGCTAACACTTATTGAGAAATGTAAGTTAATTTTATATACATTAGACAAATGAATCCTCTTAAACATCCTATGAGATGAGGTAGGTTCTAAATTGTCTATTATTTTACGAATGAGGACACCGAAGCTCACATATTTAAGTAATTTTCTCAAGACTACACACTATTGAATGACAGACTGATCATGCACTGTGTCTTTTCAGATTTCATCGCTTAACCACAAAGGCTTTTTCTTCTCTCTGGAAAGTGCCAATATTTAGAAAGGTAAAGGAAGGCAGGAAGAGGTGAGAGGAGATAGAGAAGGGAACTAGGTTTTAGTAAGAAGCTGGTGTGTGCCAGAGATTATGCTAGTTCATTTTTCATCTCTCATTTACTTATCAAAACTGTGATGGAAGTTGGGCATTATCATCCTCCTTTTAATGATGAGGCCATCAAGAATCAAAGATGTTAAGTCATTTCTCCAAGAAGAACATATACTCACACAGTTAGTAAATGGTAGAGTTGACAACTGATCACAAAATTTATGTTAAATCCATTAAATGATCCTCAATCTTACTGGAATCAGTTGAGTGAAAGTTGGATTTACAACTTTTAGAAGGTAAATGGGGAATTCTTAACTAAGGTCCAAAAGATCCCTATAGTGTCTTTGATTTCCTTTCTACTCTTTTGAAAAAATATTATTAAGGCATTGCCGCATTTTAAAAGATTCTAGAATGGTGTAGTAGATACTATTACTACTCACCAATATCCAGTTCACTTCTCCTCTGGGTAACTCTAAGACTACGCTTTCCAGCTCCGTAAAATATATGTGGGGCCATATCCTATTTATAGTCAAGGGGCTGAGCAGACATGGTATGTATTACTTCTGGCCTGAAACACTTAAGATACAGTGCTCAATTCTTTAGCTCTAACTTCTCTTCCTTAGCAATTGTGGAACCTTTTATTAAGACAGTTGAGTCAATGATTGCAGGAATGTAGTCTAATTATTACAGGAATCACCACAACATGAAGGGAAACTCCCCTGGAGAGTTGCCCTGACACATATTGATTCTTGTGAGAGGGAGAAACTTCTGTCGTATTGAGCTACTAAGATATAGCTGTTTGTTACTGCAATATCAGTGTAGCCTAGTCTGCCTAATATAGGTGACAAGGCATTGTTAGATGAGCACCATCAGTAAATGATCCTCATTATTGCTGCATTTTGACATCTGGAATTATTTTCCTTCCTAAGAATAAAAGAAATTGTATTCAGCTATTATAATCATATGTGATTTCTTTTGATTACAATAAATCTACCTTAAGTTTAAAAACTTTAAAAGAAAAAAAACATAATATCTAAGTATCCATTGATTTCCCCTCATTACTGGACATGACAGAATGCAAAACCTGTGACACTTCTAATGTGACACGGTCCTAGCCAATGGAAGATGAAGGAACATGTCTGTACATTTCGAAAATTACTTTATTTTTGATGAAACTATTTACAGAAAAGATTACTCATCCCTGACTTTATAGATAGAGTCTACTGAATATAACTCCCATTTAGGTAATGAGTCTAGGTCCTCATTACGAACACTCATATTCTGTGATGCCTATAATACCGTGTTCATAATGAGGACCTAGACTCATTACCTAAATGAGAGTTATATTCAGTAGACTCTATCTATAATGGAGAAAATAAATCCTGGTACTCTTTTAGACGATTGGAATACCTGCAGTGCTTGACCACATATCTGGCTTTCTATTTTGATGAGGAACAAAGCTTTCTACATCAGCATCAAAGGCAGACAACAGTTTTTGAAGTTTTGTCTATTGGTATGAACATGAGTAGCTGGGACAGGAAGTGGGGAAGTTGTGCCTGGGGACTGGAAGGTGTTTTGAGCCTCATCTCTATATATGTGGTTACAACCAAGCTAAATTGGCAAAGACTAGCTTATTTCACTTAGCATAATGGCCTCTAGCTTCATCCATGTTATTGCAAATGACAAAATTTTCTTCTTTTTTAAGTCGGAATATTACTCCATTATGTAAATATACCATATTTTCTTTATCCATTCATATGTTGATGAACTCAGGTTGCTTCCATATGTTGGTTACTGTGATAGTGCTACAGTGAATATGGGAGTGCAGATATCTCTTCAAGATACTGATCTCAATTCTTTTGGATAGATGTCCAGCGGTAGGATTGCTGGATTACATGGTAATTCTATTTTTAGTTTTTTGAGGAACCTCCACACTGTTTTCCATAATGACTATATGAATTTATATTCCTACCAACAGTGTGCAAGGGTTTCATTTTATCCACATTTTCCCCAATGCTTATTACATTTTGACCTTTTGGGAATAACTATTCTAACAGGTGTGAGGTGATATCTTATTATTGTTTTGATTTGTATTTCCCTAATGATTAAGGATGTTAAGCATTTTTTTCATATACCTGTTGGCCATTTGTATGTCTTTATTCAGGTCCTTCAGCAAAAGCTAGCTTCTTTGCAGTGTCCCTGTGAGTTGGCACCAGAAAACTTATGTCCCCTTCTGTTCTCTTTTTGCTACGCCTATGGTATGGTAGAATTTATCAGCTTCCTGAAAGCCTGCTGTTGAATCATCTTTTCCTGAAAAGAGGTTTTAAAAAGAAATGGGAACAGGATTTGAGTTTTCTGACTCCATGAGAGTTTTCTGGCTCTCTTAAAACAAGTACTGACGTGTTTGATTGAAGTACAAAAACAAACTTATTTATTTATTTGTTTATTTAGAGCAAGCTCACTTTCAGAAGAATAGTTTGGCTTGATGATTTTTGGTGATAGGGATACAATAATTCTTTCAATTCAAGGTCTTGTAGTCACAATTACGTTTGACATAGGAAAAATTTACAAGATTTTTTGGTTTGTTTCATTTCATTTCGGCCAAGCTTTCTATTCTGGAAGCATAGAGTGAACGCAAACAACTCTACAAACTTTGTAAACTTGAAGGAGATCCATCTGCTGGCTGGAGCCAAGATTGCCAAAGCTTTTTCAATTTTTCTGCAGGTAGAAATGTGTACATACCTAAAATAATTACATAATTCTTTTAAAGTTTCTTCCTGGCTGTGTGCAGTGACACACCTGTAATCCCAGAACTTTGGGAGGCCGAGGCAGGAGAATTGCTTGAGGCTAGGAGTTTGAGAGTCAGTTTGGGCAACATAGTGAGACAAAAAATTAGCAAGGCATGGCAGTGCGCACCTGTAATCCCAGCTGTTTGGGAAGCTGAGGTGAATTGCTTGAACCTAAAAGGTCTGGACTACAGTGAGCCTTTTTTGTGCCACTGCACTCCAGTCTGTGCAACAGACTGAGACCCTGTTTCTAATAAATAAATGAATAAACTTTCTTCCTACTTAGATGATTTTTAAAATGAACGACTGACTTATAAACACTCTCTTGCTAAAATGGACAGCATCAACAATGGAAATTCTAACAAAAAAGATGGCTTTATTCATTTGAGAATTAAGGAGATGCTGGAACATGCTTTTAATTGGAAGAATCTTGGAGAATCCTTAGGCAATTTGACATAAGTTTATTCTTATCTGGCAAAGCTGCATAAACCCTGATTTAGTTTGTCAAACTGTATAATGTTGTAAGTTATCATTGTCAGCATTTGTGGCCATTAAAAGTCAAGTAATTTGTTGATCTCAAAAGTATGTGTTGCTATTGGGAACTGAACAATGAGAACACTAGGACGCAGGAAGGGTAACATCATATACACCGGGGCCTGTCGTGGGGGTGGGGGTAGTTGGGAGGGATAGCATTAGGAGATATACCTAATGTAAATGATGAGTTAATGGGTGCAGCACACCAACATGGCACATGTATACATATGTAACAAATCTGTATGTTGTGCACATGTACCATAGAACTTAAAGTATAATAAAAAAATTGTATTTTCCAAAAAAAAAAGTATGTGTTGCTATATAAATGTTAAGGTCCTTTACAAAACAAAGACATTATTATTAAAATTTACCTTTTAGCAAAATTAAAATTTACTTCTTGTTTTATTTTGACAATTTGAGTGTGTTTTCATGAGTGACAGAGAAATAATTTTTTAAATGTTATATTTATATGACATAAACAGTATAATTATTAGCATTTTCTGAAAAAAGGGTATAATTGGAATCAAATTATCAGAGTGGTTTGCAAATCCAAAGAGGTTAGGGACCTTGGCATTAAACTACCTTGCTTTAGAGCCACTATTTGACCCAGCAATCTCATTACTGGGTATATACTCAAAGGAATATAAATCATTCTATGATGAAGACACATGCACATGATGTTCACTGCAGCACTCTTTACAATAGCAAAGACGTGGAAACAACCTATGTGCCCATCAGCAGCAGACTGATAAAGAAAATGTGGTACATATAAACCATGAAATACTATGCAGCAATAAAAAAGAATGAGATCATGTTCTTTGCAGGAACATGGATGAAGCTGGAGGTCATTATTCTTAGCAAACTAATGCAGGAACAGAAAACCAAATGCTGCATGTTATCACTTATAAGTGGGAGCTAAATGATGAGAACACATGGACACATAGAAGGGAACAACAGACACTGGGGCCTACCTGAGTGTAGAGGTTGGAAGGAGGACGAGGGTCAGGAAAGATAACTAATGGGTATTAGCCTTAATACCTAGGTGATTAGACAATCTGTACAACTAATCCCTGTGACATGAGTTTACCTATATAATAAACTTGCACATGTACTGCAGAACTAAAAATAAAAGTTAAAAACAGTTATTTTGTTTTTGAAATAATTATTTATTATTTATTAATTCAGCAGTACTACTTCTAGGTGTTTATTCTGAGGAAGTAATGAAACATTTAAGTATCAAGATGTTCATCATAGTGTTATTTATAATAATGAAAAATTAAAAGCAACCAAAATTCTTGACATTAGGAGAATGTGAAATATCCAGATAGAATATCACATAGCCATTTAACATTATACTTTAAAACATTTTCAATAACATAAGAGGGTACTTATGGTATAATCTTAAGTTAAAATGATGCAGAAATCATATAAATATTATTCCAACTACATAAAAATTTATAAAAACATTTGGAAAGATGTTTGTTAAATTTTTAGCAGTGATCATCTCAAAATGGTAGGATTATGAAAAGACTATTTATTTTGTAATACATTTTTTACAAAATTTACAAAATGGGCTGGGTGTACTGGCTCAGGCCTGTAATCTTAGCATTTTGGGGGGCTGAAGCAGGCAGATTGCTTGAGCCCAGGAGTTTAAGACTAGCCTAGGGCTGGGTGCAGTGGCTCACGCCTGTAATTCCAGCACTTTGGGAGGCCAAGGCGGGCAGACCACGAGGTTAGGAGATCGAGACCATCCTGGCCAACATGATGAAATTCTGTCTCTACTAAAAATATAAAAACTAGCCGAGCATGGTGGCACATGCCTGTAATCCCAGCTACTCAGGAGGCTGAGGCAGGAGAATTGCTTGAACCAGGGAATCGGAGGTTGCAATGAGCCGAGATCGTACCACTGCACTCCAGCATGGCGACAGATGGAGACTCCGTCTAAAAATAAAATAAAATAAAATAAAAATTAAAAAAAAAATAAAAAGACTACCCTGGGCAACATGGCGAAACCCTGTCTCTACCAAAAAAAGATGCAAAAATTAGCGAGGCATGGTGGCGCTTGACTGTAGTCCCAGCTACTTGGGAGGCTAAGATGGGAGGATCACTTGAACCCAGGAGGTCGAGGATGCAGTGAACTGTGATCACAACACTGCACTCCAGCCCAAGACAGTGAGATCCTGTCTCAAATACAGTGCATGGGCTTTATTTTTATTATCAATATAGAACATATTAAAAATAAAAGAATTCATACAGAAAGTATTTGGCTCAGCAATCTCTGTAACATGTATGTTATTTCAAAAGTCCCTCCAATTAAAGAAATAATAATTTGTAAGGAAGAAATAAGTCTGAAAATAAATTTTATTCATCCTTCAACATTAGGCAGTTAGACACTGAACCATTAAGCACTGATATTTTCTCTAGATTTTGTGACAGACACATAAAATTCTGGGTTTCCAGAACTATACATTAGCAATGAACACACAAAACTCACTGGTTTTTATTTGTTTGTTTTCGCTGAAGATTTAGGATGTTTTGGTATTTGAATTCTTCAAATAATCTGCAGTCAGTTGTCAGGAAATATAAAAAGAAAAATGTGGCAAGTATCTATTTTTAAATCACTGCAATTCTTCCTGGAGCATTTCCATCGAAAGCACAAATGATATAGAAATCTAAGTTAAGCACATTTGGGAGTACAGAAGAATCTCAAGCAACATAGTCTCTCATCAGCTAGATGTGTTCAGATAGGTTGGTAGAATTTTGCCTATGGCTATAAGAGCTGTGTTGCCCCAGAGAATCAATTTCAATTCTCTCTTTGGGATTCACTGGTATACAAAGTACTTTGGAGGAGTCTTTTTCTCACTAGAAATACTTTCTCTTCTTTACCTAACCTAACCTCTATCCCTTAAAAATATAAGCCATTTACCTAAATTTTTTATAAAACTTGATAGTGAAAAGAGTACAGAGACCGACATGGAAGAAACTGTATAATAAAACCATGGAGACACTTATTTTGTTATATACAATTTTAGAGTATGGAGATGTACTGTCTGATATATATGGTTCAACTTAAAGAAAATATAATTGATGCAGGGTGGACACAATGATATGTTAAAATTTGCTGAAAGACATGAGAAAAATAATATAAATGTATTTATTACAACTAAACTGTACACTTAAAAGCGGTAAAGATGGTGAATTATAAATGTATATTTTACCTCAATAAATTTTTTTGAATTTCATTATAGTTTTGTCACTGGTTGACTTCAGCTCTTCAAGTTCATGTTCAATATTACGGAGAACTTCATTTTATTCTTCTAAAAACCTGAATTTGAAAATTGTATGGGTCACAACTAAATGGCAGTGGTACTTTGCTTATTACTAAAATCAAACAAACTAAACTACAGGGTTGTTTAACATTTGTGTGGGATTTAAAGAATTCAGGCAGGGACTGGGTGCAGTGGCTGACGGCTGTAATCCCAGCACTTTGGGAGGCTGAGGTGGGCGGATTACTAGAGGTCAGGAGTTTGAGACCAGCCTGGCCAACATGGCAAAACCCCGTCTCTACCAAAACTACAAAAATTAGCTGGGTGTGGTAGTGCATGCCTGTAATCCCAGCTACTCAGGAGGCTGAAGCAGAAGAATCGCTTGACCTGGGAGACAAAGGTTGCAGTGAGCTGAGATTGCACCACTGCACTCCAGCCTGGGCAACAGAGTGAGACCCTGTCCCCACCCCCGACCCTGCCAAAAAAACAACAAAAAAAGTTCAGGCAGGATAGGGTAGGGCCTGCTGACTGGAGTTTAGTGCTACAGTAGCTGACTGTAGCCACCACAGGGGGAAACAGACCATGTGTCTTCCTGTAGGTGTGGAAGTAGGTGGGTATGTAGGGTGTAGATAGAAGGTGAGTTTCACCAGTCTCTAAGGAACTTCAACTAGAACTTTGCTATCAAGTGAAAAGTCATTCTATCATTTCATAAGCTAAGTCTCCCTATGGCTGGGCATGGTGGCTCACGTCTGTAATCCCAGCACTTTGGGAGGCCGAGGCAGGTGGATCACTCGAGGTCAAGAGTTTGAAATCAGCCTGGCCAACATGGTGAAACCCCATCTCTACTAAAAATTAAAAAATTAGCTGGGCGTGGTGGCTTGCACGTGTAGTCCCAGCTACTTGGGAGGCTGAGGTAGGAGAATCGCTGGGACCCGGGAGGCGGAGGTTGCAGTGAGCCGAGATCGCGCCACTGCACTCCAGCCTTGGAGACAGAGTGAGACTCCATCAAAAAAAAAAAAAAGGCTCCTTTCTTAGGAAAGAACTATGGAGACAACTCATTAGGTAGTCTAAGTATACAGTCTGATCTACAGAAGTGGTGCTTGAAATATGGGAGCAAAGGAACCAAGAACCGGGAATATAGAGATAACAGGATGAAAAGTCATGTACTAGTAAGGTCACTTAAGAGATATGCTGAGGTAAGTTAGACTATAGAGAGAGGCAGGGATGGAAACTGAATCTTCAGAATAGAGATGGAAGGATAGAGTTAAATAATACTATTGTGGACTGAATTGTGTCCCCCAGAATTTGCATGTTGAAGCTCTAATCTTCATGGTGAGTGTATTTGGAAAAGGGGCTTTAAGGACATAATCAGGGTTCAGTGAAGTAATAAGTGTGGGGCTGTAATCCAAAAGGAGTGATACCCGTATAAGAGGAATAAACACCAGCGATCTCTCTCCCTTTCTGTCTCCTTCTCTCTGTCTCTCTCTCTCTCTCTCTCTCTCTCTGTGTGTATGTACACATATGTACAGAGGAGGGTCCATGTGAGGACACAGGGTAAAGATAGCTATCGGCAAGCCAGGAGGAGAGCTCTCACCAGAAATCAGTTCTGACACCTTGATCTTGGACCTCCAGCCTCCAGAATTGTGAGAAAATACATTTTGGTTGCTTAAGCCATCTAGTCAGTGGTATATTGTTTTGGCCACCACATTGGACTAATACAAGTACATAATCCATGACCCTGAGCAGCTGGAGAGGAGCCAAAGAGATAATTGATTCTGATGCTGAGCTCATCTGAAGTGCTGAGCTGGGGGCTCTTACCTCTGGCTCTTCTGGTTTGTAAGGGGTAAGGTGCCTCAGGGTCATGTTAGGTGGGTTCTAATTGCCACTTCCTCAGTAATAGCATTCTTCCAACACCGACACTGAACACTTTTAGAATAAGTTTTTATTTATTGGATTTAAAGTGATGTCATGATAGATCTAAAAAATGACAATGGGTAAAGGGATGGGATTTAAAGGAAAAGCAGATATATTTTTGTAGTAGAGAGTACAGGTATATTAAAGATGTAGTATAAGAATTGAGAAAGTGTTCGTGTGACACATGGATAGAAAGTGACAGTGGAAAACCTTTATAATGAACCCCACAAGAATTAGATATTATATAGAATAACAGAAATCATTTTCTAAAGAATGGTTTCTAAATAGTCCCACTAAATGAAATTGGCACTCTAAGGAGAAAGAAAGACAATTAGTAAAGGGAATTTTTTTTTCTTTCCTCCACAGATACAAAGGAACAAAGAACTCAGAAGAGCAATTACAGAAATTCTTCCCAGAATGTCAGTTTTATGATTTACCAGAACTCATTCTGACCCTTAGAGAAAAGATTAACACCTTCTGTGATGTCAGGAATTGAGAATTCAAGGATAAATGAATACAAATTCTATGTAGAAGATGAGTGGGCAGGAAGAATAAAAACAGTAAGGTTCTTACAATCTCAAAGTCATGAGCATGATTCAAAGACATATGTACTCTCTTTTGTATATGAAGTTGACATCTTTTGGTCATTTATTAGGAGAAATATTGTTTTTCCCCTAGGATACTCTGTTCTGAGTCCTCCACATTCCCTTAGAAACATACATTTGCACGTTGTTGGATAGGAGATGTAGCCTGTGACAAGGGCAAATCAGATTTTTCCCCTGATTACCAAACAGCCTACAAAAAACACATTGGCAATTCCATATTCAAACTCACATTAGGGAGAATAACTAGTCCAGCCTAAGAGACAGAAAGTCTACTAGTAATAATATGTAGTAGGGCCAGACTAGCCAAGGTAATACTAAGCAAAAACAACAAAACTGGAGGCATCACTTTATCTGACCTCAAATTGTACTACAAGGCTATAGTAACCCAAACAGCAAGGTACTGGCATAAAAATAGACACATAGATCAAGAGAACAGAATAGAGAACCCATAAATAAAGCCATGTATCTACAGCTAACTGATCTTTGTCAAAGCTGACAAAAACATAGCCTGGGGAAAGGATACCCTATTCAATAAATGGTGTTGGGGAAATTGGATTGCCATATTCAGAAGAATGAAACTGGATCCCTATCTTTTATCATATACAAAAATCAGCTCAAGATGGATTAAAGACTTAAGTGTAAGACCTGAGAGTATAAAAATACTAGAAGGAAACCAAGGGAAAACTTGTCTGGACATTGATTAGTCTAGGCAAAGAATTCATGACTAAGACCACAAAAGCACAAGCAACGAAAAGAGACAAATAGGACTAACTCAACTAAAAGTTTCTGTACAGAAAAAGAAACAACAGAGTGAAAAGACAACCTACAGAATGGGAGAAAATATGTGCAAACTATTTGTCCAACAGGGGACTAATATCCAGAATTTACAAGCAACTCAACTCAACAAAAAAACTCAGATAACCCCATTAAAAAGTGGACAGAAGGCTGGGCGCGGTGGCTCAAGCCTGTAATCCCAGCACTTTGGGAGGCCGAGACGGGCGGATCACGAGGTCAGGAGATCGAGACCATCCTGGCTAACACGGTGAAACCCCGTCTCTACTAAAAAAATACAAAAAACTAGCCGGGCGAGGTGCCGGGCGCCTGTAGTCCCAGCTACTCCGGAGGCTGAGGCAGGAGAATGGCGTAAACCCGGGAGGCGGAGCTTGCAGTGAGCTGAGATCTGGCCACCGCACTCCAGCCTGGGCGACAGAGCGAGACTCTGTCTCAAAAAAAAAAAAAAAAAAAAAAAAAAGGGGCAGAAGATATGAATAGACATGTTTCAAAAGAGGACATACAAATGGCCAACTGGAGTATGAAAGAATGATGAATATCATTAATCATTAGAGAAACGCAAATTAAAACCACATTGAGATACCATCTCACACCAGTCAGGATGGCTATTATTAAAAAGTCAGAAAAAAAAAAAAACAAAACAAAACCAAAGAACAGATGTTGGTGAATGGAGAAAAGGAAACCTTATACACTGTTAGTGGGAATGTAAATTAATACAGCCTCTATGGAAAACGGTATGGAGAGATCTCAAAGAACAAAAAATAGAACCACCATTTGATCCAGCAATTCCATTACTGGGTGTCTACCCAAAGGAAAATAAATTATTATATCACAAAAGACACCTGCGCGCATATGTTTATTGTGACACTATTCACTATAGCAAAGATATAGAGTCAAAAACTGTGTCCATCAATGGATGATTGGATTAAGAAAATGTTACACACACACACACACACACACACACACACACACACACACAGAGAGAGAGAGAGAGAGAGAGAGAGAGAGAGAGAGAGAGAGAGAGATTCAGCCATTGAAAAGAATGAAATCATGTCTTTTGCAGCAACACAGATGGAACTGGAGGCCATTATCTCAAGTGAAATAATTCTGAAACAGTTAAAATCCATGTTCTCACTCATAAGTGGGAGCTAAATAATATGTACACATGGACGTGTAGTGTGGAATAATAGATACTGGAGACTTGAAAGAGGGTGGGGTTAGGAGGGAGGTGAGGAATGAGAAATTACTTAATGAGTACAATGTGTATATTTGAGTGACAGTTACACTAAAAGTGCAGACTTCACAACTTTACAGTATATCCATGTAACAAAACTGCACTTGTACTCCTTAAATGTATACAAAACAATATTTATCTTGTATCATTACAGGGGAATTAAAAAGAAAAATAGAAAATAGGTAATAATATAATATGTATAATTAAACATTACTATAATATTTTAGCATACCAGCTTTCCCTTCTCTAGTATAACTTTTTAATAACACAGAAACTATGTATTAATTACTATCAATACAATTTCTTTCATCTGTACAATTTGATATACATCATCATCGAAATTTCTTAGGCTTCGCCACCTAATACTTTTTTTCTTGTTATTATTCACAACTTAAATAATTATGTACATTCTATTTTCTGTGTTCCTAAAAATAAAGTGCTACCTTCTTATTAATTGGAAAGAAAAAATTGTACTGTGCTGTTTACCACTTGTACTAGGCACAGTGCCAGTAGGGCATAAAACAAAAGCAGGAAAAAAGATAGACCGTAATGTATAAGGTCTATGTTTGTATAGCTATGAAATAATGTATTTTTCTGGGAAAGGGTAAGATAAAGCAATTGTCATCAATTTCAACTTTGAGTTTTTGTGTTGAAATCGACCAGATATTGGGAATGTTGGAGATGACCCATAGTAAAATACAACATTTATCAAGGCTAGTCCGGGATTCAAGGCCAGACAAGCTTCAAACTTGATTCTGTAACATGATTTGAAAGTAGAAAGCAGTATTCAAGGGAGGGTATTTCTGATACAAGACAGTGTTCTCTTTAAGAGCAGAGCTCTAAATTAAAGTCCTTTACACCCTATAAGCATTTTGCTATTCACTTTATGTAAGCGTATATATTGTTTTCAAACTGTTCCCATGTTTTACATTACATTTGTTAAATGCAGAATGTAAGATGATATTATAGGACAGAGATTTTTGTTTTATTTACTGATGTATTTTGTGTGTTTAGAATAGAGCCTAGCACATAGTAGAAACTTAATGAATGTTTAATAAATAATTGAAGTGGATATATTTTTGTCCCAACTGAGATATAAGCTCTTCAAGGATAGATACTTGTACAAAACTAGTTTATAATCTATGTAATGTGTGATAGTATGTAAGGTGTTGCAAACACTATAGCCATCATTATTGTATGCCTCAGTTTCCCCAAAATGAAGTACAAGTCACCGCATATATATGGACACTCAATCAATACTACTTAAGGTTTTGGTGTAACATATTCCTTCAGGAATCTGATAAAAGCTATACACCTTTTCCCCCAAAGAAATGTACATTCTCATACGTTTTTGCAGACAATTTCAGGGAGTTTAGGAAACAAACCTCTGAAGCTGTCCATGTATGCCTGTTGGGTCCACAGAAGTTTATTAGAGCTTCTTAATAAGCCAAGAACACAAAAAGAAGGGCAGGACTCCAGGGCAGGATTGAGGACTATTGGCCAAAACCTAAGAACAGTAGAAGAGTGTCTTAGTATCTAGGAAACCAGGTGAGATATCCCCAGAAGGCTAATTGCATGGGCACAGGCCAGATAGCTGAAAAGAATCTGCATGGTTTGTTTTTCCCTTTTTTTCAAGAAAAAGCCACCTTGCCTTGGGTACCTGTAAACTTTTCAAAGTGCCTTTCTCTTTCAAGGGTTTATTTGTCTTGCTTTGTGGAGTAACCTCACCCTAAGTAGGAGTCTAGTTTTTTATGTTCTTTGGCACCTGACACATTCTCAGAGATTGACTAAGTATATGTGTAAAACATGTCAGAGTCTACAAGTAAAAATATGACTTGAAAAAACGATTGAAGGAATATTACTTTATTGCTATTGCTCAGTTTTATTCTTAGCAATCTGTCAATTCTAATCTGGCATGTTCTGCCCCTTCTGTGTGCATTCATCCCTATGGCTCTTTGGTAACTACTTTTTCTCTTTAAATCTTATTGTAACTCTAGTGCTTTCTCCATCTGCATGGCTGATGCAATATTTCTGATTCTGGAATGTTAAACAATGGAACATATTATTTTAGTTAGAAAGACTAGAAAATCTCTAAGTATGAAAATGTAGCTCCATATTTTGAAAGAAAATAAGGTACTCCTAACTTACATTTATCAATTTTGAGAATTTAAGTATCTCAATGGTTTACAGTATTGAAATAGAAAATGTATCATCAGAATTTAAGTATTCAATAACAATTATGATTTTTTCACCCATCAAACACCATAATTGAAAAAAGGGATGCTATCCAGTTATATAAATTAGTTGCAAACTTTTAAATATTTTGTTCAGTAGTTCTTTCACTAATTTCTCTTCTACAATGTATTAAAAGGGATTTGTGTATTTGGGAGGAAGATAATACAGGGGATAAGATCAAAGATCTTCCTGAATTCTGGTCAAAGCCAATCTGTTATTGTTACTACTTTACCAATAGAGTTTGAGACAGAATTGTATAATTAAATGAAGCCACATAATTAAATGAAGCCACAGCGATTCTTCTGATCTAAAAAGAATTTTGCAATAAATAGTACATAGCTAACATTTCTTTAATGTTGACTCCATATTTCTTTCCCCCTTACTAAGAATCTCTTCTACCTGTACTATATTGAATTTTCAACTTTTAAAAATATGCAGGGAGAAATAAATTTTGTTCTGTGGAGAAGAAAGAAATCTGGCTGTGTATTAGTCCATTCCCCATTGCTATAAAGATCTATGCGAGACTGGGTAATTTATAAAGAAAAGAGGTTTAATTGGCTCACAGTTCCACAGGCTGCACAGGAGGCATGGCTTGGGAGGCCTTAGGAAGCTTACAAGCGTGGCAGAAGGGCAAAGAGTAAGCAAGCACGTCTTCACATGGTGGCAGGAGAGAGGGAGAGAGAGAGCGAAGTGGTAAGTACTCATAACTTACATTTAAGTACATTGAAGTACACACATTCAAACAACCAGATCTTATGGGAACTCACTCACTGTCGTGAGAACAGCAGGGGAGAAATTCACCCCCACGATCCAATCACCTTCCACCAGGTCCCTCCTGCAACAATGGTGATACAATGCAACATGAGATTTGGGTGGGGACACAGAACCAAACCATATTACTATGAAAAGACCATGAATCTACTAAAATAACAGATTTGATTTCCCAGTTAACTCTGCCAGTTTTGAAAGAGTCAAAGGTAAGATCTGTGAGTTTCCTATGGGTCAAGAATGCTGTGAAGCTGTTACTTAGATCACTGTTACATTGATTTGGCAAATTGTAAAACAAATTGTTTTTATTGAAATAACACTAATGGTAAAATTTGGCATAGACTCGTGGACATATAAAAATTGTTGAGCGCATCATCATTGCATAATACAGTCATGTTTTGTATAACGACGTTTCAGTGATGGAACACATATATGACAGTGGTTCCATAAGATTATAATACAGCTGTATAATGGAGTAGGCTACATACAGCATGTAGGTTTGTGTAAGCACACTCCATGATCTTCACACAATGAGAAATTGCCTGATGACACATTTTTCAGAACATATCCCCATTTTTAAGTGATGCACGACTATATATTATAAACTCTCTCAGGAAAAAGTCTCATCTGAACTGAGTTTCAAGTGAAATTGAAGTTCTTCTGAGAAAATAGTCCATTGTTATATAATACTATGATGTCATAAATTATGGAACTCATAAGATTTCCCTCTTTGCATTTGGCTACTAGAAAGCCTAGAGCCCCCTTGTAATGATATGCATCTATAAGATGTAGTTTTGTATTAGCCTCAGTCTTAGGTTTCATTTTAGGTTCCTATTCTTATTTTGTGTTTTCCTCTTTGTGCCTATATTTAATTTATACTATCCTGTTTTATGGTTTTCATCCTATTTTCACCTTTTTGGAACAAAGCAGGTTAGAAATAAAGAAATAAGCATGGTCTGCAAATAGATTGTTAACTGGCTCTAACAGATGTCATAACAACTTTGTGTAATAGTTTAAACAATAAAAAAATTATTGTCTTACAGCTCTGTAGGTCAGTAGTCCAAAAAGCTCTCACTGGGCTAAATTCAAGATAGTTAGCAGGACTATGTACCTTTCTGTAGGCTCTAGGGGAGAATCTGTTACATTTCCTTTTCCAGCTTCTAGAGGCTTCCTATATTCCTTGGCTTGTGGTCTCTCCTTCCATCTTCAAAATTAGCACTATCACATCTAGCTGTGTTTCTGTAGTCATCTCTCTCTCTCACTACATCCTGGAAAGGTTATATACTTTTAAGTACCCTTGTGATTACTTACCCAGATAATCCAGGATAATCTCTTATTTCTTACCCTTCATCGCATCTGCAAAGTCCCTCATGCCAGGTAAGGTATCATTTTCATAGGTTCCAGGAGTTAGGATGTATACATCCTTGGGAAGCCATTATTATGCCTACCACATTAACACCAACTAGTTATTAAGAGAAGAAAAATATGTTTTTTTACAAGAGATGGTTAAATTTTTGTTTATAATAATGGTTAAATACTAAAATCTCAAAATATGTTTTCTATGGATAAAGAAGATAGTGCTTGGATTAGAGGGAGAAAACACATTCTCATAAATCTTTAATACCAAATTAAGAAGGATGTAGGAAAGGCTAGACTAAATTAATTTTTAGAAATTCTTTATTATTTTAAAATGTGGTGTTTCAGGAAATCTCAGTTTGAGAAATGGACTATCTGAGGAACTACAATATTTGGACATTTCTGCAAGGTTGGTAGAGTATATTTGCAAGAACACAATTTTCATGTAGGACCAAAAATCTTAGTATTGTAAATATTGTTTTTGGATATTTAAGATATTTTATATCTACAAAAATAATCTGTAAGAGAAAAATTACTGTTAGGAATATACACTAAACAAGGGTTGGCAAACTAGAGCTAATTGGCCAAGTCCAAGTTCAGAATATGTTTTTGCATGACCTTTAGCTAAACATGTTTTTTACATTTTAAAAAGGTTGTTAAAAAGAAAACAACAACAACAATAACACGAAAAAGTGTTAAGTGACAGAGAACATATGTGGCACACAAAGGCTGAACTATTTACATCTGACTCTTTATTTAAACACTTTGCCAATCTCTGTTGCCTAAAATACCAGTTATGCCTATCTCTGGGTTATTAGATTATGGGAGATTTTGATTTTCCTTTTTGTATTTTTGTATTTTTTCCAAGTTTTCCACACTGCTTTTATAATGAAGGAAATATAAACAACTAAAATGATTTTTAAAGAGGGCCTGAAAACTGTGCATGCTTATAGGATTTAACATTTCTTCTGCTATCTGATTTAAACATTTAATTACATAGAAAATCATTCTTTTATAGTTATTACAAAGGCAAATCTCAGTTCCACATCCATCTTGACTATCAGAGATTCTGAATTAGCCATTTCTAGATAAAGGAGGTGTTAATGCAACTGATAAGAGTAGTGGTGTGAAAGTACTATCTCAGGCAAATGGAGTCTAATTTCTTTAAGGATCCTGTGGCTAGGTACTCTAATCTCTTTATATCTTTTCCCACTTCCTGATTCTGTATCACCAATTTTTATCTCCATCAGAAATCTCTAAAGATCTGTTTGTGTTACTGACACACAGTGAAGTAGTGTTAGAATTTGTTATTGCTGATTTATGTAAATGTTTTCATTTGGTTTGCTATGCAAAAGATCTATAATAAAATCCTGATAGTTCAACTGAAATTTTTGATTGTATAAGTGTGTTTATTAGCCACATTCCCATGTCTTTCAAATAACTTTCAACTTGCAGCAGTGCTTTGTATGCAACATAATTACCTTCTCTCTATCATGCACACATTTTTAAGTTTTAAAAAAGATTTGCACAAATGTGTGCTGCCTTTTCCCAGAACTTTCCAAGGGTGTATGAATTTCCTGTAAACCAATATCTGAAATATGAAAGCAATGAGAAATTCTTTGCCAGTAAAAGCCCTGCAAAATACTATGGGGAAGAGTGTGGCCTGTAACTGAAGAAAGTAGAGTGCCGTGCAAGTATTGTCTCAAAACAATGTTTTCATTGTGGGTAACTCAAAAAGGATACTTCAAAGCATAATGCATTTAAATATTCCAAAATCTCAAAGATATGCATATCTAGATACACAAAGTGCCAGCACATAGCACTTTCCTGGAAAGTGCATGTTATTGTAGGTTGTAATTTTATAGATTCTGGTTCGGAGGTTTGGGGCGTTTTCATTTGGGAAATGGAATGAATGAATAAAGAGAATTGTAAAATGCTAAATGGTGTGCTCTTTCACTGATTCATTTCAGAGTTACTTTCTTATATAATTTCTTCATGCATCAGTGGAAGAATAGGTCCCATAGAATTTATTTTTTTAGCCAGCAAATAAAAATATTAATGCATGCATATTGGAGCATAGTCAACATTCTTTTTGTAGATCACAAAGCTATAATTGTATTTTTTTTCCATTGGGCACCAATGCTATAGTTATTTTTCTACTTTTAATTTAAAAGATTAAAAGTCATTTCCATCCAAGTGTATCTTTTTCAGATTTGAGTCAGATGCCCCACTGCTTCGATGTGTCATGCCTAGTTCTCACAATTGTTTTGCATAGTAAGTCAGTCAGGTTATATTTTGCCACAGATATATTATTGTAAATTCTAAATAATAATGAATTCCTCATGCTAGAGGTTAAAAAAAAAAAAACAACCTTTTTTTCTGATTCCTTTATTTTCCTTTCTATTTCCTCCTCCCTTCCTTCCTTCCTTCCTTCCTTCCTTCCTTCCTTCCTTCCTTCCTTCCTTCCTTCCTTCCTTCCGTCCTTCCTTCCTTCCGTCCTTCCTTCCTTCTTTCCTTCTTTTCTCTCTCTCTTTCTCTTTCTTTCTTTCTTTCTTTCTTTCTTTCTTTCTTTCTTTCTTTCTTTCTTTCTTTCTTTCTTTCTTTCTTTTCTTTATCAAAATACTCAGTTATGTAAACACACATGAGAAAATTCTAATTCAAGGCTCAATACACAGTAAACACTGAATCTTGACTCTCATGAAAGAAACTATTATAGACACTATTGCATTTTGAATTAGTCTGTCTTAGAGATCATCCATCTATTAATTGATACCTCTTTGAATACCAGATTAAATATACATTCCTGATTTAAAATAGCAGGGAGATATATAAACTTTAATATTCACTTAAACATTTATATGAACAGGTCTCCATATATGTCAGTGGACAGACTTTTTTTGTATGTGAGGGTAAGAGAACATGTAAAATCAGGAATTAATTCAATCATATCTATTACTCAATATCTGAACTTGCATTTTTAAAACAAAACATTTCTATCTGTACTGAAAAGTGAATGGAAGAACACTAAATGTTAATAGTGTTTATGTGTAGGTGGCAGGATTTGAAGATTTTTTTTCTTCTTTTTCCTTGCCTGTATTTCTAAATGGAAGACATGTTGCTATAAGAATAAGCAAAAACACAGGAACAACAATACAACAATATTTACTGAAACCATAACACCTGCATTTTAAAACACAACTGGATGGCAACAGTGTAAATATTTTCAGAATATAAGAAAAACCCAAATGTAACAATGATACCAAGTACTGATCTAGGAAGATACATTTATTTATATAACATTTGACAGAGCAGGGGAGTCCCACCCTTAGCTGAGCTATTAAATAATTCTTCCTGTGTGAGAAAATAAGAACATTTACTTATTCCAGGTACCTTACCTCCCATTTCTTACTTTGGGAAACATGGCCCACTGCAGTTTCTGCAGCATTGTTTTCCAGGTAGGCTAAAAGTTACTTCGTGCTGACTGTATTCCTAGAATATCTAGAATAATACTTCCCTTGTACCTTTAGCACTAGATGAAGCTTTTTATGTAGTTTAGAGGGTAATATGCCCAGTTAGTCACTCCTTAGGAGTAAGTTATAAGTTTAGAGAGCCCACTAAGGTACTAACCTCTTCAAGTAGTTATGCCTTAAGTAGCCTAAAAACATTCATACACCTCCTTAACCATTTCATTCACTTCCCAGGGAGAGACCTAAGCACAAGAGCGTATAAGGACAAATATATTTTATTTTATTCATTGTGCTTATAATGCCTACTACTCTCTAGGCACACATAAATATTGTACAAAAATCTGGTTTGTATAAAGTCAGCTTTGATCAAGAGAAGGTTTGTTGATAGGTTTTAAAACCCGCTTATACTTTTTTTGTTAAGATGAAGCTCCTATTTGGAAGCCTCCACTGCACAATTATGAGCTAGAAAGGGCTTGTCCTTCAGCAAGTGAAATGATTTTAAAGGTCCAGTATAAGTCCTTGATTTGAATTGAATGAAATTCTCCAAATCCCGCCAATGTGCTGCTTTGCATATCAGGAGGTTTCTTGCTGGGCTGGAAAGGAGGATCTGCATTTGAGTATTTGGTGCCAGTAAAAAATGTCACAAAGTAAGCAGAGTCTAAAGGGTTTTCTTCCAAAATAAAAATAATTACTTTCATCGCACATCACTGTTCTGATTTAGGTTCTTTTTCAAAATGCTCTTCCCCTTTTTTTTGGTCAGTAACCTAATAATATATTTGGGAGGGCAGTGAGATGTAAGTTTTCGATTTCTTATTTAATAACATCTTTATAATCTTCTTTCATCCTTAACATTTCTATACTGACTGCTGATATTTTTTCTTCTTATAACCATGTGCTTAACAAGGTCATGGCACTTTGGTTTCTTTTTGTTAGCTGCCTGTGAATGGAAATATCTGGGGCAGTTTTATGCAGTCTTCTTTGTTTTAATTGTAATGTTACTGACAAATTTTTTTTATGAAGTAACATATTACTGGTTAGAAACTCTATTTATCAATGAAGATTATTGTCTTTTTAGTGCTATAAATGTTTCAGTGTGAAACTGCTGTGCACTTTGATTTCTAGCATAAGTGATTGATTAACAAGGGTTTAGACTAAACAAACTCTTCTGAAAATGAATTGCTCTTACAAAAGGCAACATTCGCTGAACCTGGAATTCAGAAAAAACTCCAATTAAAGACATTTCCTTCCTTTTATTTTTCCTAAAGGTAAAAAAATAACCTGTCCAGGTTTTGTCACCTTGAATGGGTTTTAATGAAGGAGGTAGCATCATAGAATGGGAGAAAAACATTAAAAGACAGAAGAGTTTGTTTCTGGTCTAAGCCTTACGATTGTAATAGCCCTAGGTCATCTTACACAATAATCGCTTAGTATCTAGACCTCAACTTGCACATCTGTAAAATAGGGAAGCCAATATTAGATTTTCCTATCTCGAGAGGTTAGGCATAGTTATTCAGAGGCTTCTTGTGTAATTGTTCTTATATTTTCCTGATTTGGGAGAATTTCCAGTTTTCATCTAATTTTATTTATAATTAACGTTCATGAACCTCAATCTAACCTCTCAATTCAGTGGGAAATAAACTTAGTCAAATTAGCTTTAAATGTTTAATCTTTTGGCCTTCTGCACATATAAGCTACTCATAGTAGCTCACTCATATTGGCTGTTAAGATTTAGTACAACCAATGTGCCACAGTCTATTTGCACAAGCAGTTAGCCGAAATCAATGTCAGTGGAGCCAATAATACATTGCCACACCCCTTAGCAAGTTTCTACAAGATGTTATAATGACCAGCATTTTGATCAATTTCCTAAGAAGTAAAACAAAACAAAAACCACAATTTCATTTTAGGGCAGATTCAGTGTCTAGAAAGATTAGCTTCTAGGATAACAAGTTCATAATGAAACCCTTAGACTACCATGTAGTCTAGGCCAGTGGTTTCCAAACATAGCTGGTCATTAAAATCACTTGGAAAGTTTAAAAATCAGAAAGATTCCCAGACTCTGTCCCCAGGGATTCTGGATCAGTAGATGTGGTGTGGAGTGTGAAAATTCATACTTCTAAAAACTGTGCAGGAAATTCTGAGAATCAACCAAATCTGAGATGCACTAGTCTAAGTTAATCCTGAGATGCATGATGACAGGGATTTGTCCTCAGTTTTGTGTTCTTTAGAGACAATTGAGTACTTAATTCAGGTTTTTACAGTATAAATGCATCCTCCATTGTGGATCTATATTGTGAATATAAATGGTATCTCATTGTCAGAGACTAAATCTTACATTTAGGAAAGTAATTCTCAAACTTTAGTGTGCTTACGAATCACTTAGGGAGCTTGTTGAAAATTTGAATATGGTCCTCACTCCCAGAGATTTGGATTCACTTAGTTTGGGATGGGTACCCAGCACTCTGCATTTTTAACAAGTACCACAAATGATTCTGATACAGATGATCTAGGGATTCACACTTTGAAAAACACTGGCTTATGTAGTAGGCTTTTAGTAACCTAAATATGTTGCCATTACTATATGTAATCATAATTTCAAATTAATAATTCAGATGAATATACACATTCTCACAAAGAGACAATAACCTGTTCCAAATGTTTTATACTTTATTCAAGTCCTTTTAAATATGAATCAGAATTAAATGGGACTCTTTGGACTTATATAGGACAAAGTTGAAAAGTGCTAATGAATTATGTTTTTTCTATCTTTAGCTTTGGATAGTTAAGCCTAATTTTGGAAAAGTAGAAATGGATCAGTAAAGATTATGTATATGATTATTTGGCTCATTGGAACAAAATAAAATACTTGGATTGTCTCCTGAACATATCACTATGAACTAATTATACCTCCTAGATCACCAGAATATTAACTGAAGCTGGATCAACAATTCTTATAGCCTAGTCTTTCTTCTGCTTTGGCGTGTTAATAACTAAAATACAACACATTTTTCTGTCAGTCCTGTTTCATCTTTCATATGATTTTTGTTAATAGTCTATTGTCAGGCTAAGTTGTGGGTGTTGCCAGGTATAAATCATAATGCAATGTTCAAAGAAGAAAATGAAAATCACCTGAAAGTCCATTACCTAGAGAGGACACTATGAATATTTGGTGAACTTAATCTCTCTTTCCACTTCTCTCTCTCCCTCTCTCTCTATAACATATATATGTTTATAAATGTTATATATATATAAAACATGGTATACATATACGTTCATATATATAGAACATATATACACAAACATGCATCTATGTTATATATATGTATCCCAGAACTAATATAACCTTATATACAGAGCTTAAGCATTAAATCATATGTGCTTTCTCATACCATTAAATGTTTTCTACAGCATCATTTTCAGAGTTCCATTTTAATGGTAATATACAACCATGGAATAAATAGAAGATTAAGCCCACAAGTAGATTAGACACATTTATTTATGTTTCTTTAATATTCAAAGTTTCTACCTCAAAAGACTTAAATGAGTTAATACATACTTGGCACTTAGGACAGTCTGAGGTATAGCAAGTGCTCAATTAATGTTTATTATAATTCAAAGTGATTGCTTGGGCCCAAGCAGTGGAGGGGGAAGATGGGAAGGCGAGGGAGGGAAGAGAATGGGCAATGACTACTAATGGTTATGGAGTTTCTTTATTAGTGGAGGAAAATGTTCTAAAATTGATTGTGGTGATGATTGCACAGCTCTATGAGCATGCTTAACACCATTGGTTTGTACATTTTAAATGGGTGCATTGTATGATATGTGAATTACACCTCAATAAAGCTGTTAATAATATATAGGTATATTGAATAAATGACACTATTCATCTGAATATTTCAAAAACATTATAAAAACCATTTATTTGAATATAGGAAATACTGATATTCCTTCTTTTGTATTCTTTACAAATAAACTTTGAGTAAATTCCTCAAAAATGTATTGTTGGTCTTTCTATGTTAGCAAAAGTTACTAATGCCTTAGATAAGCAGATGCCATTACATTTCTCCTGGTTTGTCCCATTAAAGCAGCAAAGTTGAATATTAATGAGTATAGAGAATTATGTTGTCATGCATGTTAGTCTGGAAAACATAAATTCATCTCATAAAAAAGTCAAAGGATCAAATAAGGTTTTTACTGTTAGTTGGAAACAAAGTGTCATTGGTCTCCTGATTTAAAGGGCACTCAACTATGATTAGCTACTTTAAAAACTCAAAGGAAAGAAAGAAAGAAAAATAATTACAGTTAAAGTGAAGTTATTATTAACCTTTATTTCAGTAAAGTCTTTCTCATAGCCCATGGCACCAAATAAAATTAAATATAGAAAAGTTTCATAATTCACAATGACCTTCTCAGTGTTAAGACATTTTAAAATAAAAAAAACCCACGTTACGGAAAGCATACTTCAAAATTATTAGATGTAATATTTTTATAACCAAAAGCATTTAAATTTGAAGAACTGAACAACTAGATGACTGGATACTATTTATGGATTTAAAAAGATTTAGTCTCTCTCATAAGTACACATTCTTCCTCTTTAAGCCACCTGTTCTCTCTCAGAATTGGTTTTGTTAAAAATAATCTCAAGATTCCAACTATTTTCTATTCCAAGGAAACTACATCAAGAACAAAGTTGGATATTTGTCTTAATTATTGGTAAAGATTCAGAACAGGTTTATGAACAGACAGTTCACTAATTTGTTATAGTCTTTCTCATAACATTTTTTAAAATCGTCTGGAAAATATTATAATAGACTGCCAAAAATAAAACCAAACAACTGACCTAAGTTCAGTGAAATGCTTGAAATATATATTACCTGAAACTTTAGCATAACGAGTTCCTTAATTAGGGAAGACCTAATTTAAGTCATGTGGCTAAGTATGTGAATTACTGCATGTTTACATTCATTTAGCTAGAAACTTCAATTATCAATTAAAAGTCCAAATTAAAAGTGTACTCCCACTTCTACCACAGCTAAAATATTTCTAAGTAAGTATTCATGGAATACTTTTGTTATATGCTGGACACATTTATTCACAGTTATTCATTTCCCTAAATAAAAATTCAAGTAAATGAATAACACTAAAAAGGATAATTGCTTAAAAATGTGGTATTGTCTAACAACCAACTAACAGTCTCTGATTACAAGCATTCTTTTTAAACATATTATATTTACTTTTAAATATATCTAATATGTTTCTATGTGTAACCTTTATTTAGCCTCATTATTGTAAGTTACCATTAGAATGGAACTCTGAAATGTTTACAAAGAATGATAATGTATGTGGGAAAATATGTAAGATATGGAATGTGGGAGAAAAAAAGGAAGGGGAATACAACGGTATATAGAGAATTAGCTTTAAACTTCTCAGGTTTCCCAATTTTCTACAATAAGCATATACTCTTTTTATAAACAGGAAACATAATATTTATTTGTTGTCTGTTTGTTTGTTTGTTTTTAGATAGGGTTTCACTCTGTCACTCAGGCTGTGTGTAGCAGCACAGCTAATTTTTTAATTTTGGAGAGACAGAAGTCTCACTGTGTTGCCCTGGCTGGTCTCAAACTCCTAAACCAAGGGATCCTTCCACCGTGACCTCCCACATTGCTGGGATTACAGGTATGAGCCACCAGGCCCAGCAGGAAACGTATTTATTTAAAGGAGCTCTAGTCAGTAACCACAATTACAGTAGAACAATTAGAAGACGCATGTATTTTGTTTTACTTATGGCTCCATGAAAGTATAATTTATTATTTCAGCATTTCACATCATAGAACCTGACTCAGAAAATACATTCATTATTTACCCTTTTATATGTTAATGATGATAATCAAGGCAGAAGTCACTTATGAAATACATTTTAGCTTTTAGTGCTGCAGGTTAAAAAGAAGCAAGATTTTTTGCATGGTGCAGTTAATAGCTGAAACCATCAACATCAATATGTTATTGGCTAAATAACCAAGCAAGAATTAGGTCTATCATCATTTAGTCAAGATGCTCATGACGTTTAATATTTTATCATATATAAAACATTTATCTACAACTAAAAGATGAGAGAATTTGCATAGCTACACCTTAAACATTCTGCCTCCCGTTGACTGAAATATCTTTATTGTACATTTCATTCTACCTTACGGTTTTAAAAAATCTAATTGACCATCTGTTTTCTTACATTTATAATACTTACACTTTTTCCTTATATGACAATATCTGGAAGATACAGTACTTATTTCGTTTTTTAATTCCTTTTGCTGATGAAACTTGCTGGTATACGTCATGATGAAACAGGAAATTTTCCTTGTCCCCTTTCATGGGACTCACGACAGGGATGCCTCGCTTACTCTGCCTGCAGCTCTCAACCCCTCACGGGAGGGTGAGCATGCAAGTGAATGGGTGCAGGAGCTGGAGCGAACACTTTTGGGTGCTGGCAGGAGTAAAACTCTGCGCTGCCCCCCTCTAGGGAGGTGCCTGTGACCCCCGACGCCTCAGAGCGCATGTGTTACAGTGTTCTTTTAGTTTTGCTGTCCATAGATGGCTTAAGTGTTCAACAGCTCAGCGGACCCTCTGCCTTTTAGCGAGGGCAGAGGGTCAGTGTGACAGCTTTCTGTATCCCGAGCTCTTGTCTGGTGTCCAGGAAAAGTCAGGTCACATGAAGGATAATAAATGCCGGGGGGATTTTATTGCTGATGGAAGTGGTTCTCAGCGGGATGGGAAGCTGTAAAGGAGATGGAGTGGGAAGGTATTCGTCCCCTGAAGTCCAGCCATCTCCGGTCATACTCTTCTCCGAAGTCTCGCCGTCAAGCTGTCCCTCTGAGGTCAAGCTGCTTCTCTCCAATGTCAAGCCACAGTCTCCGACGTCCAGCTGCTTCTCCTCTTTTCCCCTTCTCTGCTCTCTACTAGTGGAGCCTGGGGTTTTTATGGGTACAGGATGGGGGGTGGGGTGGGCCATGGGAGGTTTTGGAAAAGGCAATATTCAAGCAGGAAAACAAGAATGCATGTTCTCACTTTGGGCCATGGTTCCAGGCTCGAGGGTGGGGCTTCTGCAAGGGCCCTACTCTTTTCTGCCTAGAATTTTTCTGCCTCCTGTCCCTATCAATAATATAATATATAATAATACAATAATTATTGTAATATGATAACACCTTCACTCTGGTAATGTCTAGCATTTTTGACAGTTAACATTTCAGTTTCAGAAAAAACAGACTGGCTTACTCAATTGTGGCATTATATTTATTTAGCCATAAAAAAGTCTATCTGGGGCTTACCATGAGCAGTTTGGAGTTGCCTGTGTATCTAGATATTTTAAACTATGTTTCCTAGATCATACCTAGGAAACAGGGAAACAGTCAGTGGAATCAAGTAAATCACTATGAAAATAATACTAATTTTCCTTCACACCTCTGTATGTTTTATTTAATAAATTATGAGTAAAGCCTGTTAAATTATTAATCTGGAAAATAATTAAATCAACAGTAATTTTTAACAACAGCAAATAGAAATAAAACAAAGTTTAAAAGTTCGTCAGTAAAAAGAACAAATTTTGGAGCAACACATTACAAATGGACAGGATTTAGGATGTTTCTAGTTACTTTTAGATCTACACATGCATTAGTTATTTTCTAAATTCAATCTTTGTTTACGTGCACCCTCCAGGATCATGAAATGTGAAAAAGTGAAAGTAGGATTCTGTGTATATAAAATTGTTTTTCATACTCAGATTCTGTGAATTAGGTGGGGTGAGGATAACACTCTTCGGAAACTGTGTTAACAACTTATTAATTTGAGTAGTACATGACCTCAACAATAATGAAGTTAATGACTCTCTATACTTATTTGATCACTTACTGTAGTTCTCTTTTCATAATATTTATGTGCTTCCTAGATATAAATTAGTTTCCTGGTTTCTGGTTATTAATAAATAATTATTTGATACTTGATATTTAGTATTATATACATGCATATTAATTTTAGCCTATGATAGCACTTGCTAGTATACTAAACTTACTCTGGCTTTCAACAGAAGTATTTATGTGAAAATCTGTACTGCAAAAATAGACATGATTCACAGAAGAGTATTTAACCTTATGGAGATGACAAAGACTCTCTTTAATAAACCTTTAATAACTCCAGGTGAGATTACATATAGATGTGATGAATAATTCAATAACTGTTATTTAATAGATACAGATGGTATCTAATCCTATCTTGGGATATTAGAGGGATAAAACATGGGTGGGAGTGAATGTTGAAGACTTGGAAAACTGTCAATATCTTCAAGGCAATTAAAATAAAATTGGAGAGAATGATAAATTAGTGATACAAGATAGAACGAAATTAAGTGACAAACTGTGTGGTACAGATAGAGATGGGTTTATGATGAAGCTAATGAAGCTTAAGATTCAGGAAATCCTTACTAGAATGGGTCCCTCAAAAGACCCTAATGGGACTGTGTTAATTGCTATGGCTTCCATGACAAAGCAACACAGACTGGTTGTATTGCCCCACAATTTTGGAGGCTGGAAGTCCAAGATAAAGAGGTCAGCAGGGTTGGTTTTTGTCTAAGGTCTCGCTCCTTGGCTTGTAGATAGTCATCTTTTCTGTGTGTCTTCACATGATTTTCCCTCTGTGTGTGGCTGTGTCCTAATATCCTATTCTCACAAGGACATTAATCACATTGGATTAGGGTACACCCTAATGCACAACAGAGCACTAGTGATATATTTTCATCATCACAAGGTTTTGCAAAATTTGTAAAACTAAGATTGTTGTGGTTTGGCTGTGACCCACCAAAATATCATCTTGAATTCCCATGTGTTGTGGGAAGGTCCCAGTGGGAGGTAATTGAATCATGGGGGCCGGTCTTTCCCATGCTGTTCTCATGATAGTGAATAAGTCATACAAGATCTGATGGTTTTCTAAGGGGGAGTTCCCCTGCACAAGTTCTCTTTTTGCCTGCTGCCATTCATGTAAGACGTGACTTGCTCCTCCTTGTCTTCCACCATGATTGTGAGACCTCCCCAGCCATGTTGAACTGTGAGTCCATTAAACCTCTTTTCTTCCCAGTCTTGGGTATATCTTTATCAGCAGCATGAACATGAACTAATACAGTAAATTGGTACCAGTAGAGTGTAGCACTGTTGAAAAGATACCTAAAAATGTGGAAGTGACTTTGGAACTGGATAACAGGCAGAGGTTGGAACAGTCTAGAGGGCTCAGAAGAAGAAAGGAAAATGCAGGAAAGTTTGGAACTCCCCAGAGACTTGTTGAATGGCTTTGACCAAAATGCTGATAATGATATGGACAATGAAATCCAGGCTGAGTGGTCCTAGATGGAGATGAGGAACTTGGTGGGAACTGGAGCAAAGGTGACTCTTTTTATGTTTTAGCAGAGACTGGTGGCATTTTGCCCCTGCCCTAGGGATTTGTGAAACTTTGAACTTGAGAAAGATGATTTAGGGTATCTGTTGGAAAAAATTTCTAAGCAGCAAAGCATTCAAGAGGTGACTTAGGTGATGTTAAGTCATTCAGTTTTATAAGGGAAGCAGAGCATAAAAGTCCAGGAAATTTACAGCCTCACAATGCAATAGAAAAGAAAAACTGATTTTCTGAGGAGAAATTCAAGTCAGCTGCAGAAATTTGCATAAGTAATGAGGAGCAGAATGTTAATTCCTAAGGCAATGGGGAAAATGCCTCCAGGGTATGTCAGAGGTCTTCATGACAGCTCCGCCCATCACAGGTCCAGAGGCCTAGGAGGAAAAAATGGTTTCATGGGTTGGACCCAGGGTCCCCATGCTGTGTGCAGCCTAGGGACTTGGTACCCTGCATCCCAGATGCTCCAGCCATGGCTAAAAGGGGTTAATGTAGAGCTCAGGCCATGGCTTCAGAGGGTGCAAGCCCCAAGCCTTAGCAGCTTCCATGTGGTGTTGAACCTGCAAGTGCACAGAAGTCGAGAATGGGGGTTTGGCCACCTCTGCTTAGATTTTAGAGGATGTATGGAAACTCCTGGATGCCCAGATAGAAGTTTGCTGCAGGAGTAGGGACCTCATGGAGGACCTCTGCTAGGGCAGTGTAGAAGGGAAATGTGGGGTCAGAGCCCCCACACAAAATCCCTACTGGAACACAACCTAGTGGAGCTATGAGAGGAGGGCCACCATTTTCCGGACCCCAGAATGGTAGATCCACTGATAGCTTGCATGATGCTCCTGAAAAAGCCACAGACACTCAACACCAGCTGGGGAAAGCAGCTGGGAGGAAGGCTGTACCCTGCAAAGCCACAGGGGTGGAGCTGCCCAAGACCATGGGAACCCGCCTCTTGCATCAGCATGACCTGGATGTGACATGGAGTCAAAGGAGATCATTTTGGGGCTTTAAGATTTGATGGCCCTGCCAGATTTCCAACTTGCATGGGGCCTGTGGCCCCTTTGCTCTGGCCAATTTCTCCTATTTGGAATGGCTGTATTTATTGAATGTCTATATCCTCACTGTATCTAGGAAGTAACTAACTTGCTTTTGATTTTACAGGCTCATAGGTGGAAGGGACTTGCCTTGTCTCAGTTGAGACTTTGGGCAGTGGACTTCTGAGTTAATACTGAAATGAGTTAAGACTTTGGGGGACTGTTGGGAAGGCATGATTGGTTTTGAAATGTGAGGACATGAGATTTAGGAGGGGCCAGGGGCATAATAATATGGTTTGGCTGTGTCCCCACCCAAATATCATCTTAAATTCCCAAGTGTTGTGGGAGGCACCCAGTGGGAGGTAATTGAATCATGGGGGCAGGTCTTTCCCGTGCTGTTCTTGTGATAGTGAATAAGTCTCAGGAGATCTGATGGTTTTATAAGGGGGAGTTCTCCTGCACAAGCTCTCTTTTTGGCTGCTGCCATTCATTGCCTTCCACCGTTATTGTGAAGTCTCCCCAGCCATGTGGAGCTGTGAGTCCATTAAACCTCGTTTTTTTCCAAGTCTTGGGTATTTCTTTATCACCAGCGTGAAAACAGACTAATGCAAATATATTTTTAACCAATATCTCTTTTTAATTTTCTCCCCACCCACTCTTCCTTGCTTAGAATGGGACTCAACTGACAACAGGCACATTAGCGATCTGGCTCAGAAGAAGTTCAGTTGGAAATTACTTAGTCTGACTTCAGTGGGATATATTTGTGTGATCCACAGTCACATTCATGTATAGTTATTACTACCTGCCCCAGAGTAGGAGTGGCTTCCACAAATACTCCTACCACCTTCTGTGCGTACAACATGAAGATGAAGACCTGGAGTCACATTGTGATATGAACAACAGCTACAGCTTCCAGCACTGGAAATATGAAGATAGTAGAGGAAAAGCAAGATCTGAAATGTGCAAAGCTAAAAACCCATCTATGCAAAAGTCTTCCCATCATTAAATGTATAAAATTATAAAAAGAGGATTAAGTTCTCCTGAGTCTACTCAAATGTTCTCTACAGTTAGTATTACACTTAATAATGTGATTATAAAAGAACTGTTTAAACATTTTTTATGGAAAAATATGAAATATAATTTATGCAAATTTATGTGATTGTAGGGCAGAGATTTATAGCAGTATGACAAACAATAAATGTGTTTATTATGCAGTCATGTTTTATTCTTACTTATTAATAATAGTAGAAAAAGCACCAATTTTGATCAACTATCCAAGGTCTTTTTTTGAATTTTAGCATCTATTGTATTGTCATTTATTCTGTTGATATGATGTATCTCATTGCTTGATTTGCATATGTTGAATTATCTTTGCATTCCAGGGATAAATCCCACTTGGTCAAGATGAATGATCTTTTTCACATACTGCTGAATTTGGCTTGCTGTATTTTGTTGAGGATTTTTGCATCAATATTCATCAGAGATATTGACCTGCAGTTTTCTTTCTTTGATATGTCTTTGGTTTTGGTATGAGGATAATAATGGCCTCATAGAATAAGTTTGAAAGTATTCCTTCCTTCTCTATTTTTTGGAATAGTTTGAGTAGAATTGATACTAGTTCTTTTTTATGTGTTTGGTAGATTTCAGCAGTGAAGCCATTGAGTTTCAGGCTTTACTTGAACAATTTTTATTACAACTTTGATCTTGTTATTTCTTATTTGTCTGTTCAGCTTTTGAATTTCCTCATGGTTCAATCTTGGTAGACTGTATGTGTCTAGGAATTTGTCTATTTCTTCTATATTTTCCAATTTAATAGCATGCAGTTGCTCATAGTAGCCACTAATATTCCTTCGAATTTCTGTGTATCAGATGTAATATCTCCTTTTTCATCTGTGATTTTATTGATTTGGATCATCTCTGTTTTTTTCTTAGTCTGGCTAAAGAATTGTCAATTTTGTTTATCTTTTCAGAAAACAAACTTTATATTTTATTGATATTTTGTATTGTTTTCTTCATTTCATAATTATTTATTTGTGCTTTGATGTTTATTATTTCATGTCTTCACTAATTTTGGATTTGGTTTATTCTTGCTTTTCTAGTTCTTTAAGATGCACCATTAGGTTTGTTTTTGAAGCTTTTCTTCTTTTTTGATGTAAGCACTTACAACTACAAACTTCCCCCTTAGTATTGCTTTCACTGTATCCCATAGGTGTTGGTATATTATGTTTCCATTATCATTTGTTTCAAGAAATTTTTCCATTTTCTTCTCAATTTCTTCATCGACCCACTGGTCATTCAGGAGCATATTATTTAATTTCCATGTGCTTGTATACCTTCCAAAATTTCTCTTGTTATTGATTTGTAGTTTTATTCCATTGTGTTCAGAGAAGATGCTTGATGTAATCTCATTTTTTGAATGATTTAAGACTTGTTTTGTGACCTAATATATGATCTATCCTTGAGAATGATCCATGTGCTGAGGACAAAAATATGTGCTCAGCAACCATTGGATGCAATGTTCTGTAAATATCTATTAGATCCATTTGGTCTCTAGTGCAGATTAAGTTGGATGTTTCTTTGTTGACTTTCTGTCTGGAAGATCTATTAAATGCTGAAAGTGGAGTGCTGAATTCTCCAGCTACTATTGTATTGTGGTCTATCTCTCTCTTTAGCTCTAATACTATTTGCTTTACATATCTGTATGCTCCAGTGTTGGGTGCACATATATTTATAATTGTTATATCCTCTCACTGAATTGACCCTTTTATTACTATTATATAATGACCTTATTTGGACTTGGGCTTTTGGGTTGATGATGGAATGAGTTAAGACTTTAGGGGACTGTTGGGAAGGCAGGATTGTGTTTTGAAATGTGAGGACGTGAGATTTGGGAGAGGTCAGTGTTGAAATAATATGGTTGGCTTTGTCCTCACACAAATCTCACTTTGAATTGTAGTTCCCATGTCTAGTGGGAGAGACCCAGAGTCCCCACTGGTGCACTGCCTAGTGAACTTGTGAAAAGAGGGCCAATGCCCTCCTCACACTAGAATGGTAGATCCACTGACAGCATTTTATGTTGTCAGTGTTTGGGGTTTTGGCCATTCTAATAGGTAATGTAGTGGTATCTCAGTGCTGTTACAATTTGCATTTTTCTGATGACATACTATATTGAAATATTTTCACATGCTTACTTGTTATCTGTTTATCTTTTTGTTGAGGTATATGTTCAGGTCTTTTACCCATTTTTAATCAGGCTTTTAATTTCTTATTCTTGAATTTTAAGAGTTCTTTATATATTTTGAATATATTCTTATCGGGTGTGTCTTTTGAAAATATTTTCCTCCTATCTGTAGTTTGTCTTTTCATTCTCTTGGCTTTGTCTTTTGCAGAGCATAAGTTTTTAATTTTAATGAAGTCTAGCTTATTAATTTTTTGTTTCATGGATCATGCCTTTGATGTATCTAAAAAGTTGTCATCATATCCAAGGTTATCTAGTTTTTCTCCTAAGTGATCTTCTAGGAGTTCTAAGCTTTACATTTTACATTTAGCTCTATGATCCATTTGAGTTAATGTTTGTGAAGGGCACAAGGTCTGGGTCTAAATTCACCTTTTTGCATATAGATATCCAGTTGTTTCATCACCATTTGTTGAAAAGACTGTCTTTTCTTAATTGTATTGCTTTTGCTACTTTGTCAAAAATCAGGTGATTATATTTATGTGGGTCAGTTCCTGGGTTCTTTATTCTGTTCCTTTGATTTATTTGTCCATTCTTTCACTACGACGACACTGTTTTTATTACTGTAGCTTTATAGTAAGTCTCAAAGTCGGGTAGTGTCAGACCCCTGATTGTTTCCTTCTTCAATATTGGGATGGCTATTCTAAGGTTTATATGGAAAAGCTATCACAGTATATGACCTCCCAATGTAAACTTTAGAATAAGTTTGTCAATATCCACAAAATATCTTGATGACATTTTGACTCGTATAGCATTGAATATATAGATTGAGTTGGAAAGAACTGGCATCTTGACAATATTGAGTCTTCCTACTTATGAAAATAAAATAGCTCTCAATTTTTAAGGTTCTTCTTTGATATCTTTCATGAGATTTTTGTAGTTTTCTTCTTACAGATCTCGTACATATTTTGTTAGGTTTATATGAAGTATTTATTTTTTAGGGATGCTAATGTAAGTGGCAATGTGTTTGTAATTTCAAATTTCTCTTGTTCATTGTTTGTATGCAGAAAAGTGATTGACTTTTCTGTGTTATCCTCATATCCTGTAGCATTGCTAAAATTGGTTATTAGTTCCAGGTTTTTTTATGATTCAGATTTTCTACACAGATGATCATGTTGTCTGTGAACAAAAACAATTTTATTTCTTCCATCACTATCTGCATATATTTTCTTTTCTTTTCTTGTTTTGTTGTGTTAGCTTTGACTTTCTGCATGATATTGAAAAGCAGTGGTAAGGGAGAAAATCCTTGTCTTATTCATTATCTTAGTTGGAAAGCTTAACGTTTCTCACCAATAAGTACGATCATAGCTGAGGATTTTTGTAGAGGTTGCTTACAAAGTTGAGTATGTCCCCATTCCCATTTGTAGTTTGTTGAAGGCTTTTATCATTAATGGGCATTGAACTTTGTCAGATGTTTCTTCTGCATCTATACATATTATCATTTTATTTTTCTTTTTCAATCTGTTGATGCTGTGTAGTAAATTAATTGATTTTTAAATGTCAAGCTGACCTTTTATACCTGGGACAAATCCCACTTGTTTGTGGCATATGTAGTTTTACAAGTTGTTAGAATCACTTCTTAGTATTTTATTGAGCCTTTCTGTATCTGTGTTTATGAGAGATATTTGTTTATAGTTTTCTTGTAATGTCTTTGTCTGATTTTAGTATTCAGTTAGTTTTGACAACATAGAAAAAGTTAGGAATATTCCCTCTGCTTTCATCTTTTGAGGTAGATTGTAGAGAATTTATATATATATATAATTTATATATATTACATATATATAATTTGTATATGTATGTAAAATGCTTGGTAGAATTCACCAGTGAACTCATCTAGGCCTGGTGCTGTTTCGAATGGTTTTTAATTATCGATTAAATTTCTTTAACAGATAAAAGCCTATTCATATTGTCTTTTCTTGTTTGTGTGAGTTTTGGCAGATTGTGTCTTTCAAGGAATTGTTCCACTTTATCTAGGTAATCAAATCATAATACTCCTTTATTATCCTTTTGTTGTTCAGGAGATCTGCAGTAATGTCTCCTCTTTCATTTATAATATTTGTAATTTGTATCTTTTTTCTTAGCCTGGCTATGGGCTTATTGATGTTATTGATCTTTTCAATGAGCCAGTTTTTGATTTTGTTGATTTTCTCTGTTGATTTCCTGTTTTCAATTTCATTAATTTCGGATCTAATTTTTAATTTTTCTTTACTTCTGCATATGTTGGATTTAATTAGCTCTTCTTTTTCTAGTTTCCTGTGATGGAAACATAGATGATTGGTTTTATATCTTTCTGTTTTCCTAATATGTGCATTCAGTGCTATAGATTTATCTATAAACACTGCTTTCACAATATCCTACAAATTTTGGCAAATTGTATTTCCATTTTCAATTAGTTCAAACTATTTTAAAATTTGTTTGAGATTTCTTCTTTGATTCATGTCTTATTTAGAAGTGCATTGTTTAATCTCCAATATTTTGGAATTTTTCAGCTTCCATTTTGTTACTGATTTGTATTTCCAGTGTGGTCTGAGAACAGACATTACATAATTTCAATTCTTTTACATTTGTTATGTTTTATGGCCAGAATATGGTCTATCTTGATGAATGTGTCATGTGAGCTTGAGAAGAATTTGTACTATGCTGATGTTAAATGAAGTGATCTATAGATGTCAATTATATCCTGTTCATTGATGGTGTTATTTATCATTATGAAATGCCCCTATTTATCCTTGAAAACTTTCCCTGCTCTGAAGTCTACTGTGTCCAAAATTAAAATAGTTACCCTCTTGAGACTTGAAAAATGAGAAGAAAAAAACCGCTACTCCCACTTCCTTTTGATTAGTGTTAAAAAGTTATATCTTTCCCTCAAATTTTATTTATTTTTATTTTTTTCTGGTACTTTGTAGGACATTTGATCCCTCTATTTACTTTCAATATAAATGTGTCTTTAATATTTAAGGTGGTTTTCTTAGAGATAATGTATAGTTGAATGTTGTTTGTGATCCACTCTGACAATCTCTTTTAATTGGTATATTTAGGCCATTGACAGTTAAGATAGTTGTTGATATAGTTGGACTGATATCTGCCATTTTTGTTACTGTTTTTTATTTGTTGCCCTTGTTTCCTGTTTTTGTCTTCCGTAATGTTTCTGCTTTTGTGTTTTTTATTGAACATGTTATATAATTCTACTTTCTTTCCTGTATTAGCATGTAAATTCCTATGTATTTGTTTTGGTGGTTGCCCAGAGTTTGCAATATACATTTACCACTAATCCAAGTCAACCTTCAAATATCAATATCCCAATTCACAGGTAGCAATAGTATCATAATAAAAAATATTTCCAATTCCTCTCTACTGTTCCTTGTGTTATTTTTGTAATTTATTTTACTTACAATAAGCATATGTAAACATATATATCCTATATATATTGAGTACATTGTTTCTATTATTATTTTGAACAAACTATCTGTTAGGTCAATTTAAACAAGGTTATTTAGCCTTCATTTATTTATTCTGTGACACTTTTCTTGCTTTATGTAGATTTGAGTTTCTGACATGTATCGTTTATCTTTTCTCTGGAGAACTTTTAACATGTTTTGAAAGATAGGTTTACTGGCAAAGTCTTTCAGCTTTTATTTATCAAAGAAGTCTTTATTTCTCTGTCAGTTTTGAAGGATAACTGCACAGCATACAAGATTCTAGGTTGATGTTTTTGTCTCTCAACATTTTGAATATTTCACTCCATTCTGGTCTTGCTTGCATACTGTATTAGTACTTTCTCACACTGTTATTAAGAAATACTTGAGACTCAGTAATTTATAAAGGAAAGAGGTTTAATTCACTCACAGTTTTGCATTGCTGGGGAGGCCTCGGGAAACTTACAATCATGGTGTAGGGCAAAGGAGGAAAGAGTGAGTGCAAGCAGGGAAAATAGCAGATGCTCATAAAACAATCAGATTTCATGAGAACTCACTCATTATCATGAGAACTGCATGGGGGAAACCACCCCTATGATTCAGATACCTCTGCCTGGTCCTGCCCTTGACACGTGGGGATTATGGAGTTTACAATTCAAGGTGAGATTTGGATGGGGACAAAGAGGCAAACCATATATCCCACCCCTGGACGCTCCCAAATCTCCTGTTTTGAAATTTGCTGCCTTTCTAACAGTCCCTTAAAGTCTTAATTATTTCAGCATTCACTCAAAAGTCCACAGTCCAAGGTCTCATCCATGACAAGTCAAGTCCTCTGAATTCTAGGCAGAGGTTCCCAAACCTTGATTCTTGACTTCTGTGAACTCACAGGCCCAACACCATGTGTAAGTCACCAAGGCTTGGGCCTTGCCTGCTCTAGAAGTAATGGCTTGAACTCTATTTTGGCCCCCTTTAGCAACAGCTGGAATGCAGGACACCAAGTCTTGAGACTACACAAAGTAGCAAGGCTCTGGGACCTGCCCATGAAACCATTTTTTCATCCTAGGCCTCAGGGCCTGTGATGGGAGGGGCTGCCATGAAGACCTCTGACATGTCCTGGAGACATTTTCCCCATTATCTTGGAAATTAACATTTTGCTGTCATTACTTATGCAGATTTCTGAAGCCTGCTTGAATTTCTCCTCAGTAAATGGGTTTTTTTTATCACATCATCAGGCTGCAAATTTTCCAAATTTTTATGCTCTGCTTCCCTTTAAAACATAAGTTCCAATTCCAAGCCATATCTTTGTGAATCCATAAAACTAAATGCTTTTACGAGCACCCAAGCCGTATCTTGAATGCTTTGCTGCTTACAAATTTCTTTCACCAGATACCCTAAATCATCTCTCTCAAGTTCAAAGTTCCACAGACCTGTAGGGCAGGGACAAAATGCCATCAGTCTCTTTGCTAAAGCACAGCAAGAGTCACCTTTATTCCAGTTCCCAACAAGTTCCTCGTCTCCATCAGAGACAACCTTAGCCTGGATTCCATTGTCAATATCTCTATCAGCATTTTGGTCAAGGCCATTCAACGGGTGTCTAGGAAGTTCCAAACTTTCCCACATCTTCCTGTCTTCTTCTCAGCCTTCCAAACTGTTCCAACCTTGGCCTGTTACTCAGTTCCAAATTTGCTTCTACATTTTCAGGTATTTTTACAGCAACTAAAATTGGTACCACTTCCAATACCAATTTACTGTATTAGTCTGCTGTCACACTGCTATAAAGAAATATGTGAGACTCAACAATTTATAAAGAAGAGAGGTTTAATTGACTCACAGTTTGGCATTGCTGGGGAGGCTTCAGGAAACTTACAATCATGGCAAAAGGCAAAGGAGAAGCAGGCACCTTCTACACAGGGCAGCAAGACAGAGTGAGTACACTTATAAAACGATCAGATCTTTTGAGAACTCACTATCATTAGAACAGCATGGGGAAAACCACACCCATGATCCAATTACCTCCACTCGATCCTGCCCTTGACACATAGGGATTATGGGGATTATAATCCAAGGCGAGACTGGGTGGGGACACAGAACCAAACCATATCACATACTTTCTATAAAGAACTCAGGTATAATTCTTGTATCTGCTTCTCTGTAAAGTGTTTTTCCCTCTGACTCCTTTCAAGATTTTTTTTCATGATCTTCTGTACTTTTGAAATTTGGATATAATCTGCCTTGGTATAGTGATTTTTGGTATTTTATCCTGCTTTCTGTTCTCTGAGCTTCCAGCATCTGTGGTTTGATGTCTGACATTAATTTTGGGCAAAATTCTCAGTCATTGCTTCAGATATTTCTTCCGTTCCTTTCTCTTTTTCTGGTATTCCTATTATTTGTATGCTATCTCTTTTGTAGTTTCCCATAATTCTTGGATAGCCTGTTGTGTTTTGTTTTTCACTATGGTTTCTTTTTGTTTTTCAATTTTAAAAGTTTCTATTACCATATATTCAAGTTCAGAGACTCATTCCTCAGCCACATCCAGTTTACTAATGAGCCCATCAAAACCATTCTTTATTCCTGATACAATGTCTTTACTCTGTATCATTTCTTCTTGATTATTTCGTATAGTTTCCACCTCTCTGCTGATATTACTTATCTTTTCTTGCATGTTGTCTACTTTTTGCCCTAAAGCCCTTAGCATATTAATCATAGTTTAAAAAATTTCTGGTCTGATCATTGCAACTTCTCTACCAATCAAATTTTGTTACTGGCTCTGGCTCATCAAACTGTTTTTTTTGTTTGTTTGTTTGTTTTGTCTTGTTTTGCTGTTTAGTATGTGTATTAGTCTGTTTTCATACTGCTGATAAAGACACACCTGAGACTGGGCAATTTACAAAAGAAAGAGGTTTAATGGATTCACAGTTCCACCTGGCAGGGGAGGCCTCACAATCATGGCAGAAGATGAAAGGTATGTCTCACATGATGGCAAACAAGGGAAGAATGACAGCCAAGTGAAAGGAGTTTTCCCTTATATAACCATCAGATCTCCTGAGACTTATTCACTACCATGATAACAGTATAACAGAAACTGCCCCCCATGATTCAATTCTCTCCCACTGGGTGCCTCCCACAATATGAGGGAATTATGAGAGCTGCAAGTCAAGATGAGATTTGGGTGGAGACACAGCCAAACCATATCAATATACCTTTTAATTTTTTGTTAAAAGGTGGACATGATGTAATGGGTAATAGGGAATTCTATAAATAGGCCATTTGTAATGTATTTGTAAGATGTGAAGGGAGGGAAAGCGTTTTATAGTCCTGTTTTTAGGTCTTACTGTTTCAATGTTCCTGTAGCCCTGGGCTGTGAACTTCACCAGTGCTTGTCAGTTTTTCCTTTCTTAAGTGGGATAGGACGACTGGAGCGGGCAGGAGTTGTACATTTCCCTTCCCCTAGGTGGAAAGCTGGAGGGGGCTAGAGTTTGGTATTTCCCTTCTCTCAGGTTTGTTAGGGTCTGTTAAAACTCTGGCAGGCTAGCCTCTGGTTAAATAATTTCTCCTGAGGGCAGGCTTTATTAAGAAGAATCTAATGTATTTCCCTCTGCCTGCTGGAAGCAGGAAGGGATTTTTCTTTGATATACGCTGTGAAGATCTAGTAGAGCCCCTGGAGGTGAAACTAACCAAAGTGTGAAGGTCCCTCATGACTGGATCCTGATGAAGTTTTTATCTCTTAGGCTTGTTTACTGAGCCTCCAGCAATGTTTTCCATTATTGTTTAGAGTTTTCTACCCTGCAGAACTTTCTGCTGTTGGATTTCTGCTCAGTAAGTTGGGATTCTTGGTATCTACTTGTACGTGTCTCCAATTTTTGAGGTAACATTTCTTTGACAGATTTAAGAAGAGTTATTAATTTTTCAGTTTATTTAACTTTTTAATTTTTTTATTTTTTGAGACTGAGTCTCACTGTCACCTAGGTTGGAATGCAGTGTCATGATCTTGGCTCACTGCAACTTCTGCCTACTCAGTTCAAGCAATTCCCCTGCCTCAGCTTCCTGAGTAGCTGGGACTACAGGTGCCTGCCATCATGCCCAGCTAATTTTTGTATTTTCAGTAGAGATGGGGTTTCACCATGTTGGCCAGGCTGGTCTCCAACTCCTGACCTCAAGTAATCTGCCCGCCTTGGCCTCTCAAACCACTGGGATTACAGGCCTGAGCCACTGCGCACAGCCTGTTTAACTTTTTACTTTTAAAATGGAGAGAAGACTTCCAAGTTCCTTACATGTCCGACAGGAAACTGGAAGTCTTGGAGACATATCATTTTCATATCTGACATTTGCTTCCAATAGACAAAGCAGAATATCTCCATCAAATTTATTGGAGACAAAATAGGTGCTTCTTGTTGCAAATTCTACTGCCATTATTGCAAGTGTGGGTTAGTTATTCAGGGGGTTGCTAGTTATTAAGTGGATTATTTTTAAAGTACATTTGGCCTACTCTTGCTCTCAACCTTTCTTGCCCTTCCACCTTCTGTGATAGGATGATTCAGCAAGAAGGTCTTCACTAAATTCTGGCACTATGTTCTCATACTTCCCAGCCTCCAGAATCATGAATGAGCTTTTATTGCTTATATATGTCTGTGGTATTCTCTTATAGCAGCACAAAATGAACCAAGACAAAACTGGCATTGAGAAGTAGGGCTTCTGTTATAATAAATATCCATAAATGTGGAAGCAGCTTTGGAACTGTGTCATGAACAGAGGCTGGAAGAATTTGGAGGAACAGGCTAGAAAACGTATAGGTTGCTATGAATGGAGTGCTAAGGGCAATTCTGGTGAGAGCTCAGAGGAGAGAGCACTGTAGGAAAGTGTGAAATCTCTTGGAGATTACTTAAGTCATTGTCATCAGAATACTGGTAGGAATATGAACAGTAATGATCATTCTGATGAGGTATCAGGTGGAAATGAAGAACAAGGTATTGGAAACTGGAGGAAAGGCGGTCCTTCTTACAACGGCTTGCCCAAGGGCTTTATAAAAGGTGGAATTTAAGAGTAATGAACTAGAATATCTGGCGGAAGAAATTTTTAAGCAAAATATTTAAAAAGATGTGTGGCCATTTTAACCACATATAGGAAGCTATAAATAGAGAAAAATTACTTAAAGATGAAACTTATAATTAAAAGAGAATTAAAATGAAAAGATTTAGAAAATTCTCAGCCTAGCCATGTAAGAAATGAAAAGACACATTTAGAAGAACAAACCAAGGGTGTGGCCAAGCAACCCTTTGCTAAAGAGACTACTAAAGATAGAAGACAGCCAGGTGCTATTTATCAAGACAATGGTAGAAAGACCCTGAAGGCATTTCAGAGATCTTTGTGTAGGCTGCTCCTCCCATTATAGTTTCAGAACAGGGCTGTGAATCAGGGCAAGGTATCCAGAAAGTGGCCCATGGGACTTCAGCATGCACTGCTTAAGACCACCTCATGATTCTGCTCCCCACATTCTGGCACACTGCTTCTTGGTCACCTCACCTGTGGCTCAAGCAGGCCCAGGTGCACCTCATGTTGTTGCTCTGGAGGGTGAAAGTGGTGTTGATGGCCGTGGCGGCCACTGCCATGATGCTGGCTGCAGTTGGGGAGGCACGACTTGGACTGCACACTCCATGGAGCTGGCAGGAGCTAGGAACAGGCAGAAGCCAAGCCCCCGTCCAAGTTGGAGAAGAAGGAGCTTCACCATCCCTGGTGCAGCTGCAGCCTCACAGCAGCAGCTGTGCACTCAGGCATCTCTGCATTCTTGGGGGCCCATGAAACCCTGCTATCCCTGCAGGCTCAGAAGTGCCTGCTCCTGCTGCATGGCCTCTCCCCACTCGTGGAACCCACTTTGATTTCAGAGCAAAGTTGTGGCCAAGCCTGGGTGCTGTCACCACCCAGCTGGGTGTGTGCACACTTGGGGCAGCACTGACATACCAGCCCCCTGCTGCCTTGGCCCTCTCTAGACTTTAGGTGCCAACGAGCACAGTTGGGAGGATGGTGGGGGTGGTAAGGGTGTCTCTGGGCAGGCCTTCAGGCATCCCTTAGCACGAACAGCCTGGGCACTGTGCACACCATGGACAGCAGGTTAGTGATGGCAGGAGGCAGGCTCCTGGGCAGAAAGGGGTGGGTTCCCTGGTGAAACTCCACCTTCAGGCCTGGGACAGCCTAATACCTGGGGGCCAAGTTGCCAGTTCTGAGGACTGGAGCGAGAACTTATGGTGCTTTTTCTGGCCACCCCATGGCTATTCATGGACCAATCAGCACATACTTCTTCCTCGTTGAAGTCCATAAAAACCCTGGACTCAGGCAGACTCAGGCAGATGACAGGACCACCCGCCTGTGGAGAGGAGCTACCCCCTGTGGGTTTCCTCTCTGCTGAGAGCTGAACAAACATCTGGATGACCTGCCTGTGCAGAGGAGCTACCAACTGTGGTTCCGTGGTTCTCCTCTCTGCTGAGAGCTGAACACTCTTCAGGATGACCTGCCTGGAGAGAGGAGGTACCTATTGCAGGTCAGCTCTGAGCTGTTTTGTCACTCAATAAAGCACCTCTTCACCTTGCTCACCCTCCACTTGTCTGCATATCTCATTTTTCCTGGATGCAGGACAAGAACTCAGGGCCCGCTGTATAGCAGAGCTGAAAGAGCCATAACACAAACAGGGCTGAAATTCACCCCTTGCTCACCATGTTGAGGGTGACAAGAAGGAGAGAAGACAGAAGGAGAGAAGAGCTGCAGCCCTTCAGGAAGCCCAAACCTAGGAGCTCCCCAAGCCAAGGCTGTGATAGTCTCTTTGGGGATCTGTGGTTTCTGGCATCTCCAAGCTTCTGGGTGCCACTGTGTTCCTTGATGCCAGCTGTGGAAGCTACTTGCGGTACACCTGATCCAGCTGCAGCCTTGCAGGGAGCTGGTGCCTGTGCCAGCACCTGAAGCTTCCCACCCCACTGTAACTGGCATGCCTTTCTGTGTAAAGTGGCTGGACCCTACGCTCACTCGCTCACACACTCCTTGATGCTTTGCTCACCCTTGGCAGGTGTGGGATCCAGGCCGGTGTCATGAACTGAGAGTAGTCTGGCAGGCTGAGTGGGAAGAATGAGCCCAGCATGCCAGAGCAAAACTCAGGCAAAGGCACCACTGGCCACAGAGGTTTCCAGCTGGAAAAGCAACACCCCAAGGATCCCGTAACAGTGTGAGCCTTGGCAGTGGTCATGTGGTGCTGACTCTGCAGACACAGAATACATGAGCTATGAGGCCATGGTGACCTTCAACTAGATTTCAAAAGGTGTATTGGGCAGCATGGGGGCCCAGGAAGAAACTTGTCACAGGGGCAGAGCCACTACAGAGAGCCCCCACTAAGGCAGTGCCTAGTAGAGCTCTGAAAATTAGGCCACTTCAGAGAGTCCCTACTAGAGTAATGCCTAGTAGAGCTGTTGGAGTAAGTCCACCATCAAGACCCCAGAACCATAGAGTTACCAGAGTGCAATACCAGCCTGAGAGCTGCCGGCATGCAACTCCAACCCAAGGGATCTGAAGCATGAACTGAGCCCAGTAAAGCCATAGGGGCAGGGCTGCCAGAGGCCTTGGGGGCCCAACCTCTACCCCAGTGTGCCCAGGATGCTGAACATGGAGTAAAATGAAGTTATTCTCCTGCTTTAAGACCTAATGTTGTTTTCTCTGTTGAGTTTTGGACTTACTTGGGACCAGTTACCCTTTTCTTCTTGCTTATTTCTCCCTTTTGGAATGGGAATGTCTAGCCTATGACAGTCCCACCATTGTGTATTAGAAGCAGATGATCTGTTTTGATTTCATAGAGTCACAACTGGAGAGAAATTTGCCTCAGTGTGAATCATACCTTGTGTTCATGCATATCTGATTTAGATGAGACTCTGGACTTTGGACTTTTGAGTTGATGCTGGAATGAGTTAAGGCTCTGGGGCTATTGGGGTGGAGTTAATGCATTTTCATATGAGAAAGATATGCACTTTAGGGGCCAGAGGTAAAATGCTATGGTCTGACTGTGTCTCCCAATGTTGATGTGTTGGAAACTCAATCCCCAATGCAATAGTTTTAGGAGGTGGGACATTCGAGAGGTAATTAGGTCATGAGGAAATGGGTTTGTTATTGTGAGTGGGCAGTTATAAAAATGAGTTTGGCCCTTTCTTATTCTTTCACTCTTACCCTCCCACCTTCTGCCATGAGATGATGAAGCATGAAGTCCTTCACCAGATGTCAGTGTCATACTCTTAGACTTGCTAGTCTCCAGAATCATGAGCCAAATAAACTTCTTTTCCCTATCTTTTTTTAAAGACAGTCTCACTGTTGCCCAGGCTGGAGTGCAGTGGCATAATCATAGCTCACTGCAGCCTTGAACTGCTGGGCTGAAACAATCCTTCCATCTCAGCCTCCTGAGTAACTGAGACTATGGGCACACATCACCATGCCTGAATAATTTATTTATTTTTTACTTTTTTTTGTAGAGATGGGGTCTTACTTTGCTTCTCAGGCTGGTCTCTCAAACTCCTGGCTTTAAGTAGTACCCTTGCTTTGGCCTTCTAAAGTGCTGGGATTTACAGGCATGAGTCATCATGCCTGGTATAAACTTCCAATGTTTATAAATTACTCAGGCTATGGAATTCTGTTATAGCAGTACAAAACAGAGCAAGACAAAACCAAAATGAGGGTCGATGTCATATTTCTGAAAGTCTATGCCATGCTCCTCAAAGCATTCATATAATAATTACATGCTGGTAACATTTGTCTCTGTAGACAAATATTTTTGGTTCTATTATTAGACAATAAGAACTATAAAATCCCATGTTTGGTTTTTTTTGTTTTTTTTTTTTTTTGAGACAGAGTCTCGCTCTGTTGCTCAGGCTGGAGTGCAGTGGCCGGATCTCAGCTCACTGCAAGCTCCGCCTCCCAGGTTTACGCCATTCTCCTGCCTCAGCCTCCCAAGTAGCTGGGACTACAGGCGTCCGCCACCTCACCCGGCTAGTTTTTTTTTTTTTTTTTTTTTTTTTTTTTTTTTTTGTATTTTTTAGTAGAGAAGGGGTTTCACCGTGTTAGCCAGGATGGTCTCGATCTCCTGACCTCGTGATCCGCCCATCTCGGCCCCCCAAAGTGCTGGGATTACAGGCTTGAGCCACCGCGCCTGGCCAAATCCCATGTTTTCAATTTACATTTGAGTCCAAGAAGATGTGCACTAAATTTAGGGCTCAATTGCAACTAAATCAACCTTAAACTCTTAGCAAAATTCAATTTTTACTAACAAATGGCATTTGATTTTTACATATGCTTTAATATTTGTCAATTTATATAATTTTAATGAATGGTGATACTGTCAATTTAAAATAAGCAAAAATATACATCTTTTAATAATTTCAGATTTTTAATTTTTTTAATTTAAGTACTGGGACACATGTGCAGAATGTGCCGGTTTGCTACATAGGTATACATATGCCATGGTGATTTGCTGCACCCTATCAACCCATCATCTAGATTTTCAGTAAAAATAGTATGCAGATAAGAATGTAGAAAATAGAATTTGGAAAAATTATAAATGAAAATATAAATGTTTATTTTCAAGTGCTTTTGCTCATATTAAAAAATTCAGTATTTGAAATTTAAAGGTTTCTGCTTATTTTAGAGTTATTCCAAAATAACTAGGAATGTCATGGTTCTAGTAATTTTTTTTTTTTTTTTTTTTTTTTTTTTTTTTGACTAGCAGGACAAATGTGTCTAAAGAAGGGTTAAGCTTGTTTGTTGATGTGGAATTGTCAGTAATGTGTTTAGGGTGGAAATGTATTTCAATTTTTTGGTGCCTTTCCTTGAAAACTATGGAGTCTTCAGAGGCGTTTTCCCTAAGGGTCATACCATGTAGCTATCTTAACAGGAAAAGAACTTTGTAACTAAGTACTTCTGATGCCTAAGGAATTAGTACACTTATACTAGTACCTTTCTATAAGGTTTAATTTTCCATTTCACAGTAACCAGTTTTATGTCATATGAGGAACAAATGCAGGGTCATTATTTCTTTTTAGATTTGAGACAACTATCTGTACTATTTAAGTAAAAAGTAAACTGTGTGCTCCAGAGTGACTGTCAATATTGACTAAATTGACAGAACAATTACTCAACTTTCTATTTCATTTGCCTTTGTACACATAGCCACAAATCAACTGGTTCAGTTAACTTACTCTGAGGAATTAATTTCCTTTGAAAAACTAACTTTTTAGCACGGTAAAATTTAATAATAAAGTAGAAATCTTCACAGTGGGCAAACTTTGAAAATAAGTATAAAATTAAATCTGGTACTCAGATACTTGATATAAATTATGGTTGTATTCATTTTAACCATTGCAACGACTCAAGCAGATTTATTCATTCAACAAGTATTCATTGAGACCTAATATGTGCTTTTCACAGTGCTAGATCTGGGGATACAATAAAAAATATCATGTGTCAGCCTTCAACAAATTCATAGTCCAATGGGAAAATCAGACACAGAAAGAGATAATTATACAACAATATGGTAAGTACAGTGACGAGGTTGCATAAAATAGTGTTTCGAGAAAATTAATGTAGTGGCACCATGTAAAGTGCACTTGAGTTAAGAATATCACATTAGTAATATAAAGTAAGTATTATTACTATTTCTTTTTTATGTATAAGGAAACTTCAGAGGCTCAGAGAGATTCAGTCACAGCCTGGGATCACTGAGCTTACACATTCATGTGTTTATTCATTGATACATTCGTTCATCAGAAATGATTCTGTAAGCCACAAACAGAGCAGTGATCAAACCAAACTGGATCCTTTCCTTGTGGATCTTATAAGAAATTCAAAAGTGCTCTGAGAATTCAGAGAAGAAGAAGATAATGCTACTTATTTGAAATTTTAGAAGGTGCAATTATACATTAAGAGGCAGAGCTAACAGGCTGGACTCATCCCACTTGTCTGAAAGGTAGTTCTTCTATGTTCTGCCAGCCAGGCTATGGAGTATGGGGTGGGCTTTCATGATGTTTATACATATATGGGCCTGCAGCATTTACTGAATTATATTGTCTGAGTGGAATTTAAAATACATCATGGCTGTATAAACAGTGTGATGAATAATATTAAAAAGTTAATTCTAATTAAAATTCTAGGGGTAACTAATTAGCATATGAAATGTCTTTAACTGAAGCAACACTTGGGGCTAATTAGCAGGTGAGGTATCTTAAATGAATACATCAACTTAGGGTTGGCCATTTTGCACTGGAATGTTAAAAATATTTTTTGATTGGAAAAAAATAACAATATTTTAGATATGTGATTGTCTGTGAATAGTACAAGAGGACCAACCTCATTGGTATGAATAAGGTGTTGGAAATCTGCAAGCCCAATCAGAAGTCTTGTGTCATAGGTACAAAAGTCCAGAACTGAAACTTACTGGTCTTGCATCTTCTCTTCATTGAAAATCTTGCCCCTTGATAGGATGGCACGCTTCCACATTCTGCCATTTAGGTGAAAGAATATAATTGCATTTGTTTTAAAGTAAGCTTTTTATGCAAGGTGGACTTAAGGATAGAAAGAGGGGCCTATTTTATCTATAAACAGGTTGTGAAGAAATGTGAGTACCTTTGTTGGAATTTGGTTTGAGGATTGTTTTCTCCTCATAACCAGGTGTTTAGGGTTAAGGACAGGTAGCCTCTATTTGTGTTTTAGTTACTGGTGAATACTAATTTTTATCAGAAAGACATGACATTCACAGAATCACAAAAATAGCTGAAGCCCGTTTGTTGTGGTGAAGAATTCATTGCCAACTGGGAACCAGAATCTACAATTCCCCAAATATCAAATTATCCATTATCAGAATGTTGACGGTCAGTGGGAAGGAAGGAGTTTATGTTCTTGAGGAAGATTAGTCAGCTAATGGGCATATGGTTTCTATCCTCTAGAGAAAGTTAGAACAGAGCAAGAATACTTTGCGTTTATTCCTGAATGCTTCACAAAGATGGTAAGGGTTCATTATTTCAATCAGCCAATACTTACTCTTTTCTTATTATTCAACCTTGATTACATACTGAAATTGACTTTATAGGGACCCCTGTCTTAGTCTATTTTGTATTGCTATAATAGAATACCTCAAATTAGGTATTTTTTTCATCAATGAAAATATTTTTTAAAACTTTTTATAGAGATGTGGTCTCACAATGTTGCCCAGGCTAGTCTTGGACTCCTGACTTCAAGCCATCTTCCTGCCTCAGCCTCCCAAAGTATTTGGATTACAGGCATGAGCTAACTGCACCCAGCCATGTGATTTGTAAATGATAAAAGTGTATTTGACTCATGGTTCTGGAAGATGGAGAGTCCATGGCACCAACATCTGGTGACGGCCTTCCTGCTGCATCATCCCATAGTGGAAGGTGGAAGGGCAAGAGAGCATGAGAGCAAAAGAGCAAGAGGGAGCTAAACTCACTTTTGTTATAAGCCCAATCTAGAGATAAAGAAACTCATTTCTATGATAATAACAATCATCCATTTATGAGGGTGGAACCCTTATGACTTAATTACCTCTTATTAATTCCCACCTCCCACCACTGTTACTTTGGAGATTAAGTTTCCAACATATGAAGTTTGGTGAACACATTCAAACCATGTCAGACCTCTAACTTCTAACTGGCTGTAGATCTTGATGAAGACATTTCACAGCATCACACTCAGTTTTACTAGTGGTTTCCAAATTTCTCTCTCCTATCATTTGTTTTGCAATTTAACCTTTTCTTTTTACATCACAGTTCTGGAAGTTGTATAACCCTAGACTCAGGCTAATAAGTAATTGTGACACTGCTTTAACATACATAACCATTATTTCATTCAGGAAGTTACCTTTCCCTTCAGTCTATCTGAGGAATAGCCCTGGCTGCTCATTACTTCCTCCTTATGCTAGTCTCATCACTTTTTGGAGGATTTTATCAAAGAGATTATAAACAGACCACACTTGATGACTAGTTGAATATTGGGAGTCATTTTGAAAGAGCAGTTAAATATAGTGCCTAGGCTTCAAACTTAGGATTCCTGATGCATATTAGTACCATTAATAAAAATGAAACTGGAAATAGGGCCTGGCATAGCAGTCATCTAGAGTAAGTGAGACTGTATCTTATAGATATTATTTGCAAGTTACTGGACTAGAAGTGAGAACAAACTTCCTGGAAACATACTGCTTAATGGGTTCAGGAACTAAGGCTGCCAAAATTAACATTACTTTACTATTTCAGGAAATTATTGCCTAGGAAAATAAAGTTGAATAAAGGTTTTTATCTGAACAATAAGCTGATCAGTTAGCTGCCATTCTCAAGGCAAGAAGTTACTCATCAGGGTAAATATCACCATTCTCAGGATGGTAGATCACTCAATGGGCAAACTGCTTGCTTATCAAATGATTACTCATCAGGACACTTCAAAATTCTTGCTTTGCTACATTGACCAATCTAAAAATGTGTGTTACAACTTTTTTTCAATTCCAGGCAGATCCCTTCTTTGAAAGACCTTCCGTAAGACAAAACCCAAAACTGTATAAATATCTGCCCTTTCCCTTCCCCTTCCAAGACACTACTAAAAGTCTATCAAGGTGGTGTTTTCTCTTAATATAACACAGAATACATTCCACTTTGTCAGATCAACAAGATATTTTGGTGGTCTTTTTAGGGGTCAGCAGTCATAGATGTGATAATTAAAGCTATGAAAATAAATTTGTTTTTTTAGGAATACACATAGCATGAGAATATAAAATGGCCTAGGAGAATGCACACAAAAAGTGAAAGGAGGAAGATGAGCCAAAGAAGACTATATAAAAAAAAGAGAAAAACAGGATATTATAATAATTTAGAGCTAAGAAATGAGAGAGAACTTCTTTATTGGTAGGGTGATCATAATCATCATGCATGAAAGGTTTAGAATAATGAGAATTAAAAGGAGACTACAAAATTTGTTTAAAGGAAGTTTAGGAAACTTCAAAGAGAACAGTTAGGCATGGAGTGGATCTTTGGTTATTAAATGTGGCCAATGGGTCTATACTAAATCTAAAAGAATTTAACTGAGAAAAGAAAGTGAAAATACATTATCATAGTTGAAAGAATCCCTTAAATCAAATTTGGCTTACTGAAGCTCCCATTGGACTGGAGATATTCAAGGTAGTAGAGAAATGATATAATGGTCCAAATGATTTAAACCAGACTTCAGCAAAGTTTTTCTGTAAAGGGCCCTTCTGTTTCTGTCACAACTACTCAACTCTGCCATCATAAAGCCAAGGAGGTAGCTAATACATAAATGAGGGTGGGAGGATGTGTTCCAATAGCACTTTATTTAAAAATCAGTTGGCAGACTAGGTTTGACACATGGACTGCAGTTGAAAGACCACTGATTTAGACTAAGAAAGTGTCATGAAACAAAAGAAGTCTTTTGCAATCCAGATAGTCAAGATAGTTGTCGATATTAAATACATTAACTGGACTTGAGCAACTATTCACAGTGTTTATAAAGAATGCCTGAAATTGCAGCTTCTGAAGACAGCTCTTCATTTTTCCCTAAAGAAAAATATTACAGAGCTGAAGCTGGCATATGATCTGTACGCATCTTGATCACCATACTGGATTATCCTACACTGAAATAAATAAGTCTTTGTGTGACGCCACATTTTGCATAAAATTTATGCTTCCTAAATTAATAGCTTTTGTCAACTTAGAATTTTAATCAATGCATGCTACTTTGTTATTCAAATCTCCTGAAAACTAGAATAGAAAAAATTAAGATAGTTAATACAAATTAACAAGATACTTAAGTTAATCCGTTGAGTACTTCCACATACACGTTTAGACTTAAATAATATTAGTGCCCTAAAAGAAGTTTGGATAGTGTTATTCTCAATAGGGAAATAAATGAGGGAAAAAAGATATTGCAATAGGTGTGGCTTGTGAAGCTCAACTATAGAAGTTTTAAAAACTTACTTTGTAATGCATTTTAACTTTAATTATCTATGAATCACACAAGTTTCATAAACTAGATGCTTGCAAATAATGTGTTTTGGGGGTCAATATTATTGTCAAAGTGGAACTAAATAGTGATATTTAGTAGTAAAGTTATAACAAAGTACTATATGCATTATAAACTAAATAACAAATCTATTTTTAAGATTAACAAGTCTACAAAAGGTGAGGTGTCTATATAGCTTTTTAATGTTATTTAATCATGTTTAATCGTGAATATGCACAAACATAGCATTGCATGTGCATTTTATTTACTATAGATTACACTGTTTTGATTATTTAATCACTTTCCCGTTTCTTTAAATTTTATTTTTAATTGATGCATAATAATTATACATATTCATTGGGCACAATGTGATATTTCAATACATGTATACACTGCATAATGATCAAATCAGGATAATTAGCATATCCATAATCTCAAACATTATTTTGACTTAGAATTAAGAAAAAACAAAACTTAAAATGTACTACATTGTAGCATATAGGCCAAGTGCTTTATATTGCAACATTATATTTTGTTTTCACAACAAATCTTATAAATATTATTATTATTGTCATACTACAGGTAAGAAAAGTAAAGCACAAAATGATTATTAAACTTTGTAATAGTAATGGAGTTCATAAATGGCAGAACTGGGACTTGACACAGTTCTCTCTGACTTGGGATCCCAATCACTTAACTACCCTAATATTTCATCTCTGAAGAAAACTATTAGAGGTAGTGCTAGGAAGTGCAACAATACAACTCATTAAGTAGTAAGTGTCTAGTACATGCCAGGTTCTAGTCCCACACTGGATATGCCAGATTTCCTATGGAAGATTTTTTTTTTTTTTTTTGACAGAGTCTCCTTGTGCCACCCAGGTTGGAATGCAGTGACATGAACATGACTCACTGCAGCCTCAACCTCCTGGGTTCGAGTGATCTTCCCATCTCAACCTCCCAAGTAGCTGGGACCACAGGTGCACGCCACCACAGTTTGAGTAATTTTTACATTTTATTATTGTTACTTTTATTTTTTTTCTATTAAATAGAAATGGGGTCTCACTATGTTGCCCAGGCTGATGTTGAACTCCTGGCCTCAAGCGATCCTCCTGCCTCAGCCTCCCAAAATGCTGGGATTATAGGTGTGAGCCACTGCACCTGGCCTGTATCTTTTTTTTTTTTTTTTGGCGGGGGGGGGGGAATTCTTTTACCATTCAATAAAAGTTAAAATATGATTAAATATATAAACACTGAACATTTCAAGATCCTTTTGTGAATATAAGTTATTAATATAAAGTGCTTTACCTCAAACTTATCACCAGCTGAGTGATTTCAACAGGACAGCATGGGATAGATCAGAAATACGTGAGAAGTCCTTCTTTGTGAACTAGACTGTGAATTCTTTATGAGAAGGAAAACTAGGATGTTCCTCACCTTTGTATCTGTAATGTCAAATACAAGTCCTATCACAAAACAGAAAATGCTAGATGTCCAGGGGAACCAGTCTCTGCCCAGTCACTTATCATTTGTGTAGCCTTGGGCCAATATATCCTGTTTTATTATTTGTAAAATATGGTTTTCCGCCAGGTAATTGTAAAATCTGAAAAATATATATATATTTTTTCTGTTATGAAGCTTCCCATCTAATGTATGGAAGACAGAAACAATAATACTTACCCTGTCTTGTTCACAGAATTGGTGTAAAGGTCAAATGATATACTCTACATATATTGTACATTATAAAATTCTCCACAAAAATTAGTATTTTAATTTTGATCATGTATGATAATTGTATCTCAATTATTCTTGAATTATTGCTGTTGGCTATTCAGAGTTTCTATGATATGTTATGAAATGCTCACAAATATAAAGTTGTTGTCATCCATCTATTAGTCTGGATTATATTGGTTGCAAGAGAAATCCAACTCCCACTAGCTTAAGAGGGAGAAGTGAATATATTAAATGCATATAGAGTAGCTCTCCTAATCAAAAAAGGAAAAAAAAAAAAAGCTGTAAGGACAGGGCAGCTACAGGAATGTCAAGTATGCAAAATACGATTTCAATCCCATGGGTTTTTTTTTTTTTTTTTTTTCTCCCTTTCTCCCTTTCTCCCTCTTCTACCCACTATTGGTTGCTTTCAGTGTTAGTTTCTTCCTTTCAGTCTTCTCCACTTTGTGGAGAAAATGGCCTCTGACACCCATAGAGTCATATTCTTATAGTTCTTTGACATCCCTACAATTCCATCACCAGAGGGAAGAGAGAGGCTTCCCTACCACATTCAGCTGAATAATCCTGAGGAAGACCTCAGATCAGTCTGGCTTGTTCATCCATGGGCCCATCAGTGGGATCATACAGCTGGGTTGCTACGATGGTCTCAGCCTAGGTCACAGGCTCACTTCTTTTTATAAGATATGGGGCTGGGAGAATATCCTGAGCATGACAAAAACAGTAACTACCACAATACCATAGCTTCATTTGCTTAATGCTATATCTATTACAATACAAATTTATTGATAAGATAACAAAGATCCTCTCTGTTTCTCTTATTCTATGGTAATACTTGCAAGCTGAGTCGGCTACATAATTTGCAAGGCCTAGTAAAAAATGAAAATATGAGACTCATTGTTCAAAAAGAAGAAAATGTGTAGTTTGGGGTATTAAAATATAAATCATTTTTAAAAAAATATTTCATGAATATTGGGGGGGCGGAGCAAGATGGCCGAATAGGAACAGCTCCAGTCTCCAACTCCCAGCACGAGCGACACAGAAGACCAGTGATTTCTGCATTTTCAACTGAGGTACTGGGTTCATCTCACTGGGGAGTGCCGGACGATCGGTGCTGGTCAGCTGCTGCAGCCCGACCAGCGAGAGCTGAAGCAGGGCGAGGCATTGCCTCACCTGGGAAGCGCAAGGGGGAAGGGAATCCCTTTTCCTAGCCAGGGGAACTGAGACACACAACACCTGGAAAATCGGGTAACTCCCACCCCAATACTGCGCTTTAAGCAAACAGGCACACCAGGAGATCATATCCCACACCTGGCTGGGAGGGTCCCACACCCACGGAGCCTCCCTCATTGCTAGCACAGCAGTCTGTGATCTACCTGCAAGGCAGCAGTGAGGCTGGGGGAGGGGCGCCCGCCATTGCTGAGGCTTAAGTAGGTAAACAAAGCTGCTGGGAAGCTCGAGCTGGGTGGAGCTCACAGCAGCTCAAGGAAACCTGCCTGTCTCTGTAGACTCCACCTCTGGGGACAGGGCAGTAACAAACACAGCCGAAACCTCTGCAGACGCAAACGACTCTGTCTGACAGCTTTGAAGAGAGCAGTGGATCTCCCAACACAGAGGTTGAGATCTGAGAAGGGACAGACTCCCTGCTCAAGTGGGTCCCTGACCCCTGAGTAGCCTAACTGGGAGACATCCCCCACTAGGGGCAGTCTGACACCCCACACCTCACAGGGTGGAGTACACTCCTGAGAGGAAGCTTCCAAAGCAAGAATCAGACAGGTACACTTGCTGTTCAGAAATATTCTATCTTCTGCAGCCTCTGCTGCTGATACCCAGGCAAACAGGATCTGGAGTGGACCTCAAGCAATCTCCAACAGACCTACAGCTGAGGGTCCTGACTGTTAGAAGGAAAACTATCAAACAGGAAGGACACCTACACCAAAACCCCATCAGTACATCACCATCATCAAAGACCAGAGGCAGATAAAACCACAAAGATGGGGAAAAAGCAGGGCAGAAAAGCTGGAAATTCAAAAACTAAGAGCGCATCTCCCCCGGCAAAGGAGCGCAGCTCATCGCCAGCAACGGATCAAAGCTGGACGGAGAATGACTTTGACGAGATGAGAGAAGAAGGCTTCAGTCCATCAAATTTCTCAGAGCTAAAGGAGGAATTACGTACCCAGCGCAAAGAAACTAAAAATCTTGAAAAAAAAGTGGAAGAATTGATGGCTAGAGTAATTAATGCAGAGAAGGTCCTAAACGAAATGAAAGAGATGAAAACCAATGACACGAGAAATACGTGACAAATGCACAAGCTTCAGTAACCGACTCGATCAACTGGAAGAAAGAGTATCTGCGATTGAGGATCAAATGAATGAAATGAAGCGAGAAGAGAAACCAAAAGAAAAAAGAAGAAAAAGAAATGAACAAAGCCTGCAAGAAGTATGGGATTATGTAAAAAGACCAAATCTACGTCTGATTGGGGTGCCTGAAAGTGAGGGGGAAAATGGAACCAAGTTGGAAAACACTCTTCAGGATATCATCCAGGAGAACTTCCCCAACCTAGTAGGGCAGGCCAACATTCAAATCCAGGAAATACAGAGAACGCCACAAAGATACTCCTCGAGAAGAGCAACTCCAAGACACATAATTGCCAGATTCACCAAAGTTGAAATGAAGGAAAAAATCTTAAGGGCAGCCAGAGAGAAAGGTCGGGTTACCCACAAAGGGAAGCCCATCAGACTAACAGCAGATCTCTCGGCAGAAACTCTCCAAGCCAGAAGAGAGTGGGGGCCAATATTCAACATTCTTAAAGAAAAGAATTTTAAACCCAGAATTTCATATCCAGCCAAACTAAGTTTCATAAGTGAAGGAGAAATAAAATCCTTTACAGATAAGCAAATGCTTAGAGATTTTGTCACCACTAGGCCTGCCTTACAAGAGACCCTGAAGGAAGCACTAAACATGGAAAGGAACAACCGGTACCAGCCATTGCAAAAACATGCCAAAATGTAAAGACCATCGAGGCTAGGAAGAAACTGCATCAACTAACGAGCAAAATAACCAGTTAATATCATAATGGCAGGATCAAGTTCACACATAACAATCTTAACCTTAAATGTAAATGGACTAAATGCTCCAATTAAAAGACACAGACTGGCAAACTGGATAAAGAGTCAAGACCCATCAGTCTGCTGTATTCAGGAGACCCATCTCACACGCAGAGGCATACATAGGCTCAAAATAAAGGGATGGAGGAAGATTTACCAAGCAAATGGAGACCAAAAAAAAGCGGGGGTTGCAATACTAGTCTCTGATAAAACAGACTTTAAACCATCAAAGATCAAAAGAGACAAAGAAGGCCATTACATAATGGTTAAGGGATCAATTCAACAGGAAGAGCTAACTATCCTAAATATATATGCACCCAATACAGGAGCACCCAGATTCATAAAGCAAGTCCTTAGAGACTTACAAAGAGACTTAGACTCCCATACAATAATAATGGGAGACTTCAACACTCCACTGTCAACATTAGACAGATCAACGAGACAGAAAGTTAACAAGGATATCCAGGAATTGAACTCATCTCTGCAGCAAGCAGACCTAATAGACATCTATAGAACTCTCCACCCCAAATCAACAGAATATACATTCTTCTCAGCACCACATCGTACTTACTCCAAAATCGACCACGTAATTGGAAGTAAAGCACTCCTCAGCAAATGTACAAGAACAGAAATTATAACAAACTGTCTCTCAGACCACAGTGCAATCAAACTAGAACTCAGGACTAAGAAACTCAATCCAAACCGCTCAACTACATGGAAACTGAACAACCTGCTCCTGAATGACTACTGGGTACATAAGGAAATGAAGGCAGAAATAAAGATGTTCTTTGAAACCAATGAGAACAAAGATACAACATACCAGAATCTCTGGGACACATTTAAAGCAGTGTGTAGAGGGAAATTTATAGCACTAAATGCCCACAAGAGAAAGCAGGAAAGATCTAAAATTGACACTCTAACATCGCAATTAAAAGAACTAGAGAAGCAAGAGCAAACACATTCGAAAGCTAGCAGAAGGCTAGAAATAACTAAGATCAGAGCAGAACTGAAGGAGATAGAGACACAAAAAACTCTCCAAAAAATCAATGAATCCAGGAGTTGGTTTTTTGAAAAGATCAACAAAATTGACAGACCACTAGCAAGACTAATAAAGAAGAAAAGAGAGAAGAATCAAATTGATGCAATTAAAAATGATAAAGGGGATATCACCACTGACCCCACAGAAATACAAACTACCATCAGAGAATACTATAAACACCTCTACGCAAATAAACTGGAAAATCTAGAAGAAATGGATAATTTCCTGGACACTTTCACTCTTCCAAGACTAAACCAGGAAGAAGTTGAATCCCTGAATAGACCAATAGCAGGCTCTGAAATTGAGGCAATAATTAATAGCCTACCAACCAAAAAAAGTCCAGGACCAGATGGATTCACAGCTGAATTCTACCAGAGGTACAAGGAGGAGTTGGTACCATTCCTTCTGAAACTATTCCAATCAATAGAAAAAGAGGGAATCCTCCCTAACTCATTTTATGAGGCCAACATCATTCTGATACCAAAGCCTGGCAGAGACACAACAAAAAAAGAGAATTTTAGACCAATATCCCTGATGAACATCGATGCAAAAATCCTCAATAAAATACTGGCAAACCGGATTCAGCAACACATCAAAAAGCTTATCCACCATGATCAAGTGGGCTTCATCCCTGGGATGCAAGGCTGGTTCAACATTTGCAAATCAATAAACATAATCCAGCATATAAACAGAACCAAAGACAAGAACCACATGATTATCTCAATAGATGCAGAAAAGGCTTTTGACAAAATTCAACAGCTCTTCATGCTAAAAACGCTCAATAAATTCGGTATTGATGGAACGTACCTCAAAATAATAAGAGCTATTTATGACAAACCCACAGCCAATATCATACTGAATGGGCAAAAACTGGAAAAATTCCCTTTGAAAACTGGCACAAGACAGGGATGCCCTCTCTCACCACTCCTATTCAACATAGTGTTGGAAGTTCTGGCTAGGGCAATTAGGCAAGAGAAAGAAATCAAGGGTATTCAGTTAGGAAAAGAAGAAGTCAAACTGTCCCTGTTTGCAGATGACATGATTGTATATTTAGAAAACCCCATTGTCTCAGCCCAAAATCTCCTTAAGCTGATAAGCAACTTCAGCAAAGTCTCAGGATACAAAATTAATGTGCACAAAAATCACAAGCATTCTTATACACCAGTAACAGACAAACAGAGAGCCAAATCAGGAATGAACTTCCATTCACAATTGCTTCAAAGAGAATAAAATACCTAGGAATCCAACTTACAAGGGATGTAAAGGACCTCTTCAAGGAGAACTACAAACCACTGCTCAGTGAAATAAAAGAGGACACAAACAAATGGAAGAACATACCATGCTCATGGATAGGAAGAATCAATATCGTGAAAATGGCCATACTGCCCAAGGTAATTTATAGATTCAATGCCATCCCCATCAAGCTACCAATGAGTTTCTTCACAGAATTGGAAAAAACTGCTTTAAAGTTCATATGGAACCAAAAAAGAGCCCACATCTCCAAGACAATCCTAAGTCAAAAGAACAAAGCTGGAGGCATCACACTACCTGACTTCAAACTATACTACAAGGCTACAGTAACCAAAACAGCATGGTACTGGTACCAAAACAGAGATATAGACCAATGGAACAGAACAGAGTCCTCAGAAATAATACCACACATCTACAGCCATCTGATCTTTGACAAACCTGAGAGAAACAAGAAATGGGGAAAGGATTCCCTATTTAATAAATGGTGCTGGGAAAATTGGCTAGCCATAAGTAGAAAGCTGAAAATGGATCCTTTCCTTACTCCTTATACAAAAATTAATTCAAGATGGATTAGAGACTTAAATGTTAGACCTAATACCATAAAAATCCTAGAGGAAAACCTAGGTAGTACCATTCAGGACATAGGCATGGGCAAAGACTTCATGTCTAAAACACCAAAAGCAACGGCAGCAAAAGCCAAAATTGACAAATGGGATCTCATTAAACTAAAGAGCTTCTGCACAGCAAAAGAAACTACCATCAGAGTGAACAGGCAACCTACAGAATGGGAGAAAATTTTTGCAATCTACTCATCTGACAAAGGGCTAATATCCAGAACCTACAAAGAACTCATACAAATTTACAAGAAAAAAACAAACAACCCCATCCAAAAGTGGGCAAAGGATATGAACAGACATTTCTCAAAAGAAGACATTCATACAGCCAACAGACACATGAAAAAATGCTCATCATCACTGGCCATCAGAGAAATGCAAATCAAAACCACAATGAGATACCATCTCACACCAGTTAGAATGGCAATCATTAAAAAGTCAGGAAACAACAGGTGCTGGAGAGGATGTGGAGAAATAGGAACACTTTTACACTGTTGGTGGGATTGTAAACTAGTTCAACCATTATGGAAAACAGTATGGCGATTCCTCAAGGATCTAGAACTAGATGTACCATATGACCCAGCCATCCCATTACTGGGTATATACCCAAAGGATTATAAATTATGCTGCTATAAAGACACATGCACACGTATGTTTATTGCAGCACTATTCACAATAGCAAAGACTTGGAATCAACCCAAATGTCCATCAGTGACAGATTGGATTAAGAAAATGTGGCACATATACACCATGGAATACTATGCAGCCATAAAAAAGGATGAGTTTGTGTCCTTTGTAGGGACATGGATGCAGCTGGAAACCATCATTCTTAGCAAACTATCACAAGAACAGAAAACCAAACACCGCATGTTCTCACTCATAGGTGGGAACTGAACAATGAGATCACTTGGACTCAGGAAGGGGAACATCACACACAGGGGCCTATCATGGGGAGGGGGTAGGGGGGAGGGATTGCATTGGGAGTTATACCTGATGTAAATGACGAGTTGATGGGTGCAGCACACCAAGATGGCACAAGTATACATATGTAACAAACCTGCACGTTATGCACATGTACCCTACAACTTAAAGTATAATAATAATAAATAAATTAAAAAAAAATGTTAATATTAAAAAATGTACTTTTTGATATTTTGTAATAAACTATGGCAACATTTGGAAGATCTGCAGAATCCAATGAACATATTTGTCTAAAGTGACAATCCGTGATGTTTCAAATCTTGCATGGGTAAAAAGAGGTTTATCAATAGGGCAAGACAGACCAATGGACTCTAAGTATAGTGTGAAAATTATTGATATTTTAAAATATTCCACACTGTAACTAAATTTTAAAAGATTACTACTTATTGATTTTGGTGTAGTAATAAAGAAAGATATTCAAAAAAAATATTTCATTACTTATAAACTTAATGGGGTAGATACATGAATAACAAGATGAACTTAATGCAAAGAAAATAATATTTTGGTCTAATAATTTTATATAATATAATAAATGATCTTATTTATTTATTCATTGAGACAGGGTCTTGTTCTGTCACCCAGGCTGGAGTGCAGTGATCTGATCTCAGCTTACTGCAACCTCTGCTTCCCAGGCTCAAGTGATCCTCCTACCTCAGCAACTCAAGCAGCTGGGACTACAGGTGTGTGCTGCCATGCCGGACTACTTTTTCTATTTTTTCTAGAGACAGGATTCCACCATGTTGCTCAGGCTGATCTCAAGCTCCTGGGCTTAAGCAATCAGCCTGCCTTGGCCTCCCAAAGTACTGGGATTACAGGTGTGAGCCATCGCGCCCAGGCGATTGTACTTTATTAATATGACATCTTGATCTATCATAAGATTTTTCTGGCTCACTTTTCTGTATACTTATTTATTAAGTCATGAAAATATACACTTTTAGCCACTTAACTTTCCATTGCTGTAACTGAAAGTGGTATCAGTTATTCTTGGCAAATACAATAATGCAAATAATTTTTGATAATTTTTAAGTTTTTAGAAGGATCTTTCTGCTGATACAACTGTTAAGAGTATTACATAGGCTATAATAATATTGAGATGATTTCTGATAAATTAGGTCTAAATATAAATTTTAGTACATGTAGAATTTATATTTCTTGCAGAACAATTTTCCTAAAAAGATTTAACTCTTCATTCAAATCAGTTTCATTTAAGTCTACATTTAATTGTAAATATAAATTTATATGATGGAATTTTAATGTTTCTTCTGACATTTTCTGTAATTTGAGAAGGTGGTAGAAAAAACTGAAAGTGGTTTCATGATTTATATCCAATTCAAAATGCCTGTTTATGCGTTCTATTGCTATATAATTACAAAGAAAAACAATTTAAAATTTTTCTCCCTTATTAATAATTGATTAATGTAAAGCCTCTAATAAAAATCGTGTTGTTTAAATGTAATTGCTATTACTAAGTCCGTGGATATTCACTCCTTAATGTTGCAACGGTTTTCAAATTTAGAAATTCCATACACTTTAAAGAATTCTAATAATTTGTTGATATGTTTTATTGCAATGTCCATGTGTTTATTTTTGTTTTGTGATAATTCACTGGCAATGTTTACTGACTAAGCTCTGACAGTTCCTGCCCAGAGTTAGTATTTATACAGATGCTGCAGGGATGGGATGCGAGAACACGCAAGCTTATTTCCCATCTTGAGTTCCAGCATTTCCCTTATATGGAACCCCTCCTTTTTCCCAGTATGCAGCTATTCCTACCACCACTGGTATTTCTACTGCTGCTGCAACCACCAGAGCTCCCTATCTGGACTCAGGTCATGACTTGAGATTACTCCGCTAGGTCCCTGCAAACCCCTAACCTGTCCCAGGCCAGTGTATGTGTCTCAGGCAGCCAAGCTAACTTCTCAACACTCACTATGCTCCTGGGTCTGAACTTGTGGTTCGTATGCTGCCACAAGGCATACCTTCTCTGCTCATGTGCATATTCCATTGTTCTATTGGACTTCACTTTCAAAACACAAGGTCAAAGGCCAAATTATTAAGAATTTCATGAGGTGGAAGTAGAGTATGAAGTTAAGTGTGGAGCCCCTTCCAAGATCAGGCCCCATTTTCTCTACAGGTCTCATGTCCATTTTAAAAAGGGAAACTGCATCACAATAAAATTTTAAAGAGTTTATTTGAGCAAACAATTCATGAATTAGACAGCTCCAGCTCTGAAACAGAAGTGTTCAGGAGCTCTACTGAGAGAACGCAATGGGGAAGCTGTCATAGGATGGGTATAGACGTAAAGCAAAGAAAACATTTGATTGGTTACGGTTACACAGTTGTTACCATATTTGGTTTATCATGTTGAGAAGTCCCAAGTTGTATAATTATAAATCTGTTGGTTGCTTCTCATTGATTGAGCTTAAGTTTTTCTTTAATATAGGCATTTTAAATGAAGAGCTCAAGTTGAGCTTTTCTTATGTTTTCAAATCCAGCAAGATTGAGGTCACTTATGAAACCTAATTTGCTTTGTCTACTCAATGATTCTTCAGGCCTCATCTCCATTTAAATTTACTTTAACACTCATAAAGCCTGTCTTGCATGTAAGATGTGCTCACTTGAAAAACTGGTTCTTGTTTATTTTCTGAAGAACAAGTAGCTTCTCCAAAGTGCTTGAGAAATCCTTGATTTGATTTTGACTTATATAAGCATGTATCACACAGGTACACACACTCTCTCTCTCTCTCTCTCTCTCTCTATCTGCCTACCTGAAAAAAAAAAATTGTGAAAGAATACTTAAACTTACTGCGTGACATGCATTTTTGTTTTTTAAAAATGCTGGTCCTTACCCACTAAAGGAATATATATATACACACACACATATACATACATGTATATATGTATATATTTTTTTGAGACGGAGTCTCACTTTGTCACCAGACTGGAGTACAGTGGTACGATCTTGGCTCACTGCAACCTCCACCTCCCGGGTCAAACGATTCTCCTGCCTCAGCCTCCTGAGTAGCTGGATCCCGTGCACCACGCCCAGCTAATTTTTGTCTTTTTAGTAGAGACAAATGCATCCTGGTTTCTCTAGGACTTTCTTGACTTTAGCACCGTAAATCCTGTGCCCCACGAACGCCTTTAGTTACAGGAAAAACAGGAGGAGTGATCACCCTACCTCCATGTCTTTATTCTAACCTTACAAATCCCTTTTTTTTGTTTCATCTTCTTTTCCAACTCTAGCTTGAAGGTGTGACTTAAGAAGTCATTCTCCTCCAAGAAAATGTTTCTGACACTTCCAGGTAGAAGTAAGTGCCTTTTCCTCTCTGCTCCATTACAATATTCTGGGTATCATTTTACAGAATTTATCAAATTGTGTTTTAATTGTCTGCTTATTTTGTTGTTTGTCTTATTAGATAAGAGCTCCTTGGGGCAGGAAGAGCGTTTTCTTGTCTGTTTCCTTAGTGCCAAACACAGTGCTGGATATCTAATGAGTTATCAATAACATTTGTTCAAAAGATAACTGAAGCACTGGATTTAAAACCGCTCTTTGTCATGAAGATGGCAAAGGTGAACTAAGCATTAGTGGCCAATTATCCTTCACTTTCTTGGAAAATCAGATCAGATAATGTCAGCTTCCTTCAGAAACAATAAACAAATTGACTTACTCTGTAAATGTTAGGAGTGAGTTCAACCTGTTCCTTATTTACTAGGTTCTTTATGTTACCCTAACTTTATTTTACTAAACAGGATGTATTTTCTTTAAAATGGAAACAGTAAAGTCATTACAGACAAAAAATAATGCTGCTTTTTTTCATTTTGATAACAGATTCGGTATCCGTGGACATAGTTGTAGAATTGTAATGTTACTGAAAACTCAACACTATAATGTGCATATAACACACTTAAGACTTTTAAAAAACCATGTTGGTCTCACTGTGAGTTAAGTTTAAAAATGAAGATAGGCGATTAAAGTTTGGTTTTAGACTCAATAAAAGTAAAATAAAGTTTTGTTTCAAAATTACCTATCTAATGCTGACATAAGGCTGATGGATGGAATCAGTTTATCTAGTGTGATGAAAATATCCTGGTTGAAAGGCTTTGATTTTCATGAAGGAAAGGAAATTGTGAAGGTCTTGGTTTACACCAAGAAATTCAACTTTGTGCACTGAAATGTATAATTACATAGATTATGAGTTCGGTTTAATGACTGACCATAAAATTGGTATTGTAGACTTCAACATTGTTATAAGTTATACTGTTCAAAAATTTAAAAAAATATGTTAGGTGAGGAACTATTTGTACAATTCTGATTCATTATGCACATTTGCAGTGACCAACTTCTCTTAAATATTTTCGTTGTTATACCTTAAGTCACTTCCTACTGGACTATTGCAATGACTTCTGATGCTAACTATCTGGAGTTAAGCGAAATCTCACCAGTTAAGGGCATAATTATCAACAAGACTGCTCTTACATAACATATCAGTCACCAGCTCAGAGTTTCCCAGGCCACTCACACTTCTAACCAATGGGCTACAAATTCATGGTTTTCTACTATTCCCTCAGTTCAATAATTCACGAGAATGACTCAAAGAACTCAGAAAAGCATTATAATCATAATTACAGTTTTATAAAAGCAAAAAGAATACAAATCAAGGCTAACTAAGACCATCTAAAAGAAGAGTAGCAAATATTGAGGTCTGAGAAGGTCCCAACTGTGAAGCTTCCAGTGTCTTCTCCGAGTAAGTCAGGACATATTGATGTATAACAATATGTACAAAGCATCGCTAACCAGGAAAGTGCATCTGAGCTTCAGTGTCCAGACTTTTCTTGGAATTTCGTTATATAGGCATGATTGATTGAATTATTGACCACATGGTGACATAATACATTCTCCAACCCTAATCCCTCCCTAGAGGTCACATGGCTCAAAGTTCCAATTGTCCAACCACATTGACGGTCTTTCTGGCAAGGTCAACTCCCATCTTGTACTATCTTCTTTGCTTAAAGTATCTAGGAGTCCACAGTGAGTTCACCTCACTAACATAAACTACTAAGGGTCACCATGAATAATGAAGACACTCTTATCCTTGGGAAATTGCAAGAATTTAGAAACTACCTTCCAGGAACTGAGCACCAAGGTCAGCCAAATTCTTCATTATACTACAACTGTCATTGACAAATTGGAAAGTATTAAGATTTCTTATGTGTGTACAAGGCTAATATTCTTTGTCTATGGAGCACACACCTAATTTTATATATTTTAAACAGAGTACACCAAGAGGACAACATTTTATTCATACATGGTTGCAACAATATTTTGATCTATTTTCTTGATTTCAGGTCAAGGAATAAAGATTTAGGCCACTAAAGCTTAATTCTGCATTAGTGTCCTTGTTTTATTGGATAACTTTTAGAAAAGCAAAAGCAAAATAGCTCCCTGTGTGCTTCACATTGTTCCATCTTTGTAATACCAAACTCTTGCCATACCTATGGAATATGCAACTGCTGAAATTGGATAGTTTTAGTGTTCTACTTTTTCCCTTTCATTGTCCCACCTTTTCTTCTTGCAAGGGTATTTATTTCCTCTGTTTATTTCATACCTTAATGGTTGATCTCAGATCCTCTGTAGCCAGACTCTCTAGGTTCAACTTCTTGGTCTTCTACTCATTAGTTGCATGACTGGTCAAATTACTTGGCTTTTCTATGTCTCAATTTTTTTCATCTATAAAACAAGGATAATAGTAATATTTACCTCATAGGGTTTTAGTAAAAATCCAATAAATAATACATGTAAAATACACAAATAAGTTTTTGCAATGTAGGTACTCAATAAATATTAGCAATTATACGTTCAATTTGAGCATAATGGATATTTTGGTATTTTAAGGACAACCACCCCTCTATATAACTAAAAGTTTCATTTGAAACCAGCTAGTCTAAACTTTCTTTACTTTCTTCTTTTTATAAATTTCCGTCCTTTACTCTTTATATTAGTAATAATGTTTGTACTTTTTTTCTTTCAATTGTGATTGTAGGCAACCAACCTCAGATAGTTTATAAATGAAGAAACTGAAGACCAAGGGAGGCAAAATGACTTGCTTAAGGTCACACAGTGTGTGGCATAATTGAGATTGGAATCCTTATTTCATGTTTCCAAGCCCATTGCTCTTTTCACCACATTGTACTGCATCAGGGTGACTGCAGTTTATATTTTCAAAGGTAATATCCCTCAGAATGCTGGGAAAGAAAGACTGAAGAGGCCTCATATGCCGAACAAAACTCAAGCTAGAAGTACTTTCACTGAGAATACCGAAAAGAGCATACCTCAGTTTCTCCAAATGTGAGTTTATGTGCAAAAGTTTGTGAAGAGTTTCTGTACATATTTCATGGTGAATATATTTTTATGTTTTTATTTATGTTTTGCTTTGTTCCTTAAATTGACTCCTCTTTTCTTAAGAATATTTTCATTTTTTCTTTTGCTTTGGCTGTTGACAGATGTATTTTCAATTCAGTACAGCTCACTGAATTGCAAAGGAAAATAGCTAGTGTGAAAGTGTTACAGTACACCCACATAGACCTTCCACCTGGTTGCCTTATCCTTCCAAACAGGCATCACCCCAAAGTAAGCCATGTTGCTCAAAAACAATGATGAAAGAAGAATGGTAACAGACTGCTGAACTATTCTAATTCAAATCTATCTTGAATGGTTTTCATGGCCGTTGTGATAAGGGCAAACCTTATCTTGTGATGAACAAGTCAGCACTTTTAAAGTAAATTCTGCGGAATGTAACTCCTTCTTAAATACTAATAAGTATTCCACCAAAAGAAGTGGCAATTGGGGGGGGGCAAATACTCTTGGAAAAGCCTGAGTTTAGAAGGCTGTTTTTTTGTTTGTTTTGTTTTTTGTTTTTGTTTTTGTTTTGTTTTGTTTCTTCACTTCTCTGAACCTTTAATAGGCTTTGAAACACATCTTCAGGAACCCTTTGGGAAACACTATATTAAGATTTTGTTAGTGCAGGGGTTCTTAACATGGAGTATAAAGTTTTTTAACTGCAAAAATTTCAGTTAAAAATTTTTTTACCAAGGTAATTGTAGATTCACATGCAGTTGTAAGATACGTCGAAGTCCTGTGTACCCTTTACTCAGTTTATCCCAATGGTAATATCTTGCAAAACTATAGTACAATATCATAGCCCTGACATTAACATTTGCACAATCTATTATTCCTATTCATCTTTCTCCAGTTTTATACTTACATGAATGTGTCTGTGTGTGTGTGTCTGTATAGGTAAGTTTTATACAATTTTATTATATACATACGTTCACATATCTGGAGTCTATGACTTTTTATGGGGAAGTGGACACCTTTCTATGAAAATCAGTGGAGATTAGGAATAACAATGAGACCTTGGAATCTTAAAGGACGAGTAGCCGAGTGGTGGAGACAGCTTGGCATGGGTATTCCAAGCAAGGAGGGTGTCTGGAGCAAAGGTATTTATATTAATGGTGGGAAAACACAAGTAAAGTTGCTGGAGCATGGAGTGCAAGACAGGAAGTAGCAGGAATTTAGATGAAAAAATTTGGTAGACATTATGTTGTCAGGGCTTTGCATACAAATGAAATTCAATTTTATCCTAAAGTCATTGGGGAGGCAGGGATAGGGCTAAGGTAGTGAAATTAACATGCTTGTTTTCATTTGTCTTAAGTCACTGGTGGTGTGGTTTGGAGTGGGTAAAACCAAAGGCAGGGAGATAGAAATAAAGATACAGAAAATTCGTGAAGGTAAGTTAAATAAACTAGGCTTATTTCTTCTGGAGAATGAATGGCTAAGGGGTGACTTAGTCACAATTTTCCAACATAAAGTTTATAATATGAAAGATTTTTTTCTAGTCTCTGATCACCAAAAAAAAAAAAAAAAAAAAAAAAGGAAAAGAGGAAAGAAAATGATAAAAATGGAGAAGTTTAAGCTGGTTACCAAGCAAACTCTCTTGATCACCAGGATGATGAGTGGTATATTTAAAATCTTTATCTCCAGAGATTTTCACGAGGAGAATGATAGTGGTTGCATTACCACAGATAGATAACAACTTAACAAATGTCAGAGAGATATGGATGTAAGGCTGCTGAGATTAATTAATTAATTAATTAATTTTCTTTTTAACGTGACAAAATTGTCATGAGAGATAATTTCTTTTAAAAATCTGATGGCTTAACTATTATCATATGAAGGCTAGATTCAGATTGAGGGCTGCCAGTTTCCTCAATCTGTGGTTTACTCATTCACTTGGTTTTAGGAAGGGGTCTGAACAAGTTAGGTGCTCCTATGAAACGCTGTTGTGCCTTGTCTTTCTCTGAGAAGGTGATCAACCAAGTAACATATATTTAATGACAATTTACTAAGTGCTGGGTAAAATACAAAGAGATTTAATGTGTAGTTTATGCTCTCTAGGAGTTGACCATTTACTTTAGGAATATAAAACATATGGATGGGAAACTAACAATATAAGAGATAATGTAAATTCAAACATAACTTGCGATTAGTCTATAAACTTCTGTTGAGGTATATTAACTTATAAACTACATTTAAAAATCAGTGTGTTACTGGAAGTTTCCCTAATGATGTCATTTCTGAGAAACTCAGGTCAACAGAAATGAATGCATTTTAGAATGGACAGTTAAACCTGACATACCTAGTTCTGCTATGTTAAAGGGTAAAAGGGTTAGAAATGAATAACAATGCCACAAATTTTATTTGAAAATTGAAGAATTAAATTAACATTTATTCCAAACATTATTCAGTTTGAGCACAAAAGGTTTATAGATTCAACAGAACAAAGATGTTCTAGAATATGTAATACCTACAATGTGTTTACTCTTCTAAAATAAGCATTTATAATTGTTTACATGTATGCGAGCTAAGAGGCAGTGTAGAGTGGTGGAAAGCGTAATGGACTGAGAATTAATCTTTTCCTTTAATTTTACTTCTGTCCCTAATTAGTTCTATGATTTTCCTGATTAAAATGCTGTTGTGGTAATAGCCATCTATTTTTTTCCCAAGGCATAACAAACTGGATAAAATCACCATTACTCTAAGCCTAAGAAAAATATTGAGATTTGCAAGCCAATTAAATGGAAAAAAATGATAAACGCAAAATAACACTGATGAATGGCCTAAAGACAAATGCCTAAATAAAATTCAGCTACCAGGAATGTTTGACACAATAGGTAATATGGCACTTGGAAGAGCGTAAGTTTTATTATTATATGACAAATTTGAGGGAGAAGACCATAATAATAGGTAAAATTTTGATTCCTCTTTCACTTAGGAAGCAGGGCTTTAGCAGTGAGATACATAAACCTCTTAGATATCACAATTTCATAAAAGGGTCAGAAAAAGGAGGAGTAAAGGGAAAGGGATAAAAAACATTTATTGAGTACTTATTATTTGTGAAAACCTTTACAATCCATTTTCACATGTACTATATTCTATGAACAAAATTATATAAACCAGTGTTTCCCAAACTTGTCAGGTCTTTATATTCATTTGGGACAATTGTTAAAAATGCAAATTCTCTGCCCTCAGCCTCTCTCCTGAATGATAGTTTCCAAAGGAGACAGACTGATAATCTATATTTTTTGCATGTGTCTTAGGGGATTCTCACGATTAGGCAATTTTAGGAAATACTACTGTAGACTCTTAAAAGTCACAAAGTACATATCTAGAGACAGATATTCTCAATATTGCAAATACTACTACAATCACTATAGTTTCCCATGTACAAGTTCTACTTTGCTGGTTAAGAACCATCACTTTCTTGCATCTTCCCACTTTCTTTTCATTGCCATCACAAGCACTAGCAGTTGGATCTTTCGGGGTAATTTTTTTTTCCATGAAAAAACCCCATAAGTTTTATGACTTCTGAGGGAGGTCCTAAGCACAGGAGGAAAAGGGAACTATGAAGACACACTGATGCTAGGCATGCATTTCTCTGAGTAGACAAGTAACAAAAATGGGCATCTCACAGGTATTTAATTCTGGCTTCCTAGAATTAAAACGCTAGCTGTGGGTCCTTGTAAATGTTATTTCACTCTCTTAAGCCCCAATTTACTTATTTCAAAAATGGAAGTAATACTGTTACTTAACTCACACGGTTGTGGTGATGATTGCATAAGATAATGCATACAAAATATCCACAGGGCCTAGCACATTGTAAGCGCTAAGAAGGTGTTCATTATTTATTACTGTATAAAAAACTTGGAAGAAAAACTTTTTATTAGCACCATTATTATTGCTTATAAGATGAATATGCAAAAGACTATAGAAAAGAATTGGTGAGCAACTTTAGTGTTAGTTTATAGGAAATCATTTCTACCTTCACTTAATATGCAACAATGATTAGTGCCAATTTGAAAATTAGAGCTGGCAATATTGATAACTGCTTCTCTTACACCTGAGTGCCTTTTTATATGTCTAGAAAAACAGTTCTGCTCCTTATATTTACTCAACACTTGGCAAGTTGAACCATCCAAGTATGAAAATATTATTTTCAGGGAAAGTTGTTATCTGTTTATCTATATAGAGTGATAAATACATTAAGTTTTTAAACAAATTTCTGAGTTACATTAAATTTTTCCATTGCTAAACTAAGACGATATTATTATTATATACAAAATCATTTACCCTCATAATTATATCCTCCTAATATGTGTTTTCATATTTCTGTATATTCCAAATATAGAAATTATATTTCATTTCTAATCAGAGGCAGATGATGCCTTCAGTACCGAGAAGCCAACATAGATCCTGGAAATAATCACAAATGCCAGCACACACGTGGTGTCTCCTTGGTGGTGTCAGATGTGCAGCTCTAGCAAAGAGCATTCATGGAAATAGCTGAAAAATAGAAGGCAGGTAGGTGGGGGACCAGATACCAGCTTCTAAAATCATAATGGAATGAAACCACAAGGGGCAGTTGTCCAATGAATTGAGAAATACAATTCAACTGGATATGGCAGAACAGGGTGACCTGGTACAAATCTTGGCCAACCAGCCAATTGGTAAATAATAGAAAAACATCTTTTATCAATTTCAGGTTAATTTTCCTCCTCACTGTCCTCATCTAAATCCTACCCATTGTTCAAATTCCAGTTTAAGTCTCATTTTATTTAATAGTAATATGGGTGATAACGAAAATAGTATTAACATACATGTTCTTATTTCATCTTTGCAACAACTCTTTAAGGAAGTGGATCCTCAGAAATGTTAAGAAATTTGGCAAGCTATTTGTCCAAAGTAGTATTGATGAGTTTAGGACTTGTGGAGAAAACGGCTCTTATGCAAGATCCATGTGAAACTTTGTAGGAGGTTTTTGGCTAGGTAAGTCTCAAGTTGGAGGGGCAAAGCACGACTATACATAAAAATGTGGAAATCTTTAGCAATTAATATGATAGCTTATAACAAGAGAACAGATGAGATCACACAGAGAGAGTCTCTGGAATAAGGGAGGGTGTCTGAGGTCTGAGGGATCTTAGGACAAAACTCAGGAAGACACCGGTATTTAAAAGGTGAATGAAAGCACAGCAAGCAGCATAAAGAAACTAAGAAGGAGCAGCTAGAGGGGGGAAAAATCAGTAGAGTTTGGTGTCACAGAAGAAAAGAGAGGACTGAATTTCAAAAAGGGATTGGTTAGAAGAGTCAAAGTCTACAGAAAGGTCAAGTTAAAAGAAACTTGTACTACCAGGTGGGGAAAGAAATTTGAACATACTCATACTGTGATGGGAAGGAGCCAGTGAAGAGGAAGAGACTGAAACAGAGAAGAAAATGGGGCGCTATGAATGGATCAAACTCCCTGAGGAGATGGGAGAGGCTGGTATCCAAACCACAGGTAAAGAATTTAGTTTTAAAGTTGAGAAGAGAAAAATCCTTCCTGTTAGAGTGAGTGAGGCAGGAACTATGCGGGAGGCTTCAGGACAGTATGGCTACAGAGAGGTATAAGAGAAGGAACTGAGCAAACAGCAGCCTTCCTTCCCCCACACCATAATAGAAAATTTCTTCATATGGCTTTTGGTATCCTCTTGAAAGCCCTCAGAAACATCTGAGATCCAACATCTTTCCTAGTATTCACTTTTCTCACACATGTTCACACACATTTTCTCATCATTCATCAGAGCATTCCATTTCAGGATGCTGAGGAAACAAAAATATCTTACAGCAGTCTGAGCTAGGTGAAGTACATAGTCCCAGAGAGACATGAGTATGGGACTTTAATCATATCCTCTGTATCCATGTCTGTGGGCAATTATTTAAAGTCATTTTGTTTTTGACAAGTTGTCTTACCCATTATCTTTATGTTTTTAAAATTTGTAACACAAATAATAATGTATAGTCAATTAACAGTTTATGCTATTTTAAGGTAAATTTTGAATAAATAACTCAGGAACTCTCTCTTAAAAAATACTTGTAACTGTCAATTGGAGTATATATATTAGGACAACTTAAATTTATACTCTGACATTACAGTCCTCAAATTTGGCCCAAATAAACTCACTACTTATATTAACTTTGCTTCAGTTTCTTCCTTTTAGGTTGACCAGGCTAAGTTCTGAAATGTCTTCTCCTTTTCACGGAATCAGGTCATGCATCCTAGTAGTGGCCTCCTGTTTTTTGATAGCTCCCTGTCTTCCCAGAACATCTTGGTCTGTCTTCCCTTCCTGCCTTATCCACTCAGCCATGGTAGTGGTGCTTTTTCTAGTGTCCCTGGTTAGCCTTCACCAGTGGTTTGAATCTTGTAATCCCTCTAACAGCTGCCAGCCTCTCACTTCACTCAGGTACAGGGTATACAACTGAGCCTGGTTCCCACTGTTGGCCCAACAAGGGCATCTACTCCACCAGCTTGTACCCTATTCATTTCCCTGAACTGGGAGTCTTGCAACTTTATTCTCTTCCATCTACACCTACATCCCCCTACTCTTCCAGTCCCCCAACACCACCCAGAAGGTCTTTGAGCTCCTTTAACCCACCTTCCCTTTCAGAGCAGAAGAGAGTGTGTGTGTGTGTGTGTGTGTGTGTGTGTGTGTTTGGGGGTCCATTCCACTCCGAGTGTGCAAATAGCCACTCTATCATCTCCAAAAAACCTGCCCTACCCTCTCCTTCTCTGGGGGCACTGCAGTTCCCAGCTCAGCCACATGGCGATTCTCCATTCAGGACGTGCCTTCCCAAAGGAAGCTGGTCCCAGCCGGCCTTGCGGCACGACTCGGCTTTTCTCTGTGATGTGTCGCAGAGTCGCCGGTAGGGTTCGGTGTGGCGAGGCGAGACCTGCTTCTCTCTTTGTGAGAACAAGGGAGTGAGGGGGGAAGGAGGCCGAGGAGGAGGCAAGGACTGAGCAAAGACTAAAGTAAGACTGAAAGGGGAGGTGAGGGGCGGACTGGTTGGTGGCAGCAGCCTGTACCGGAAGCGCCGGCGGCAGCCGAGGCGACACACCGTGAGGCAGCTGCTTTACTAGGCCGCAGCCGCCATGGCGATGAATTTTGGGGACCATGCCAGCGGTTTCCGCCACAATGATGTGATCAGGTTCATCAATAATGAAGTCCTCAGGAACGGCGGCGGCCCAGCCTTTTACGTGGCCTTCCGCTCGCGGCCATGGAACGAGGTAGAGGACCGGCTTCGGGCCATTGTGGCCGACCCGCGGGTGCCGCGCGCCATCAAGAGGGCCTGCACCTGGAGCGCATTGGCTTTGAGCGTGCGAGTGGCCGCGAGGCAGCGGGAGCAGCTGCTGTACCAGGTTCGGCGGCTGCAAGGGCATGTGGAGGAGCGCCAGGCGACCTCCTGGGCTCTAACTTCCCAGCTGCAGCAGCTGCGCCTGGAGCATGAGGAGGCGGCAACACAGCTGCACCTCACGCAGGCTGCCCTGCAGCAGGCGCTGAATGAGCGTGATGGGTTATGCGGGAGGCTGCGCGAAGTTGAGAGATCCATGCAGGTCTATCCGATGCCGCAGGATTTTGTACCTGGTCCAGAAGCCGGCCAGTATGGGCCTGTGGCCGGGCCTTTAAATGCAGAACAGAGTGAGGCGGTGGCCACAGAGGCACTGGGAATGCCACATTCGGAAGCCCAGATAGCAGCCCCAACAGCTATGTTTTACATGCCTGAACCCCAGAGTGGCTGGGTCCAGGGCATGCAACCCCTTCTGCCAATGCAGGTGCCTCATCCAGTCCCATTCCATGTGCCTTCACCAATGGGACTGCCATACTCAACACCTCTACCACCTCCGGTAGTAATGGAATCAGCAGCAGCAGTTGCACCACAGATGCCTCCTGTGGGGATCTATCCACCTGGTCTTTGGGCCACAGTGGGGTCCCAGGAGGAGACTGCCCCTCTGTGGGACCAGAGGTGCCATGGCCAGGATGGATATCCTGAGAATTTCCAGGGGGTATATCACCCAGGGGATAACAGAAGCTGCAGCCAAAAGGAAGGTTCTGAGTGTCCCCAAGGAATGACCTCCCAAGGGGACAGCAGCAGCCACAGCCTGAAGAAAGATCCAGTGATGCAGCAGGGCACAGCTCCTCCAGAGTTCAGCAACAGCCACAGCCTGAAGAAAGATCCAGTTGTGCCCAAGGAGATGATCTCCCTGGGGGACAGCAACAGCCACAGCATGAAGAAAGACCAAGTGATGCCCAAGGAGATTGTCCCCCTAGGGGACAGCAACAGCCACAGCCTGAAGAAAAATCCAGTTGTGCCCAAGGAGATGGTCCCCCTGGGGGATAACAACAGCCACAGCATGAAGAAAGATCCAGTGATGCCCCAGAAGATAGTACCCCTGGGAGATAGCAGCAGCCACCACCTGAAGAAAGATCCAGTGATGCCCCAGAAGATGGTCCCCCTGGAGGACAGCAACAGCCACAGTCTGAAGAAAGATCCAATGATGTGCCAGGAGATGGTCCCCCTGGGGGACAACAGTCATAGCCTGAAGAAAGATCCAGTGGTGCCCCAGGGCACAGCTCCCCTGATGTTTAGCAGGAGGCGCAGCCTGAAGAAAGAGCCAGTGATGCCCAAGGAGATGGTACCCCTGGGAGACAGCAACAGCCATAGCCTGAAGAAAGATCCAGTGGTGCCCCAGGGCACAGCTCCCCTGACGTTTAGCAGGAGACACAGCCTGAAGAAAGAGCCAGTGATGCCCAAGGAGATGGTCCCCCTGGGGGACAGCAACAGTCACAGCATGAAGAAAGATCCAGTGATGCCCCAGAAGATGGTCCCCCTGGGGGACAGCAATAGCCATAGCCTGAAGAAAGATCCAGTGGTGCCCCAGGGCACAGCTCCCCTGATCTTAAGCAGGAGACACAGCCTGAAGAAAGAGCCAGTGATGCTCAAGGAGATGGTCTCCCTGGGGGACAGTAACAACCAAAGCCTGAAGAAAGATCCAGTGGTGCCCCAGGGGACAGCCTCCCTGGGATTTAGCGGGAGCCACAGCCTGAAGAAAGACTTAGTGATGTCCAAGGAGATGGTCCCCCTGGGGGACAGCAACAACCATAGCCTGAAGAAAGATCCAGTGATGCCCAAGGAGATGGTCCCCCTAGGGGACAGCAACAGTCACAGCCTGAAGAAAGATCCAGTGGTGCACCAGGAGATGGTCCCCTTGGGGGACAGCAAGAGTCACAGCCTGAATAACGATATAGTGACACCCAAGGAGATGGTCCCCCTAGGGCACAGCGACAGCCATAGCCTGAAGAAAGATCTAGTGGTGCACGAGGAGATGTTCCCCCTGGGGGACAGCAACAGCCACAGCCTGAAGAAAGATCCAGTGGTGCACCAGGAGATGTTCCCCCTGGGGGACAGCAACAGCCACAGCCTGAAGAAAGATCCACTGATGCCCAAGGAGATGGTCCCCCTAGGGGACAGCAACAGTCACAGCCTGAAGAAAGATCCCGTGGTACACCAGGAGATGGTCCCCCTGGGGGACAGCAACAGCCACAGCCTGAAGAAACATCCAGTGATTCCCCAGGGCACAGCCTTGCTGAGGTTTAGCAAGAGCCACAGCCAGATGGAAGATCAGGAGAGGCCCCAGGCAACGCCTCTGGAGGATAGCAAGAGCCATGGTGTGAAAAGTAGCCCATGGAAACACCAGCCTCAGGGGCAGAAGGTCAAGCAACGAAAAAGGAAAAAGGCCTCAGAATCCCAGCAACAGAAGCCTGCCTCATGCTCCAGCCCAGTGAATTGGGCCTGCCCATGGTGTAATGCCTTGAATTTTCCACGGCACAAGGCCTGCTATAAATGCAAGAGAGTCCGTATGCCAGTTGAGAATGGCAGCACTGACCCAGCATAAACTCATTGATTTCAGGAAGGTAAGTAAGATAGAAGCACTCCAAAGAGAAATCAATTTCCCAGGACCCCATTCTGATAAAAAAAAAAAAGTAACTGATTTACTTAACAGAAAGTTTGAAACCAAAATTGTAGAGAAAATTAGATAAAATAATCCATTATTCTATTACCCAAATTAAGTACTTTTTATCATTGTGAGTATACATACATATAAATATGTATGTATTTATTTTCTTATTTTATTCATTTATTTGAATAAAGAGAGACTACTTCTGAGTATAACATTCAGTCTTTAATTAGGGGATTTCTCCTAATTGCAGTCAACTTTTTCAGGTGGTAGATTCTGGTTGGCTGATACTAATTGGTTGACACCCTGGAGAAGCTGAAGTTATAAAGCCTGTTTTAAATCAACCATTTTCTGGATTTTTTTTGTTTGTTTGTTTTTTGTTTTTTTTTTTTCCTTAACCTCCTTTTCCTGAAAATGCTATGTATTTGGCTGGGAGCAGCCATGTGATTTTAGAGTTACAGGCTATGTTGTATTTTAGAAACACCGCTTTTCCTTGCAAGTGCTATCATTCCTTTTGAAACTCCTGCAGTGTTGATTTTTGCTTCTTTTTGTTGTATTAGTTTTACAGTGAGGTCCTGTTTTTGTGTCTTAGCCCCACCAAAGTTGCTTGTTTCTGAAGAAGCTGAACCTGTGACATTAGAAGATCTGCCAAAGCCGAAAGAAGTAACACCTCAATTCTGATGGACCCACACCTCACTGAGACCCCAACTGGCTGCAGCCAAGAAGGGTGAAAGGAAGTCAGGGAAGAAGAGATAATTTGACACTCGTTAGGGGAAAAGGGAAGAAGAAAATCTTTTTTGTAGAGTTGAATTTTTTCATTGGTATGGGAATTAACTTAGAAAAGTTTGGGGAGTTGTAGTGTTAAATTCTATAGATGACAGCATCTTTGATGAATTCCACTTAATTCATTAAATGAAAGTTTAGGGAAAGAGTTTAGGGGGTTGTAGTGTTAAATTCTGTAGGTGATAGCAACTTTAATTAATTTCATTTAATTCATTAAAGAAATAGTTATTGTCTAATACATTTTGGGAGCTAGACTTATATGTTATTATCTGGTACACACAGCATAATCTTTTATTGTGAGTTTGGTTAGAAGATAGGAAAGAGCATAATTTGGCATACAAATCAGATCAGGGATGTCTTCTTTGCCTTGCATATAGCGTGACCTTGGATAAAACCAATTGAAGTAACATCCAGATCCATTTCTGTGGTTCTGGGGCCAATGCAAAAGAGACTCATGAAAAGTTTTTTGTTTTGTTTTTGTTTTTTATTTTTTTGAGAGATGAGGTCTCATTTTGTCGCCCAGGCTGGAGGGCAGTGGCATGATCATCATAGCTCACTGCAGCCTCAAACTCCTGGGCTCAAGTGATCCTCTGCTTCAGCCTCCCCAGTGGCTGTGAGCCACCATGCCCAGCCCTTACGAAAGGTCTTGAGTAACCAAACTGCTTGTCTCATTGGTCTCAGGTGAGATAAATGAGCAGTGACAAAGTTTGGGAAAGTGTCCTCACAGAAATGCAGGGAGAGCTTTTCTGATTTCCTCTGCTGACTTCTTCCTTTGAGAGGGATAGTTATTTTCCTGGTTGCCTACCAGCCTGCCTGAAAGACCTGGGGTGTCTTGAAGAAAAACAGTGCTTTGGGGAGTGTTCACTGCACATGCTAGCTTTCAGCCTCAGGCTGCCCCCATCCCAAGTCCCTTTTCAGTCAACAGTGGATGAAGAACAAAATGGATTCCAAGGACAAACATTGGGGGTACCAGGTTATGGATGGTGTTTCTCTTGGGAGGATAAATTGAGTTAAAAATAGAGTTAGAATGGGGCAAGCACTCTTGGGAACACCCCAGGACCCCCTCCTCTCCCTCTTTGGTGTGTTCTCTGCAGGCTTGCCCAAGGCAACTGCTGCAAGGCAAGGAAGGAGCCAGGGTGGAACCCAGGGGTGGTTGGTTAGATCTGCCTTCAGTCCAAGCTAAAGATGTCCTTGAGTTTCCCAATGAAATCCCACCCAGCTCACCAAAATCAATGTTTGTCAGGGACTTTCTGGTGCTAACTAGTAATAAAGAATGTTCATTTGACTGTTGTGCCTTCTGTGTAGTGTGTATCTCAGGGCAGGTTTGCTCAGAGGTGGCAGCTTAAATCCGCATCTGCCCTTCATCCCACTGAAGTGAAGAAAAGTTCAATCTCATTCACTATGGGAGGGCCCCTCCTCTTCTAAGGAGTTACCCAAGAATGGGGGCAAGGTGCTGTGTGGACTTAGACAATGAGTTCCCCCTACACTCATTGTCCAAGTCCACATAGTACCTTGAAGGTGGGCATTTCTGCTGCTCTGGGGCCAGTGGGAGATGGAAATGTCTGCTGATGGTGGAAGCCTTGATGCCTAGGGTCCAGCCTCCTTACATGCACCATGTAGCCATTCTCCTGTGGGTCCCTGCCTTCTTCTGGGGTCTTTGCATAGAGTAAGGGGTGCTTAGGTATCATGAGCAGAAATCTCCTTTTCTTTCTGTTTTCTAAGTCACTCTTCTGTCAGCATAATTCTGTCAAGATGTCCAGGATTAAAGAAAACCAAATACAGGCTGGAAGCATAAACCTCCCCTAAGATAAGGCAGGGGAAAGATCTGGACATCTTCTTGGAATGAGTATGGTGAGATAAGGGGTGAACAACAAAAATAATCTTACCATATCAGAAATTTTTCTCAGAGATGTGACAAACAGTAAGGACTTGGTTTACCTGGGACAAGAGTACAAAAAAAGAGGGGGGTTGTTGGGGAGCAAACACCTTAACTTTTGTTGGGGAGAGGGACAGATACTATAATATTTTGTATATCCTAATGGCCCCTGTATGTTTGGAAATATGGGTATGTGCAGGTCTTTTTTTTTTTTTCCTACTGGGTTTAAATTTAGAGCTGGTATGATAGAGGAGGAAGAGTAGAAATTGTAGTGGTGGAGGAAGAGGGGAAGGATTCCAGGTGCTGCCAGTAGTGATGGTCGGAGTGGGCCTGGTGTCGTGGCCTTGCAAGCACTTATGGGGGTGGTGGTGATAGATGAGGAACATGGGTATTGCTCTGAGCAAGGGAATGCAGGGGAAGTGGGAAGAGGCCTATTAGAATCTTTGAAGGCCTCAGAACAAGAGAAGCAATATTTCCTCTTACTGCTCACCCATTCCTTCACTTCTTCATACCCCGCTAGTGGAGCCTAGGCAGGAGCAGCATTGCCTTCACACTCCCATTTCCATTTCTACCCTTTAATATAAAAGCGGAATCAAAAGAAGCAGCTCGAATAAGGGCATGTCCTGTGGGACATCGGTTGGCAGGGTTGAATGTGGAAAATGCTTCTCCGCCCGCCTCGGACTCCCAAAGTGCCGGGATTACAGGTATGAGCCACCGTGGACAGCCTAAAAAGCACTTTTTAAGGGATCTTGGAGTTTTTCCTCAAATGGCTCAACCCTGCAAGCTGGACTGTTCCTGGCACCCCTACCATACAGCTACAGTCAATACTAGGGGTCTAAGTTCCCCTGGCCAGACTCCCCCCACCTTCCCCCTGGAAGAGGGGTGGGGCCAGCAGGGAATTCTGGGGGTGACACTCATGGTCCAGGAGCCTTCTGGTGCCCAGAGGGTAGAGTGGAAGTTCTGGGGGCGCTCAGCCCCGCTGTGTCCTGGACAGGCTGGTCCCCATGGAAGCTCAGAAGGAAAGAGTGCAAGAGCAGGTCAGGAAGGGAAACCAAGTCAGGAATGGGCCCCAGCCAAGGTTAGTGGTCCCCTCACTGCCCAACACCCAGCGGCGCTCTCAGCAGCACCCAGCAGCACTCTGTTTCTTGTGGCACTGCTTGCAGAAGAGACGGTTGTCCAGGGGATAAACAGCCTTTGTCCCTGGACTCCACAGACAGGAGGATCCTACAGTCCTCACACCTGTAGCAATTTTCATGGAAGTTTCTTCCCATGCACTTGATTTTGAAGGCATCTTTCCCATCCCAAGGAATGATGGGATTCTCACAGATGCTGCATACGGGGGAGAATTTCTTGTAGAAGTCGTCCAGGCAGTACACCTCGTTTTGGCTGCCCAGGGCAAAGCTCATCTTCGATGCACCGGGTGCAGGTCACACACATGAAGCGGGAGGGGTGGAAGGCCTGGCCCAGGGCCCTGATGATGTGCTCCCAGACCATCTCACCACACTTGCCGCACTTCTCCAGCGTGTCCTGGTAGCAGAGTTCACAGAGGGGTCGCCCATCCTGGTAGAAGCTCTGCCCAGCCAGCTGGCAGAGGCAGGTGTGCCACGTGAAGCACTGGGCATGGTACGGCCTCTTCATGGCCTCCACAGTCAGCTCCTAGGGGGACATGTTTTGTGGCAGAAGGCACAGATGTCTGTGGACAACTATCTCTCAACAGGCTCTGCTCGGGGAGGCGAAAGCTCTTCCTCCCCAGGCATGAGGGGACGGGGTCCAGGCTGGACTGAAGGTCCTTCTGCCGGGGCCTGTGGTCGGAGTGGGGACAGGGGCAGGTGCAGCTGCTCTAAGTCTGCAATGAGTGAGGCCCCCATTGGAACAGGAGTCTCTTCTTCAGAACGCAGGAGCACCGGAGGGGGCGGTGGTGGGGGTGGGACGAGGTCCAGGTCAGGAGGAGGGAGTGAGCATCCTTCATTGGAGAGCTGCAGAGGTGCAGCTGGCACTGTCGCTGCAGCCCTGCCAGGGGGTGCCCAGGGGCTGGGCTTCCCCTGTAAGCCAGCTCTGGGTGCCTTCATGGGAACAGGAGCCTCCCAGGGGAGGCCACACCAGGCCTCACAAACCATCTGCCTCCCTTCCTCAACCACAGCTACATCAAGGCACGGGAGTGCCATGGTGATAAAGACAGATGATGCCACACTCTTCTCAGGCTTTGAGGCTATGACTTCAGCTCCTGGTGAGGCTGGAATCCAATTCTCCTGGAAGGCCCAAAGGTCCGGAAGTTCAGGCCAGCTCCTCTTGTCAGCCCGCGCCCCGGTGGCTGTGATGCCGTACTCCCATCCATAGGATTCGACCACCTTGACTTGGTAACTGGAGTTTGCTTACTTGAACCACTGCCTCACGTGCTTCGATAAAGTAATGCATGAAACCACCAACTGAAATAAAACTTAAAAATTCACTAGAAAACAGTGTAGGCTCAGCATTTGACAGTCATAGAGTCTTCTCAGAGAAATTTCCTTATTTCTATTACCACCTAGAAGAAAGTGATACTCGTCATATTAGTTTGCTAGGGCTACCTTAACAAAGTACCACAGACTGGATGGCTTACACAACAGAAATTTAGCTTCACAGTTCTGAAGGCTAGAAGCCCGAAAGAAAGATATTGGCAGGGTTGGTTCTTTCTGAGGGCTATGGGGCAATAATCTGTTCTAGGCCTTTCTCCTGGGCATGTGGATAGCTGTCTTGTCCCTGTGTCTCTTCACATTGTATCCCCTCTGTGTGTGTCTGCCTTTGTCCAAATTTCTGCTGTTTATAAGAAGAGCAATCATATTGGATCAGGGGCCTCCCTAGTGAGCTCATTTCAACTAATTAAATAAGGTCACATTCAGAAGTACTGGAGTTTAGATATTCAACATATGAATTTTGGGGGGGGGGACACAATTCATAACACTAATAAATATAGTTTTTCTACTTAGACATCTGAATTTTAGAACAATTAAGACTATTAAAACTCTTGGAACTCTTGTGTAGTATAGGGGATAAACAGAATTTGAATCCTAGCACTGGCAATTGCTAGCTATGTGATATTAAGCAAGTTGCTTAGTCTTTCTCTGCCTCAATTTCCCCATCTATAAAATGGGAATAATTATACCTACTCAATAGGGGTGTTAATTAATATATGAAAACATGCTTAGCACGTACTAGTTTCAATTTATAAAACCATTTATATGATTATTCTTCATTACCCAGAAGTAACAGTGAAACCCAACTGATTGGCATTAAACAGGCAGTCTCTCTGAATAGTTAACACAAAATACATACATATGGACATATACAAATTTATAGCTACTCACTAATGAATGGCAAAGCTTGTTAATATCCATTATTTATTTTAAAAAAACAGTATTCATTTGGCAGAGAGGAACATAGTGCTAAAGAGTCTTGAGTTTCTGTTCTATCTAGGGAAATTAACTTCACTCATTATTTCTATGGTTTAACCAGTTAAGTGAGTCAGTTACAGATAAGTTGGTATACATATCACCCATTGAATATACCAAAAAACACTGCAAGATAAATCAGCTTTTTAGTTTTTATGGTAATTTCATCTCTTGGTGCTCCCTGTTTTATAAAAAAGAGAAAACATCCTTGATTTTGAAGGAAGTGAAAATGTAACTAGCAACACATTAATTTGATTCCAGCAGCTAAAATTTCAGTTGAATGCACTATAATTTCTTTATAATTATAAGAATTGTGGTGTGGCTAGGTTACCATGCCTTTTTTTCTGGCTGATCATCTTCCTATACTGTAATCATATTCTGAGAATCAGTCTGTAGCTAAAATAAGAGTGATTTTTATTGTTGATTTCATATAATTACTATGTGAGGGTAGTACATTGGAGCTTTTCATTATAAACACTATGGTAATTGATCATTCCAACTATTGGTTTGAATAACTTAAATGTAACCTGTAATTTCCACAACCTGAAATCAATAAGGTACATTTATTTTTAATTAAATGGATGCAAAAATAAAACCTAGGTAAAATGTGCAAATAAAAACAATAATTTAGTTTTAAGTACTGTATTGGTTATCTATTGCTGTGTAACAAATTACCAGAATTTAGCAGTTAAAGTAATGCACATTTATTATCTCATAGTTTCTGTGGGTCAGGAATCTGGGTACAGCTCAGCTGGGACCTCTGCTTTAGGGTCTCTCACAAAGCTGCACTAAAGACGTAAGCCAGCGCTGGGAGCTCATCTGAAGTCACCACTGTGAAAGGATCCATTTCCAAGCTCACCCATGTAGTTATTGGCAGGTGTGGTAGACAGAATAATGGTCACTGAAGATGTACGTGTCCTAATCCCTAGAAAACATGAATATATTATTTCACATGGCAAAGAAGAATTAAGATTGCTAATCAACTAACCTTAAAATAGGGAGATTATCCTGGATAATCTGTGTTGGTGCAATGTCATCATAAGGCGTATAAAAGGTGGAAGTGAGAGGCAGGAGAGCAGTCAGTGTGAGAGTGATGCGATATGAGAAAGATATTCATACACTTATGAATGTTCTGTACTCATTTTGATAGGGGCATTGAATTCTTAACTTACTTTGTGTCGACTGCAGGTCATATCCTGTGTTCAGTGAACCACATACCCTAATATTTTTCATTGCAGAATTAAATTGATCACAGATTCCATAGGAAAAGTAACTAAAGGACTTAAAACAAATTATAAAGATTATTACAAAATACAGAAATCTCTCCTAACCTCTTATCAGAGACACAGAAACAGAACTTTAAATTAAATAAGCTGATTCTTGAAAACCATGTACACAAAGGTCTTACATGTGTCTAAGGCCTTCAGCTCTTTTTCGTGGAGTTTATCATCACCCTGAATAGCTCAATATTTAGACATGTAGAAACAAGTCTCAACTGAGAAAAGCCACTTACTTCTCCCCTAATTTGTTATAAGTAAAAGATTGATTTTGAGCACTGAAAGTGAGGATTATGTAATGCGATTTCTCCTCAAAAATGACAACTTGACAATGATTCAAACTGGACATCCTTTTATCTTTATAAGAAAAACAGCATGAATATGTTGATTTAATTTCCTCATCATAATAACGAATTACATGACCAGCTAAAACACTGTTAAAGAATTCACATATTATCATATTCCACCCCTAGGAATACTTGAATGCTTTATAGAGCTACTTTGAGCTAAGATAATATTTAAAGAACCCACAAGCGTATTTTTATTTGGAAAAAAACTCACTCTATGGCCCTTTGTTATATTCCTCACTTTTCAAAGAAAGGTATGACATTCTTTCCTAGATTGAAATGAGTAACTCACCTTTTGTTTTTCCTACAGTTTGCTTTTACAGGTTAAATGCTTTATGTTTGATTAAAATAATTTATGAATGTGTTTATGTGTGCCTGTGTGTGCATAGGGTCTCTCATATGTGTAAAACGGAAGACAGACCAACTTTTCTGTGAAGCTTAAGGCCCTAGCTTCTCCTGGCCAGAGAAAAGGTGACCAAGTAACAAATGAATAGTTGCTGTGGCATTTTACAAATGCACATAACGTTCATTTTCTCTTCATCCTTGTTTGCACTTGTGATATTCTGTGATACATTATATGATCAAAATAGAACTAATACTGTCCACTAATAATGATGAGAAAGTGACTGAAGGAATATTTGAAAATATGATTGTCTTCTATAGCGTAACAGACAACATATGATGTTGCAGGATTTTTTTTTTTTTTTTTTTTTGAGGCAGAGTCTCGCTCCCTCACCCAGGCTGGAGTACAGTGAGGCGATCTCGACTCACTTCAAGCTCCGCCTCCCGGGTTCACACCATTCTCCTGCCTCAGCCTCCCGAGTAGCTGGGACTACAGGCGCCCGCCACCATGCTCGGCTAATTTTTTTTGTATTTTTAGTAGAGACGAGGTTTCACCGTGTTAGCCAGGATGGTCTTGATCTCCTGACCTCGTGATCCACCCGTCTTGGCCTCCTAAAGTGCTGGGATTATAGGAGTGAGCCACCGCACCTGGCCGGATTATCTCTTTTTACCTTAAAAAAATTATTTAAATGCAAATGTGCATGAAATTACCAAAATAAAAGCAATATATTGGGGCATTTGTGTTCACTTATTGCTACCATTTTCTGTTGCCTTTTGATATTTATAGCTGTGACTTTTAAACTGCACCAAACACATAGCTTCTGGAAATCATTAATTCATGTATTTGTATGTACACCGTTGTGGATAAATGTTTTATTTTGACGACCTAATATTTTAAGGATTAATGTTTCATGATGATTGGATGTTACACTAGGGTTTGGTGTGCCAAACTGTGCTATGATACATTAAAGGATCCCTTACTGCCTAGATACTATATAGTCACTTTCCCAGAAGCAGTGATAAAGGTGGTTAGAAATGTAAGAATGAACAATACTGTTGAGGACGTGATTAGTGGAACCAGTCATTTTATTTGGGATGCTTTTTTAGACTCTCTGTTTTGATAAGTGGCCTGCCAAAGCAAACAAATGACAACAAAGAGCCTGTTCACAGGGGAATTTGTAAATAAATGACAAAAATTCAGCAGTACTTTGGTAATTCAACTTTTTGGTGATTTACGTATTGTTTTTGTTGTTTTAATGATGAATAATCTAAAGACTATCATCTTATTAGGAGTGGTCCTAATGGGATTTTTCTTTGTAATCAACAAACTAGTCTGCCAAAGTGGGCAGTATTTGAAGTAAAAGGGCTGTTTGCCAGCCACCAAACAAATAGAACATCTGGATATCTGCAGCCATCTCAAATTTGCTCCCAGTAGATCAGTCTGAAGTTGAGGATTCAGGTTGCATTTAGCCAAAACCAAAATAAAAAGTGAAAAAATAATCTGCTATACCTTTAGTTTTTTATATGTGTGAAAAAAACTATACAGATATTTTGAAAATACTCATACTGAATTTTGTCCCTTTAAATCTCTTAGGGATCAGAGACATATTAGTATTCATGTGAGTACTTGACGTTTATCTTGGGGTTTGTTATACTTATTCCTTTAAAATACACATTTATACTACTATGAGTTTTAAGTTTGCTTGATGCCAAAACAGTGTCAACTAATATATATAATTTAAAATGTTTAATGTAAGGATTTGTAATCCTGTGGAGTTTTTACATTCTCCCTTAAAAAAAAAATTTAAGGACAATCCTAAAGTCACAAAATGATGTATAGTATATACAGTAATTATTTTTAAAATTATTTACTTCGAAGGTTGAAAAGGACCTTGAAGGTCATTGTATAGTAAAACATTCCGACACTTTAATCCAATTTGCGACATTCCTGCAAAGTGATTTTTTGGATTCCAAGTGAATACTTCACTCTTTCTTTTTACCCAGGAACTTACAACTTCCAGAGACAGCAAAACTTTTCCCTATATTTGGTAACCTTCACCAGGGTGAAAGCTGACATGTGGTAACTTTCACCCAACAGCTCCAATTTCTTCTTTGGGAGTTTAACATAAGGAATTTAAGTATTCATCCATTAGCTCTTCTTTTTCAGATTGAACATTTCTAGTTCCTTTACCTGTTCTTCATATAAAATGGTTTCAAATTCTTTCATCAGTTGACTGCTTTCATATAAACAAACTTTTAACGGCTCACAGAACTGAGTACTATACTCAGTTATGGTCTGTGAAAGATTGTCAGCTCCTTTATTTAAAATACTATAGTTGTAATTAACATAAACTATAACCCAGTATTAATTATAACCTAATTATAATTCAAATTTTAAGTGTGGACTCATTTTGAATTCATTTTAAGCTAAAATATTCAAGTCTTTTTCTTTTCTTTTTTTCACTTTTTCTTTTTTCCTTTTTTAAATATATGCATTGTTGCTAAGTCATGTCTTTCACTTGCTATATTTGTATAGTTGGCTTTTTGGATCCAAATACCAGACCTTATACTTATCCCTATTATAATTTATCTTGTTAGATTTCACTTGTCATTTACCAGTCTGTGATAACTCATAGGGATTCTGATTTTATCATTTAAGACATTTTCTCCCAGTATTAGTCTGTTTTCACACTGCTATAAAGATATTACCTGAGACTGAGTAATTTATAAAGAAAGGAAGTTTAATTGACCCATAGTTCCATATGGCTGGGGAGGCATCAGGAAACTTACAACCATGGAGGAAGGTGAAAGGGAAGCAAATCATGTCTTACATGGCAGCAGAAAAGAGAGAGGATACAGGGGAAACTGCTACTTTTAAAACACATCAGATCTCATGAGAACTCCCTTACTGTCACAAGAAGAGCATGGGGGAACTGCCCCCTTTATCCAATGACCTCCCACCAGGACCCTTCCTTGACATGTGGGGATTACAATTCGAGATGACATTTGGGTGGGGACACAAAGCCAAACCATCACCCCCCAACCCAGATTTGTGGTATCTACCAACTTGCTATTTATATCATTCATACTGGCATATCGCTAGAGATCTCCTTTTAAGTTAACATTACTCCATTTCAAGTTGACATTATCCCATTAAATAGCATTTTTTTGTTGTTTTAGTCATTCACATTCTAGTCATTCGAATAGTCATTACATCCTTTGTTTTAGTTATGTATACTATCATCTGGGTCACATTTCTCTATCCTGTTAAAATCTGATATCTAGGCTGCGCATGATGGCTTATGCCTGTAATCCCAACACTTTGGGAGGATGAGGCTGGTGGATCGCATGAGCTCAAGTGTTTGAGACCAGTGTGGGCAACATGATGAAACCCAGTCTCTACAAAAAAATAGAAAAAAATTAGCCAGGTGTGGTGGTGCATGCCTGTGGTCCCAACTATGTGGGAGGCTGAGGTGGGAGGATCACCTGAGCCCAGGGAGGTCAAGGCTGCAGTAAGCCATGATCATGCCACTGTACTCCAGCCTCGGAGACAGAGTGAGAACTTGTTTCAAAAAAATATCTGATACCTACAGGCACTATTTTGGGTTATATCCCTGGTCTACCAATTATTAACCCTTCTAGAAGAGAAAATGAAAATTAAAATGAGGATTGTTTTTTTCAAAATCTGTTAAGCCAGCACATAAGTTTTTCTGCAGGTGGTAGGACATGGTTCTGAAGGCATCAGAGTGGTGTTTCACCTGTTATTATACTACTTCCTGAAATAAAATAAACAGTTATTTATTTATTGATGGTCTACTTTATTTAGAATATTGTCATAGGAAAGTAGAGCACCAAAAATAAATATATGATCCTTTTCACTGAAACACTTACATTTTGTTTTATGCTCACAGACTGCCCTACTCCAATGTTGCCTAGTCACCCTAGAATTTGATGGCAGTGATCACAAAGGGGACTGACTGGGTAAGACATTATGAGTAGCATATTGTGAATACATCCTGTTAGAAATAAAAACCAAATCCTAAAATCCAAATATAATGTAGTGTTTTTCGAAATTTTTCTACCACAAAAGAAGTGAATTTTACATTATGGCTTTACAAACACACACACACACACAATGTATACATATGTAGATACATGTATATGTGTGTATGTATGCATATGTATATACAAGTTGAGTATCCCTTATTTAAAATGCTTGGAACGGAAGTGTTCAAATTTAAGACTGTCCCAGAGTTTGGAATATTTGCATTATACTTAAAGGTTCGGTATACCTGATCCAGAAATCTGAAATCTGAAATGCTCCAAAGAGCATTTCCTTTAAGTGTTACATGAGCACGCAAAAAGTTTTGGATTTGGGATTTTTAGACTCAGAGTGCTCAACCTGTAATTGTATCTGTATATGTGTGTACATAATACAGAAAACAAAATCAGATATTTCACAATAATGTTTTCCCCTTTGCCAAATTTTCTAAACCTGTTTATTCTATTTAAAATTTTTGTTTGTAATCACTACATTGCTTTTCTGATCTTCATTCTGTGACTGTTCTAAGGTGGAATCTCTAATGATTGTCAGTTTACCACATCATCCTTATACTTAATATAGGGAGACATATACTCAAAGGTAGCAGAGATATTTTCCCAGTCTAAGTACAATGAGGATTTGCAGCCCTCTGTATTATCTAGGTCACCATTTCCCCTGTGTGATCTATTATGATTCTTTTTGTAGAGTATGGCACTCTAGAAAAAAATATTTATTTGTCTAGTCTCCCTTGGAACAGGATAGATGTGGGTAGATGTTTGGAGACAAGAACGGAAGTGAACATTTATCAAGTGCCTATCATGTACCAGACATTGATTAAGGTGTTTTTAAAATTTGGTTAGTTTGACCTTCAAAAAATATGAGGATCAGAGACTAGAGTAATCTGCCCAAGGTCACCACACTCCTTTATCCAAGAAATCTGGACTGAGGTCCAAAGTCTTCCTGACTTCAAAACCCATGTATATTTATGACAATCAAAAATATCTCCAGATGTGATGCTTAATATTGAGTGTCAACTAGGTTGAATTGAAGAAGGCAAAGTGTTGTTCCTGGGTGTGTATGTGAGGGTGTTGACAAAGGAGATAAACATTTGAGTCAGTGGACTGGGAATGGCAGACTCACCCTCAATCTACGTGGGCACCATCTAATCAGCTGCCAGCATGGCTACAGTAAAGCAGGCAGGAGAAGATGGAAGAGCAGACTTGCTGAGTGTTCCAGCCTTCATCTTTCTCCCATGCTGGATGCTTCTGCCCTCAAATATCGGAATCCAAGTTCTTCAGCTTTTGGACTCTTAGACCTACACCAGTGGTGTGCCAGAGGCTCTCGGGCCTTAGGTCACAGACTGAAGTGTGCACTGTCGGCTTCCCTACTTTTGAGGTTTTGGGACTCAGACGGACTTCCTTGCTCCTCAGCTTGCAGGTGGCCTATTGTGGGACTTCACCTTGTGAGTGTGTGAGTCAATACTCCTTCATAAACTCGCTTTCATACATACATCTATCCTATTAGTTCTGTCCCTCTAGAGAACCCTGACGAATACACATGATAATGCCAAATATACTCGTAGCCCCACTGAGGAGTCAGGCAAGGTACACAATTACCCCATTAAAAACCACTGCTTCAGGTCATAAGCTTGTAAGTGGGGAGCTAGTATTCAAATTTGAAGGAAATTAAAAAATTTTACCCTCAGATATATTTTTTGACATATTTTGAAATGGCTACCAATTGGCCAGCGAACAGAAGTGGCCTTGGAAAGCTGTTTTCTGGTGGGAAAAATTTGTATTTGTAGAGCGTTTCCATTAATGAAGCCATACCTCTGCTTTCCACATCTTTCCTAGATCCGGGAAAGACTGAGAGTCTCACACCTTAAGAAACCTGAAAAGAAACATTTACTATCTATTCCCTTTGAGAGAGACTTCATCTTCATCTAGCCAAGCCTCTTCCTTTCTTCCTCCTATAACCTGCCTTGCCACTAAAATCTGTTTTTTGACATACTTTTAGTTTACACTCTTTCTGTAATTTCAAGATGGTATACAAGTTTCTGTTACTTATTGGAAAGTTGGATCTTCATTCTGAAGTCTCTCATGTCTACACATTAAATACATTTACATTTCTTTTCTCCTATTAACATGCCTCGTGCAAGTGTGAACCCCGAAAATCTGAGACAGGTCTCAGTTAATTTAGAAAGTTTATTTTACCAAGGTTAAAGACACGTGCCTGTGACACAGCCACAGGAGGTCTTGAGGACATGTGCCCAAGGAGGTCAGAACACAGTTTGTTTTTATGCATTTTAGGGAGACATGAGACATCGATCAACATATGTAAGATGAACATTGGTTCGGTCTGGAAAGGCAGGACAACTCAAAGCAAGGAGGAGGCTTCCAGGTCATAGGCAGATAACAGGTAAATGGTTGCATTCTTGTGAGTTTCTGACTAGCCTCTCCAAAGGAGGCAATCAGATATGCATTTATGGCAGTGAGCAGAGGGGTAACTTTGAATAGAATGGGAGGCAGGGTTGCCCTAAGCAGTTTCCAGCCTGACTTTTCTCTTTAGCTTAGTGATTTTGGAGCCCCAAGATATTTTTCTTTCACACAAGTGACTTTTAGTAAACTTTTGGGGGTCCAAGAGCCTATGGCCTCAAATACTAACTGAAGTATTTGATTCTAAATGCCATGATTTTCAACATTATGTGACACAGTAGAATGTGCCATATATAAGGCACAAAAAAATAAGGTAAGCAGAAAAAAAGGGTACCTGCTATGGGAACTTAGGTCTGGATGCCAAACTTGACCTAATTCACATGTTTTTAAATGGAAAACTCACCATAATTGGCTCCTTGTATTAGAGTTCCATAATACTAAGGGGAATGAATAAGTGTGAGGGCTCCAGGCCCTTTTCTGAAGTTAGTTAAAAGAACTTCCTGGTCAGGGACACACATGTGCAGGTGGTAGTAAGAACTGCAAGACATCAGGCCCTTTAGCATTTTCTCAAAATACTCAAAGCAATAGAAGTAATTCTGCAAAGCTCTGACATGAACCAAGATATGTGGATATATTCAAACTACCTTTTGTTGGCTCACTAAAGTGAAGGTACTAGAGGAGCAGAGTAGACATCTTCAAATTCATTTAAAAATGGTAGGAATCTGAGATTCTCATTACTGTGCTTAGTTCTCAGAGACAGTTATATTCTGAACCCCTTTCAGTTCAAGAGAAATATTAAGGAACAAAATGAAAACCAAAAGAAGGCAAATTTTGGACCCTGGAACTCTGCATCTAGGCACCTTCCACATGATTTACTGCTCATGGTGCAGAATACAAATAATGGCCATGCCAGCATGTGAAAGCTTAAAATACATTCTAATGAAGATCACATTGTGAACATTGCCAAGGCAGAATAAAATGCAATCAGGATTTAAATGTGTCTAAAATAATAGCTCCTTGGATTCAAGCACACTGATTAATGTCAGAGACACTTATGAAATGCTGTTGCCTGGTCATCAGTGTTATTTTTCTTGTGGAACATTTCGTACAAGAAGCAATAAATGAAGAGTAATAAACTAAGAAAAGAATACCTTATTCTATAAAATTAACATGACTCAGTGAAGTGCTTTAGTTACAGGTGATCTATGTTCCAAGATTGACATGTTATCAGCATAACTTACTTTGAAATATGCATACTACAAATATTTCTGAAATATTCACCTTTCACAGCAGATTCTCTTGCTTTCCTCATATCTGCATATAAATGTAAATTTTGTGCTTACAGTATAGTCAGCTTTTTTTTTTTAATTTGAGGAGCTGAAATTAGCTTTAAAGATAACTATCTTAAAGTATCTTAGCTTCAAAATGAATTTTAAAACTTCTTTTTCTTTTTGAAACTCTTTGTTTCCCTCCCTTCCCACTGGACACTCCTTTCACTGTGCTGCTTTATCTAATGTGCTAGCTTAGAAATTCCAGGGGCTAATCTTCAAATGAACCGGGCATAGAGACTCAACTATGGAATCCTCCCCTTCTACAGATTACCTCAAAGCAGTAAATCTATGACTCAGTCATTGTTGAAATGGCACCAGTTCGCACTCCAGCTGGACAATAACTCAAGACAGCCATTGGAATGAGACGTGTAGTCCCTGTATCCCTCACTCCTCAAGTATGTTTGTCATACCAAGTTTCTTTTCTTAAACTCCTTACCAAAGCTAAGATTTGAAATGGTCTTTTGGAGGCATGCACTTAGGCATTTCTCAACAGCTAGTGTTTAGTTAATAAAGCTGCTTTCCTTTCACCACACTTCACCTCTTGTGTGATTGGCTTCTCAGGAAGTGAGCAGCTGGACTTGCATTTGGTTATAATATCATTTGAGGAAGAAAATGTGCTTAAATCCTAAAAAGAACATCAGAGTAACCTGAAAGCATTTCCCACTTCAATTTTATAACTGAGATAGTAGTTAAACACATGTTTACAAAGGCTGACATGTTTAAAAGACTGGGTCATAAGAGTTAGTGATAAAAGTACATGGTAAATGCTCTCTATTATTCTTCTTTGTCTGAAAAACAAAACAACAATGAACATAAAGAAACAGGCTCACAGTGTGCATCTCTCATACCTCATACATGCTCTCTCTTTCTTGTGAGGATAAAGTTGTTACAGAGCACAATACTCATAAAAAAAAACCTAATGAAATTATCACCCATTGCTAAGAATGAATTAAAACTGATAGAATTGTTCACTGTTACTTTTTTCAAATAACACTTTGATTTAGTAAGGAAAAATGCTGGTCATTATAAAATTTCAGCATTGCAACGTAGCATTAACTATATATCTATCAACTATAGCTCTATCCCCACTATCACCATTACGTAGCACAGAGAGGAAGGGTTTGGGAATGGACACCTATATGCTAGTCCTGGTTTTATTTCTGTTTACATTTTTAGTCTCTTTCCATCATCTGTAACACGAGGTTTTGATAAAGACAAAATGAGGAATGTATGAAAAGCAAATGCATCATTGTTGGAGGAAGACAATTGGTAGATTCTATTTATAAAATTATTAGCACAAATGCTAGATTTGGCCTGTTATGGTAGAGTAGGAAAACTGTTTGACAACCAAGAAACCTGGATCCTAGTTGAGTACTGTCACTAGTTAACTATGTTACTGTAAACAAATTGTTTAGGTTATCTGTGACTCAATTTCTTCATTTTTAAAATGAAACATTAAATCAGATGATGTAGCACTGTAATTCTTTCCCCTCCAACAATTTACATTTCAGCGATGTTGCCTCATATGGAAAAAACAGATCTTGGCCGTAGCTACCTGGGAACTGCCTTATTATCATTCATTGTGAAATTATTACTAGAGTTTAAAAGAGTTGCTTAAGAATTAGTGCAACAGACTTAAAGTATAAACAATTCAGTATGATGCTCATTGGTAAAGAGCTAAGCATAGCAGTTCATGCAACATGGCATATTGAACTAATGCATATGCCTTTTTAAAACTTGCTACATAAATGAGCCGAAGATGTCCTCTGTATATTGGCCCCTACGTTGTTTATTTCTTCACAGCAGGCTGAGACTCGTTAGCTCAAATGCTCTCTGGCACCACACTCAAATTTTTACACATCCCATTGTTTTAAACATACCCCAAATAAGCAGATTTTTAGCCATTTAGAGTCTGCCTGCTTTGCATATCCTGTGAAACTGCACATCTGTTAGCCCTAGATAAGATAAATCCTGTGGCTATACAGGCCCCAAGCCACTGCTGCCCTTCAAAATTCTCTGACCCAGTGATTCCCCAAAGTGCTGCTGAGTGACATCACCCCATCACATGAACCCCATCTTTAATTCTCCTCTCCCCTGGGAGTCCTTGTGTCCTATTCCTCTTCTGGATGGTTGTCCTGTACCATAGCCTTGGGCAATATCATGCTGTGAGGGACTTCCCTTGCATGCAAACCTGTCAACCAATGTGTCACCCAAATAAAGCCTATGTGTGCAACTGCTGTATGTGGGAATTAAAAACACCTATAGGAACAAATTTTTAAAAAAATAATGATCTAAATTAGAAACCATAATGGAGATTATTAAATACTTATAACTGAAGAACAGTAAAACCACTATAAACCAAAACCTGTAGAATGAAGAAAAAGTAGTATTTAGAAGGACCTTTATAGCCTAAGATGAATGTATTTGGAAAAAAGAAAGATTGAAAATTACTGAGGCAAGTATTCACTTTGAAAAGTTAGACAAATAACATTAATATAAACTAAAAAAAAAAAAAGAAAAAAATAAATAGAAGAGCAGACACTAATTCAAAGAAAAGACAAAGAAACAATAGAGAGGATTTCAAAACCTGAAATACTAAGATATAGAAATTTCTGGCAATGTTGAATAAATAGAAGGCACAATCAAATATTATTAGTATTAGTGTAAAAAGGGGGTCATAGTATTGCTTTGGTAGGAACTTTTAAATTTATAACAACATATTATGAACAACTTGATGCCACTAAATGGGAAAACCAAAATGAAATGGAAAAGTTTTAAGTTAAATATGGATTAATAAAACTGGATTAGGGCTTACTTAATTGTTCAAAATAGTCTTACAAACATTAAATATATTGGATTAATATAAAACTATTTCTTTCTAAAAGTATGAGGTCGATAAGGTGTCATTAGGCGTGCTTTGCAAAACCTCCAGGAATAGATAATTCCTGTCTTTATTCAAACATTTTCAGAGAGCAGAAAATGAAGGTGTTTCTTCTGCTTATTTTATAAGACAACAATAGGCCAGCCTCAGAAACATAGGTCTAAAAGACTCAATATTTTATTACCTAACATAATCCAGCAATGTATTTTAAAAATGTAACACAAGGATGATTTATCCTAAAAATTAAGGATGGTTTAGTATTAGAAAATTTACTAAAAAATTAAAAGAGGTAAAGAAAATAAAATAATATTCTATGCATCTATTAGATGCAGAAAAATCTTTTAATAAAATTAGCATATATAATTCTAACAACTGTAAACTTCTTTAACTCTATCAATGGTATCTATCAAAATCTTACATGAACACAACACTTAATAGTAAAATACTAGGTGCATTATTTAAAGCCAGCAAGCAGATACAGATAGTCATTCTCATACCTTTTCAACATTGCAATAAAAGTTTCTACCTAGTACAAAAGAAGAAAAGGAATAGGGATCAGAAAGGAACAAAAAATGTCTTTAATCAAAGATGATTTAAGTTTCTAAATATATAACCTAAGCAAATATTCAGACCAAAGTGTGTGTGTAATTAGAAAACAATTAAAATTTAAAATACTCTTTTCTCAGAAAACCCATAAGGTAACTAGTAGTAAGTCTAATTACTGTGTAAGACCTATTTGAAGAAAATTCTATTTATATCTTTATTATCTGCCAAAAGATAGTGTAAAATAAATATGTACATAATGGTGGCATGCAAGGATTCAATATGGTTCAGATGTCAATTCTTACCAAATTTTCTTTTAAATTAAGTGGAATTTCACTTCAAATAACAACTGGATTTTTAGCGGATCCATGGAAATATGATGAAGAACAATCAAAACAATTTTTCAAAGGGTCCATTTTGGCCAGTAGTTTTCAAAACACATTATAAAGATATAAACAAAAACTACATAATATTGGAGGGGAGGGCATGTCTGTGTGTGTGTGTGTGTGAGAGAGAGAGAGAGAGAGAGGAGAGAGAGAAGAAAATAGTGTAACAGAAGAAAACTACACTTAAATGAGAAATTAGTATGTAACAGAAGTGGCATGTATATTGGAAGAAAGGAGGGATTAAACAATAAATTCTTCAAGGAAACAAAGGATTAGAAAATGTTAGTATTTCAACATACCAGAATCTCTGGGACACATTTTAAGCAGTGTGTAGAGGGAAATTTATAGCACTAAATGCCCACAAGAGAAAGCAGGAAAGATCTAAAATTGACACCCTAACATCACAATTAAAAGAACTAGAGAAGCAAGAGTAAACACATTCAAAAGCTAGCAGAAGGCAAGAAATAACTAAGATCAGAGCAGAGCTGAAGGAGATAGAGACACAAAAATCCCTTCAAAAAAATCAATAAATCCAGAAGCTGGTTTTTTGAAAAGATCAACAAAATTGATAGACTGCTAGCAAGACTAATAAAGAAGAAAAGAGAGAAGAATCAAATAGACACAATAAAAATGATAAAGGGGATATCACCACCGATCTCACAGAAATACAAATTACCATCAGAGAACACTATAAACACCTCAACACAAATAAACTAGAAAATCTAGAAGAAATGGATAAATTCCAGGACACATACACCCTCACAAGACTAATCCAGGAAGAAGTGGAATCCCTGAATAGACCAATTACAGGTTCTGAAATTGAGGCAATAATTAATAGCCTACCAACCAAAAAAAAAAAAAGTCCAGGACCAGACAGATTCACAGCCGAATTCTACCAGGGGTACAAAGAGGAGCTGGTACCATTCCTTCTGAAACTATTCCAATCAATAGAAAAAGAGGGAATCCTCCCTAACTCGTTTTATGAGGCCAACATCATCCTGATACCAAAGCCTGGCAGAGACAAAACAACAACAACAACAAAAAAAGAGAATTTTAGACCAATATCCCTGATGAACATCGATGCAAAAATCCTTAATAAAATACTGGCAAACCGAATCCAGCAGCACATCAAAAAGCTTATCCACCATGATCAAGTGGGCTTCATCCCTGGGATGCAAGGCTGGTTCAACATACGCAAATCAATGAATGTAATACATCATATAAACAGAATCAAAGACAAAAACCACATGATTATCTCAATAGATGCAGAAAAGGCCTTTGACAAAATTCAACAGCCCTTCATGCTAAAAACTCTCAATAAATTCGGTATTGATGGGACATATCTCAAAATAATAAGAGCTATTTATGACAAACCCACAGCCAATATCATACTGAATAGGCAAAAACTGGAAGCATTCCCTTTGAAAACTGGCACAAGACAGAGATGTGGCTGGGTGCAGTGACTCACGCCTGTAATCCCAGCACTTTGGGAGGCCGAGGTGGGCGGATCTCCTGAGTTCGGGAGTTCAAGACCAGCCTGACCAACATGGAGAGACCCTGTCTTTACTAAAAACACAAAATTGGCTGGGCGTGGTGGCACATACCTATAATCCCAGCTACTAGGGAGGCTGAGGCAGGAGAATCTCACTTGAACCTGGGAGGCAGAGGTTGCGGTGAGCCGAGATAGTGCTATTGCTCTCCAGCCTACGCAACAAGAGTGAAACTCCATCTCAAAAAAAAAAAAAAAAAAAAAAAACACACACACAAGGATGCCCTCTCTCACCACTCCTATTCAACATAGTGTTGGAAGTTCTGGCCAGGGCAATCAGGCAAGAGAAAGAGTTTTAAATTTTCTCTTAAATTAATAAGATATGACTCCATATCTTGCATCCAGGGCACACCCAAAGCCTCAAGCAGCCCTGTCCCCATCATTTTGCTGGTCATAACCCATATGGCTGCTCTCACAGTTGGAATCTAACGACTGTGGGTTTTCCAGGCTGAGAGAGCACATGTAATCGATCACCTGATGAGTTCATCTTGCCTGCTTCCTAGGAAAGCCAATGCACTGAGAACAGCAGTTTTTTGCAGAAAAGTTTAATAATCATAGTGCTGGTGAAGTGGACGGACAGGAGTAATTACTCAAATAAGCTACCCCAGGAACTCAGGGGTAGGGTTTTATGGATACTTTAACAGGTTGAGTGCTAGGGAATGGGTTCTGCTGATTGACTGGGAATGAAACTATAGGAATGTGAAAACAATCCTTGTGCACTACATCAGCCTCTGTTTTGGGGCCACAGAATGAGTTAAATTATGTGTTAAGGGTCCAGGTGGAGTCAATAAGTTGCCAGAATGCAGAAGTATGAAAATCATCTCAAAAGACCAATCTCATGTGATGTCACCTATTATCTATAGGAGTAACTGAAGAAGTTACAAATCTTGTGACCACTGGCTTTATGACTTTTAAGCAGTAACAGATTATAGAAAGGCAAGCTAGGAAACAATGACTGGTTATCATTTAACTATGCCTACATTTTAGCAGAATTCAAGGCCCTCCTATAATCCTGTGACCTTTCATTAGTCTTATGAAGGCAGTTTAAGCCCCTGAACAAGGAAGGAGTCAGTTTTAGAGAGAGACTGTCATCATCCTTGCTTCAAAGCTAAACTATAAATTCTTCCCATGGCTAGCTTTGTCTATGCCCAGGAATGAGCGAGGGCAATCAGCCTGTGAGGCTAGAAACAAGGAGTCAGCCATACTAGGTTTATCTCACTATTATAATGTTTGCAAAAGCAGTTTCACATGCTGCTGGTGGCTCTACCATTCTGGGGTCTGAAGGGCTGTGGCCCCATTCCCAGTTCCCACAACTCTACTAGACAGTATCCCAGTGGGGACTTTCCATGGGGACTCCAATCCCACATTTCCACTTGGCATTGCTTTAGTAGAATTTTCTGCAAGGGCTCACCCCTGCAACAGGCTTCTTCCTGAGCACCCAGATTTTCCCCTACATCTTCTGAAATCTAGGTAGAAGCTACCAAACCTCCATCACTCTTGCATTCTGCCTATCTGTACCCTTATCACCACATGGAAGCCGCCACTCATACCCTCTGGACTGGAGCTGGAGCTGGAGCAGCCAGGTTGCATTGAACAGCATCCTGGGCTTGGACCCTGAAACCATTCTGTCTTCTTAGGCCCCTGGGCCTATGAAAAGAGTGGTGGCCTTGAAAAAGTTTTCTGAAATGTCTGGGGCCTTTTTGCCATTGTCTTGAGTATTACCAACCATCTCCCTTTTAGTCATGCTTATCTCCCTAGTAATTGATTGATCCATAGCACCCTCAGATTACTGTCTTGGGAATGCTTTTTTCCCTCTCTATCTCATGGCCTGGCTACAAATTTTCCAAAAGTTTGCACTCTGTTCCCCTTTTAATTATAGAGTCCAACTTTAGGTGATTCCTTTGCTCCCATATTTAATTATAGGCCATTAGAAGCACCCGCACCAATTATTGAGCTTTGTGCTGCTTAGAAATTTGTTCTGCCCGATACTCTAGGCCATCACTCTTAAGTTTGGCTTTCCACAAAGCACAGCCACAATGCAGCCAAAGTCTTTGCTCAAGTCATTACAAGGGTGATCTTTGCTCAAGTTCCCAATAACTTCCTTATTTTCATTTGAGACCTCATCAGCGTGGCCTTCACTTTTGTCTTTTTTTTTTAATTTTTTATTTGAGACAGGCTCTCACTTTGTCACACAGGCTGGAGTGCAGTGGCACAACCATGGCTTATTGCAGCCTCAACCTCCCAAATATAAATGAATCTCCTGCCTCAGCCTTCTGAGTAGCTGGGGCTACAGGTGTTTACCATTGCATCCAGCTAATCTTCTTTTTTTTGGGCGGGGGGGACAGGGTCTTACTATGTTGTCCAGGCTGGCCTTGACTTCCTGGGCTCAGGTGATCCTTCCAACTTGGCCTCCCAAAGAGTTAGGATTACGGTTGTGAGCCACCACACCCAGCCTACTGTTCTTATTTGTATAAGCATTTTAGACACAACCACTTAACCAGACTTTAGTAAGTTCTGAACTTTCCCTCATTTTTCTGTCTTCTTTTGAGCCCTCCAAACTCTTCCAACCTATTCTCATTACTCAGTTCCAAAGCTGCTTCCCATATCTTTATAGCAATGCTCCACTTCTCAGTATCAATTTTCTGTCTTAATTCATTTACATGCTATAAAGGAATACCTGAGGCTGGGTAATTTATGGTGAAAAAGTTTATTTGGTTCACACTTCTGCAGGCTGTAAAAGAAGCATGACATCAACATCTGCTTCTGGGTACTTCCACTCATGATGGAAGGTGAAGGGGACCTGGCATCACATGGTGAGAGAGGAAAGAAGAGAGAGAGAGAAGGAGGGTCCAGGGTCCTTGTAACAATCAGTTCTCACAGGAACTAATGGAGTGAGAACTCACTCATTACCCCAAGGATGGCACTAAACCATTCATGAGGGATTCACACCATGACTCAAACACCTGCCTTTAGGCCCCACTTCTACCATTGGGGATCAAATTTCAACATGAGATTTGGAGGAGACAAATACACAATCTATATCAAATGGCTATAATCTTTTTTAAGAAAAGGAAAATAAGAAGTCTTTGTAAAGATGTCGTGAAATTTGAGCCATCATATATTGTGGATGAAGATGCAAAATGGTGCAGGTGCTGTGGAAAAAGTCTGACAGTTACTCATATGGTTGAACATATACTAACACACAATGATCTATAAATTCCACTACCAGGTATATAGCCAAGAGAAATGGAAGCATATGTTCACACAAAAAGTTGTACATAAATATTTTAGCAATATTATTCATAATAGTTAAATGTGGAGCCAATCCAAATGTTCATCAATTGAAGAATGAATAAACACAACTGGGTATAGTCATGTAATGGAATATTAGTTAGCCATAGATAAATGGAGTATTAATACATGTTACAACATGGATAAAGCTTGAAAGCATAATGCAAAGTGAAAGAAGACATATACAAAAGATATATAGTGTGCTATTCCATTTATATAATATTTCAAGAATAGGCAATACATAAATACAAAAAGTATGTTTGTTGCCATGATATTGAAGAAGAGGAGAATTGGAAGTCACTTCTAACAGGTATAAGGTTTAGGATGATGAAAGTGTCTGGAATTTGTGGTCATGGTCATACAACATTGTGAATAAACTAAAAAATCACTGAAGTATATACTTTAAAATGATGAATTTCATGTTATTTGAATTATGTCTCAATAAAAATGCAATTAACAAATAGTCAATGCAATTTCAATGAAATATCAATAGACTGTGTTGTTGGAACTTGATAAGCTAATTCTAAAACTTACGTTGAAACGCAAAAAGCCAAGAATAGTATAAAACAATGTTGAAGATATAGTTCAGAGGACTTGATTTACTGGATATAAAGGTCCATTGTAAAGCTACAACAATAAAGGGAATGTTCTATTGACACTGGATCAGATGAATAAACAAAAGGGACAGAATAGAGTGAAAAAAATAGACTTGCACATATATGGACAAAGGAGACACTGCAGAGCAGTGAGGAAAAGACAATCTCTTCCATAACTGTTGTTGGGTCAGTGGACATTATATGGGAAATAAAGTAAACTTAGATCCCCTCACCATATGCAAACTCAAATTCCACATCTAAAAATCAAAGGCAAATCAATAACGTGTCTACAGGATAACATGGAAAACTATCTGCACGAACTAAGCAAATTCAAATAGAAAAATATTTATTAAAAAGGAATGAAAAGCATGAATTTAAAATAAATGCTTGAAAAATAGACACCATTAAAACCCACTTACACCTAGTGTTCCATTATTGGAACTCTAAGCATGTGGGAGTTATTTACATCCTACTGCTCAAGGTCATCACCAAGGTCTGACTGCAAAAATTCAAAAAAATTCAGTCCCAGGCATAAATAGGTTAATATAGTGAACACCCAAGGCATGGCATGGCAAAAATTATTTGTAACACAAATAACTGACAAAAGGCTTATATATAGAAAATGTAAAAACTTGCACAAATAAACAATAAAGTTAGACAACCTAATAAAAACTGCTGGAGATTTAAATGGACACTTCACTATAAGAGGGCATTCAAATGACCAGTAAGCATATGTAAACTTGCTCTTCCGCCTTAGGAAGTAGGAAAGTGCAAATTAAAACGATAATAAAATTTTACTGCAGAATGACTATGATGAAAAAGATGAAAAATACCAAATATTGGCAAGAATATGGAGCAACTAATACTCTGCTGATTAGACTGTAAATTGGTACACACTCTTTAAAATACAGTTGATACTGAATTTGTACGTACCCATGTGACTTAAGATTTTTACTTTTATATACACACCTTATAGAAATATATACATACCTTATAGAAATTTGCACTGAGACATGTATAAGAATGTTCATAGAAGCATCATTTGAAATATCTCTAAACTCAAAACAATTCAAATATCCATCAAGAATAGAATTGATTTGAAACTGTGCACTATATTTATACAATAGATAGTATATTGTAATTAAAGCAAATGAATTACAGCTACATGCAATCAATCATGGGGTGAATTTTACAAATACATGTATGAATGAAATATGCCAGGCACAAAAAAACTACATTTTGATTGAGTCAATTTATAAAATGTCCCGAAATATGCAAACTTAACTATAACGTTTAGAAATGTAAATAGTGGTTGAATACGGAGAATAGGGAAGGGGTGGTAGTTGGGAAGGAGTAGGAGTTGGAGAGCCTTCTGGATAATAACTTGTTACATGAATATTCAATTTGTAAAATTCATTTGAGTTATTCATTTCTATTTTTGCACTCTTCTGAAGGTATGCTACACTTCACACACACACACAAATGAAAATACAGCAATGCTACTTCTGGGTATATAACCAAGATAACTGAAAACAGAATCTAGAAGAGATACTTGTTGTACACTTATGTTCATAGCAGCATTTTTCACAATAGCCAAAAGGCAGAAGCAACCCAAATGTCCATCAACAGAAAAATGAATAAACGAAATATAATATATACATACAATGGAATGTCATTCAGCTTTAAAAAGGACAGGGAGTGTGAAGCAAGATAGTAGAATAGAAGGTTCCACTGATAGCACCACCCACAAGGATGACAAGTTAACAACTATCTACACAGAAAAAACACCTTTATAAGAACCAAAAATCAGGTGAGCACTCACAGTACCTGGTTTAAACTTCATTTCACTGAAACAGGTACTGAAGAGATAAAAAACAGTCTGAATCACTGATGCCATCCCTCCCATACACCCATCAGCAGCACCGTGGTGCAGAGAGCATCGAGCAGAAAAGAAAACCAGACCAAACTCGGCTAATGCCTGCACAAGGTGGGAGCATTTAATCCAGCCCTAGCTAGAGGAGAAGTGCCAATCCCAGTCATCCAAAGTTGAGTTCCCACAAACCTTGCCACCATGGGCTAAAGTGCTCTGGGTCTCTAAGAAAGTTGAAAGGCAGTCTAGGCCATAAGAACTGCAATTCTTAGGTGAGTCCTTGTGCTGAATTAGGCCCAGAGACAGTGGATTGGGGGCCATGTGACATATTGAGACAGCAGCTGGGGCAGCCAAGGGATTCATCCCTCCCCTAACCCCAGGCTGCACAGCTCACGACTCTAAAGGAGACCCCTTATCTCCACTTGAGGAGAGGAGAGGAGAGGGAAGAGTGGGGAGGGCTTTGTTTTGCCTGTAGGATACCAGCCCAGCGGCAGCAAGATGGGGCACCGATCAGAGTTGTGAGACCCCTGTTCCAGGCCCTGGCTCCCAGATGACACTTCTATACACACCGTGGGCCAGAAGGGAATGTGCTGCCCTGAAGGGAAAAACCCAGTCCTGGTAGCATATAGTACCTGCTAACTGAAGAGCCCCTGGGCCCTGAATAACAAGCAGTGCTACCCAGGTACTACATCGAGGGCCTTTAGCGAACCGCTGAGACTTGCTGGCTTCAGGTACCAGCATGGCCACAGTAGAGTGGAGCACAATGTAGGCTCTTGGGGGTCCCTGATTCCAGGACTTTACTCTTGGATGGTATTTCTGGACCTGCCCTGGGCCAGAGGGGAGCCCGCTGCCCTGAAGGGTGAGTCCCAGACCAGTCAGCATTCACCACAAGCTGACCTAAGAGATCTTGTGCCCTCAGGCAGCATTAGTGGTAGTCTGGCAGTTCTCATGGCCTGGGGTGATGGTGGCTACTGGATGAGGCTCCCCTCCATTTAGAAAGGAGAGGAAGGCATGGAAAGCATTGCATCATGTGGTTCAAGTACCAGCTCAGCCACAATACAATAGAAAACCAGGTATACTTCTAAGGTTTTTTATTTTAGTCTCTGACTACCAGACAGCACTTCTGGACCCACCTGGGTTTTGAGGGACCTCGCTTTCCTGAAGGGAAGGATACAGGCCAGGCTGTCTTTGCCACCTGCTAATTGTAGAGCCCCAGAGCCTTGAGTGAACACAGGCAGTAGCCAGGGATCTGTTACAGCATGCCTTGAGCGAGACGCAGCACTGGGCTGGCTTCAAGTCTAACCCAGCACACTCATAGTGGTGGTGGCCACGAGGGTGCTTCTGCTACTCTACTCATTGCTTTAGAGTACTTAAAACAGAGAGAGAGAGAGAGAAGGAGAGAGAGACAGAGACAGAGAGAGAGAGAGAGAGAGAGAGAGAGAGAGACTCTGTATGTTTGGGAGAAAGCAAGGGAAGAGAACAACTGTCTCTGCTTGGTAACCCAGAGAATTCTCCCAGACCACCAAAGCAGTACTTATATGAGTCTGCAAGAAGCACAGTGTTACTGGGCTTGTGGTGTCCTTAAAGTAAATACAGGTTAGATCACAACATCTAAGTTCTTTCAAATATCTGAAAAGTCTTCCCTAGAAGGACAGCTACAAATAAACCAAGATAGCGAAGACTACAATAGATACCTAAGCCTTTAATGTCCAGACACTGTACAACATCTACTAGCATCAGCACCATACAGGAAACACCAAATGCACTAAATAAGGCGCCAGGGACCAATTCTGCAGAAAAAGAAATATGTGACCTTTCAGACAGATAATTCTGGAGGAATTTTGGAAACTGTACAAATAAATGGAAATTAAATAATATACTCCTGAATGACCAGTAGGTCAATGAATAAATTCAGAGAGATTGAAAAATCTCTTGAAACAAATGATAATAGAAACACAATATACCAAAATCTATGGGATATAGCAAAAGAAATACTCAGAGGGAAGTTTATAAGTGCCTACATGGAAAAAGAGGAAAAACTTGAAAAAGAAAAAAGTCTAATAATATATCTTAAAGAACAAGAAAAGCAAAAGGAAAGCAAGAGGAAACCAAACCTGAAATGAGTAGAAGAAAAGAAATAATAAAAATCAGAGTGAAATAAATGAAATTGAAATGGGAAAAACAGTATGGAATTAATGCAATCAAAGGTTGTGTTTTTTTGTTTGTTTGTTTGTTTTTTGGAAATTAAAAAGAATTGATGAAAAGAACCGACCTTTAGCCAGGCTAAGAAAAAAAGAGAGAAGATCCATATAAATGAAATCAGAGATAAAAAGGAAGACATTACTATTGATTCTGCAGAAATTCAAAGGATTATTAGTGGCTAATATGAGCAACTATATGCCAACAAATTGGAAAATATAGAAGAAACAGATAAATTCCTAGTTACATACAACCTACCAAGGTTGAATCAAGAAGAAATCCAAAATCTGAACAGACTAATAACAAGTAATGAGATTGGACCCGTAATAAAATGTCTCCCAGTAAAGAAAAGCCCACATTTCCTTTGGCCATTTCAATATTTTTGTTCAAAAGTCAACACAAGGCTTCATATTCTATTGTATTCCCATAATAGATTTAATACAGAAATTTGTGTCATTTTTAAGGAAATATTTCTAACGCTGTAATGTGGTGTGCTGGGATAATTCCTCCTGTCAATGTTTCAAGCCTTCCTTCAATGCAAAAAAACACTGTGTTTTCCTTGACATTGATAACGCTTTGTTACCAAGTTGAAAAGCTAAAAAGCTTTTGTTTAAAAAAAAGGCATAATAAGAGGCAGAGATATTCATATCTTCAACTACCTAAAATTATTAATTGGTTCTTAATCTCTTGTCAAATAATAGAATAGCTTTCTGTTTATGAACTTTAAAGGAAATTATATAATATCTACTACAATTATATTAGGCATTTTTCAGCAAGATCAAAAAGCATATGTGTTTATTTTGATATTATGTAATATATATGTGTGTATATATATTTATATTCACATACACACAAACACACGTGTATATAGTGTTTAATTCCCTCTCTTTCCTCCTAAAATGAGAAGAAGTTGCAGTGGATATATAATACTTTAAAAAATAATCTTGTTTATTTATAATATTGTCTTTGTATTTTATTTATACTTTACAAATTATATATATTTAGTTAGTTATGCTAATTATTTATAATATTTCTAATAATAAAATATCAAATTATTCATAATAATTTCATTAAATGTAATTTAATAGTTATAGATGCTTCTCTTTAAAGTCTCTATAGAATTGACTTTGTACAATGATGTGATATTTATCCCTTACATCAATTTTGATTGTTTATTTTAGATTAAAATTGGTTATACTTAACATGGGTAGGCATTTTTACTGCTAGAATTTTAGCTATTTAGTTATTCAAATAAGATAATAGATGAATCTTAAATATGTCTGCAACACATTATCTTTACATAAATCTCAGCTTTGGTTTCTCCTAGTTTTCACCAACCAGAATGCGTATTAAAAGGTAAATGCTTAATAACTGATCATTGAATTATGACCCTGAAATAATGCAAAATAAAAGGGTTTTTTTGAATTGTGAAAGAAAAAGTAGCTATATTGTCTTATATTTAGCATCAAGCATACTTGACTGAAGCCAAAGTCTTTGAAGATTGGGCACCTTGTATGGCATATATGGTAACATTATATTGGTTGAAATAATTAATTTTAATATTCAATTCTCAGTCATTCCAAAAAACAACAGCTAAAATTTATCATAATTGCATACTTCTGTATCTGTTTCCCAGAAAAACCTCAGAATAATGCTATCTATCTTTGGATCCTTGGCACTTAAGAACAGTTTGTGTTATATGGCAATAGTGGTAGTAGTTAGTAATGGCAGCGGCAGTAACAACAGTAACTAACATTTATATTATAGGACAAAATGGTAAAATCTAAAGTCTGTAGTTTAGCTAATAGAATCATACCAAAGTCAATTTCTTAGTTTTGATAGGTACACTATGGCTTTGTCAGATGTTAAAAACTAGGTGAAGGCATTAAAACAAAACTCTGTATTGATTTTGCAACATTTCTATAAGGCTAAAATTATTCCAAAATAAAAAGTAAAAAAAAAAGTTGAAAATATGTAGTTAGGGAACTCCACGCCAAATTGGGGGAAATGTCTGTACTTAGAGAGCTAGATAGAATATCTGAGCACCAAAATCTCTTTTCCATTATGGGTTTTCTCTGTCTATTTTCCTTACACAATGACCAAGTGTTTCAAGATCCCAAAATACCCCAATGTAACAGGCAATCTAAATATCCTATTCCCATGTATGGGAGTGCTTACTATATGCCAGACCCTGTTATAGTGTTATTCATTTGATCCTCACAACCCACATATATATGCACTATTAATATTGCCATTAACTGAGGCACAGAGAAGTTACATAATTGTAATTTGAGGTAACCCAGCTTGTAAGTCACAGAGTCAAGATTCAAAGCCAGGTGATCTGGGTCTAAAGCTTATGCTCCCTCTATTTTACAGTTTCTTTTAAAGAAAATTACATACAGTAATTCTGTAAACTCCATTAATGCATTCCAGTATTACTCAAATGTATCAACTTACTTCAATTTTATTATTTGTCTTTTGAACTTATTTATTATTAATTCAACAATTACTAAAATGTCTACTATGTAACCATTGTGCCAGATATAAGACCTACATAGTCACAGCTCTCATGAAACCTAAGTGCTATTGAAGAAATCAGACATTAAATGTCTGTTTCTGTAATCATTTGGTTATAATTATAATCAAATATGGATCATCCTTAAAGCTACCTATTTCATAAAATGTGTCCGAATCCCTCAGTCAGATGCCCTCTCTTCCTTCTCTGAATCCCTCTAGCACCCTGTACCCCTCAAATGATAGGTAGTATGGTTTACCGTATATTGCAGCTATTTGGAAATTTACTTTCTATCATTTTCTAAAGGTTAAGCTCACTGATATCAGGGATTGCTTTTTACTTATCTATGACCGATGCAATATTTTTACATAGTAGACAGAGTAGTTTCTCAATATTTATTAATTGGTCAAATTAAATTATGGCAAATTAAGTCTGGTTTGATTGTTAGAAGAATGAAGAAGATGAGAGAACCACTTTAAAAATAAGTCAACTTGTGCCTTACACTCATATCAATTACTTAAGCAGCTTCAATAGGCTCAAGTTGGGACTAACTCTTATACTTTCTATCTGAATTAATGAAACAATGAAAACAGAGTAGGCACTAAATTAATGGATTGCTACTGACAGCCTTTGTTCTCACCATGAGAATCATTGCTAAAGCACACAGAATCTTTAACACAGAAACACTTCTTTTTAAAATAAGATTCCAACAGTCAATTGAATCTACTCTGTTAGTTTGCTTGATAAACTTAAGAAAGTGAAGATTGGAAGAATCCAGTCTTATTTAAGCAAAAGGTATCAAATATATGTGATCATGTTATGGCACATAATCTGGAATTTTAAAACTTTAAAAAGAGAACCTTTGTAGTAGCACACATCTAGAGGTGGATTGGTGTGTGAGTAATACATCATCAAAGAAGCTTTTACTCTTAAAACATAAAGTATATGTTTCAAAATTTGCAACATAAAATATGTTGTAAAGTATATGTTTTATACTTCAAGGAAAAAAAAGTATATTTTATAAGTTTATCATTAAAAACTACATGTTCTATGTTCTGGAAATGAGACATCCAGACAAGTATATGTCAAAAGCTGAGATTGTTCATCATGACTATTACTTTTAGATGATGAAATACTTATCTTTGATTTGGAATACTAATTATATTTTTTTCAGTGATGGAGGTGAAGACACTCTATGAGCTAATTGCTCAAAAATCAAAATGAGAAGCTGATTAGCTTTGTTACCAGAAAGTTGAACTTTTTTTTTTGTAAACCTGTAATGATGTGTAATTTCTCAGAAATACTGAATTCAGTTCCCCCTGACCTGTTTCTAACTACAGAACCAGAAAATATATACAGAAACATGTCAAATGATTTCTAACAAAGTAGTTGCTGAACAGCATCTTGTTTGGTTATTGAAATTCTCTCTCCTATTTAAAATACACACATGACTAAATAAAATGTGTTTTATTACTCATAAAGAGCTCTTTATTTAAAATGATGGCATTTTTGAAAATTATAAAAACATAATACAGCTACAGGAAGATTTCTGAAGATTCTGAAGGAAAATAACAAAATAATATAACTATTGGAAACAGAGTTCAGGTGTTGCAGTTATTCTTAAAAAACAATGTATAAACTACACTATATTCTGCATAAACATATTTTAAGTAAAAGCAAAACTGGCACTTACTATAGAACAACCTGTTATATAAAAAATATAAGCTTAAAAAAACAGAGCAAGAAATTAGGAAATAATCATAATTAGGATTTACGTGAACACCAAGTATTCCACCATCTAGAAGTGAATGAAAAAAAAAATAAAAATGAATATGCAAACTACTCATCAAACTAATACTGCAAATATATAAGTAACTCGTACAACTCAACAGCAAAACCATCCAAATAATCCCATTAAAAAGTGGGGAAAGTATCTGAAGACATTAAAATGACTAAAAGGTATATGAAAAATGCTCGAAACCACAATGAGATATCATCTCAGCCCAGTCTATTATTAAAAAGAAAGATGAGGATGCAGAGAAAAAGGTACTCTTATATACTGTTGATGGTGAGGCAGCCATGTGGCAAGGGCTCCCTGGCAGATCCTCTGACCGACCTGCACACTGGGAGGAATGCATGCTGGGGTGGAGTCTTGGGAAGTTCATGCCATTTGCAGTGGGGAAGAGCCTGGCCCCTCCTCTTCCTGGGTGGTAACTGGGATTCAATCTGCAAGGTGGGATGTGCACTCACAGGACTCTGTTTTTGTGGAGGGTCTCTGTTCCCCATTTTTTCCCTTTTTGCCAAATAAATTCCATTTTTTCTCACCCTTCAAAGTGTCTGTGAGCCAAATCTCTCATGGCCATATGACAAGAACCTAGCTCTTAAATGAACTAAGGAAAAAGTCCTGCAACAATGGGAATGTAAATTACTACAGCCATTATGAAAAACAGTATGAAGGTTTCTCTAAAAACTAAAATAGTGCTACCATATGGTCCAGCAATTTCACTACTGAGTATATAACCAAAGGAAAGGAAATCAATATATTGAATAGATATTTGCACCCCCATGTTTACTGTAGCACTATTCACAACAGCCAAGATATGAAATCAACCTAAATGTCCATCAACAGATGAATGAATAAGGCAAATGTGGTATATATACACACTGGAATACTATTCTACTGTAATTAGCCCCACAACTTTGCTGAGCATTACCCTAGTAGGAACTTTCTACAGTGGCCTCACCCCTGTAGCAGTTTTCTACCTGGGCCCCACAGCTCTCTGGGACATCCTTTGAAATCTAGGTGTAGGCAGTCACACTCTCAAAGCTTTGCTGAGTGTAGTGTTTTCTGTAGACACACCTGCTGAGGCTGAGAAGCATGGTGAAAGAGTGCAGGGAGCAGAGCCTGCCTGTGACAGTGCTGGGCAGCAGTGGCCTCTCTTTGAACTTGTGTCTTGTACTCTGGTCCTATGGTTGGAGGGTAGACATGATAATTTCTGAAATTCTTTAGGGTCGTTCTTCCATTGTCTTGGACAATAGGTCCTAGCTTCTGTTTAGAAGATTGACTAATCTTCCCATTGTCTTGATGAATAGCTCCTAGTTTCTGTTGAGATGGCAGATTCATATTAATTTATCAGATGGTCATTTGGACATATACTTGGAATTCTGTCTGAATCATGCTTTCTCATTCTTTATCACATGGATGGAATGAGAATTTTTCAAATCTTTAAGTTCTGCTTCCCTTTTGGTGAGCAATTTTGTCTTTAAATCATTTCTCTCTTTTCTCATTTTCCTATAAGCAGTCAAAGGGAATCAAGCCATACAGTTTACACTTTGCTTAAAAATAGCTTCAGCTAAATATGTAATGATATTGTTTGGCTGTGTCCCCACCCAAATCTCATCTTGAATTGTAACTCCCACAATTCCCATGCATTGTGTGAGGAACCTGGTGGGAGGTGATTCAACTATGGGGGCGGGTCCTTCCTGGACTGTTCTTATGGCAGTGAATGAGTTTCATGAGATCTGATGGTTGTAAAAATGGCAATTTCCCTGCACAAGCTCTCTCTCTCTGCCTGATGCCATCCATGTAAGACATGACTTGCTCTTCCTTGCCTTCCATCATGATTGTGAAGCTTCCACAGCCATGTAGAACTGTAAGTCCATTAAATCTCTTTCCTTTGTAAATTTCCCAGTCTCAGGTATGTTTTTATCAGTAGAATGAAAATGGACTAATACAGTAAATTGGTACCGAGAGTGGGGTGCTGCTGAAAAGACAACCAAAAATGTGAAAGCGTCCTTGGAACTGGGTAACACGCAGAGGTTGGAACAGTTTGGAGGGCTCAGAAGAAGATAGGAAAATGTGGGAAAGTTTGGAACTCTCTAGAGACTTGTTGAATGGCCTTGACCAAAATGCTGATAATAATATGGACAATGAAGTCCAGGTTGAGGTGGTCTCAGATGGATATGAGGAACTTGGTGGGAACTGGAGCAAAGGTGATTCTTGTTATGTTTTAGCAAAGAGATAGGGAATTTTTCCCCTGCCCTAGACATTTGTGGAACTTCAGACTTGAGAGAGATGATTCAGGGTATCGGGAGGAAGAAATTTCTAAGCAGCAAAGCATTCAAGAGGTGACTTGTGTGCTGTTAAAAGCATTCCGTTTTATAAGGGAAAGAGCATAAAAGTTTGGAAAATTTGCAACCTGACTATGCAATAGAAAAGAAAAATCCCATTTTCTAAGGAGAAATTCAAACTGGCTGTAGAAATTTGCATAAGTGAAAAGAAGCCAAATGTTAATCCCCAAGACAATGGGGAAAATATCTCCAGGGCATGTCAGAGGTCTTCATGGCAGCCCCTCCCATCACAGGCCCAGAAGCTTAGGAGGAAAAAGTGGTTTCATGGGCTGGGTCCAGGGTCCCCATGCTGTGTGCAGCCTAGGGACTTATTGCCCTGTGTTCCAGCTGCTCCAGCCATGGCTGAAGTGGGCCAACATAGAGCTTGGGCCATGGCTTCAGAGGATGTAAGCCTCAAGCTTTGGTAGCTTCCATATGGTGTTGAGCCTGCCAGTGCACAGAAGTCAAGAATTGGTGTTTGGGAACCTCCGCCTAGATTTCAGAAGATATATGGAAATGCTTGGATGTCCAGGCAGTAGTTTGCTGTAGGGGCAGGGCCCTCCTGGAGAACCTCTCCTAGGGCAATGTTGAAGGGAAATGTGAGTTCGGAGCCCCCATACAGAAGCCCTACTGAGGCACTGCCTAGTAAAGCTGTGAGAAGAGGGCCATTGTCCTCCAGATCCCAGAATGGTAGATTCACTGACAGCTTGCACCATGCACCTGGAAAAGCTTCAGACACTCAATCCCAGCCTGTGAAAGCAGCTAGGAGGGAAGCTGTATCCACAAAGCCACAGGAGCAGAGCCACCCAAGATCATAGGAACCCACCTCTTGCATCCATCACTAGCATGACCTGGACGTGAGACATAGAGTCAAAGGAGATCAGGTTGGAGCTTCATGATTTGACTGCCTTGCTGAATTTTGGACTTGCATGGGGTCAGTAGCCCCTTTCTTTTGGCCAATTTTTCCCATTTGGAATGTATTTATTAAATGCCTATACCCCCATTGTATCTAGGAAGTAATTAACTTGCTTTTGATTTTACAAGCTCCTAGGTGGAAGGGACATGTCTTGTCTCAGATGAGACTTTGGACTGTGGGCTTTTGAGTTAATGCTAAAATGAGGTAAGGCACACTGGAAAGGCATGATTGGTTTTGAAGTGTGAGAACATGAGATTTGGTAGAGGCCAGGGTTGGAATGATATAGTTTGGCTATGTCCCCACCCAAATCTCATCTTGAATTGTAACTCTTGTAACTCTCACAATTCTTATGTGTCATGGAAGGAACCCAGTAGGAGGTGTTTGAATAATGGGGGTGGGTCCTTCTTGCTCTGTTATCAAGATAGTCTCAGGAGATCTGGTGGTTTTAAAAGTGGGAGTTTCCTGGTACAAGTTATCTCTCTTTGCCTGCTGCCATCCATGTTAAAACGTGACTTGCTCCTCCTTGCCTTCTGCCATGACTGTGAGACTACCCCAGCTGCATGCAACTGTAAGTCCATGAAACCTCTTTCTTTTGTAAATTGCCCAGTCTCAGGTATGTCTTTATCAGCAGTGTGAAAATGGACTAATACACTAATACATGTAATATATATGTCAAAGTGGAATGGTTATACTTACATCAGAAAAAAAAGACTTTAAGTCCAAACTGTCACAAGAGACAAAGAAGGACATTATATTAAATATAACAATAAATGGGTTATGCTATGGTTTGAATGTATCCCCCAAAGTTCATGTTTTGGAAACTTGATCCCTAATATGATTATATTAAGAAGTGGGGCCTTTAAGAATTGAACAGGCCATGAGGCCTCTGCCCTGATGAATAGATTAAAGCCATTATCTTGGGAGTGAGTTTATTACTGTGAGGGTGACTTCCTATAAAATAACAATTTCAGTCCCCTTTCTTTTACCCTCTCTTGCCCTTCTGCCTACTGCCATGGAGTGATGCAGCAAAAAGGTTCTCACCAGGGGTCAGTCCCTTGATCTTGGACTTCCAGCCTCCAGCACTGTGAGCCAATAAATTTCTGTTTGTTATAAATTACTCAGCCTGTGGTATTGTTATAGCAACACAAAACAGACTAACAAGTCAACTCATCAGAAAACTATAGTAATTATAAATATACGTATACCCAACATCAGAACACAAGTGGTGTTGGGGAAACTGGATATCCATATACAGAAAAACAAAATTTGACCCTTACATACAAAAATAAACTCAAAATGGATTAAAAATTTTAATGAAATATCTGAAATTGTAAAATTCATAGAAGAAAACAAATGCATAGAAAGCTTCATGACATTGGTTTTAGCAATGATTTCTGGGATATAACACTAAATACTTCTGGTATTTATTCAAAATAATTGAAATCAGGACTGTGAAGATATATTTGCACTTCCATATTTATTGCAGTTTTATTTACAATAGCTAAGAGTTAGAAAAAACCTAAATGTTCATCAGTAGATGAACAGATAAAGAAAATGTGGCATACACATGCAATGAAATATTATATGACCAAAAAATGAAGGAAATTGTTATATGCTACAACATGTATGAACATTGAGGAAATTACACTAAGTGAAATAAGCCATTCACAGAAAGACAAATACTGCATGCATTTGTATGCGGTATCTACAGTAGTCACATTCATGGGAACACAAAGTAGAATAGTGGTTTCTAGGGCTTAGGAGGAAGAGGCAAAAGTTCAATTAGTATAAAGTTTTGGTTATGCAAGATAAAAATGTTCTAGAGATCTGCTGTACAACAATGTGCATACAGTTGGCAATGCTGTACTGTACACTTAAAACTTTGTTAAGAGGGTAGATCTCATGTCATGTGGGGTTTTTTTGCCACAGTAGAAAAACATTAGGTTTGCATGGATTAATTCCTGAGATGGAGCATTATTTCTTGCTGACTCTTCAAATAGGAGAATAATGTTTTGTCATTTGAATGTTCTTGGAATACCAACAAGCAAGATTTGAAAAGGAACACATTTCCTTAAAACAAAGAAGGCTGAACATTCTACTCTTCATTCTCTTTCTCCCTCTCCTCTCTCTTCTCTCTCTGACTAACTGAACCGTTAATATCCACAGCTGCAGAGAATAGCACATTCATCAGAATTGTCTCTTTGGGAAAGAAATAGAAATCTTTGTAGTGTATACTATTTTAAATATGCTATTTTAAATTTTCATAAATATTTTTTGAATTTTGAAAATCAAACTTGATTATGGTAACGTCACACTTCACCATTCAGTATTGCACACATGACAAGCTTGGCATTTTAAAATCAAATTGTTTTGAATCATTTAGCAGTGAGAAAAGCATATAAATAATTTCTGAGTGACTAGAATATGCATTTTAGATCGAATTCACTACAAAAGAGTGACACAGTTTTCCCAGAACTTTCTAAAATAAAATGGGCAGTTAGGCTAAGAACTACGAAAACTTTTACCTTCAGAAACCTTTCTGTGAGAAATAAAATACTTAAAATTATGTGCTTATAGTCTAATTGCCTTTTTATCCTTAATTATAGCATTCACGGTGACACTTTATTTTCTGACATGACACATATTTAAATGTGTTTTTACAGTAGTTCTCTTATAATCAGACTCTTGAGTTATTTAAGAAGCAACTATGATAAGAAATGTTCTGAAATTAAGGACTGACAGCAAAACTTAAAGTAAGTGAGAATGACAAACAACTGTTTTCACCATTAGATACTGATCTTTACTTATGCAACTTTTTAGCTGTAAGAGTGTATGCTATGACCATTATCTGTATTGTTTGAAAATGATCTTAATGAAAATGTGTGCATGTTATATGTCCCTAAGAGAGATAGTCTCCTCTTGATGTTTGTTCACTCATTCAATAACATGTTACTGTGAACCTGTGAGCCAGGCCTCCCTGTATTAGACACACAGAGGTGAAATATGAAGTTACAACCCTCAAGGCATTCACAGTCTAGAGGCATTATACTTCATGTATAAGCTAGGGAATAACATCCAAATATGAACAGGTAAAATATGAAGAACAATTGTATGATAGTTACTAACTACTGATAGACATTCATGGAACAAACATGAATGATATTTAAAGTACTAGAAAGAATGAGTGAATATATGATATAGTCGCTGTCTTCAGGGAGTCTAATGTAGTGGAGGTCAGGAAGGAGACACATGCATAAAAAACTAAGTATAATGAAAGATGGAATAAAATAAATTGAAATAAGTTTTTTAATAGTGGTACAAAAAGCTGATGTAGAGTAAAGAGGAAGGAATGATTAATACAAAATGAATGAGAAAAGTTTTTTGGGGGAGGTGAAATTTCATTGAGTCATGAAGATTGCCTTTATTTACATCTCTCTCTCTCTCTATATATATGTGTGTGTGTGTGTATATATATATTTATATGTGTGTGTGTGTATATATATATTCTCTATTCTGTTATATTAATCTATGTGTCTGTTCGTGTACCAGTACCATAAGTTTTGATTACTGTAACCTTGTAGTATACTTTGAAGTCGGGTAACCTGATGCCTCCAGCTTTGCTCTTTTTGCTTAGGATTGTCTTGGTTATACAGCCTCTTTTTTGGTTCCACATGAAATTTACAGTAGATTTTTCTAATTATGTGAAGAATGTCAGTTGTAGTTTAATGGGAATAGCATTGAATCTGTAAATTACTTTGGGCAGTGTGGCCATTTTCCCAATATTGATTCTTCCTGTCTATGAACATGGAATGTTTTTCAGTTTGTTTGTGTCCTCTCTCATGTCTTTGAGGAATGGTTTGTGGTTCTCCTTGAAGAGGTCCTTTACTTACCTAGTTAGCTGTATTCCCATATATTTTATTCTGTTTGTAGCAATTGTGAATGAGAATTCATTCATGATTTGGCTCGCTGCTTGCCTATTGGTGTATAGAAATGCTAGCGATTTTTACCCATTGATTTTGTATCCCGAGCCATTGCTGAAGTTGCTTATCAGTTTAAGAGGTTTTTGAGCTGAGACTATGGGGTTTTCTAGATATAGGATCATGTCTGCAAACAAAGATAATTTGACTTCCTCTCTTCCTATTCGAATATGCGTTATTTCTTTCTCTTGTCTGATTGATTGCCCTGGCCAGAACTTCCAATATTATGCTGAATAGGAATGGTAAGAGAGGGCATCCTTGTCTTGTGCCAGTTTTCAAAGGGAATGATTCCATCTTTTGCACATTTGGTATGATATTGGCTGTAGGTTTGTCATAAATGATTTATATTATCTTGAGGTATGTTCCTTCAATACCTAGTTTATTGAGAGTGTTTAATATGAAGGGATGTTGAATTTTATTGAAGGCCTTTTTTTTTGTTTTGTTTTTTGCATCTATTGAGATAATCATGTGGTTTTTGTCTTTAGTTCTGTTCACATGATGAGTCCCCTGTATTGATTTGCATATGTGGAACCAAGTTTGCATCCAAGGGATGAAGCCAACTTGATTGTGGTGAATATGCTTTTTGATGTGCTGCTGGATTCAGTTTGCCAGATATTTTACTGAGAATTTTTGCGTTAATGTTCATCAGGCATATTGGCCCCAAATTCTCTTTTTGTTGTTGTGTCTCTGCCAGATTTGGGTATCAGGATGATGCTGGCCTCATAGAATGACTTAGGAAGGAGTTCCTCCTTTTCAATGTTTCGGAATAGTTTCAGTAGGAATAATACCAGCTCTTCTTTTTACCTCTGGTAGAATTCAGCTGTGAATCTGTCTGGATCTGGGATTTTTCTGGTTGGTAGGCTATTTATTAGTGCCTCAATTTCAGAACTTGCCTAAATACTATTGATAGAAAGTTTGGATTTTATCTTGTAGGGAAAGTGATGATGCATAGGTGACATAGGAGGACAACAGTGAAGGCTTTTGAGTAGTTTCCAAAAATATTTTTTCCACATTTTTATTGGTCATTTAATAGTTATGGTCTTCTATGGACTAAGTTTTCTGAAAGTTCTACAACACTTTTATATACCAAATGCTTCTTTTATCTCTTTTATCCCTTCTTTGCACTATACATCAACTTTTCTTACTTCTATTATCATATTTATTGAATCTTGTCTATTATACTTATTTTTTTCTTATGCATATGTCTTCCCGATGCTAGATTTTAAGTTCCCTGAAAGCAGAGATCATGTTATTTTTAATTTGTCGTTTTTGTGTAATATGCAGTTAATAACAGTACCAACTTCCATGGGTTACTCTGATGATTAAACAAAATAACACACTTGAGACACTGATATAGTGATTAAAAGTTCTAACTCGGGGAATGAAATGCCTCAATTTTAATCCCAGTTCTGTTACTAGCTGTGAAAGCTTGAACAAATTATCTTTTTTAAAAAATGACTTCATTGAAGTATAATTGACACCATACAAGTCACTCATTTAAAGTGTGCAATTCAATTATTTTTAGTATATTCACATATATATGCAAATCTTACCACGGAGCATTTTCATTGCCACAAAAAGTAAGCTCTATACCCTTCAGCTATCTAGCTATTTAGTTATCTACCCTCCCCTACTTCCCCAGCCCTAAGCAACCACTGATTTACTTTCTATCACTGTAAATTTCCCTGTTCGGGACATTTTAGACCAATTGAATTATACAATAAGTATTTTTTTGCGACTGGTTTCTTTCATTTAGCATAATGTTTTCAAGACTCATCCATATTTTAGCATGAATAAAACTTTATTTATATGGCCAAATAATATTCAATTACATGGATATACTACATTTTATTTATCTATTTGTTAGCTAATAAGCATTTGGGTGTCCATCTTTTGACTATTATGAATAATGCTGCTATAAACATCTGTGTACAAGTTTTTGTGTGGCCGTAGGTTTTCATTTCTCTTGGATATATAACCATAAGTGGAATTGCTGGGCTATAGGGTAACTGTATGTTTAATCACTTGAGAAACTAACAGACTGTTTTTCAAAGCAGCTGCAACATTTTACATTCCCACCTGAAGAGCAAGAAAGTTGCAACTTGCCACATCCTTGTCCAATATTTGTTATTATCTGACGTTTTATTAATTCTAGCCACCCTAATGTGTGTGAAGTGATACTTTTTGTTGGTTTTGATTTGTATTTATGTGCTGACTAATGATGTCAAGCATTTCTTCATGTGCTTATTGGCCATTTGTGTATCTTCTTGAGAGAAATGTCTATTCAAGATCTTTTCCCATTTTTAATTGAGTTATCTTTTTATTATTGAATTGTAAGTGTTTTCATATATTTCAGATAAAAGGTCCTTGTCAGATACATGATTTACAAATAATATCTCCCATTTTCTGGGTTATCCTTTCAATTTTTTATGGTGTCCTTTGAAGACCAATTCTGATGAAGTTGAATTAACTGATTTTCTTGTTGCTTATGGTTTTGGTGTCATGTGTGACTTAATCTTGATGTGTCTCAATTTCCTCATCTGTAAAATTATGATGATTTAGAGTGGATTAGGGATATCTCATCAGACTGTCAGAATTAAATTAATACATGTAAAGTAAGTTGTATTTGACATATAGTAAGCACTCAATAAATGTTTTCTGTCACCATTAATATTATTGTTATTATGTAAAACACTTAAAACAACATCTGGCCATTACAGGGACTCAGTAACGTTAGTTTCTTATGCAGCAGTAATTTCCTGTATCTGGTAAATAACAAAATATGGATTAAGGAAAAATAAATGTAAATATTTAGGGAGAAAAGATTTTTAGGGATATGAGGTCTTCAGGTAGGCATTGTAGGTTCATTTTATTTAAAAGAAGATTAAAAGAAGACTACAATCCTAAATACTTCATTTAAAGTTGGTTATATCAAAAAATCAAACTGGGACAATGATGAATGGTTTTAAATTTTCCTTTCATATGGTGTCTTTTGTTTTGTCTTTACTTCTGACTTGGATAATCATCAGTATCAGTGATAATTTGGATTTTATGGTAATGGAGGAAATCGGCAAGTCACTTGTGAAATATTATGGCAATAATGGTTTTGTACTAAAGATAAACCCTTTATCTTCTCCAAAGTAATATGATGTGTCAATAAATGTAAATAAGAATCACATATATATTTGTTTAGCCAGTAACCTTTAAAGAAGCTTGCCATGCATAATAAAGGAGTTCAAATAATTTTCATTTTAGTCAAAGAAGTTGAAAAAGATATCAAAATTAATTTCTGGTTTTTTTTCAGTATTCTAAGCATGTGTGCTATATGCATAAACACTCATTCAAATGAAAATATAATTGTGTCAATATGAAAAAATATTCACAATGAGCAGAAATGTGCAGGTAAATTATATACACCAGAGAGAAAGATGAAAATAGAAGATATATAGCTAAAGAAGAACTTGGGGTTCTCATTAAAGATGGAGCAGTTAACTCATTGGTTGACCATGTTTGTGTTTATTTTCCTTTTGTCCACAACAATTCTTGCTTGCTCACCACAGATATCCTTATTTATTAGAACCATTAATGGCTGCCAGTGACAGACGGTGTTTCTGAAGTTTACAATTATGTGAAAATTACACATTTGGTTGGTACATCTGCAAGCCACATCTGGGCTTTTCTCAAATTAAAGTAATCAGAATGATCTTGAGTCTTCCTGAGCTAAGGAGTGACTGTTTTCTCTCTCTTTAATAATAATGTAAAACAAGGGCTTTGGTATCAAGCATAGCTGAATCAATGGATTCAGTATCTTTGTGAAGAGAGGGGTCTGCTTGTTACAGGTTTGCTATTGCTGAGTAGACTGGGAAATATCTATGATTGTCTTTAACCAGGTGGAAATGTAATATGAAAACATTTGATCAAGGTTCTGATGGAAAGGAGTCTCTGCTCTTGGTTATGTCAAAATGATCTTGTCTGTTCTTCAAGCAAGGAGAACTGAGGTGAAAATGAGATTTTTTCACCTTAGTTGATAGGACACTTGTTAGTGTTTTATTTGCTTTAATTTTTAAAATAAAATCAAAAGGCCTTGCTGATTTCTTCACATCTTTCCTTACCATAGCAGAATTAATGTTATCATATTGGAATTAATGATACCATTTAGTTACTGTATTATTTGCTACATATATTTTCATTTATAGAAGTTTTCCAGCTTTTTAACTCATGGTTTCTTTTTGAATGCAGAGAGGAAGTGTTAGCACAAGGGCAAAGCTCTAAAGGAGGCCTCTTTTCCTATGGTTCTCTCTACACCTGTTCCAAATGGGTGAAATTGACCAAAACAAAGGGGTTATGGGACCCATGCAAGTCCAAAATTCTATAGGGCAGTGATTAAATTTTAAAGTTCCAAAATCATATCTTTTGACTCTATGTTTCATATCCAAGTCACATTGATGCAAGAGGAGGTGGACTCCCAAGGTCTTGGGCAGCTCTACCCCTTTGGCTTTGCAGGGTACAGCCCCTTGCCTGCCTGCTTTCACAGGGTGGTGCTGAGTGTCTTGTTTGTCCAGGCACAAAGTGCAAGCTGTCGGTGGATCTACCATTCTGGGATCTGGAGGATGGTGGCACTCTGCTCACAGCTCCACTAGGCAGTGCCCTAGTGGGGACTCTGTGTGGGGGCTCCAACCCCACATTTCCCTTCCATCCTGTCCTAGCAGAGGTTCTGCATGAGGGTCCCGCACCTGTGGCAAACTTCTGCCTGAATATCCAGGCATTTCCATACATTCTCTGAAATCTAGGCAGACGTTTCCAAACCTCGATTCTTGACTTCTGTGTACCCGCAGGCTCAACACCACGTGGAAGCTGCCAAGGCCTTGGGGTTTGCACCCTCTGAAACCACAGTCCCAGTTGTACCTTGGCCTCTTTTAGCCATGGCTAGACCCCAAGTCCATAGGCTGCACACAGCAGGAGGGCCCTGGACCCAGCCCAGGAAACTAATTTTCTCTCCAAGGCCTCCCTGCTTGTGATGGGAGAGGCTGCCACAAAGGTCTCTGACATGCCCTGGAGACATTTTCCCTTTTGTCTTGGTGATTGGCCTTTGACTCTTCATTACTTATGGAAATTTCTGCAGCCAGCTTGAATTTCTCCCCAGAAAATGGGTTTTTCTTTTCTACTATATCATTAGGCATCACATTCTCCAAACTTTTATACTCGGTCACCTCTTGAATGCTTTGCTGCTTAGAAATTTTTCCTGCCAGACACCCTAAGTCATCTCTCTCAGGTTCAAAGCTCCACAGATCTCTAGGGTGGGGGCAAAATGCCACCAGTCTCTTTACTCCAGTTCTCAACCAGTTCCTGATCTCCATCTGAGACCACCTCATCCTGGATATCATCCATATCACTATCAGCATTTTGGTCAAAGCCATTCACCAAGTCTCTAGGAAGTTCCAGGCTTTCCTACATCGTTCTGTCTTCTTCTGAGCCTTCTAAACTATTTCAACCTCTGCCTGTTACCCAGTTCCAAAGTCACTTTCACATTTTAGGGTATCTTTACAGCAGCACCCCACTACCTAGTACCAATTTACTGTATTAATTTCCATTCTCATGCTGCTAATCAAGACATACTCTAGACTGGGTAATTTATAAAAGAAAGAGGTTTAATTGACTCACAGTTCAGCGTGACTGGGGAGGCTTCAGGAAACATAATCATGGCAGAAAGGAAAGCAAACCCATTTTTCTTCACATGGCAGCAACAAGGAGAAGTGCAAACAAAATGGGGAGAAAGGCCCTTATAAAATCATCAGCTGTCATGAGAACTCACTCGCTATCACAAGAAGAGCAGCATGGGGATAACCGCCCCCATGATCCAATTACTTCCCACTGGGTCTCTCCCATGGCACGTGGGGATTATGGGAACCGCAAATCAAGATGATATTTGTCAAGGGACACAGCCAAACCATATCAAGCCCTTTGCCTAAAATCACATGCCTTGACAACTTTGTGAAGCAGGAGGCTAAAATATTCAAATAAGTGGAACTACCAAATTCAACTCAGAACTGCTAAAATATTATACTATTATTTTCATAAAAATTTATTAAGATCATTTATTCATTCATCAAACATATAGACCAAATAAGTAATTTTATCTACTATTAAAGGTTTTCTTCTCTAATGAGGAGATACAATGGATGATCTAAGTGCTATGTTAGGAATATGTGCAGATATAGTGGGGCACAGAGAAGGAAGTGGGGACTATCATCTAGGTAATGGATGAGGCAGCAGGCAAAAATTTCCACGTAGCATGCTTTCCCCCTCATTATGAAATGCCATCTTGTTATTTATCTATATGGCAAATTTCCATTACTGCTTTTACAGTCAACTGATATTTTTATTTATTTTGTTAGTCTGGCTAGTGGTTTATCTATTTTGTTAATCTTTTCAAAAGCCAGCTCCTGGATTCATTGATTTTTTTGAAGGGTTTTTCGTATCTCTATCTGTTTCAGTTCCGGTCTGATGTTAATTATTCCTTGTCTTCTGGTAGCTTTTGAATTTGTTTACTCTTGCTTCTCTAGTTCTTTTAATTGTGAGGGTAGGGTGTCAGTTTCAGATCTTTCCCACTTTCTGATGTGGACATTTAGGGCTATAAATTCCCCTCTAAACACTACTTTAGCTTTGTCCCAGAGATTCTGGTGCATTGTATCTTTGTTCTCATTGGTTTCAAAGAACTTCTTTCTTTCTGCCTTAGTTTTGTTATTTACCCAGTAGTCATTCAGGAGCAGGTTGTTCAGTTTCCATGTAGTTGTGCAGTTTTGAGTGAGTTTCTTAATTCTGAATTCTAATTTGATTGCACTGTGGTCTGAGAGACTGTTATGATTTTCGTTCTTTTGCAGTTGCTGAGAAGTGTTTTACTTCCAATTATGTAGTCGATTTTAGAATAAGTCCTATGTGGTGGTGAGAACGTATATTCTGTTGATTTGGGGTGGAAACTTCTGTAGATGTCTATTAGGTCTGCTTGGCCCACAGCTGAGTTCAATTCCTGAATATCCCTGTGAATTTTCTGTCTCCTTCATCTGTCTAATATTGACAGTGGAGTGTTAAAGTCTCCCACTATTATTGTGTGGGAGTCTAAGTCTCTTTGTAAGTCTCTAAGAACTTGCTTTATGAATCTGGGTACTCCTGTATTGGGTGCATATATATTTAGGATAGTTAGTTCTTCTTGTTGCATTGATCCCTTTACCATTATGTAATGCTCTTCTTTGTCTTTTTTGATCTTTGTTGGTTTAAAGTCTGTTTTATCAGAGACAAGGATTGCAACCCATGCTCTTTTTTGCTTTCCATTTGCTTGGCAAATATTCCTCCATCCCTTTATTTTGAGCCTATGTACGTCTTTGCATGTGAGATGGGTCTCCTGAATAGAGCACACCGATGGGTCTTGACTCCAATTTGCCAGTCTGTGTCTTTTAATTGGGACACTTAGCCTATTTACATTTCAGGTTAATATTGTTATGTGTGAATTTGAGCCTGTCATCATGATACTAGCTGTTTATTTTGCACATTAGTTGATGCAGTTTCTTCATAGTATCATTGGTCTTTATATTTTGGTATGTTTTTGCAGTGGCTGGACTGGCTTTTCCTTTCCTTGTTTAGTGCTTCCTTCAGCAGCTCCTGTAAGGCAGGCCTGGTGGTGACAAAATCCCTCAGCATTCACTTGACTGTAGAAGATTTTATTTCTTCTTCACTTGTGAAGCTTAGTTTGGTTGATATGAAATTCTGGGTTAAAAATTCTTTTCTTCAAGAATGTTGAATATTGACCTTCACTCTCTTCTGGCTTGTAGGGTTTCTGTGGAGAGATCTGCTGTTAGTCTGATGGGCTCCCTTTGTGGGTAACCCAACATTTCTCTCTGGCTGCCCTTAACATTTTTTTCCTTAATTTCAACCTTGATGAATCTGATGATTATGTGTCTTGGGGTTTCTCTTCTTGAGGAGTATCTTTGTGGTATTCTCTCTATTTCCTGAATTTGAATGTTGGCCTGTCTTGCTAGGTTGTGGAAGTTCTCCTGGATAATATCTTCAAGTGTGTTTCCCAACTTGATTCCATTCTCCCCATCACTTTCAGGTACACCAATCAAACATAGGTTTGCTCTTTTCACATAGTCCCATATTTCTTGGAGGCTTTGTTCATTCCTTTTCATTCTTTTTTCTCTACTCTTGTCTTCACACTTTATTTCATTAAGTTGATCTTCAGTGTCTGATATCTTCTCTTCTGCTTCATTGATTCAGCTATTGATACTTGTGTATGCTTCATGAAGTTCTCATGCTGTGTTTTTCAGCTCCATCAGGTCATTTATCTTCTTCTCTAAACTGGTTATTCTAGGTAGCAATTCCTCTAACCTTTTATCAATGTACTTAGCTTGCTTGCATTGGGTTAGAATATGCTCCTTTAGCTTGGCGTTTGTTATTACCCACCTTCTGAAGCCTACTTCTGTCAATTTGTCAAACTCATTCTCCATCCAATTTTGTTCCCTTGCTGGCAAGGAGTTATGATCTTTTGAAGGAGAAAAGGCATTCTGGTATTTTGAATTTTCAGCCTTTTTATGCTTTTTTTCCCTTATCTTTGTGGATTTATCTACCTTTGGTCTTTGCTGCGGGTGACCTTCAATGAAGTTTTTGTGTAGTCATGCCTTTTGTTGATGTTGATGCTATTGCTTTCTGTTAGTTTTCCTTCAAACAGGCCCCTCTTCTGCAGGTCTTCTGGAGTTTGCTGGGGGCCCACTCCAGACCCTGTTTGCCTAGGTATCATGAGCAGGGTCTGCAGAACAGCAAAGATTGCTGTCTGCTCCTTCCTATCGAAGTTTTGTCCCAGAGGGGCACCCACCAGATGCCAGCTGGAGCTCTCCTGTATGAGGCATCTGTCAACCCCTGCTGGGAGGTGCCTTCCCATCAGGAAGTAGGGGGTGGGGGTGAGGGACCCACTTGAGAAAGCAGTCTTTCCCTTAGCAGAGCTTGAGTATTGTGCTGGGAGATCCACTGCTCTCTTCAGAGCCAGCAGGCAGGAATGTTGAAGTCTGCTGAAGCTGCACCCACAGCTGCCCCTTCTCCCAGGTCCTCTGTCCCAGAGAGATGAGAGTTTTATCTATAAGGCCCTGACTGGGGTGGCTGCCTTTCTTTCAGAGATGCCCTGCCCAGAGAGGAGGAATCTAGAGAGGCAGTCTGGCCACAGCAGCTTTGTGGCACTATGGTTGGCTCTGCCCAGTTCGAATTTCTGGTGGCTTTGTTTACACTGTGAGGGGAAAAACTGCCTACTCAAGCCTCAGTAATGACAGATGCCCCTCCCCTCACCAAGCTCAAGCATCCCAGGTCAACTTCAGACTGCTGTGCTGGCAGTGAGAATTTTAAGCCAGTGGATCTGAGCTTGCTGGGCTCCAAGGGAGTGGGATCTGCTGATCTAGACCACTTGGCTCCCTGGCTTCAGGCCTCTTTCCAGGGCAGTGAATGGTTCTGCCTCACTGGCGTTCCAGGAGCCACTGGGGTATGAAAAACAAATCCCCTGCAGCTAGTTCGGTATCTGCCTAAACAGTCACCAAGTTTTGTACTTGAAACCCAGGGCCCTTGTGGTATAGGCACGAGAGAGAATCTCCTGCTCTGTGGGTTGTGAAGACCATGGGAGAAGTATAGTATCTGGGTGGGATGGCACAGTCCCTCATGGCCTCCCTTGGCTAGGGGAGGGAGTTCTCCAACCCCTCATGCTTCCTGGGTGAGGTGACACCCCACCCTGCTTCTGTTTGCCTGCAGTGGGTGGCACCCACAGTCTAGCCAGTCCCAATGAAATGAACCGGGTATGTCAGTTGGAAAGGCAGAAATCACCTGCCTTCTGTGTTGGTCTAGCTGGGATTTGCAGACCAGAGCTATTCCTACTTGGCCATCTTGCCTGGGAAAAAAACTACTAGAAGTTTTATGGTTTTAATTTTTACTCTGGGGCTATGGCCCAAAGTAAAAATACATTTTTATGTGTGATGAGAAGTAAAGGTTAAAAAAAAATTTCCCCATAAAAATATTTCATTTTTATAGCCTCATTTATTGAGAAAATTCTCTTTTCCCCATTAGTTTGCTTTGGTTCCCTTGTCAAACATCAATAGTTCATGGTCTATTGATCTATTGACCTAATAGAGGTCTATACTAGGATCCCTATTTTGTTCCCTTGACCTATTTGTCTATTTTTAAGCCAGTACCATGTTGTCTTGATTCCTACAGCTTTACAGTAAGCCTTAAAATCAGGTAATATAAATCTTTCAATTTTGTTCTTCTTTTGCAAGGTTGTTTTAGAGATTCCAGGTCATTTGCAATTTCACATACATTTTAGAATCAATTTACTAATGTTCACAAATAGACCTGGGTGTTATCTGTCTATCTATCTTTGGTGGTATTAGCATCTTAAGCATACATTGTCTTTAAAATCCATGAATATGGTATATCTTTCTATATAGGAAACCTTTAATTTCTCTAAGCAATGCTCAGTAGTATGCTGTACAGAGATTTTTCTTACTAGTTTTCTTTGGTTGCTTTCAAGGTTTTCTCTTTATATCTAGTTTTTAGTAAGAGGACATGTTGTGCATATGTGTGGTTTTCCTTATATTAATTTGCTTGGGGTTTGCTGAATTTTTAGTCTCCACATTTTTGTTTTACACCAAATATGAGAACATTTCACTAATTTTTCTCTTAGAATATTTTGCTTTTTCTGACCCATTTTCTCTTCTCTTCTTTTTCTGGAATTTCATTAACATGCATTTTATTTTATTTTAACTTTTAAGTTCAGGGATACATGTGCAGGTTTGTTACATAGGAACACTTGTGTCATGGGGGTTTGTTATACAGATTATTTTATCACCTAGGTATTATGCCTAGTGTCCATTAGTTATTTTTCCCGATCCTCTCCCTCCTCCCAATCTCCATCCTACAGTAGGCCCCAGTGTGTGTTGTTACCCTCTATGTGTCCATGTGTTCCCATCATTTAGCTCCCACACTTAAGTGAGAACATGCAGTATTTGGTTTTCTTTTCCTGTGATAGTTTGCTAAGGATAATCGCCTCCAGATCCATTCATGTCCCTGCAAAGGATAATATATTGTCCTTTTTTATGGCAGTGTAGTATTCCATGGTATATATATACCACATTTTCTATATCCAATCTATCATTAATGGGCATTTAGGTTGATTCCATGTATTTGCTATTGTGAATAGTGCTGCAATGAGCATACATATGTGCATGTATCTTTATAATAGAAAGATTTATATTCCTTTGGGTATATACAGAGTAATGGGATTGCTGGATCAAATGGTATTTCCATCTTTAGGTTTGGAGGAATATCCACACTGTCTTCCACAGTGGTTGAACTAATTTACACTCCCACCAACAGTGTACAAGCATTCTTTTTCTCCACAACCTTGCCAGCATCTGTTATTTTTTGACCTCTTAATAGTAGCCATTTTGACTAGTGTGAGATGGTAGCTCATTGTGATTTTGATTTGCATTTATTTAATAATCAGTGATGTTGGACTTTTTTCATATGCTTGTTGGCTGCATATATGTTTTCTCTTGGGAAGTGTCTCTTCATGTCCTTCACCCACTTACTAATGGGGTTGTTTCTTTTCCTCTTGCAAATTTGTTTAACTTCCTTATAGATGCTGGATATTAAGCCTTTGTCAGATGGATAGATTGCAAAAATTTTCTCTCATTCCATAGGTTGTCTGTTTACTCTGTTGATAGTTTATTTTGTTGTGCAGAAACTCTTTAGTTTAATTAGATGCCTTGTGTCAATTTTTGCTTTGATTGCAATTACTTTTGATGTCTTTGTCATGAAATATTTGTCTGTGCCTATGTCCTGAATGGTATTGCCTAGGTTGTCTTCCAGGGTTTTTATAATTTTGGGTTTTACATTTAAGTCTTTAATCCACCTTGAGTTAATTTTTGTATATTGTGTAAAGAAGGAGTCCAGCTTCAATTTTCTGCATATAGCTAGCCAGTTATCCCAGCACCGTTTTTTGAATAGGGAATCCTTTACCCATTTCTTGTTTGTGTCAGCTTTGTCAAAGATCAGCTAGTTGTAAGTGTGTGGTCTTATTTCCAGGTTCTCTAATTCCATTGGTTTATGTGTCTGTTTTTGCACCAGTACCATGCTGTTTTGGTTACAGTAGCCCTGTGGTAGGGTTTGAAGTCAGGTAGCATGATGCCTCTGGCTTTGTTGTTTTTGCTTAGGATTGCCATGACTATTCAGGCTCCTTTTGGTTCCATATGAGTTTTAAAACAGTTTCTTCTAGTTCTGTGAAGAATGTCAATGGTAGTTTAATAGGAGTAGCATTGAATTTATAAATCACTTTGTGCAGTATGGCCATTTTTACAATATTGATTCTTCCAGTATTATTAGTATGTATTTTAACATTTTGATATTATTCTTCAGGTTGCTAAGACTGGACATTTATTTCTCATAATGTTTTTCTCTCTTCTTCAGATTGGATAATTTCTATTGTTAACCAAGTTTAGCCTAAAGATGCCTCCTTACATATTTAAATTCAGCCTAAAAGTGTTTCTGCACATCTTGAACTATAACAAGTGGAAGTGTAAACTGACCATAGCCTACACTTGTGCCAATCACTGAGTTTTGGCCAATCACATGTAGCCAACTGTTTGAACCATCTTCAAATAAGGCAAATGCCAACCTGTAACCAATTCAGCTGTTTCTGTACCTCACTTCTGATTTCTGTACGTCTTTTCCTTTTTTTTTTTTTTTTGTCTGTAAAATATATTCCACTATGTGGCTGCACTGGAGTCTCTCTGAATCTGCTGTGATTCTAGAGGGTGCCTGATTTGCAAATTGTTCATTGCTCAATTAAGCTCCTTTAACCTTAATTCAGCTGAAGTTTGTCTTTTAACACTATTTATCTACCTTTATGATCACTGATGTTTTCCTGTGTCATCTCCCATCTAATATTAAGTTTATTCAGCAAATTTCTTTCTCAGAAGTGTATTTACTTTTCTCAAATTTTCATCTGGGGCCAGGAACAGTGGCTCGAATCTGTAATCCCAGCATTTTGGAAGGCTGAAACATGAGGATAACTTGAGCCCAGGAATTCAATTGCCTAGCCTGCGCAATGCAGTGAGACTCTGTCTCTGCAAAAAATACAAAACTTAGCCAGGCATGGTGGCATGCACCTAAAGTCCCAGCTACTTGGCAGGCTGAGGTGAGAGGATCACTTGGGCCCAGGAGGTTGAGTCTGCAATGAGCTATGATCACAGTACTGTACTCTAGCCTGAGCAACAGAGTGAGACCCTGTCTCCAAACAGACAGACAAACAAACAAACAAACAAACAAAATCCATTTGGCTCTTTTTTATAGTTTCTGTTTCTTTGCTGATATTTTCTATTATGCAATTTTACAAGCATATTTTTATTTATGTTTTTGAGCATAGTTATAATAGCTGTCTTAAAGTTCTCTTCTGTTAATTGCCACATCTCAGTGATCTTGATATAGTATCAATATATTGCTTTTTAATTTGAATATCCATTGCATTACCCTGTTTTTTTATGTATCGACGTGTTTTGAAGTTAATCCTGGACATTATAAAAAATATAATACAAAAATTCTGAATTCTGTGTACTGATTTTTGTTGTTATTTTTATTATGGCAGTTAGTTAACTGGGCTGGACTCATGCTCCTGTGTCTCCCCTGTAGTGGTGAGGAGTTGAAATTTGTTTAGTTCTTTTAGCTTTAACTCGGATACTTACAGCCTGTCTCACACATGTGTAATTCAGGGGTCAGGTACATATATAGGAAGATATTACCCACTGATCTTAGGGGGCCCCTCCATAGTTCTCTTTTTTTTTAAATGGGATACTGCCTTTACTTTCTAGCTGCTGCCTTTGCCCCTCAGTCCGTTATCCATTTCTTCAAATCGTTATAGTTTTGGGTTTTCTATTCAATTTTATCTACTTCAGGTAGCACTGATTAGGGCCTACTTTTAGGCAAAAGCACTAACATATGGAAACCCAACAAGTGCCCTTTACTCTTTTGCTTCTTCCAAGTACAGTTACTCTGAAGTATCTTCCTGCTTCTGCTTGCCCTCTCATGCCTTCATACGTTTTCCCCAGAGTTGTCATCTGTGGGGTTGCTAGTCTGCTAAGAGTTAATGCTTCATTTTCAGGCAGGGGACATTTAAACTATGTGATTTTATGATATATAAATTAGATAAGATCATGAATGGTACATATTTTGTTGGCTGTTGTACAAATATAACCTTGTATCAGACAGTATAGTGCAAATTACATATATATGCAAATTCCATATATATACACACACGTAACGTTAACAACTTCTAATTTCTTGTATTTGTTCCTTTTTTGTTGTGAATTTTGCAGAAAGAGCAATTAAGTATGGTATTTTAACTTGCCTCATTTTCTTTTGGTGACTTTGGCATTTTAAAATTTGCTTGTTTTTTTTTATTAGAGAATTTTCCTACTAACACAAGGATAAATTTAGATTCATAAATAACTGTAATTTTAAGTGCGAAAATGCATATGACCAAAAGTGATATGTCTGCTATTAATGAAAGATTTAAGTCAAAATGAATAAAACCCATCTCTCTTAATAAAGTAAAATAGCAAATTTATACAATTTGACTTTTCACATTATATGTATTGTCAAATAGGTTTTAAAAAACAGATTATATACTTAGTATGACATTTTGCTACAGTTCATATTTCAAGTGTAAGTTTGTGGAATGGAGAGTATGATTCTTAAAATCATCTCAAATGCACTGTAAATTATAAATTTCTAGTACACGATAAACAGGATGCGTTGTTTACAACTGTTTAGATCCACTAAATATTTGTAGATTTGCTTCCTCAGCTAGAGCAGGAACATACTGGCTATAACTCCCTGCCTTGTTCGATAACTTCCAGTAATTATCAGGAATAAAAAGCAATAAATTTATGTAATAGACTGCCCCTTTGCTATAATATACAATCAGAGGCGATCAATGCTTCTTACAATAAGGAGAAGAATTACAACTGTGTTTTATTTTATAGCTTTGGTAATACAGCTTTGAAAACCACCAGAGGGAGTAGAGTTAAACTTCAGTGGTCAAATTCCATTGCCATAAAACATAGCCGCAGGCTGACATTTTACAAAGTAGCAACACAATAAAGGGCTGTGTACTTCTTAACAGACTATTTTATTTGTTCACTCATCTATGTAGTCAGACTTCCACGTTTTGCTGCTCTTTTAGTTCATATGCCTGGAATGATGATAATCTCTCTGAATATAATAAATATAATCAAATCTAAACTTTGACCACATCACTGGAAGAGGGGAGGGTTAGAGCTAGTTGATAATGAGACCTGCGGTGTTGCAGTAACCCACACTGACTTGTTCATTACAAAGTTATATTTGTCACAGTTTTAAAAATACATTTTCATTGTGGTTTAAATCAAAGGGCATTTTTGAGCCCTGCCTAGTTATGCTTAAAGTATAATTACACGCTACATATCTTGGTAAGTAAATGAAAGACTTTTCTTGGTTATTTGTTATAAATTTCTATTTTGCCTGTAGCTAAGTGAAGGCCAGGCCTCTAAAGTGTTTCAAGTATAATGCACAGTGAATATAAAACAGTCCATTAATTGGGATAATAGGTCCCAGCATGTAATTGCATTTCTTAGGTACTATGGATGGCAACTGAGTGAAGTGGTATTTATTCAAGGTTGTTAGTCACCCGTGGATAACTTTATTTGTCCACTGATGCTTAAATAAATGCATCATCCATCAGTAAGAATATTTATGAAGAAATTTATAACAAAAATCATTATTGCGTCTCAAATTATGAAAGGAAACAGTATATAAAAGTTACTGAAGAATACCACAATAAAATCTTGCCAGTGCCTCAGGTTACTTGCTTTTATGTTGGTGGACAGTAAAATATTGTGGAAACTCAAGAATAAGTGTGAACCAAACACCTTTACTGTACTTTTCTTTATGTGCTACCCAACAAAATATCTGTAAGACATGAGGCAAATCCCATCAGCATTTTTCAGCCCCATGAATGTGCGGTTTTAAGAAAAAAAGAGTTTGCCAACAGACAACCCGTCAATGTACCACAAACCTTTACAATCTCAAATAATGTATGCGTGAGACTTTGTTTACCATTGTAAAAACATTTGCTTTGGTTTTCATTTAATAGGCTATTGGCTCTTTCTAAGATGCTAAAAAACACATGTTCTATTTTATCATGTGGAAGCCTCCACAACTCATTCAAAAATAATCAAGGAGTCCCAGAGCTCTGTGAGCTCAAACTGGTTACCCTCTTTCCTAGAAATTATCGGCAAGGCTGAAGGGAAGAACTCAGAATTTTGATCCATCACCCTTCCCGACTCCTCAATATTCCAACTTCACCTTCATTATGTGCTTTGAGGCCATCTCAATAAATCTTATAAATGTCATTTGTCCTGTTTACATCAGTCCCTGAAAGAAGTCCAGTATTCCTAGTATCCTAGATCATCCTGTTCCTGACTGCAATCCCCATGAAGCTCTATGGACTGTGAGGCAATACCTCCACCTTATCCTCCAAATGACTTCCTATTTCTTTGCTTTATCCTTCCTGCTTATTTGCTTTGTTTCTTTACTATCCACCAACTTTTTATTTTTAAAATAATTTATTTATTTATTTTCTGTCATAGTAGATGCACTCAAAGTTTTTTTTTAATGGCTGACTGAATGACTAAATGAGTTTTTTCCCTTTCTTTGGTGTAAAATAAACATTTCTAGAATTAAAATGGAGAGAATATCTATTGAAATAGCACTTTGTGAAGCTTCAAAGGAGAATGTATAACATCTTGTTGGGCTATTGAGCAACCCTTGGGAAACAGAAATGTTTCTCCTACCTGTACTAGAAATTTTTTGTACTTGTTGTGTTATTGATCACATCATGCCCATAATTATGAGAACCATCTTGTTTATTGATGTGAGAAGTCTTTGCTTCTTCTGGTGTTTCTGTTAGACTATAATAGTTCACACTGTCTAGGTTTTCCTCATCCTGTGTTTATGTGTAATCTTTCACATAGGTTAGGATGTGAATAATATATCACAAGTAAGGATTACTTGGCCCACGAAATTTTAAAATTTAAATTGATATAGCTACTTGATTCAGATCAAAATTTAAGTTATCCCCCTTTTCTCAATTGTATTAAGAATATAGAGTATTGATAAGAGATCATAAAGATATTGGGTAAAGAAATGAAAATTGAGGAAACAATCTGTTAAGGGTTATGCCAATTTCATTGGCTAATTTACTCTTAGATACAAATGAACCAATGTTCTAAGAGTCATGGCATTTTCCTTTCAACTATAAAATAAATATTAGACACAGATTAGTTACTTTATCCTTAAAAGATTGCAGATGCATTTCATTTTAGAAAAAGAGAGATGGACTTATTCTCCAGGTTTTGCTTTTTCTAAAGAAAAAGAGTACACAAATGTTCTATTATAACACTGGATAGCAAGACAAATAGAAGATTTAAAAACTTAGAGGACAGAAATTTCTAATTTTAAAATTACATTTCATTTCTAATCTAGCATAATATCACCCTTAATTAAGGTTGATAGGTGTTTAATAGGTTTCATGTTTCTGTATCTTTCCACCACAAGTGAGGAGGAAGAGGCATTATGTTTATGATATGATATTCTTAAACCTCTTGGTGAACTGTCACATTTCTGGAAAATATAATAAGATACACTGTCTCTTGGACTCTTATTTGGCATAATCATTAAAATTAGAATTACTGTGACCGGATGCGGTGGCTCATGCTTGTAATCCCAGCACTTTGGGAGCCTGAGGGGTCGGATCACGAGGTCAGGAGATCGAGACCATCCTGGCTAACACAGTGAAACCCCGTCTCTACTAAAAATACAAAAATTAGCCAGCGTGGTGGCGCGCATCTGTAGTCCCAGCTACTCGGGAGGCTGAGGGAGAATTGCTTGAACCCCGGAGGCGGAGCTTGCAGTGAGCTGAGATCACATCACTGCACTCCAGCCTGGGCAACAGAGACAGACTGTGTCTCAAAAAAAAAAAAAAAAGAAAAAAAAATTAGAATAACTGTGTTTTTCAGGGATTCAAATGCATTATGTGTTCTTAATACTATCTTAAAACTATGGAGGGTTACACTGATGTATAGTTTAATTGTTGTTTTATTTATGAATTAAACAATAAAAGTAAGATACCATTAAGTCTTCTAATGTGGCATACCTAAAGAAGTTTTCAGTGAAAAAACTCCATCTGTTCTGTCCCCAGAACATCCTTGAGAGAAAACAGGCAGTCAAAGCTGTCATTACATAATACACTGATATCACTGTCTTCGGACAGCTCTTTCTCTGCAGAGCTTCCTTCCATTATCAAGTTTCTTTATTTTCATTTGAAACATAAGTTGAATTAAAACCTAATTTCTTAAGAAGTACCAGTGAAGGATTTTGAAATTACGTTGTCTTTTATAATGTATATTCCTTTTAATGTCTGTGCATCAACTTAAAGTTTGTATTATACATCTCTCTTCAGAATGCTATTTGCACGTGGAACAGTGCCAGCCATATTAACATGTACATAATGCAGACTACAAATTTTACTTATGGTAGACTCAAAGATGTGTCATTCAAGGCCTTCAAAGAAGAATATTGTATTAATCTGTTTTGTGTTGTTATAAATAAATACCTGAGCCTTGGTAATTTACAAGGAAAAGAGGTTTAACTGGTTCACCGATCTGTAGGCAATACAAGAAGCATGATGTTGGCATCTCCTTCTGGTTAGGGCCTCAAGGAGCTTACAATCATGGCAGAAGGCAAACGGGGAGGCAGCATATCACATGGCAAGAGGGAGCAAGAAAGAGAGGAGGAGGGATTGCTACTCTGAAACAACCAGACATCCTGTGAGCTGAGTGAGAACTCACTCATCACAAAGGGGATGGCACTAAGCCATCGATGAGAGATCCACCCCCATGATCCAATCATTCCCACCAGACCCCACCTTAAACATTGGGGATCACATTTCAACATGAGATTTGGAAGGGACACACATCCAAACTATGTCACCCTTGTTGCCCTAGCTGTCAACTCCTCTACGTGGTGCCTCAACCACAGGGAATCATCCTGTCTGAGGTCATGTGCTTCCAGGGGAATATGCAGTGACTGAAGTCGGGTGTAAAGTTCCAATCATTCTGATCCATGCTGGGACAAACATGAGGGGCTATATATGCTACATAACTCCTGGTGGGATTGAACAAAAATTTGTGGTGTCTGCATCACAGTTTGAATTCACCCTATGTGAATTCTCCATCTTTTTCGTCCCTTCCAAATCTTAGCACCTGGTTGCAGAGACCCTCAATCGAAAGCAATACTTTTTGTATCTCTAGATTCTCATTCAAATCTAACTAGACTTTTGATCTTTTTCTATGTATAGATTCACTAGCAAAAATTACACTTTCCTCTTAAGCCTTCATTGTTAATGTAAAAAAAAGATGACTTTACCTTCAAAAATATGAACTATCATGAGAGTCACATGTGGCAAACTTCTTTATGTATTCACCATATGAAAATGCTCCATAAGTGCTAAAATGGTGTACAAGAAAAAGTAAGTCATATCATCTCTGAACATTCCTTGTGCTCTCTCTCCAGATCATATCTTGTCATCCATCGGCTACTTGCACAAAAAGATCAGAGAGTTAAAGTGGTGGAGGAGAGAGCTCCAAGGACTCATATCCTCAATGAAACTCAGAAAAAATTGAGCAAGAACTGTAAAAATCAACATTTTTGGAACTCTTAAAAATTGGCAAAGGTTTACAGCAACCAAGTAACTACTGAGTTAAGAGAAAGACCTCATACAAAAATGAGATCATACAATATTTGTCTGGGTCTGGCTTGTTTCACTTAGTATAATGTCCTCCAGGTTCATCCCCACATTGTCACTAGCGGAAAGATTTCCTTCTATTTTATGGCTGAATAATATTTCATTCTGTATATCTATCTATTTATCACATTTATACATATTATATATATTATGCATACATACATATTATTGCGTGTACAAACACATACCATATTTTCATCTGTTGATTGACACTTATTTGGATCTTATTTATTGTGAAGAATGCTACAATGAATATAAGAGCACAGATATACAGATTTCATGTCCTTTAGATACACACCCAATGGTGGAATTGCTGAATTATATGGTAGTTCTACTTTTAGTTTTATGAGGAACCAGTATACTATTTTTTAATAATGGCTATATCAGTTTCTATTTCCACCAAGAGTTTACAAGAGTTTGCTTTCCTTCAAATACTTGTGAATACTTGTTATCTCTTGTCTTTTTGCTCATACAAAAACTTATACAACTTGTCCTGGCCTGTGCTTTTTCTGCTTCCCTGTGCTTAGTTCTGACAGGGTAAACACAAAGAAAAAAAAGAAAGAAAAAATAAAAAAATCCAACAACTTGTACAAAGGTATTTATAAGAGCAGTATTCACAATAGTCAAAAAGTGAATGTCCATTAACTTATAAATGGATAGACAAAAATAAGTTTTACCTATTTTATAAAATATCATTTGGTCTTAAAAAGAAATGAAGTGGGTCAGGCACAGTGGCTCACGTCTGTAATCCCAGCACTTTGGGAGGCCGAGGTGGGTGGATCACCTGAGGTTAAGAGTTCAAGACCAGGCTGATCAACATGGTGAAACTCCACCTCTACTAAAACTACAAAATTAACTGAGCATGGAGGCGAATGCTTGTAATCCCAGCTACTTGGGGGGCTGAGGCAGGAGAATCGTTTGACCCCGGGAGGCGGAGGTTGCAGTGAACCGAGATTGCACCACTGCACTCCAGCCTGGGCAACAAGAGCAAAACTCTGTCAAAAAAAGAAAAATATGTGCTGAAATGTGGATGAACTTCAAAAACATGCTAAGTGAAAAAAGCTAGACAAAAAAGGTTGCATTTTGTTTGATTTCCTTTGCGTGATATTTTCTGAATAGTGGGGCAAATGGTATTTTGGGAGTTCTTTTGGAGGGCGATGGAAATATTTTGAATCTAGATGGGGGTGATGATTACACAACACTGTAAATGTACTAAATGTCACTGAATTATATACTTTAAAATGGTTAAAATGGTGAGTTTAGGTTATGTAAACTTTTTACGTAAATTTTCATAAATTTTACGTAAATTTACGCACATTTTCCTACAATCAAAAAAGGCAGAAGAGGCCGGGGACAGTATCTCATGCTTGTAATCCCAGCACTTTGGGAGCTTGAGGTGGGAGAGTCACAAGGTCAGGAGTTCAAGACCAGCCTGGTCAACATGGTGAAACACTGTCTCTATTAAAAATATAAAAATTAGCTGGGTGCCGTGGTGGGCTCCTGTAATCCTAGCTACTTGGGAGGCTGAGGGAGGAGAATTGCTTGAATCCGGGAGGCGGAGGTTGCAGTGAGCCAAGATCGTGCCACTACACTCCAGCCTGGGTGACAGAGCAAGACTCCGTCTCAGAAAAAAAAAAAAAAAAGGCAGAAGAAAGGTTTTAAGGAATAACATAATAGAATTCAGTATTATAAAATCTTTCACATAGTAGTGTTTAATTAAGTTTAGCCAAAAACCACCTCTTTACATATTTTAAAGGTTTCTCCATACATAGTGAACTATAACCTAACTGATGTGTAAACAGACTGTGACTTACTCTTGTGCCAGTTCCTGAGTTTTAGCCAATCAAAAGCAGCCAACGGTTCAAACCATGTTCAAATAAGACAAACACCAAGCTGCAGCCAATCTGGCTGTTTCTGTACCTCACTTCCATTTCTGTACTTCACTTTCCCTTTTCTGTCCACAAATCTTCTTCCACCATAAGGCAGGCTGGATCCTCTCTGAACCTATTTTGGTTCAGAGACTTCCCAATTCAAGAATCATTCTTTGCTCAATTAAACTCTGCTAAATTTAATTTGTCTAAGGTTTTTCTTTTAACAGTAGGTTCAATAAATTTTGCTTAATACAGTGAGTTGCTCTCTTCATGGTAAAGTCCTGGTTATTCACAAGCTTGCATTTCTTCTCCTAAGTACTCTAAAAAAAATGAAGAGAATGGAATATTTACTACTACTGTAAATAATGGTAACATTTGTGTGGCACTTTATAATATACAAAGCTTTTTAAAATCAATTATTTTATCTAATTTGTTAAATGCCCCAAGTATGCAGGCAAAGGACAATTATTATCATTATACTAATATTATTATTACTTTATAAATACTAATATTACAGATACTGTATTTTATATTTTTCATATTTTTATTAAAATATCAGGTTCACATAAATTACACATCTCCCAATTTTAAACAAATTATAGGTGCTGCCATTGTCAATCAATCTGCAGTATTCTGTCTCAAATCCTTGGCTCTTAAAACAAGGGCAAGCAAAAGATGGGAGTCAAAAAGTTGAAATACAGTCCAAGAAACTGTTACTTGGAAATATTACCTGACCTTGGGTTGCTTCATATGAACTGTATTTCTTTGTAGTTTCTGTATCTGGATAAGTTATGATGGAACATGTGGAATGCCTCAACTCCACTGAAAAGGGTTGAAATTAAAATTAATCTTATCTTGTTAACTTGCAGTTTTACACATAACTAAAAAAAAAAATATTTTCATGTCAGTTCCTGATCTCTCTACTAGGTATATAATCTTTCAACATAGTCACTTAATATATTTTGTTAGTTTGCACAGTGTACTTCCTACAGGATTCTTACACAAAAAATGCAGGGCATTTTGATGAAAGGTTTTTCCAAGTGTTGTTTGCTAAGACAACAGTTCCATTTCACCAACAAACAAGTAAATCGTTTAAACTTGGGAAGAATATAGATACAATATCCAAATGCAAAAACTCAGGGCAGTTAAATTATGTGCACTGTTGACAAAAAGAGTCAAATTCTGTACAATATTTGAGGAGAATTATTCTGAGCCAAATATGAGTGACCAATGGCCCATGACACAGCCCTCAGGAGAGCCTGAGAAGCTGTGTCCAAAGTGGTCGGGCTACATTTTAGGGAGACATAATACATCAATCAATATATGTAAGATGTACATTGGTTTTATCAGAGGCATTTGAACCAGAGTGATTCCATCTTGAATAGAAGCTGGGTAGAATGAAGTTGAGACCCACTGGGCCACAGTCCCAGGAGGTTAGGCATTCTTAGTCACAGTAAGGAAGGAGACCACCCCTCATATCATCTTATGCCCAATTTCTACCTCCAAAGAAAGAAGAAGTAAAAACTAAAAGGCAGAAATGAAATCCACAGGCAGACAGCCCGGCGCCGCACCCTGGGCTTGGTAGTTAAAGATCGACTCCTGACCTAATCAGTTATGTTATCTATAGATTACAGACATTGTATAGAAGTGCACTGTGAAAATCCCTATCCTGTTTTGTTCCAATCTAATTACCAGTGCATGCAGCCCCCAGTCACGTATCCCCTGCTTGCTCAATCAATCAGGACCCCCTCACATGCACCCCCTTAGAGCTGTGAGCCCTTAAAAGGTAAAGGAATTGCTCACTCGGGGAGCTCTGCTCTTGAGACGGGAGTCTTGCCAATGCCCCCAGCCAAATGAACCCCTTCCTTCTTTAATTCAGTGTCTGAGGAGTTTTGTCTGTGGCTCGTCCTGCTACATTTCTTGGTTCCCTGACCGGGAAGCGAGGTGATTGGCAGATGGTTGAGGCAGCTCCTTAGGCGGCTTAAGCCTGCCCTATGGAACATCCCTGCGGGGGATTCTGACCAGCCTGAGTGACGTGGATCCTGAGAGTGCTCCTGGGCAGGCATTTGCCCTGGTGGGATGCCTCGCCAGAGCAGTGTGTGGCAGGCCCCTGTGGAGGATCAATGCAGTGACTGAACACTGACTGGTACTTGGAGTCTGGACATCGGAAACTTGGTAAGACTAGTCTTGAGAACTTGCCCACTCCATTTGAGTGGAAGCGTGGCCTGATCACCCACGGTGTGCCTTTATCGGCACTTTGGTTTGGTTTTGGTTTTGGTTTTGACTTGGTTTGAAATGCTTGACTGGATTGGTCTTGGAAGCTTGCCCACTCCATTTGAGTGGAAGCCTGGCCTGATCCCCTACGGCCTGCCGTTATCGGCACTTTAGTTTTGGTTTTGAGTTGGTTTAAATTGTTTGACAGGACTGGTCTTAGGAACTTGCCTACTCCATTTGAGTGGAAACGTGGCCTGATCACCCACAGTGTGCCTGTACTGGCTCTTTGGTTTTTATTTTTGACTTGACTTGGATTGCTTGATACTTTAGTTTTGGTTTTGACCTGGCTTAGATTTCTTGATACTCTGATTTTAGTTTTGATTCTGATTTGGCGTAAACTGTAAAAGTGTGTGTGTGCCCTTTTTACCCATTCTTTGTTTTGTGGTGTGCGTGTGGCATGAGCATGGTGTTTTGTCTCGGGGAAACATGGGTCAGGCACAAAGTAAGCCCACCCCACTAGGAACTATGTTGAAAATTTTCAAAAAAGGATTTAAGGGAGACTATGGAGTCACCACAACACCAGGAAAACTTAGAACTTTGTGTGCAATAGACTGGTCCGCATTAGAGGTAGGTTGGCCATCAGAAGAAAGCCTGGACAAGTCCCTTGTCTTAAAGGTATGGCAGAAGGTAACCTGTAAGTCAGGGTACCCAGATCAGTTCCCATATATAGATTCTTGGTTACAGCTAGCTTTGGACCCCCCACAGTGGTTAAGAGGACAGGCAGCAGCAGTACTAGTAGCAAAAGGACAGTTAGTTAAGGAAGGTCCTCGCTCCACCTGCTGAGGGAAGTCGGCACCAAAAGTCCTATCCGACCCAACACCAGAAGAATCATGGCAGGAACTGGTACCAGCAATATCCCCTCCTTATTGGGAGGAAGGACTCCTCACCACTGAGCCCACGGCACCTACACCTCCACCAGATGACCACACCCCTAGACTACCCAGAGTAGACAAGAGAGGAAGTGGAGCTGCAGGAGAAACTCCTCCCTTGGCAGCTCACTTACAGCCCAAGACTGGAATCCAAATGCCCCTGAGAGAACAGCGATATACTGAGGTAGATGAGGATGGACACATAGTGGAAAGGCATGTCTATGTGTATCAACCTTTTACCTCTGCTGACCTCCTCAATTAGAAAAATAATACTCCATCTTACACTGAAAAGCCTCAAGCTTAATTGACTTGCTCCAAACTATTATACAGACTCATAATCCTACTTGGGCTGATTGCCACCAGCTGCTCATGTACCTCTTTAATACAGATGAAAGGCGAAAAGTGCTCCAGGCGGCAACTAAGTGGCTAGAGGAGCATGTCCCAGCCGATTACCAAAACCACCAAGAATATATAAGAATTCAACTGCCAGGAACAGATCCCCAATGGGACCCGAACAAGGGACCAGACATGGAGAGGCTAAGATGGTACCGTGAGGCATTAATAGAAGGTCTAAAGAAAAGGGCTCAAAAGGCTATAAATGTAAAGTCTCTGAGGTCATCCAAGGAAAAGAGGAGAGTCCAGCTCAATTCTATGAAAGACTGTGTGAGGCTTACCGTATGTACACTCCTTTTGATCCAGACAGCCCTGAAAATCGGCGCATGATTAACATGGCCTCAGTTAGTCAAAGTGCAGAAGATATCAGGAGAAAATTGCAGAAACAGGCTAGGTTTGCGAGTATGAATACCTCACAGTTACTGGAAATAGCCAATCAAGTGTTTGTGAATAGAGATGCAACAAGCCGCAGAGAAAACCTTAAGGAAAGCGAACACCAGACTAGGTGAAATGCCGACTTACTGGCCGTGGTCATTAAAGGAATTCCCCAAAAGGAGAGGGAAAGGAGGTTCAGGGGAAGAATACCCAGTCTAATCGCCCACTCTTGCAACATAACCATTGAGCCTATTATAAGGAAATAGGACATTGGAAAGATAAGTGTCCCCAGCTGAAGGAAAAGCAAGGTAGTTTGGAACAAAAGACCTCAGATAAAGACGAGGGAGCTTTGTTCAATCTGGCTGAATGGCTATTGGGCTGAAGGGGACCAGGCTCAAGTGCCCCCAAGGAGCCCACGGTCAGGATTACAATTAGGGGCAAGGACATTAAGTTTTTGGTCAATACTGGTGCAGAACATTCAGTAGTGACCACCCGGGTTGCCCCTTTATCCAAGAAAATCATTGATATAATCGGAGCAACGGGAGTTTCCACTAAGCAGGCTTTCTGTCTACCATAGACCTGCTCGGTGGGGGGACATGAGATAGTTCACCAGTTCTTGTACATGCCTGGCTGTCCCTTCCCCTTGCTGGGAAGAGACTTGCTTAGCAAGCTGAGAGCCACCATCTCCTTTACAAAACAGGGCTCTTTACAGCTAGTTATCATGGCCTTTACGGTCCCCCGGGAAGAAGAATGGAGACTTTTTCTAACTAAGCCAGGCCAAGAGACGAAATCAGCTCTAGCTAAGCGATGACCCAGAGTATGGGCAGAGGATAATCCTCCGGGACTGGCGGTCAACCAAGCCCCTATACTCATAGAAGTTAAGCCTGAGGCCCAACCAGTTAGACAAAAGCAGTATCCAGTTCCCAGAGAAACTCTTGCAGGAATCCAGGTTCATCTCAGGCACTTGAAAGCCTATAGAATTATAGTTCTTTGCCAGTCTTCATGGAACACCTCCTCCTGCCTGTCCCTAAGCCAGGGACCAAGGACTACCGACCAATACAGGACTTGTGCTTGGTCAACCAAGCTACAGTGACTCTGCACCCAACAGTTCCTAACCCTTACACATTGTTAAGGCTGCTACCAGCTGAGGACAACTAGTTTACCTGTCTGGACTTAAAAGATGCCTTCTTTTTTTTTTTTTTTTAATATATATATTTTTTTATTATTATTATACTTTAAGTTTTAGGGTACATGTGCATAACATGCAGGTGCCTTCTTTAGCATCAGAATAGCTCCTGAGAGCCAGAAGCTGTTTGCCTTTCAGTACGAAGATCCGGAGTCAGGTGTCACTACTCAATACACTTGGACCCGGCTTCCCCAAAGGTTCAAGAACTCCCCTACTATCTTGGGGAGGCCCTGGCTCGAGACCTGCAAAAGTTTCCTACTAAAGACCTAGGCTGCATCTTGCTCCTGTACGTGGACGACCTTCTGCTAGGACACTCCATGGCAGTCGGGTGCGCAAAAAGGACTGATGCCCTGCTTCGGCACCTGAAGGACTGTAGGTATAAGGTGTTCAAGAAGAAAGCTCAGATCTGCAGACAGCAGGTACGCTACCCAGAATTCACTATTTGGAAAGAGGAGTGCAGTCTAAGGTCAGAAAGAAAGCAGGTCATCTGCAGCCTACCTGAACCTAAAACCAGAAGGCAAGTAAAAGAATTCCTAGGGACTGTGAGGTTTTGCAGATTATTTATTCCAAAGTTTGCAGTACTAGCCAAACCTTTGTACGGGGTTCCAAAAGGGGGTGACCAGGAGCCTTTTGAATGGGGGCCTCTACAACAGCAAACCTTTTGTAAGTTAAAAGAAAAACTTATGTTTTTTTAGGCCCCAGCCCTAGGACTACCAAATTTGACAAAGCCCTTTACACTCTATATGTCAGAAAAAGAAAAAATGGCAGTTGGAGTTTTTACCCAGACTGTAGGGCCCTGGACAAGGCCAGTGGCCTATCTCTCAAAACAACTAGATGAGGTTTCCAAACACTGGCCACCATGTCTAAGGGCCCTGGCAGCAGTAGCCCTGTTAGCATAAGAAGCAAAACCTGAATATAAAGGTCCCCCATGCTGCAGTAACTTTGATGAATACCAAAGAACATCATTGGCTAACAAATGCTGGATTAACCAAGTACCAAAGCTTGCTATGTGAAAATTTCTGCATAGCTATTGAAGTCTGTAACACCCTAAATCCTGCCACCTTGCTCCCAGTATCAGAGAGCCTGGTCGAGCTGTGTGGAGGTGTTGGACTCAGTTTATTCTAGCAGACCTGACCTTCAGGACCAGCCATGGGCATCAGTAGACTGGGAGTTATACGTGGATGGGAGCAGCTTCATCAACCCACAAGGAGAAAGATGTGCAGGATATGCGGTGGTAACTTTGGATGCTGTCGTTGAAGCCAAATCGTTGCCACAGGGCACTTCAGCCCAGAAGGCTGAGCTCATTGCTTTAACTCAGGCTCTAGAACTCAGGGAAGGTAATACTGTAAACATCTGCCCTGACTCTCGATATACCTTTCTAACCCTCCAAGTGCATGGAGCATTATATAAGGAAAAGGGTCTATTAAACTCTGGGGGAAAGGACATAAAATATCAACAAGAAATTCTATAATTATTAGAGGCAGTGTGGAAACCTCAGAGGGTGGCAGTCATGCCCTGCAGGGGACACCAGTGAGCTTCCACCTCAGTGGCCTTAGGAAACTCTCGAGCTGATTGAGAAGCTCGAAAAGCAACCTCTACCCCTTACCCGGCATCGGTAGTAGCCCCCTTACTCCCTCAAACACCTGACCTGGTACCTACCTATTCTAAGGAAGAAAAAGACTCCTTCCACGCAGAAGGGGGGGCAAGTAATAAAAGGAGGATGGATCAGACTGCCAGATAAGAGGATAGCTGTGCCGCAGTTGCTAGGAGACACAATCGTATTGACCGTGCACGAAACCACTCATCTAGGTCAAGAGTCACTTGAAAAATTGTTAGGCCGGTACTTCTACGTCTCACACTTGCCAGCCCTTGCCAAAGCAGTAGCACAATGGTGCCTTACTTGCCGACAGCATAATGCGAGGCAAGGCCCCACTGTTCTACCTGGCTTACAAGCTTAAGGAGCGGCTCCTTTCGGGGATCTTCAGCTGGATTTCACAGAAGTGCCGAAATGTGGAGGTAACAAGTATTCGCTAGTTCTTGTGTGTACTTACTCTGGGTGAGTGGAGGCTTATCCAACACAAACTGAAAAGGCCTACGAGGTAACCCGTGTGCTTCTCCAAGATCTTATTCCTAGGTTTGGACTGCCCTTACGAATCAGCTCAGTTAACGGGCTGGCGTTTGTGGCTGACTTGGTACAGAAGACAGCAAAGGCATTAGGAATCACTTGGAGGCTACATGCAGCCTACCGACCTCAGAGTTCTGGAAAGGTGGAACGAATTAATTGGACTGTCAGAAATAGTTTGAGGAAGTATGTCAGGAAACAGGATTAAAGTGGATACAGGCCCTTCCTACAGTATTGTTTAAAATTAGAGGCACTCCTTCTAAGAAAACAGGATACTCCCCTTATGAAATACTGTATCATAGGCCTCCTCCTATACTACAGGAGCTTCCAGGCACTCCCCGAGAGTGAGGTGAAATTGAATTACAGCGACAGCTACAGGTTTTAGGAAAAATAACACAAACAGTCTCAACTTGGGTAAATGAGAGGTGTCCCATCAGCTTATTCTCCCCAGTTCACCCTTTCTCTCCAGGTGATCGCATGTGGATCAAGGACTGGAACATAGCCCCTTTGCGGCCACAGTGGAAAGGACCTCAGACCGTCATCCTGACCACCCCCACGGCTGTAAAGGTAGAAGGAATCCCAGCCTGGATCCACCACAGCCGTGTGAAACCTGCAGCCGATGAAACCTAGGAGGCAAAACCGAGCCCAGACAACCCCTGCAAAGGGACTCTGAGGAGGATGACAAGCCCTGCTCCAGTCACACCTGGAAGCTGACTGGTCTACGTATGGCTGAAGCATGAGGAGAATCATCATAGGACTCAGTTTCCTTATAATTTGGACTTGTATAGTAAAAACTTCCACTGATTTTCCCCGCATGGAAGACTGCTCTCAGTGTATACATCAGGTTACCAAGGTAACGCAACAAGTTAAAACAATCTTTCTGTCCTATAGTTACTATGAATGCCTAGGAACTTTAAAAGAAACAAGTTTATATAATGACACTCAGTACAAGGTATGTAGCCCAGGAAACAACTGACCAGATGCGTGTTATGACCCCTCTGAACCTCCCATGTCCACAGTTTTTGAAATAAGATTAAGGACTGAAGACTGGTGAGGACTCATAAATGATACAAGTAAAGTGTTAGCCAGAACAGAAGAAAAAGGGGTGCCGAAATGCCTAATCTTGAAATTTGATGCCTGTGCTATCATTAATAGCAATAAGTTAGGCAAAGGAGGTGGCTCTTTTAGTTAGGAAAAAGACTATATGACTGAAAATAAGTACATTTGTCATGAATTAGGACTGTGTGGAAATGAATGTGGATACTGGTCTTGTGTCATTTAAGCCACTTGGATAAAAAATGAAAAGGATCCAGTCCACCTTCAGAAAAGAAAAAAATGGCCCTTCCTTCACTAAAGGACAATGTAACCCCTTAGAGCTAGTAATAACCAATCCCCTTGATCCTCGCTAGAAAAAAGGGAGCGTGTGACCTTAAGAATTGATGGGGCCAGACTGGATCCTTGAATAAATATCTTAGTTCGAGGAGAAGTTTACAAATGTTATCCTGAGCCAGTGTTTCAAACTTTCTATGATGAACTAAATGTACCAGTACCAGAAATTCCAGGAAAAACAAGAAATTTGTTTTTGCAATTAGCTGAGCGTGTAGCCCAGTCTCTCAATGTCACTTCATGTTATGTATGTGGAGGAATTGTAATAGGAGATCAATGGCCATTAGAAGCCTGAGAATTAGTACCTATAGACCCAGTTCCTGATGAATTCCCAGTTCAAAAGAATCACCCTGAAAATTTCTAGGTCCTAAAAGCCTCAATTATTGGACAATATTGCATAGCTAGGGAAGAAAAAGAATTCACTCACCCTGTAGGACAAATTTGTTGTCTAGGACAGAAACTGTATAATGGCACCACAAAAACAGTCACTTGGTGGAGTTCAAATCAAACAGAGAGGGATCCATTTAGCAAATTCCCAAAGTGGCAAACCGTGTGGACCCACCTGGAGTCCCGTCGGGACTGGACAGCCCCCACTGGATTATATTAGGTATGTAGGCATAGAGCTTATGCCAAATTATCCGACCAGTGGGCATGTAGTTGTGTTATTAGCACTATTAAACCATCTTTCTTCTTACTGCCCATAAAAACAGGCAAACTCCCCTGTCTATGCTTCTTGTGAAAAGAGAAGCATCACTATAGGAAATTGAAAAGATGATGAATGGCCCCCTGAGAGAATCATACAATATTATAGGCCTGCTACTTAGGCACAAGATGGCTCATGAGGGTACCGGCCCCCCATTTACATGATCAACTGAATCATACGGTTACAAGCTGTCTTAGAAATAATCATTAATAAAACCAGCAGACCCTCGACTATTCTGGTCGGGCAAGAAACTCAGATGAGAAATGCTATCTATCAAATAGATTAGCTCTCGACTACATGCTAGCAGCTGAAAGAGAAGTCTGTAGGAAATTTAACCTTACTAATTGCTATCTACACATAGATGATCAAGGACAAGTAGTTGAAGACATAGAGATATGACAAAACTGGCACGTGTGCCCATGCAAGCTTGGCATGGATTTGATCCCGAGACTATGTTTAGAAAATATTTCCCAGCACTAGTAGGATTTAAAACTCTTATAATAGGAGTTATAATAATAATAGGAACCTGCCTACTGCTCCCTTGTTTGCTACCTGTACTTCTTCAAATGATAAAAAGCTTCATCACTACCTTAGTTCACAATAATGTACAAGGGTACTATATGAATCACTATTGATCTGTCTTGCAAGAAGACATAGGTAGTGAAAATGAAAGTGAGAACTCCCACTAATAAAATGAGTGAGAGTCTCAAAAGGGGGGAATAAGGGAGGAGACCACCCCTCATATCATCTTATGCCCAATTTCTGCCTCCAAAGAAAGAAGAAGTAAAAACTAAAAGACAGAAATGAAATCCACAGGCAGACAGCCTGGTGCCACACCCTGGGCCTGGTAGTTAAAGATCGATCCCTGACCTAAAGGGTTATGTTATCTATAGATTACAGACATTGTATAGAAACGCACTGTGAAAATCCCTATCCTGTTTTGTTCCAATCTAATTACCAGTGCATGCAACTCCCAGTCACGTACCCCCTACTTGCTCAATCAATCATGATCCCCTCACATGCACCCCCTTAGAGCTGTGAGCCCTTAAAAGGGACAGGAATTGCTCACTTGGGGGCTTGGCTCTTGAGACAGGAGTCTTGCCGATGCCCCCGGCCGAATGAACCCCTTCCTTCTTTAATTCAGTGTCTGAGGAGTTTTGTCTGTGGCTCGTCCTGCTACAACAGGATATTCATAGTTAAGAAAACAAGTTAATAATGTTTATAAAATAGACCCAAAACTTAACAGACCCAGAACATAGGAAATGTCCTGATGTTGTGATATCTTAAGAACAAAAGCATCCTTACTTTAAGAATCAGTTTCACTTTAATGATAATAAAATGTATTCATGCAGAAGACAGTAGTTACACAAAGATGAACAATCCTTTGACACAGCCCCTGTAGTAAAGCACATCTCTCCCATGATTTTTTGCTTTGTTTCCTTATAAATAAGCATTGTGCCTAAGATGGGCATGTCCCTCCTCCTGCTTTTGGAAATGCCCTGCTCTCTCTATGGAGTAGCTATTCTTCCATTCCTTTACTTTCTTAATAAACTTGTTTTCACTTTACTCCGTGGAATTGCCCCAAATTCTTTGTTGTGCAAGATCCAAGAGTCATCTCTTGAAATCTGTATCAGGACCCTTTTCCAGCAACAGTTCAGTCCAGAAAGGTGGGACAACTCAGAGCAATGGGGGACTTCCTGGTCACGAGTAGGTTCAAAGATTTTCTGATTGGCAATTTGTTGAAAGAGATGAGTCGTCTAATGACCCACCAATAGCAGGCTCTGAAATTGAGGCAATAATTAATAGCCTACCAACCAAAAAAAGTCCAGGACCAGATGGATTCACAGCTGAATTCTACCAGAGGTACAAGGAGGAGTTGGTACCATTCCTTCTGAAACTATTCCAATCAATAGAAAGAGAAGGAATCCTCCCTAACTCATTTTATGAGGCCAACATCATCCTGATACCAAAGCCTGGCAGAGACACAACAAAAAAAGAGAATTTTAGACCAATATCCCTGATGAACATCGATGCAAAAATCCTCAATAAAATACTGGCAAACCGGATCCAGCCGCACATCAAAAAGCTTATCCACCATGATCAAGTGGGCTTCATCCCTGGGATGCAAGGCTGGTTCAACATACGCAAGTCAATAAACATAATCCAGCATATAAACAGAACCAAAGACAAAAACCACATGATTATCTCAATAGATGCAGAAAAGGCCTTTGACAAAATTCAACAGCCCTTCATGCTAAAAACTCTCAATAAATTCGGTATTGATGGAACGTATCTCAAAATAATAAGAGCTATTTATGACAAACCCACAGCCAATATCATACTGAATGGGAAAAAAACTGGAAAAATTCCCTTTGAAAACTGGCACAAGACAGGGATGCCCTCTTTCACCACTCCTATTCAACATAGTGTTGGAAGTTCTGGCTAGGGCAATCAGGCAAGAGAAAGAAATCAAGGGTATTCACTTAGGAAAAGAAGAAGTCAAATTGTCCCTGTTTGCAGATGACATGATTGTATATTTAGAAAACCCCATTGTCTCAGTCCAAAATCTCCTTAAGCTGATAAGAAACTTCAGCAAAGTCTCAGGATACAAAATTAATGTGCAAAAATCGCAAGCATTCTTATACACCAGTAACAGCAAACAGAGAGCCAAATCATGAATGAACTTCTATTCACAATTGCTTCAAAGAGAATAAAATACCTAGGAATCCAACTTACAAGGGATGTAAAGGACCTCTTCAAGGAGAACTACAAACCACTGCTCAGTGAAATAAAAGAGGGCACAAACAAATGGAAGAACATACCATGCTCATGGATAGGAAGAATCAATATCGTGAAAATGGCCACATTGCCCAAGGTAATTTATAGATTCAATGCCATCCCCATCAATCTACCAATGAGTTTCTTCACAGAATTGGAAAAAACTGCTTTAAAGTTCATATGGAACCAAAAAAGAGCCCGCATCTCCAAGACAATCCTAAGTCAAAAGAACAAAGCTGTAGGCATCGCGCTACCTGACTTCAAACTATACTACAAGGCTACAGTAACCAAAACAGCATGGTACTGGTACCAAAACAGAGAGAAAGACCAATGGAACAGAACAGAGTCCTCAGAAATAATACCACACATCTACAGCCATCTGATCTTTGACAAACCTGAGAGAAACAAGAAATGGGGAAAGGATTCCCTATTTAATAAATGGTGCTGGGAAAATTGGCTAGCCATAAGTAGAAAGCTGAAACTGGATCCTTTCCTTACTCCTTATACAAAAATTAATTCAAGATGGATTAAAGACTTAAATGTAAGACCTAATACCATAAAAACCCTAGAAGAAAACCTAGGTAACACCATTCAGGACATAGGCATGGGCAAGGACTTCATGTCTAAAACACCAAAAGCAATGGCAACAAAAGCCAAAATTGACAAATGGGATCTCATTAAACTAAAGAGCTTCTGCACAGCAAAAGAAACTACCATCAGAGTGAACAGGCAACCTACAGTATGGGAGCAAATTTTTGCAATCTACTCATCTGACAAAGGGCTAATATCCAGAACCTACAAAGAACTCAAACAAATTTACAAGAAAAAAACAAACAACCCCATCAAAAAGTGGGCAAAGGATATGAACAGACATTTCTCAAAAGAAGACATTCATACAGCCAACAGACACATGAAAAAATGCTCATCATCACTGGCCATCAGAGAAATGCAAATCAAAACCACAATGAGATACCATCTCACACCAGTTAGAATGGCAATCATTAAAAAGTCAGGAAACAACAGGTGCTGGAGAGGATGTGGAGAAATAGGAACACTTTTACACTGTTGGTGGGATTGTAAACTAGTTCAACCATTATGGAAAACAGTATGGCGATTCCTCAAGGATCTAGAACTAGAAGTACCATATGACCCAGCCATCCCATTACTGGGTATATACCCAAAGGATTATAAATCATGCTGCTATAAAGACACATGTACATGTATGTTTATTGCGGCACTATTCACAATAGCAAAGACTTGGAATCAACCCAAATGTCCATCAGTGACAGACTGGATTAAGAAAATGTCGCACATATACACCATGGAATACTATGCAGCCATAAAAAAGGATGAGCTTGTGTCTTTTGTAGGGACATGGATACAGCTGGAAACCATCATTCTCAGCAAGCTATCTCAAGAACAGAAAACCAAACACTGCATGTTCTCACTCATAGGTGGGAACTGAACAATGAGATCACTTGGACTCGGGAAGGGGAACATCACACACCGGGGCCTATCATGGGGAGGGGGGAGGGGGGGGGGGGGGGAGGGATTGCACTGGGAGTTATACCTGATGTAAATGACGAGTTGATGGGTGCTGATGAGTTGATGGGTGCAGCACACCAACATGGCACAAGTATACATATGTAACAAACCTGCACGTTATGCACATGTACCCTAGAACTTAAAGTATAATAATAATAATAATAGAATACCCAGAATCAATAGAAGGGGATGTCTGGGTTAAGACAATGGATTGTGGAGACCAAGGTTCCTGTTACATAGAGGAAGCCTCCAGGTAGCAAGCTTCAGAGAAAATAGATTGCAAATGTTTCTTATCAGAGTTGATTCTCTCATGGACAAGGAAAACATCCTGGAAAAGGAAGATGATTCTTTTCAGAATGTATATTTTCCCCTCAAGAGATGGCTTTGCAGGAATATTTCAAGATATGACAAAGAAACATATTTAGGGTAAAATATTTTGACTTATTTCAGGGTCTGGTATCTTTCATGTGATGCTATACTAGAGTCAGACTGGAATTTGGTGTCTTATTCTACAAAGAGTCTGCTTTGTCAGTCTTAAGATCTGTTTTAATGTTAACACTGGTCAGCTGTGCCTGAATTCCAAAAGGGAGGCTTCCCATCATGGCCTGACCTAGTTTTTCAGGTTAACTTTGGAATTCCCTTGGCCAAGAGGAGAGGTCAATTCAGATGGTTGAGGGGCTTAGAATTTTAGTTTTGGTTTACAGCAACCAAGTTAAAAGTAAGTGTGTGCTCCAGTGAGAAATAGGCCACAAAAATATCAGAAGTCTATCTCAATGTGTACAATTGAGGCAGGAAAATAGGGTCTGGAGACAGGGAACTTAGGGCCAATTTGTGCTAACTTCCTAAAAGAAAAAATACCAAGGTCTAGGGGCAGGAAATCTAAGGCCAATTAACACAGACTTCTTAAAGCTAAACCAAAACAGAAAAATCCCATTTCCCCATGCCTAGTAACAAGGGATCAAAGGCTACTCTCCCTAAAATACTTCCCCTTCCACCACATCTCAGATGGAAAGAGAGAGTGTCTTAGATTGGCCACAGGCCAAGCAGGGACTTTCCCTTTATCTGCACAGAGCACCAATTCACCTAGGCCTTCTTAGCCACAGAAGACCAAATCCTTCATCCAGATAAGGGGTAACCAATAAGAACCTCAAAGGGGGTACTTAAAGCCTGGAAAAGTTTGTAACTGGGCTCTTGAGCCACTTGCTCGGGCCCACTGCCACCTTGAGGAGTGCTTTCTCACTTTCATAAATTCCTCTTTTGCTGCTTCATTCCCACGTTTCATGCCTCTACTACTTTGTGCATTTTGTTCAATTATTTGTTCAAAATGCGAAGGACATGGACAACTCGTAGTCAAGACCCTCCACTGGCAACACAATAAATAAACTGTGAATATTTAGGACATTTCTATTCTTTCACAAAGTTTTTTTTTTTTTTTTTTTTTTTTTTAAATTATAATGAATCGTCCTGCAATAGGTGGTTAATCAATATTCAGTAACTGAACAATGTTGGGGCCAAGGGAAAACTTTTTCACCCTCTGAAAGTTCTCTGAAAATAACTGACAAAAGGCAGATTACTAGGAGAAAAGACATACAAATGTATTTAACATGTACACGGGAGCCTTCAAAATGAAGACCCATGCCCAATGGGGTGCAGAAATTTATATACTATCTTGAGGTTACTGAAAGAATAGGGGCTTGGATTCTGGCAAAGCAGGTTATGGGAGTGGGAGAAAAATTCTGTTGGTGGGGGCAATAAATGATTACTAGGGAGAATGAATGAATTGAGGAACAGAGATTAACTTGTAAGTAGTTCTTTTTGGAATTTAAATTATTCTGAGAGACAGACATTACCTTGTGAAGGGATATTTTCAGGTGTGGTTACATTCTTGGTGTTTTTTTTCTGCATTGATAATGAGATAACAGGGAAGGAAAGAAAAGACAATTGTTCACCTTAGAAGGTTCAGTCTTTAGTCAGATAAAGGAACTTCAGAGAACAACTTCATTCTAGTCTAAGGGAGAGAGGCATGGGGTTGGGAGGTCGGGGGCAATCAGAAAGACTTTGAGGATTCTTTTTCAGTTCAGCATGTACAAACTGCCATATTTTGGGGTATTGATTTCTGAGCCCCAACACCTTACCAACTATATAAGAATAAAAATCTGTCTTGCGTATTGTCCAGCCATTGCCAATTACTTTGTAGGTCCACAACAGGGAATATTTTGTAGCTTTGCTAGGCACAAATTTGAATTATATTTGTCCTTCATTGTATCTATGAAGGAGTAAGTAACTTAGTGAGTGAGCCTAGTTATACCTACACACAGATATTACAGTTAGATGTTATTTTCAATTTGCACCTTGCTCTTCATAAGTCTTTTTTTTGTTTTGAATTTGGAGATTGTCAAGAATGTCACTGGTCTGCTCTGTAGTAGAATACCTGTAACATGAAAACCTGCTGACTCAGTAGGTACTTTTTGATCTTAGATATTTAAGTGCATTAGAGTGAGTCATGATAATACTAGAGATGATGCAGGTAGAGTGGATACTGATCCTGTTTTGGGATTTTTGGGGGCATTGATCGATCTACCAAAAGTTTTAATAAGTCCTCAATGTCAACAAAAAGAGTCAACTGTAAAATATTTGAAGAGATTTATTCTGAGCCAAATATGAGTGACCATGGCCCATGACACAGCCCTCAGATGGTCCTGAGAACATGTTCCCAAGGTAGTCAGGGTGCAGCTTGGTTTTACACATTTTAGGGAGGCATGAGACATCAATCAAATATATTTAAGAAATACATTAGTTTGGTCCAGAAAGATGGGACAATTCGAAGCTGGAGTTGGTGTGTGTTAGGGGGAAGTGTGGAGTGGGGGAGCTAGTTACTAAGCTATAGGTAAATTTAAACTTTCTTTGGTTCACAATTGGTTGAGTTTATCTATAGACCTGGGATCATAGAAAGGAAATATTCAGGTTAAGAGAAAAGATTGTGGAAACCAAGGTTCTTTTGAAGTCTTATAGTGGCTACCCTTAGAGATAATAGATGACAAATATTTCCTATTCAGTTATTTAAAAGGTGCTACGCTTTTAATCTCTTTGGGATTGGGAGTGTCTACAAGAAAAAAATGTAGCTATGTTAATAGAGATTCTTTACAGATGCAAATTTTCCTTCACAAAGGACAGCCTTGCAGGGCCATTTCAAGATATAGCAAAGAAATATGTTTTGGGGTAAAATATTTTTATTTTCTTCCTTGTTTCATAATGTTATGCCAGAGTCAGGTTGGAAAGTGAGTCATGATATCTAGGGTTAAATAAAACCCATGTGATGAGAATGTATTATTTGTAGGGCATGACTCCCCAGACTTCTTAGATAGGAATTTGGACAAGATAAGAATATCAGAGTTTAGTCCTCATCAGAAAGCCTTCACTTAACCTTTCAAGCTTTTTCTCATGCAAGCAGAACATAATAGATACAAATGTGCAATTACTTGAAACATTCTGGTTATGTTAGCTTTTCAGTAGTCTTAACTTGAATAATATATGAATTAATCTCAGCAGGAAAACTTAAATGTGATTTTAGATACTCAGTGTGGACCAGTTGAAAAAAAAAAAAAAAAAGGAAGAATTCAAAACCCATTGAAATTCTAATAACACATTATTCCCTGTTTGATTTTCTTTACCTAAAATGACTCACAAGGCATTTGTTTATTACAAAAATTATTCTTGTGCTTGTTTTAGAAATTTTGGAATTACAAAAATCTACAAAGAGAAAACTACAAGTTAGCCATAATCTCACTTTATTTTCCTATGTTCTTATTCTTTTACAGAATTGACATTGAACTCCATATGAAATGTTGTGTCTTGTTTTTCTATATGTTAATTTTTTAAAAAATGATTGAGATCAAATAAATTGCTAGCATTTAGAGAATTTCGTTATTAAACTACATGGGATATTGCAATATAAGGGAGGGAACTCATAAAGCAAGAGCATGGATGAGGAAATAAGATGTCAGAGCTTTGGATTTAGAACTTACTTTTAGGAGTTTAGAAAACATGCAATTGTTTTATATTTCAATGTCAGAGGAGCTACAGGATTAGAAGAGAACCTGAGTTTATCTAGACCAAAGTGTCTAAATTTTTCTTATAAATAAAGACCCTTATTTTAAAATTCTATTTCATTGTATTTGATTCTATTCTATTTGTAGAGCAAATCATTAGAATTTGCCTCTGGCTTCATAGATGACTTATAATAACTTCTCAGTTGCCTAGAAATCTACCATCTACAGGTTTGGAACCAAATGTCTAGGAGTTTCTCCCTGTACCAGCAAGCAGAAGTGCCCTTTAAGTAACCTACAAAAAAAGGCAAGTAAATAGACATTATTAATATTATTAAGGAAAAAATTCAGGCTAAATTATCAAGTGATCTATTTTCCAGCATCATTACGTTTGTCTTTCTGATTAGATACGGATCTCACTGAACAACAAATATGAAACAAAAGCTCTATGAATAGGGAGCAGTTTGTTCAGTTATCTATTTGCACATTTAGAAGACAAAGTAACCACTAGAAATTTGTTAATTTTTATGCATTTACTATATGCTTAGAACTCTTCTGGATGCTACATGAGAAGAAAAAAAAAAAAAAAACAAAGATAACGTTGTTCATTTATTGACTTGTTAACTCTAAATCCCTAAATCAATTAAAGTGACATTACTCATTTTACAAAAAGAGATAATAGTGCCCTGCATACATTTACTTTTTTTAAAAAATGCCAGACTGCACCTGTCCTAAGGTAAAGTAAAATGCAAAGTGGATCTATCCTAGATATGGCCAACCAACGGAAATCTTATTCAGGGGCAGAAGGTCAGAAGAACATTTCTTTGTAATCACCGTATCCCCTAGTTGCTATATAAGGGACACTAAGAAATGGACGTCATTAAATCACAAATGCTTCCAGGGAAAGAGCCACAGTGATTCTCATATTTGTTTGTTTAGATTTTTTTTGTCAATGTCGGTTTCATAAAGGGAATGGAGATTTTGATTTCCAGAGCTGGAGATACTCATCTGCTTTGGAAGTGTACTGTTACCATTGAAGTTATAGCTAATGCTTCCTGAGACTTCCTGGAAATAGCTGCAGGGACTGATCACATTTTCCAAAATTTAATTTTGTTTTTACTTTTGGCTGGTAGGTTTCAAACGGACAGAGGAAGCCCAGCCACGAGACTAATTTTTAAAAAGCCCTAATGAAATCCTAGTTTTCCAATACATCGTCTGTAAGAATATATTATTTTTTTTAATTAAAATGTTAAGTGAAGAGTTTTTCTTATTCAAAGCAGTTAATTATTCCAAGGTAAAATGCATCAATTACAATATAGTGGTAGAGAAAAATAACAAAACAATCCTGAATTTATAAACTGAGGTAGGGATTAATAGATTGGATGATTATTTCTAACACCTATTATTGAGGTTTTGTATTCATTGCAGGGACCCATTGCTCATTAGAGTCTGTGAGAATGTATACTAAAAAGACAAAGAGATGGTTCCTGCCATCTATAACAGATTTTTTCTCACTTGATCTCATTCTTACAAATGCACATTTTCCTATGTCTAAATAAAACGCTGATTTCTATTTAAATCAATGTTTGTACATTATCCACCTGCTATCTTGCTCTTTCAAGTCTGTCTCACAGGCTCCTTAGGAACATTTTGGGAAGTGGTATTTAAACTCCCCTTTCTTGCTCTCTTTTTACTTTACTACCTTTAATTCGCACAACTCACAACTTTAGTCTTGGAAGAAGAAGATAATGTAGCCTTCGAATCTGACTCATTTGACCATCATTTCATCCCATAATCCATATTTACTCTGACATAGCTTGTACTTCTGCCAAATGAAATGCATCTCTTGCCCTCTCCTGTTTTCCATGCCTGGCAGAGGACAGGCTTTCCTGAAGGGACAGCTGGTTGGCATTCATCAGTGTTTATTGGCCACCTAATGAAAGGTTGTATTTAGTTATCTATTTACCAGGTTGATGAGGGAGGGATCCTTGTCCTAGGTTTATGAGTATGCACAAATACACTGCACCCAACACTGAAACAATGAGATTGACAGCAGTTGTTAGTCACATATACTCAAAGCCCAGGGAAGGAGGACACTGCACACCACAGGGCCACACAGGGGTTGTGCTCAAGAATAGAGTGAACAACCATGGGTTGTGGAAATCAGGTTTTGTAGTATTAAGAGGGAGGATCCTCCCACAGGAGGATGTTCTTGGCTTATTTGAATAACTTTGCAGGCTGACAGGGAAATGAAAACACACTACTCAGGGATAAGAGGAACAGTGCCTAGTTTCCTTGATAAGGGGGAAGGAGTTGATTGGCTAAAGGACCTTATCTGAGAAAACAGAGTGGGAAGAGGAATATGTGGTTAAGCATATGAGGCCCTCCCAGTTTTGCCAGATGTCAAAGCAGCACATAATATTGAACCATAATTTTAGGCCTTATACCACAATTGACCCCTTGATGACTTGACATCAGTTTAAACCTTAGTAATGACTGGGACCCCTAGGGTGTAGGACAAATGTCTTCTGAGGAAGTAAAGTAGGCCCTTGACAAAGAGGTAGAAGTGGTAGTAAAAACCTTGAACCTTATTGGTGTATTCCTTAGCAGACAATAAATGCAATTGAGGAAGCTGTGGCATTGGTGTAGGGAGTGCATGTTCCCATGTATTTAGGCTAATCAATGCCTGTGGCAATAGTTACACCCACAAGTGGATACATTTGCCACTTTGCAACTTAAATAAGAGTTGTTTGAGAAGCTGATTATTCCTCAGTTAAGCCAGTTTCCTGGGACCTATAGGGAAGGTAGACGTTCCATTGAAGGCGTTTTTCCAGATCCCAGCATGTGTGTTATAAGAAGTAAAATGAGTGCCTTGGTAACTATTAGCAATGTCTGGAGCTCTGATGTATATATGGAGTTTTCTGGTAAGGCCTTGCATTGTGGCCTTAGTATATGTAGAGATATCAATTACCTTGACTTATATTTTGGGAATCTGTGAAGCAAGAGCTTCTTTATTCCAAAGGGAAAAACTCTTAGGCAATGGCCCAAGAGTTTATAAAAAATTACAGGTGGGCCCATTTGCTGAACAGAGCATCCAGTGCTAAGGTGACTGAAGTGTGGCCAATTGTGCTGATCATTGGGTTTGGTCCTTCATCAGAAATGTCCTGGTTAAGAGATGAAAAGGCGGAAACTCTATTAAGATCTGTCATCTATATGGTGGCAATATCGTCCGTAAAGTGTACGAACTTCCATTGTTGTTCACTCCGTTGATCCCAAGGGAGTCTCCAAGCCATAAAGAAGCTTGGGAGAGAAATGACCTCTTTTAGCACCATGACATTTGGCAATGGACTTATCAGTCCCCCTGCGGGGGAGGTCACCTTTTCCTGCAAGTGGGACATACCATAGGGCCCAGGTTTTGTTCCATTCTGTAGCACAGATGCCTTAGTAACCAAGTTAAGCTTTCATGATATTGCTTTTATAGCCCAAGGTATAACTGACAGCTTAGTATGAAGGTTCATAAGTTCAGGGTCTGTGAAAGTCTCTGTTTCTAAAAGAGATCAGCAGGGGGCCAGCAATTGTTTTTATTAGTAATGACTTTTCAGAGAAACAAAACCAATATATATAATCTCCTATTATGTATCTATAAGTAGATTGATTATAAAACATTGCCTGATGAAATTATAGGCTCTGAAAAGTCCCACAATATGCTGTCTTCAAACTGAAGGCCCAGGAAAGCCAGTGGTGTAGTTAGAAGGCCTGAGAGCCAGACAGACAATGGTGTAGATTCCAGTTAAGATCTGCAAACCAGAGAACCAGGAGTGCCAAGGGCAGCAGAAAATCAATGTTCAACTCATGCAATCAGAGAGGGGGGTGAAGTTTTTTTTTTTTTTTTCTGTTCAAGTCCGTGACAGTTTGGATGATATGGGAGAGAGCCATCTGCTTTACTCAGTCCACTAATTCTAATACTAATCTCTTCCAGAAACATCCTTACACCTAGAAATAATGGGCTGGGCACCGTGGGTCACGCCTGTAGTCCCAGCACTTTGTGAGGCTAAGGGGGGTGGATCACCTGAGATCAGGAGTTCGAGACCAGCCTGACCAACATGGAGAAACCCCATCTCTATTAAAAATAAAACATTAGCCGGGTGTGGTGGTAAATGCCTATAATCCCAGCTACTCAGGAGGCTGAGGCAGGAGAATTGCTTGAACCCGGGAGGCGGAGGTTGCAGTGAGCCAAGATCACACCATTGCACTCCAGCCTGGGCAACAAGACCGAAACTCCGTCTCAAAAAAAAAAAAATTAATTATCACACTGTTCTAGTGTAGTGTGTGGTCATGGAGGGCAATTTCTTGCATCAGAAGTCTATGGGCAACTTATGATTATCATGGTTGGTCCAGAGACTTTAGAAGACATGAGAAGAGGCTGTTAAAGCCTCTAAAGTGAGAGAATCACAGGGCCATTAATAGAAATGTCTGTTGTATGGGAATTTGGACAGATTCTAGAGCCTTTATTGGAGAGGGTGTCATTCACATTGGGCTGATATGCAGGTAACAGCATAAGTGAGATTAAATGCAATTTTAAAATGAGGGATATGTTGCCTGCAGAACCTCAAAGGCCTAAAAAATGTTGGTCTTGTTTTAACATTGAGGGTATTGAAAGGGTCAATAGTTGTTTCCTGACAGTGGTCAGGGATGGAGCAGCCCTTGGTTTAACAAATAGTGCTTAGTTATTTAACAAAGGCAGTGTGGCCCTTGCACTATGTACAGAACGATGGCCCATCTCTTTTTTGTGGACTTATTTGTAAACCCTGAATAAGTGTATCAAATACATTTTTTCTTCAGAGGATGTTATGTATGTAATGTTATACCTGTGACACTGGAGGAAGGTGTATGTAGTTAAGATATTGCCTGTAAAGGCAGTGGGTGATGGTAAAGTTACTGAGGTATCCCATGGACATTTAAGTGTCATTTCCATTTGGACATGAAGGCAAATTATGACCAAAAGACTTTTGAAAGAGGTACTAATCAGAACATATTGGTCAAATATAATCACAAAATACATACCACTTGCTGACTGGATGGATTTAGTAATTTTGGTAATATTAAATACTACATATGGAGGCATTAGTGGATGTGACTACAGTTTGAAGGTTTTGATAATCCACTGTAAAGAACCACTCATTTTAAGTTTAAGAATAGGCAATTGGGAAGTTAAGGAGAGAAACAGTTGGGATAATCATTCTTTCACTAAATGCAATAGGTCTTGTATAGTAGGTTTTGATCCTTGAAGGCCCTGTTTTGATTTATATTGGGCCATATTAACTATTGTAATTGAGGATATGGTCCATGGAGTCCCATTTTTTTTAGCCATTTTGTGCCAAAGACTTAATTTAGTTTTAATTTATTACTCATTGTGTCAGAGTATCTGTGCCCACTATGAATTTGTCCTAAAATGAGGCCAATGGGTGCTATGACGATGGGGAATTTAGGCAAATCACTAGCTTCAATGGTTAAGGAGAAGCATATCTATTTGTCTTCTGTTTTATATTCCATAATTTCCCTAAGATTATGGGTGGGGTGCCATATTCAAATTTAATGAGATCTACGGGTGTAACTAATCTGAACCCCAGTATTGATTAAGGCCATTAAGCCTTGGCAATTGATATACTTCAGCAGATATTACAGTTAATTCAGAACCTATGTTGCATAGGTGTAAAAGTCAATTAGCACTCTTATTTTCATTGTATAAATTTTTGTACTAAATTTTGAACTTATAATTGGGTCAATTTGTGGACTTTTATTTCAGTTCTGTATTTTCTCCTCTGTATTCTGGTTTCTTTCTTTATTTCCTATTCCTTGCATCATCCCTTCACCCTCATCCCGCACCACCTATACACATTGATTATACTTCAGGAAGTGTCTCCTCTATTCTGCCTTTATTTATAAATTTCTTTCTCCAGAGAGCCTCAAATCGATGTTGTCAGGGTTAGGGGTCTTCCCCATGTCAATAGTTGCTTTATGGGGTTTAAGAAGCTCACGCTTGAGTCAGGTTTGAGTTAAACTCTTTATTCAAACTTGACTCAAGGTTGGGATATTTAAACCCCATAAAGCAACTATTAACATGGGGAAGGTTTGAGTTAAGCTCTTTACTTTACAATGGCGCAGTGGGTATTTTCTCCTATAAACCCTGAGTATCAGGAACCTTGTTGTTATAGAGCCATAGGTGGCAGCAGCAGAGGTATTTAAAGATCCTGGTGAGTTCTCTGCTATTAAGAGTGTGGACTTCAGCATACTATTTTACTTCCTTTTCTGTCTGTAAAAATTTCTTCAGAATGGGCCGGGCGCGGTGGCTCAAGCCTGTAATCCCAGCACTTTGGGAGGCCGAGACGGACGGATCACGAGTTCAGGAGATCGAGACCCTCCTGGCTAACACGGTGAAACCCCGTCTCTACTAAAATACAAAAAAAAAAAATTAGCCGGGCGAGGTGGCGGGCGCCTGTACTCCCAGCTACTCTGGAGGCTGAGGCAGGAGAATGGCGTGAACCCGGGAGGCGGGGCTTGCAGTGAGCTGAGATCCGGCCATTGCACTCCAGCCTGGGCAACAGAGCTAGACTCCGTCTCAAAAAAAAAAAAAAAAAAAAAAAAAAAAATTTCTTCAGAATGTTTTGGATTTTAAGCCACATGAATTGACAGCTTTCAGTTTCTGTCTCCGTCTAATCACACATAGTGCAGACTTTCTGGTTGGTTACAGGGAAAAGTTTGAGCCCAGTGGCTCATGTCATAGGCTGCCTCCTCCTTCTTCAGGGAGTGTCTGTCAATCTTCCCAAGGTGAGGGTCCACATCCAGTAAAGTAATTTTATCTATGGCCTAGGTGGAAGTCATCCAGCCTCGTGATCACAATATTAACCCTTTGGCATGCTGGTAAGCAGCAGTACTAAGCAAAGTCCAGCCATATTGGCTAGGGGTTTTTCATTGGGAGAGTAATTAAGTTACCTTGCTTAGTGTTTTTGAAGGTGCTGGTGCCAAATACTTCCCCTTTACTTTTGTCATAAATGCCTGGGCAATGAACTGCCATGAATGTTCACTTTGATATCTTTGAGGGTCAGGAGAGCAGCAAGAGAAGCAGCAGCACAGGAGATGGGTAAGGCTGCCTCTTTGCTTCAGCAACAAAAACTGTTGTTAGGCAACTGGGATGCCATAATTAATTGTACCCTGCGATGGTAGTCTTCTTCTTTTTCACAAACCTCACAAAGGGCCGTTCGCAGTTCCATTGTAAGGATTCACAATCACAAACAATGTCTATATAGTGATGGTCATGGGGCTAGACACAGTGCTCTGAAAGCTCTAACCTGTCTATTGGTAAGCAGGACTCAAGCACTGACTGGTTAAGACATGGAGCTGTCAATGATTTTACATGCAAGGGCCTCAGAGACCATGTGTCAAACACAGGCTAAATCCTTTAACACGTCATATTGGGATATAGTCGACTAATAGTAATTCTTATCTTGGGGACACAAGAGCATTGTAGGGTAGAAAGAGAGAGCAACATCCAACAAATACAATGAAGTGCTGCTTATGCAAAAGTGCAAGCCCACCAGCAGTTGGCAGTTTCATCCCAGGTGGTCTTTACCATATCATGAAGCCAGTTAGACAAAAAAACTTTGGTAAAGCTGACCAGGTGTCCCTGGTCATAGTTGGACCATTCTGTTGATGATGACAATTGTTTCAGTTGTTTTCTATTAATCCCTTGATGACAGAGGACTTCTTGCCTTATAGTTTAGAGAATTGCCAAACACATAAAAACAGATGCAGGGCAGATGATATTAACAGCATTTTAATAATGACATATACACACTGCCCCAGGAAGGAGGGCATAGCATGCCATGCAAGGTTACAGTGGGGGTTGCATTTAGGAAGAGTGAAAAAGTATGGGCTATGGGAGGCAGGCTTTGCATAATAGTATCAATATTGTGACATGATCCCTAGTACTTTCAGGAAAGTGTGTAATTGAATAGTTACACAAGCTGTCAGTGAACTGAAACTGACTATTCAGAGATAAGTAGAAACTGCACCCGGTGCATTTGATAAGAAGGGTTATTTAGCTTGGAGGCCTTAATTGTGGGAAAAGATTTGGGAAAGGAAGTTGCAGTTGGGTCACTTGAAGCTGTCCAAGTTTCACCAGATGTCAAGGCAGCACATAATATCAGGCGTTAGTGTTAGGCCTTACACCACGTGGTGTAAGCAATGAAAGTTTGCAATGGAAAGAGAAAAGGTGAACTAAGGAACTGTGAAAGGAGACTATTGACCTGAGAATTAACTTGGTGGACAGTTAAAGGCCTGTGCTCAACAATACTTTTGTGGGTATTAACTAAACTTCATTTGTCCTATCCAGGCAGGAATTTGGGTTGGTTGTGGAGTTAGATACAACTGTCCTCCTTTCACTGGACCAACTGTGGGCATTAAATTAAGTGGGCTCAGAAATACAGCATTCAGTCATGAAATTGAAATTGATAGCCCAGCAGCTAATCTAACAGGGACACTGAATTAAATGAGTTGGTCTTTTAAGGAATTAAGTTTTGGTACCCATCCATTTGGGTACTCCCTTTTTTTGCAACTTGCTCTCCCTGGCGTAATGTCCATACTCTGTAACCCATATCTAAATTGAATAAGGGGTAAGTGGAGTTCATCATATCTACCAGCTTTAGATATGAGTTACTCTTTAGATATGAGTTACTCTTTAGATATGATTACTCTTTAGATATGAGTTACTCTTTAGATATGAGTTACTCTGTAATATTAAAGCTGGTAGATACGATTAACTCCACTTACTCCTTATTCAGTGTTACAGTGCCATCTCTTTTCTCCTCTGAGCAGTCTCTCTGGGCCTCCTGAAGTGACAATTAGCTAAATTTAGGAGCCAATTTGGGCTGATGTGTTAATAAGAAAAGGCAATAGGTCCTATCTCCCTTCCCAAAGAGCATATGTGCATATGTAAATGGTGCTTGGAAGAGTACTTTAACTCTGCTAATTAGATAAAAAATGAGTTCTACTACTAAGTGGTTAAATATCCAGACTATGATCTTAAGCTATTGGATTAAGATCTGGATCTATAATTGCTCTTATGACCTTAGACATGCTACTTACTCCTTTGTGTGCTCTGGTTTGCACATATGCAATGAGAGTAATAACAGCTAACATTTATTAAGCCCTTGGTATGTGCAGAGGCTATACATGTATAATCTCATTTAATCCTCACAACACTTCTATGAGATAGGTATCCTTATTTTCACATATGAGAAAACGATTATTATTTTACGTATTCTGAAGACCTCATAGTTAGAATAATTATACCTGGCATTTATTTATTTTTTCTTTTTCCCAGATCTTGGAGATTTATTTATTTATTATTTATTTATTTATTTTTGTTTTAGGTTCAAGGGTACATGTGAAGGTTTGTTACACAGATAAACTCATGTCATGGGGGTTTGGTGTACAGATTATTTCACCACCCAAGTTAAGTACCCAATAGTTATTTTTTCTAATCCTCTCCATCCTCCCACCCTCTACCCTCAAGTAGACTTCAGTGTCTTTTGTTCCCTTCTTTGTGTTCATGAGTTCTCATCATTCAGCTCTCACTTATAAGTGAGAACCTGTGATACTTGTTTTTCTGTTCCTGTGTTAGTTTGTTAAGTATAATAGCCTCTAACTCCATCCATGTTCCTTCAAAATCCACTAAGCAGCATTTATTAAACACTTACTATGTTCTAAGAATTATGCTAAGTGCTTTATACACATCTCATTTAATCTTCATAACTGCTGAATACATTTTCTGAATTATATAGCTAGTGAATTATTCTAGTCTCAGTTTCTCCATTAGCGGATCAGGGATAATAATAATATAACTATTATTATAAACCTTATAAACCTTATAAAGTTGGGATAGAAATTTTACAACCTCAAAAAGCTGTTATGAAGGTAACACGAGGTAATATGGGTAAAGTATAGCTTAAGCACATAGTATGTGCTGCATAAATAGTAGTTACTATTTTAATTCTATGCTTTACTTTCTCAGGGCATCTTAGTCAGTTCAGGTTGCTGTAACAGAATACCATATATTGGGTGGCTTATAAACAACAAACATTTATTTTTCACAGTTCTGGAGGCTGGGAAGACCAAGATAAACGCACCAGCAAATTTGGTGTCTGATGAGGGCCCATGTCCTCATCCATTGCTATTTTCTAACTGTAACCTTACATAAGAAAGAGCAAGGGAACTCTTTGGCACCTTTTTAATAATGGCACTAATCCCACACAAGAGGGCTCCACCCTCATGGCCTAATCACTTCCCAAAGGTGCCATCTCCTAACACCATCACCTTGGGGTTTAAGATTTCAACATATGAATTTTGAGGGGACACAAACATTCAGAATGTAGCATTGGGTGCGAACTGAATGTAACAATGATTACTTACTCACCTCCACTTCTTGCACAGGACATTTTATTTTTCCACTGCCTATCTCTGTACAGACAAGCATTCCTCTGGCATGCTTATTAATCTGGAAGAGGTGCCACACCTCACAACATCCACATGAACCCTTCGCTTGTACAGTAGCTGCTGCATTTTCAGTAATGGATGCAATTTTTATTTAGTAGTAAACTTCATGTAAAATAACTGAAAGCAAATACATCTTTTGAGTATTCTAAGAATGAGTTATGGCCCTAGTACAATGTTGATGTAAACATTTATTGGACCTACTATAAGATATTACTCATGGAGTCAAATATGCTTGCTGTGTGTCAGATACCACAGTAAGATGTTGGACATAATAAGATGTATTTCTCTTCTATTCCTTTCACCCATCCTTTGAACTAGGTATTCACTTTCTACTTTACAGAGCATAAAATGTAGACTTAGCTAGATTAAGTCACTTGCCTGATGTCATGAAGTTTGTAAGTGGCTAGTAATTATACCAGACTCAAAAGCTCATGTGACCACTTTTATTCCTGTCCTTCCAGTCTTTACATGATTTCAATCTACTTTCCCATATATAGCACGTGCCAGTATAAATTCATAAATAAAATACAACTTTTATCTTCTTTACAAAAGAAAGGTAGTAAAAGGTTTCGTTCTCAAACATCGACAGAGAATACTGTCAGAATTCATTTTCAGGACTATGAAAATAACAGGTCTTTGTTGTTATTCTAAATATTAAGATTTAATTTACTATGTCTTAAAGAGTCTTCTAAGTGGACCCTTAGGCTTATGAAATAATCTCCGAAAAGATAGTTTTATGTTTAAGTATGTTTGGAAAATTCTTCATACTATATTCCTTACGGAAGTTTAATAGTATATATTAATGTTTTACAATATTTAATAAATCTTTCAGCAAAAGAATTTGTTTTACTGTATGTGATTTGAAATATACTTAGACATGGAAACTTTTTTTTTCACATAATACCTTTAATATCCCAAAGAATCTGTGTTGTGAATAACATATTTTGAAAAGGATTTACTTAATGTCATAGCGTTTCCTTTTCATTTCTTTTGCTATATGTATTTCTTTACTTATTTTTTTAATTTTGAAAGTTTTTTTTTTTAAATCAGCAAATTAGTGTATTCCTACACTGTTCCCCACTGCTACTCTGATTTGATTTTCTATTCCCTCCCATGTCTGCTACACCTATGTCACAGAGAGAAAGACAGAAGTTCTTCATTCCAGGTTGGGCCGTGACAAAACTTGCAACATTTCCCACAACTTGGTGTGCATTTGGACAAGTGTTGATATTAACCCATCTGTGGTCATCCATATATTCAAAGTATTCAACAACGACAGGATACTTCCCAATCTCCAGCTTTTTTAACACTGTCAGTTACTTTACCACATACTTGATGGACAGCTCTGAGATGTGGTTGCTGGAGATGACCACTTGGCTAAGGTGAAAGCAGTGGCATAGGGTAGGCAAGAGGCTACTGAAGGGGGGGTCCTTTAGTTGGCAGTGGTTCAGGTCCAGGTGCTTCAGCATTCCTGAGACCTCCACCAGCAGGCTGTCTAAAGGCACAGGGACAGGTTGTTGCCACTCGGATCCAACTTCTTTGCCCAGGTGGCATGAAGTCTCTGAGATCTCTGGGACAAGTAGGTAATTTTGATGTCTATAACTCCACATCTTAGGGTCTCTAATGGTCCCTGTATACCAAGAGAGACTTGCTGCAGGTACACATTAGAGTCTTCCTTGATATCCCAGATCTTAGCCTAAGCTTAAGGCATCAGACACCAGGTGAGCATGAATGAAAATATCTCTTTTACTCTATTTTTTAGCTAGTTTTTAAAATCAGCTGCCTTATAGATTAAAATTAATATGTTAATATTTAACAATGTATTTCACATTAATACCAACTTAGTGTCAATAGTATATAAAAAGTTTGCTCCTATTTTCTAACCCCTCCTTTGTGCTTTTATTGTCATACAAATTAAATGTATATATGTTGTGCCTGTTAAGCATATATATAATTACTGCTCCATGTAGTTATCTTTTCAATTAGATAGGAGAAATAAAAAGATACAAACAAAAGGGCATTTATACTGTCTTTTACATTTATTCAGAGAGTTAACTTTACCAATGCTCTTTATTCCTTCATATTGATTTATGCTCTTCTCTTATGTCTTTTCATTTCAGCTAGCATGATAATAAATTCTAATAGAATTTTTTTTTGTAGGGAAGGTTTGTTAACAATAAGTTCTCACAGCTTTTGTTTATCTGGCAATGTCTTAGTTTTTCCTTCATCTTTGAAGAATAATTTTGCTGGATGTGGAATTTTTGGTTTACAGTCTTTTTATTTCATCACAGTAAATATATCATTTTACTGCCTTTGACCTCTGCTGTATCCAGTGATAAACTGGGAGTTAATATGAATGAATATCCTTTATATGTGATAAGCTGGTTCAATATTGCTACTTTCAAGATATATTTTCATTTTCTTCTGACAGTTTTATTTTGATATACACAGGTGTGGATCTTTTGGAGATTATTCTATTTGGAATTTGTTGAGCTTTTCAGATTTCAGATTAGCATTTTTTTTAAAATCTGTTTTGGGAAGTTTTATGTCATTGCCTCTTCAAAAGTTTTTCTGCTACTTGTGTTTCTCCTTTCCTTCTGGAAATCTCCTTCCTCATGCATATTTTGGTACTCTTGATGGTATCCCACATGTCGCTTAGGTTGTGTTAATTTTTTAAATTCTTTCTTTCTTCTCCTCAGACTGCATAATTTAAATTGACCTATCTTTAAATATGTTAATTCTTTCTTCTGTCTTCTCAAATCTGATGTCGAGCCCTGCATTAGACCATTCTTGCACTTCCATAAAGAACTACTTGAGACTGGGTAATTTATAAAGAAAAGAGATTTAATTGGCTCATGGTTCTGCAGGCTGTACAACAAGTATGGCTGGGGAGGTCTCAGGAAATTTACAATCATGGCAGAAGGTGAAGGGGAAATGGGCATGTTCTACATGGCTGGAGCAGGAGGAAGAGAGTAAGAGGGGAGGTGCTATACGCTTTTAAACAACCAGATTTCTTGAGATCTCGCTCACTATCATGAGAACAGCAAGGGGGAAGTCCAACCCCATGATACAATCACCTTTCACCAGACCCCTCCTCCAACACTGAAGATTACAATTCGACATGAGATTTGGGTGCGGACATAAATCCAAACCATATCAAGTGCTCTAGTGAAATTTTCATTTCAGTTATTTTATTTACAAGCCCATAGTTACCATTTTGTTCCTTTTTATGATATATATTTGTTTATATAAGTTCTTTCTTTGGTGAGACATCATTCTCATAGTTTAGTTCACTAGACATGGTTACATTTAATTCTTTGAATATATTTTAAAAGGTTAGTTTAGAATCATTGTCCAATAAGTCCAATGTCTGGGCTTCCTCAATAACAGTTTCTATTGAATGCTTTTTTTTTCATGTGCCTGAGTCATATTTTCTTGTTTCTTTGCATGTCATTTTTAAAATCAAAACTAGAAATTTGAAATAATATAATGTAGCAGCTCCGGATATCAGATTTTCCACAGTTCCCAGGTTTTCTACTTTTTGCTGTTAGTCATTGTTCTTTGCTTGTTTAGCTACTTTTCTGAACTGATTTTCAAAAGTCTACATCCTTTGTTGTATGTGGCCACTAAAGTCTCTGCCCAGTTAGATTAGTAGTCAGTTAATTATTGTACCAAGAGCTTCTTAAATGCCTGCAACATATACCTTTCTCAGTCTTTGTCAAGGAGCTCTGTATGCTTGTTGAGTCATGCCTTCAACACTCAGCTAAGCAGTTGAAAAGTCTGCTTTAGTCTCCATTTCCTACTTGTACAGAGCCTCAACATCAGCCAATGGTGAGAAATAAGGTCTTTTCAGATGTTTCTTGAGTATGCACACAGTCCTGAGCATGCACAAAACCGTATACATACGGACATCTAGAGTCTCAGAAACATGTCATAACTTTTCAAATTTCCTATGCACATCTCATTCAAAAGATTTTTGTTTTAACCTTTTTGAATAATCTATTATTTACCCCAACTGTTATACTCTGTTCTTGACAACTCCAATGTTAAACAATTTCTGTAATTGTTTTTGACCAAGTCACCTAAGGAAATTGATTTCATATTTTGTAAGCTCCCAAAAAGAAGACATCTTTTGAGTAGGAACTTTGAAAGATTAACCAACAGGTAGAATAATGATAAGTCTCATGGAATGGGGCTTAAAATGATCTCCAATTCCATGTATCTCTTCCAGTGCCTGCCAAGCTTCTGGGTTTTACAATGATTGTGAGGTGGTGGTTTTCAATAGTAGTGCTGATCTGGGAAGGGGCAGATTGGACTAGAATAAGTTAAAATACCATGAAACTTGCTGTTCTTACTGTTTTCTTGAATATATGTGACAAGAATTGCTATAAGCTGTTGGTTAATTCCCAGAGTTGTGAAAAAGTTTATTTGACAACATTTTGTCAATGTTCTCATTTCTTTATGGAGGTGATTTCTTTGGAGGTTTGTGCACTGTAATTTTCATTAATATCGCCAGACTATATGATATTTACCTCTTAGACCTGTTAGTATATGCAACTGAGATAACTGGCAATACATTGTATGAGTATGTTTTGTGGCCTTTTAAATTTGCCTAATATTCTTATGACATGAGTATGAGATGTAGAATTGTCATTGGGCAGTTTGTTAACTCTGGAATAAATAATCATTTACTTTAGCTTTGCAAGTAAGTATCAAACACTGAAGGTCTTTTATAAATTAAAATTAAAATGACAGGATTTTCATTAGAATAATATCTTATCATAAGGCTAGGTTCTCAAGACTAGATAGCTACATCTGCAGAATTTATATTTCTAAGACTTATAACATGAAATCACAAGAACTAATTTGGAGAACATTATACTGTAATTACCTCAAGATGATTTGTTAGGAGTTAGCAATGCCCACATATAGTATCTATAAATGAACAGATAATTGATTGGTTAAAATATACTCTATATTTGTAATCTATAAAAGGGAAGGAGAAGTTTTCTTTTTTACATTACAATACAAAACGATCTTGGCATCACTCCTACACTGGTAATTTTATTATAAATTCAACTAAGATTTTATGAATTATTAGGAAAAATAAATAAAATAAAATTCTATAGTTGGATGCTATTATTGAAAATATTGAATTTGAATGTGAATAAGAAAAACAATTTTAGAGATGTTAATAATTGCTTGTAGGTGAAGGAACTAATGGATCAGATCTCTCTCGTAGAGAGTAAAACAAAAAAATAATCATAGATAGTCAGAAGTCTAGAATTTACTTAGAGTAAATAATCGGACTTGACACCTCATCTTATTGATGTGCACAGTAAAACAAAGGCATTGTTCTCCAGTGAAACTGATACTTAAGCTATATATACAATTTTTTAAAAGATTAGACCATTATTGTTTACAAAAAGCAATGTCATTAAAAATGAATACAACCTTAAAAGAGAAGTGGCCATATTTCTTACCTAGCTGAAGACTTAAAGAAACAAAAGCTTACCATCAATAATTTTTTTCCTGTTGTAACACCACACAATGCCATGTTACAAATAGGATTAAAGTATCCTCTATTGATTGCTTTTGTTTTCGAGGTAGATGTTTAGTGAATGATATACAGGTTACCCATTGCTTCCATTATGCTCCTGGAATCAAATAAAGTGAGTATATGAGTTATGAAAGTAAAACTATGTAAATAAAAAATGAGTAAATGCACGAGAGTTGTGATAATTATCTATATGTCAAAATTGGAGTTTTAACAATATAAAGGAAAAAATCCCCTTTATTGGAGAAGTTTGTAAAGAAACATTCACATTTATTCTTAAATAATCAGTACTGATAAGTATTGTGCCGTCCATAAAAGTTTTTTTTTCCCCCCTGTGGGCCAACTGTCTCCTTTCTAAATCCCTTCATCTCCCTGTTATCTATTTCTCCAGGGTGTTCAAATGGATTCCCCATTCTTCCTGATAGAGAAAAATAAATAGATGAATGTTCTTCCCTCTAAGGCATTGGGAAATTTTAGTTCTCCCTTCCCAGGATGCTTGCATCTTAAGCTTATGTATATTTAACAGGGGGACGTCTGATATTAGTAGCCAACAAGCAGAGGAAAATGATTTCTTCAGGTGGTTTCTTTCCCAATGTCTTCAAATTTCAGTGCATAGTTTATCACCTCCTACCCCAATTTATAAGAATCTACAGGTTTCAAAGAGAATATCTTTTACAAAAGATGTATGGATATGGCCCCAGGAAATTATGGAATGCATGTTGAACTAAGATAGACAAATTTGTGAGAAGTCATTTCTAAAGTCTGATAATTGTACAATAAAATAACATGTGTTCTAACAACATGAGCAGAGTTTATCCCTAGAATATTCTGGAAGAGATTTCAAAACCAATTAATAGTTTGTGACATTTGTCAAATAATTTTCCAAAACAGGAGAAAAAGAATATTAAAAATAATCACTTATCTTTAGGACTAGTATTAAATATTATAGTTTTAGCTTTTAAGCAAAGGAATAAATATAATATTTATGATTTTATGAAATGTGATTAACCCAAAACATTGTAATAAAAATGTGAATACTATTTCTACTTAAACAGTTGACAGTGTCTTTTGCTTAGAAGAATGCTTTTAAACTCTTGTCCATATACTTGAATATTTCCCAGAAAGTAGTTTTTCTAAGTTCTGTCAGAGAGCTAATTCAAATTGCCACAATTTATACATTTTTATACTTTCTACTTTGCTAAAGTTAGGTTTATTAAAGTATGATTTACTTGCAGTAAGATTCTACCCATTTAAATGTATAATTCAATTTGTTTGAGTAACAGGTAGCCATGATTGTTGGTCATGTAACCATGATCATCATGTAACCACTACTGAAATTAAGTTATAGAATATTTTCATCACTCTAAAAGTTTTTCTCATCCCCCTTTGAAAATAATAACCTCACCTACTTCAGCCCCTGATCTGATTTCTGTCCCTATAATTTTACATCTTCCAGAATGTAGTATCAATGGAATGATACCTTGTGTAGATTTTTGTTTCTGGCTTCTGTCTTTTAGCATAACGCTTTTGAGATTCATCATTGTCATTGCATGAATCAGTAGTTTGTTTGATTTTTTGAGAAGTAGTATTCTGTTTTATTAATGCACCACAGTTTGTGCATCCATTCAACAACTGAACAACACTGGGTTATTCCCAGTTCTTAAGAGGCTATATAAAGATTCAAACATAAGTCTTTGTGTGGGCATATGGATAAATACACAGGACAAGGATTGCTGGACAGTATGATGAATATGACTATGTTTTACTTTGTAAGAATATTCCAAGTTCTTTTCCAAAATATTTTTACTATCACATATTTCCACCAACAATACATGAGAGTTCCAACTGCTCTACATTCTCACCAGCACTTGGTATTGTCAGTTTTTATAAAAATAAGCCAATATGTTATTGAAGTTTCTATTTGTATTTATCCAGTGACTAATGTTGGTGAGCATGTTTTCATATGGATTTTGGCCATCTACATATTTTCTTCGATGAAGTGTCTATTCAAATATTTTGCCTATTTTTATTGGGCTTTTTGAAAATAATTGAAGTGCACAAATTATTAATCTGTTTCAGACCACGTCCTTTATCAGAAATGTATTTCCACGTATTTTATCCCAGTATGTGGCTTGTCATTTTGCTTTTTATTGTCATCTTTCAAAGAGTAGACGTTTAAAATTCAACAAATATTTCTTCCAACAATTGCACTTTTTGTGACTATTCTGAGAGATCTTTACCAACTTAAGGTCACAAAGATTTTCTTCTATGTTTACACTAAAGGTTTTGTAGTTTTCGGTCTCATATTTATGTTTATGAACCATATTGAGTTAAATTTCATCGATGGTAAAAAGTAAGGAAATGAGGGCTGAGGGTTTTTTTAAATCAATATGAATATTCAGTTCTTCTAGAATAATTTGTTCATAAGCCTATCCATTCTTCATTTAATATTTTGTCACTTTTATTGACAAGCAATTGACCATATATATGTGAGTCTATTTCTGGACTTTATTCTATTCTATTGACTTATATGTGTGTCATGCCGACCTCACACTATCTTGATTACTATACTTTCACAGGAAGTTTTAAATCAGGCATTACGAGCCCTGCACTTTGTTTTTCTTTATAATTTCTGTTTTGTCTATTCTAGGTTCTTTACTTTTCCATATAAATTTTAGAATCAGTTTTTTTCATTTCTACCAAAGAAACCTACTGAGATTTTGTTAGGGATTACATTAGATATATACATCATTTGGGGAAGAATTGACACCTTAAACATATTGAATTTTAAGATATATTAACATGATATATATCTCCATTTATATAGATCTTTTAATTCTTTCACCTATATTTTCTAGTTTTCAGCATGAAAATATTTCACATATTTCTTACATATATCTTTCCTAAAGTATAACATAAGTTTATTCCATAAAACATGAAGTTTTTCATGTTTTTAATGTTAATGTAAAAGGTACTTCTTATTTCATAAACTTATATTATTTATTTTCCATTTTTTTGTATACAGAAATACAGTACTTTTTGTGTATTGATCCTGTGTCTTGTGATCTTACTATATTATTTTTAGTTTCTTTAATGTATATTCTCTGATCTTTCCTATTTATGCAATTATGCCATCTTCAAATAAAGAGATTCTTATTTTTTTCTTCTCAATCTACATGTGTTTCATCTATTTTCCTTGCCTATTGCAGTGGCTAGGCCTCATAATATAATATTGAATAAGAGTGGTGAGAATGTACATCCTTGACTTGTTCCCACATTTATGGGGAAATCATTAAGTCTATGAAGGATGATTTCAGCTGTTAAGTAATATCTCTTGGCAAATATGTGAAACTATCATAGCTCTCATTCATTGTTGGCCAGAGTGTAAAATTGTGCAAACCTTTGGAAAAGCATCTGGTAGTTTCTTAGAAAGCCAAACTTACAGCCCAGCAATCCTATTCCTACATATTTACATAAGAGAAATGAAAGAAGCCTGTCCACAGAAAGACTTAGATAAGAATATTCATATACACTTTATTCATAATGACTCTAACTAAATTAGAAACACTCCAAATGTCTGCCAATAAGTGAATGGATAAACAAACTATGGCATAGTTATATAATAGAATGCTACTCAAAAACAGAAAGAATGAACTTCTAATATAAGCAACAACATGGATGATTCCATATATATATAATTCAAGAACAAGCAATCTAATAGTTATCTTTTGGTTTTGGGGTTAAGAACTGAGTGGTAAGGGTTATTAGGAAATGTTACAATATGTTTTTATAGGGGTTTGAGTTATGCAACTGTATGCATTTTTCAAAACTCAGAAAATATGCATTTAATATTTGTACATGACATTGCTTGTAAATTTTACCTTATAGGAAATAAAATACAGTTGATGCTTGTGCAACATTCATTAGAACTGTGGAGATCCACTTATACATGGATTTTTTTTCCCACCTCTACCACCCCAGAGACAACAAGACCAACTTCTCCTTTTCCTCCTCCTTCTCTTCCTTATGTGAAGAAGATGAGGATGAGGACCTTTATAATGATCCCCTTCCACTTAAAGAATAGTAAATATATTTTCTCTTTCTTATGATTTTCTTAATAACATATTGATGTTTTAAATTTAACTTTAAATATGTAAATACATAAGATGGATTTATGATTAGAGGGATAGATATGTAATACAACAAGCATAATTAAATGTTAATGGTAAAATCTGAGTGGATGATATACAGGTGTTTATTGTACAATTTTTTCAACCCTTTGGTATGTTGGGAAACTTACATAATAAAACATTTTACAAACCAAGAAAAATAGGTATTTAAAACAACATAGAAAATATCTTGCCAGAATTTAAATTGTGGCACATCTGCACCTGGAATCCTGTGTTATGTTCTGATTACTCCATATTCATTAGGATATTTGGAACTAGAAAAGGTCAATGAGAGTGATGCTAAAATGGTGTGAATTGATGTGGACTGCCGCATGAATAAATAGCAAACCAAGACTATCCAACCTGGAGCAGCAAAAGAAGAAATGATATGTAGTTCACAGCTATAAAATAATGAATATATGGATAAAGTTAATACAAATCTTGATGTGCTAACATATTTTAACAAATAAATTTGGAAAAATATAATTAATCCACAGATAATAGGTAAATACATGTAATACACCAAGAATTAACACAATAAGAAATAGTGTACTCAAACACAGTTCAGATGATCTATGAATGACAGAGCTAGATAAGGTTACTTTATGGGATATATATATATGTATACTTAAACTTGAAATTTGACATCGGGTAAGATAACCAGAATGCAAACAGTGCTGATTTGTTTGGTTGGTTGAGTTTTTTCTAATCTACAGTTTTCATGACATCTCTTCGGTGCCTTGAAAAATAATGATCATATAGTAAATGCTAATTTTGTTGAATGAATGAAAATATTCTTAGTAATAGAATATTTAGAAGTATAAACCGGGGTTATGACCTAGTATAGCAAATTCTATTTCAGTATATATTTTTTTCTTTTGGGTCATCATCAGGTAAATTTCTGGGCATAGACAGAGGGAAATCATAGATAACCACTGTGGTATTCTTTGAAGAGTGCCAGAAGAAACACATCTAAAAAAAAGTCTCAGTTGCAGAACTTATATTAAAATTTATATCACAACAAATCCTTTTGTTTAATATTCTGAAGGTTGTTTTAAACATATATTCTTTGAAAAAAAGTAGTTTTACATGTACTATCTCATTTAAACTTGATGATGACTCTACAAGCTAGATACTATTTTATAGATAATGTATATGATAAAAGCACTTCAGATTAGTTACCAGATTGTCCCAAAATAGAACTGAGAAAATCAAGGAGCATGAGATAGAAGAAAAATAGCCAGGATATTTGGAAATGCAGTGAAATAAATGCTCATTTGAAATTATTAAGTGAAAATTCCTGAATAGCTGGCTTACAGAATGGGAGTATTTAAGTAAAAACAGGAGGAATATATTCATTAATACTTTTATAATGAGATTGTTGTCTTCTAGCACTTTTCCTTAAACATAAAGGCAGCTCAGATAATTTTGTAAGTCTTTTCATCGATATTTTTATAGCAGATATGCATTCATATAGCTAAAATTCACAATATTTATAGATAAGTCAGATGAGGCACCTTATTTACAATAATTGAAGGTATACTATATGTATAAACAACATTTCCTGGTAAACCTAATGATAGCTGGAAAAAGACCAAATTGTCATAAGACAGCACGGAAAATAATTTCCTATGGTCACTAAAACTATGTGTGAGTAATTACAGAAATTTAAAAAATTACAGAAGAAAACAAAACAAAACACCTGAATGTGCTTAACAACAACAAAAACTCCGGTACTTAAGAAGATTATTGTGTCAGAACAGTGCTCCCCAATTTAAAAAAATATCCTCATGATAATCACAAGAATCTTCAACCTTCCTGTATGTTATTTGTAATTTAAAAATGAGCTAAATGTCAAGTTAAAAAAAGAAAAAACTGCAGACTTCCACTTATGGGAAGGTGGAATAGACATACTTTTCCCTATTCTTCTTGCTAAGAAAAATAAAAACTAAATATTATGTGTAAAACAAACAAGAGGACTCTGAAAGGTGACAAGAAGACAGTTCAGCTAAGGAATTCAGAACCCAAGGAATGACATAATGGCAAGTTCAATGGATTTTCTTATTTCTTTATATATCTCACACTAGGATCAGAAGAAGCTAGCAAACAAGAAATATCAAAGGACACAGACAAAAAGAGTCACATCAAAAGTTGACTCTCTCCAGTCAAAGGATCAGGAAAGGGACAATCTAACAAGACTAAACTTTTAGGAAACACACACACACACACACACACACACACACACACACACACACACACACAACTTCTTTATTTTTTCCAAATTTCACAGGAAAAACCGTAGTCCTACTCACACCCAAACCAGCAGAGGCTGAGTGTGGGCCTAAACTTCTACCCTCACAAGGCTATAATGAGGCACCAGAACACCTGTGCTGGGGTAATTGCTGTCAGAGAAGGTCAAATAGCAAGCTTGGACTTTCCTTACTTTTGGGAACTAATAGGCTTCTCTCCATGGTGTCAGTGGCAACCATGTGAGAAAGCTGACTTCTAAACCCACCAAAAGTAACTAGGTATCATAGCCTCTTTCCACTGTAGTGGTATCAGTAAAGGTCTAGGACATTTACCATTGGTTAGCAGTAATGAGGTCACCTCTGCTGTTCAGTGGAGGTCATACGAGGCTAGAACTTTCACCTCTACTGTTTTTGTATAACTTTTTAATGGTTTCCCAAGGTATTAAATTATACACACACACACACGTGAAAATGTTTTCATCTTGAAGAATATTTTCGGGAGTATAAGATTTGAGAATTACAGGGCTTTCCTTTTGGCATCTGAAAAAATGTTTTACCAATTGTTTTTGGCCTCCACAGTTTCTTCATGTTGTCCAAATTGCATTTCCATTACAGGCTGTTTTTATCCATTTCAGTTCAATTATTATGTGCCTTGGGGTATATTTCCTGAGTATTATTCTCTTTGGAATTCACTTGCCTTTTCAAATATGCAGGTTTCTGTCTTTTGTCAAATTTGAGAAATTTTCAGGTACTATTTCTTCAAGTCCTTTTTTAGCCCTAGTCTCTTCCTCATCTCCTTTCAAAACTCAAATTATGTGAATAATTAACCCTTTGTTATAGTTCCTCAGGTCCCTGAGGCTCTGGGGTTTTTTTTTGTGTGTGTGTAATTTGTTTCTCTTTATTGTTCAGATTGGGTAGTTTCTACTGTTCTGTGTCCCATTTCACTGATTCTTTCTCCAATTTCTTTTATTCTGCTATTGAATCCATCCACTGAGCTTTTAATTTCAGATACTGTATTTTTAGTTCTAAATTCCCTATTTGCTTATTTATTTCTTCTCTTTCTTTTCAGAGGCTTTCTATTTCTTTGCTAAGGCTTTTTATTTTTCCATTGATTTCAGGAACATTTATAATTACTCACTGAAGCTTTTTGATGACTGTTGCTTGAAATCTTTGTCAATTATTTCTAACATCTCTGTTATCTTGATGTTTGTATCACTTGATTGACTTTTTTCATTAATATTGTTATCTGTCAGATTCTTTATGTGACAAATAATTTTTATTGTAATCTGGTTATTTTAATGTATCTCATTTTGATACATATCCTTTTTAGGCCTTTAGTTTTAATTGGCTTCTTGTGATATTGCTTCATCACGGGGCACGAAGGCCACCACCTCATTACTGCCAACTGGAGGTAGAAGTCCAAGTTCCTTCCTTGGCTTCCATTGACATTTAAGGCTCCTCATTCTGCTGAGCAGAGGTGAAAGTTCTAGCCTCGTATGACCTCCACTGAACAGCAGAGGTGACTTCATTACTGCTAACCAATGGTAAATGTCCTAGACCTTTACTGATACCACTACAATGGAAAGAGGCTATGATACCTAGTTACTTTTGGTGGGTTTAGAAGTCAGCTTTCTCACATGGTTGCCACTGACACCATGGAGAGAAGCCTATTAGTTCCCAAAAGTAAAGAAAGTCCAAGCTTGCTATTTGACCTTCTCTGACATCAATTACCCCAGCATGGGTGTTCTGGTGCCTCATTATAGCCTTGTGAGGGTAGAAGTTTAGGCCCACACTCAGCCTCTACTGGTTTGCATGTGAGTAGGACTACAGTTTTTCCTGTGAAATTTGGATAGAGTAAAGAAGTTGTGTGTGTGTGTGTGTGTTTCCTAAAAGTTTAATCTTGTTATATTGTCCCTTTCCTGATCCTTTGACTGGAGAGAGTCAACTTTTGATGTGACTCTTTTTGTCATAATTTAATACCTTGGAAAACCATTAAAAAGTTATACAAAAAGACACTCAAAAACACTATAGATAAATAAAAGGGAATGCTAAGAAATATTCAAGTAACTCACAAGGAAGGCAAGAACAAATAAAATAATATAGGAACAGAGAGAATGAAGAGGACACAAAAGTATAATGGCAGCTTATAATCAGGTCATGTTAAAAATCTGTTTTGCCAATCTCTGCCTTTTATTTGGTGTGTTTAGGTCACTTAATGAAGTTCACACAATAGAAAAGTGGAAAGGTCTCAAATCAATAATCTGAGCTCCTACCTCAAGAACCCAAAAATAGCAGAGCAAACCAAACCCACAGAAAGCAGAAGGAAATAAATAATAAAGATAAGAGCAGGAATCAATAAAACAAAACAGAAAAACAATGCGGTAAATTAATGAAACAAAAAGCTTTTTTTTGGGAAAAAAATCATTAAGATTGACAAATTTATATTAAGATTTTTACAAAACTAAACCAAGGATCCAGCAATCGTGTTCCTTGGTACTTATCCAAAAGAGTTGGAAACTTACATTCACACAAAACACATATACACAGATGTTTATAGCAGCCTTATTCATAATAATCAAAACTTGGAAGCAACTAAGATGTGCTTAGGTAGGTGAACGGATAAGCTGTGGGACATCCAGACAATGGAAAATCAGTCACTGCTAAAAGGAAATGATCTATGGAGTCATGAGAAGACATAGAGAAAACTTAAATACATATTACTAAGTGAAAGAAGCCAATCTTAAGAGGCTACACACTGTACGATTCCAACTATGTAACATTCTGGACAAAGCAAAACTATAGAGACAGCAAAAAGATCAGAGGCTGCCAAGGGTTAGGGAGGAGGGAAGAATGAATTGGCCAAGAGCAGAGTATTCTTTATAGCCATGAAACTACTCTGTGTGATACTACAACGATGGATACAGGTTGTTATACATTTGTCCAAACCAATAAAATGTACAACATCAAGGGTGAACTATAATGTAAACTACTGATGTTGTGTGATAATGTGACAATGTGAGTCCATGGACTGTAACAAACATACCACTCTGCTGTGGGATGTTGATAGTGGGGAGGCTGTGCATGTGGTGGGAACAGAGAGCATATGGGATATCTCTGTACTCTCTACTCAATATTGCCATGAATCTACAACTTCTGTAAAAATAAAGTATATTAAAAACAAATTATCACAACAATCTGATCCTTTTTCTTTGAGATCAGGAATATTTGCAGTGAATAACTTTCTCCTTTTAAGAATGTTTACTTAATGCAGAGTTCTGATCTAAAATCTTACCTTAATAAGATTATTTCTAACTTTATCTTATTTTGCTGCTAGAGGTATATAAGCACAGAGCTACAACATGACTAATAATCAATGACAAAATCCTTCACTCATGCAAATTATTTCACTGGTAACTGAAAATTGGCCTTGGCCCTCTCCTCCTAGTCTTCTTTCAGGCATTGCTTACAATTTTTCTGCTGCCTACTACATTTCTGGGCGTTAGTTCTCTTGCTCTATCTAAACAATGCCTCAACTACTGAAAATGTAGCATTACAGCATACTGTTTTACATTTGGACTTAATGAGGCCTTTATTTTCCTAATACTTATATACTTGGTTCCAGACTCAGAGTAGTTATGACATTAGTTATAACTTGTACCACGACCAGTCCTTTTATTTCTTCCATTTTTTCTTTGATTTTTGTTATTAGTTATAAAGATCACTAAAATAGCTATATTGTTTATATTTTAAATCGATTTTTAGCACCCATGAAGAGAATATTGTATTCTACATGTGATTGTCACCTTAAAAATAATGAATGCTCTTTCTTTAATTCTGTGTAGATTTTGGAGTTTTTAATGAGGAGATATCAGCATCTCTTACTGAATATGCCTATGGTCCCTGTTTTTATTGGCTATATAATTTGGATCCAAGTAAAAGTGACCTATTTGCCCTGCTGGTCAGAAAATCTGTGCAATAACGGAAAAGTTATTATATTTCTTCCATGATTGGCAATTATTCAAGAATAGCACCCATCATTTTCTTTTTGTAGGAATGGTTCTACTACCTCCTATGTAATGTTAATATTTAAGGCAACTGTATCAAAGTAGACATTTTGAGAACATTAAAAAATGAAAACAAATTATTTATGTTCTCAAGAAAATCTAAGTTAAATTTAAAGACTTCAAAAGATTCTCTGGAATTAATAAACACTAGATAACATGAGGCAAAATTTAATTCTTAAGCAAGCACATATTAATTAAGGAACATATTTTTAAAGAAGATATTAAATGCAGTGCAGGCAAACAGAGGCCATTCTGCAAAACTGAAACAAAAATAGGAATAATTTATTTTCTTAACAGACTTACAAATTAAGTCCTTATCAAATAAAGCAGGGGGAAAAGTCACCATGATTTAAAAGAGAATACATTTTTTAAAATTACAACAATATTCTGATTTTATCTAATTTTACAGCAATTTTATGGGAAAGAATTGTCAGATGTTTAATTGAAACAGAATGATAAAGGAACCCAACTAATTCATTTGTTCATTTTTATTGTAACACATAACTTTAGCAAAAGTATAACAGAACAAAACCCACCTGTCAGATGAATGTAGACAATAGTGATATACAATTATACTCATATTTATGAAAGAAACCAATAAAAGTTGCTACGAAAGTAAAACTTGTAACAGTGGTTGGAGCAGTCAAAATGCTCTGAAAAATTTTCAGAAAAAAAATTGTTATAGGTAAAAATTATGGGGAAAACACAACTTTGTTCATCAAAGGACACTATCAAGAAAGTGAAAAGACAATCTACTGAATGTGAGAAAATATTTGCTAATAAAATCTGATATCCAGAATACATAAGAAACTCTAACAACTCAACAATAAAAAGGCAGACAACAACCTAGTTAAAAACAGTCAAGAAGTTTGATTGGATGTTTGTGTAAAGAAGACAAACAAATGGCCAACACACACATATAAAGAAGCCCATCGGAATTAGTCATTAAGGAAATGCAAATTAAATCACTGGATACTCCTTTATACCCAGTAGATGGCTACAATAATAATAATTAAAACAAAAGAGCAAATATTGCCAAGGATGTGGAGTAACTGGAACCCTTGTACATTGCTGGTGGAAATGTAAAATGGCGCAACCACTGTGGAAAACAGCATGAGGGTTCCTCATTAAGTTAATTACCATATGACCCCACAATTTCACTGTTAGGTATGCACTCAAGAGATTTGAAAACATATATCCCCACAAAAACCCATATACGTGCATGTTCTTAGCAGCATTATTCATAATAGCCAAAAAGTGAAAACAATCCAAATGTTCATCAACTGATGAATGGACAAATACAATGTGGTATATTCATACAACTTATTAGAAAAAAGAATAAATTACTGGTATATGCTGCAACATGGATGAAACTTGAAAAGAGTATGCTAAGTGAACAAAGCCAAACATAAAGGGTCACATATTGTATGTTTCAATTTATAGGAAATATCCAGAATAGGCAAATCTATGGAGACAGAAAGTAAATTAGTGATTGCAGAGGGCTGGGCGTAGGAATGAATGGGGAGTGACTCCTTAATGGATATAGGGTTTCTTTTTTGAGTAATGAAAACTTTTTGGAACTAAGAAGTGGTTGCTGCACAACATTGAGAATGTACTAAATGCCACTGAATTGTACACTTTAAAATGGTTAATGGTTAATTTTATGTTATGTGAATTGTACCTCAGTAAAAACAATGAAAAATAAAAGTTTATAGGAAGTTCTTAAATTGGGTAGAAATATAGTTTAGATTCACATTTTAGATAAAATTTAATAACCCACACTGATTGGATACAAATAAAATAATATTCTTCTGTTATAGCAGGTTGATTAAATCAAGTAAGTGTAAGGAGCTTGAGTTCTGGATCTGTCATTATTGAGCTGTGTGATTTAAGATAAGTCAGTTATGTTCCTTCTGCTTTGATCATTCTACCGGTTAGCTCTGCAGAATTGTAAGGATCATTTTTTTCTCACTTACATGAGTGATTTTATGTATGTAGGGGAGGGTGGCATTGTGGTTACACTGCAAAGAAGAGTAATGTGAAGGGCGTCGGAAGATAGTCTTACAAAATCAACTCAAAATTTGGAAGATATAGAAGGCAGCTTCTTCATGCATTATGAAAGGAGAAGGGCAAAACACCATATGTCAACCTGTGTTTCCTTACATAGACAATTGGTGTGTTTGTTGTTTGCTGCATATGGGATAAGAGAATATCAAAACTGGAAGAATTCTACAGTTTAGAGGATGGTAGAGAACGGATGCAAAGGAATATCCTAATTATTCTAATTATTCAGATCACCTAAGACTATATTTGGAGGCCTTGTTGAGGGTTCCCTCAAAGATTACTTATCCTGAACCCTTATTCTCACCACAAAGTACTTTGAGAGTCAAATGTTAGAATATCCTTTCTCCCTCCTCTTTTCAATGGGCGTTTTAATCAATTTTCTCATTATTCTTTACTTTGACCTGGCTTACCCAGGAAGGTAAGAATTAAATCTCCACATAAAGAATTTATTTATTTACACATAAGCTCAGCTATAAAGTGGATCACTTATTTTCACCCAATCCCCTCCCTTCCTTTTGTGGAATAGTGATTGAAATTTTTGATAAATGTTTTATACAAGCCCAGAGGCCATTTAGAGCATTGGGTGCACTTATGAATCAAAGTATAGCTAAATAAACACCTCCTCCCTACCATTTTGAATAGCTGCAATCTCATTTCCTATTCTAAACTTGTGGAGTGCTGTGTTGTGCTTTCAAATAGCTTCTGGGTCCACACCTAGAGGTGACTACATTTCAGTGGGGAGTGACATGATTAAAGTGTATATTCAGGAGATGTGATCCTGTAATCATTTTTTTTTTTTTACACAGAATTTCCAATGAATTTAATGGGAAATGTGTACATGAACTGATTGCAGATTTTGTCTCATTACATAGTCTGTAAAGTTATTTAGGACCTTTTGAGATGAAAAGTAGTATATAAATATAGCTACAATGTTTTTGGTTATGGTCTCTTTTAAACAAATTGCAATATTGAACACTATGCAAAGATGGGCAATAAAAGTTTGGTTAAATAATAAAAGTAGGAGTTAAAGATGAAAGATAACAAGAAAAAATAGAAAGGATAGGCTTGAGCTGCATTGTAAAAGAGGTGGAGATAGGTAGGGATATAAGTACATGGTTGCTTACATTATCAGTGATACATTAGTTCTATTAGTTCTATAGGAATTTATTCTGATATTTTGAATGCCAAATATTTATATTATTCAGATATATTGTATGAAAGGAGAAAAAATATGCAATTTAATATAAATAGTGCCTTGAGGTACCTAGGCTAATTGAAAAAAAATTTTTTTCTGCCTATATAGACTATGGAGAAAAAAAAATACTCAAGTTTTGTTAAGAAACTTTCCAAATCTACATCAGGTTGAATTACACTTTCAAAGAAAACTGTAGATATGCAGGGGCATTTCCAAAGGATAAAATTCATTTAGACAAACCTGTAAACATATCATAAACTCTATGCCAGGTTGCTTTTGGGTTCTAGGGAAAACAAATTTATAATGGAGCAAATAAATCCTGTGATTGGAGCAGAATATAAACAAAGATACAAAACAAATGTGTAATAATAACTTTTTCAGAAGTAAAGCACGACAAACAACACTTTAAAACAAAACCAACATGAGAGGAAAATCATTTTTCAAGAAAGTATTTTACAATTTTTAAAAAGTAATGTTTTTCCATTGTGTATATATGTTAAGTGAAATAAACCAGGCACAGGAAGACAAAAATCATATGTTCTCACTTATTTGTGGGATCTAAAAATCAGAATAATTGAACTCATGGACATAGAAAGTAGAAGAATAGTTACCAGAGGCTGGGAAGGGTGGTGGGGGGATTGAAGGAAGATGGGGATGGTGAATGGGTTAAAAAGAAAAAAACACATAGGAAGAATGAATAAGACCTATTTTGGGGCTCATGCCTGTAATTCCAGCACTTTGGGAAGCAGAGGTGGGAGGATCGTTTGAACTCAGGAGTTTGAGATCGGTCCGAGCAACATAGTGAGACCTTGTCTCTACACACAAAAATAATTCAAAAGACTTACTATTTGATAGCACCACAGGGTGACTATAGTCAATAATAACTTAATTTTATATTTTAAAACCATTTAAAGACTGTAATTGGATTGCATATAACTCAAAGGATAAATGCTCGAGGGGGTGGATATCCTATTCTTCATGATGTTTTTATTTCATATTACATGACTGTATCAAAATGTCTCTGCTACCCCATAAATACATACAGCTACTATGTACCAACAAAATTAAAAAATACAAAATTTTTTAAAATAATGTTTTTCATTTCTCTAAAATGTGAACTGTATCCATCTAATTTTCCTACAGCTAAAGAAATACAAACTATGAAAGTCACTGGTAAATTAACATAAAGTACTCAAATAACACACTTCTTTCCTTCTGAAATATTTACCTTTTCACTCACTATTATGAACTAATTTCATATACTTTTCATATACATTTTAGTTGCATAAATTATTATATACAGGAAAAAGATATAGTTTACATTTTTTATTAACCCAGCAGTATTTGAAACATTTAGTTTTAGAAAGACATTATTGTGAGATGATGCTAAATTTTCTTATTGCAAATGATTTCATTACTGGCAAAGCAAGGAAATATTGAGCAATTATAGCTCTGTTGCAATTTACATTCCTTATCAAGGCAGTGGCTTTTGTTCAAATACAAACTAATTGGGACTGGATATGTTATTGACCATGTAACAGGTTCAAATAACATCTTTCCTTTTCCAAAGCTATAGAATATTTGTACTTCCACTTACAACCTCATTTTCCACCTCTGTAAAATGGAGGTTGTATCAATATTTCCAATACTCATTTTAGACCTGGACCTATTCTCAAGAGAGGCCCTCTTAAATGTGCTGGTAAAAATTTAGTCTTATGGCAAATTACCATAAGGTAAAATCTTTCTATGTTCTGACTACATGCATACTATAACCTTCATCAAATCAAGTGTGGGGAGAAAAAGAAAAAATAAATTAACTCAAAAAAGTGGTGAGCAGTGAAGCACAAGTCTTTAACAGCCACTGTCAATGGATGGATAAGTCACTATGGATGGAGCAGTGAAAATTTCAGACTACTTAGAGTTCAGTAGAAGTACGCACAAGGAGAAAGATAGTATTTACTCTTACCTCATTTTGATACATGTCATTTCTTCTTGGTGACATGATATCCAATAAATATCATATGATGACGTGGATGAAAGATAAAAGAAATATTGCATTAGCTAATTAAATTACCTTAGGTGAAACATACAGCACACAGCCTGCTTAAGCTCTTTGGCAATCTCTGTGGTATTTTTTTAAAATTATTATTATACTTTAAGTTCTAGTGTACATGTGCACAATGTGCAGGTTTGTTACATATGTATACATGTGCAATATTGGTGTGCTGCACCCATTAATTTGTCATTTACATTAGGTATATCTCTTGATGCTATCCCTCTCCCCTCCCCCTACCCCACGTCAGGCCCTGGTGTGTGATGTTCCCCATCCTGTGTCCAGGTGTTCTCATTGTTCAATTCCCACTTATGAGTGAGAACATGCGGTGTTTGGTTTTCTATCCTTGCGATTGTTTGCTCAGAATGATGGTTTCCAACTTCATCCATGTCCCTACAAAGGACATGAACTCATCCTTTTTTATAGCTGCATAGTATTCCATGGTGTATATGTGCCATATTTTCTTAATCCAGTCTATCACTGATGGACATTTGGGTTGGTTCCAAGTCTTCACTATTGTGAATAGTGCCACAATAAACATACGTGTGCATGTGTCTTTATAGCAGCATGGTTTATAATCCTTTAGGTATATACCCAGTAATGGAAATGGCTGGGTCAAATGGTATTTCTAGTTCCAGATCCTTGAGGAATCGTGACACTGTCTTCCACAATGGTTGAACTAGTTTGCAGTCCCACCAACAGTGTAAAAGTATTCCTATTTCTCCACATCCTCCCAAGCACCTGTTGTTTCCTGACTTTTTAATGATTGCCATTCTAACTGGCGTGAGATGGTATCTCATTGTGGTTTTGATTTGCATTTCTCTGATGGCCAGTGATGATGAGCATTTTTTCATGTGTCTGTTGGCTGCATAAATGTCTTCTTTTGAGAAGTGTCTGTTCATGTCCTCTGCCCACATTTTGATGGGGTTGTTTCTTTCTTGTAAATTTGTTTAAGTTCTTTGTAGATTCTGGATATTAGCCCTTTGTCAGATGGGTAGATTACAAAAATTTTCTCGTATTCTGTAGGTTGCCTATTCACTCTGATGGTAGTTTCTTTTGCTGTGCAGAAACTCTTTAGTTTAATTAGATCCCATTTGTCAATTTTGGCTTTTGTTGCCATTGCTTTTGGTGTTTTAGACATGAAGTCCTTGCCCATGCCTATGTCCTGAATGGTATTGCCTAGGTTTTCTTCTAGGGTTGTTATGGTTTTAGGTCTAATATTTAAGTCTTAAATCTCTGTGCTGTTTTATTAGGGTTTTGATGTTTACTTGTGCTTGGAGCAAAAGACAGAAGCTCTTTTCCAAAATGAAAGTGTCACAAGTAAATCAGAGGTTCAATTGAGGTCTAAAGAGGTAACACAGTTTGTCGCAGCTATGTCTGACACTAGTGCTGCCTTCTCAACTTTCCAGGTGCTTACAAAATTGACTTCCTCTAGGTAATAAGCACTCAACCCCGATATACCTCTGCTTTGTCTTAAGCCTTTAATCGGCAACTCTTGCTTTAGAACATTTGCTTTGAAACACAAGCATCTGTCTACTTCTGTTGGAACAGGTCTATTTATAATTACAGAATCATGGCCTTTGCTGGATGAAATATTCATGTACATTCCCCTGCCAAACTGCACTTATGGCATAATAAACTGCAAACATTATCATATTAAAAGCAATTTAGAAACATAGTTCATGCCAACTTAATAAAAATGTCATTTTAAATATTGTTTAAGAGCATTAGTTTAACAACTTTTACAACACTGGACTACCACAGTATATTTATTATCTACATTATATTTGGAGAAACTAAAGTGGAAATGAAAAGAAAATGGTTGAACTCAGTCATATAGTTCCTAAGTAATGACAAAACATTGATAAAGGGTCTTCATTCATTTCTGAACAATCTTGGAACATGGGAATGATCTGAACCATTTGAATCAGCTCCCAAGCCCCAGACTGGTTATTGCCTGGCTCATACGTACACTATAGTGCCTTGCTGTCTTGTAAACTACACAAAGACAATAATGAACAATTTGGCCTTTTTGAGCGTATGGTACTTACTAAAGGACTAATACCAAGATGTGCTATTTGCCATATAAACTCCCTTAGTTTATTTTTGTTAATTGTTCAAAAGGGTCAAATCAAATGTGTATGTGTTTAAGAACGTACTATGTATAACCCAGATATAGGTGTAGAATTTTGGGTTATACAATGCACTTATTAGTGATACTCTGCCACTCTTCTAAGTGTATTGTTATCTCTCCCTCTGCTTTTCTCTTTTTTTTCTCTCCTTTTATTTCCTTCCCTGGGAGGCATTCAAGGCTATAGAGTATAGAAGCATTTACTGGGCAACATACATTTATAAAGAAAAAATAAGCTTCAGGCTGCAGCTCGGTTTTTAAATGTGGATAGTCCCATCAGTTTTTTTCACCAGAACATCTTAAAAGGTACTATTTGTCACTCAAATATTATAGTTTGAAAGGTTATCTTAGTCAGATTGTTTCATTTATGGAAACTATGACTAACAAGTATTTGCTGACTTAGTTACTTCAAGATGCTCTAGAATGAAAATAAGATGACTAGCAAACTCACTTTTTGGAGAAAAAAATTAAAAAATTATCTTCAGAAAATCCAAATAAAATGTTATAGAATGTGGTACCAGATGGTCTTTAATATATGGCAGATTGTCATAGAATCATTTTGGGCCAATTACAACTATGAGAATTATTGTGTTTCAGTATTGACTCAACAACTTAGGAGATACTTAGAGAAACGACACTATTTAATCAATATAGTGAAATATTCCACTACAGAATTCAAATATTGTCTTTCAACAAGAATTATATGTTACTCAGCCTCAAATCACTAAAAGCAAAAGTGGATTGACATCCACCACTTTGGCACGAATGTAGAAAGACAACGTGATAGGAAAAGAGATGTCACGACGTTGTAAATGTAACAGCACACCACTTCTAGTACTATAAAAAGAAAATCCCAAAAAATAGTAGGCAGCTATAATTCTAACCTGTAGAATTAAACATTTAGTTATTGTCTGAATAAATATCATTTGAATGTGTTATGCGTTTCTTTTAGAAGAGCAGTACAATTATTATGAGTCATAATATAGTAATAGTGATGTAGTAATAATGTAGTGATAATGATAGAATGGTGAAAAGTATTAGGTATCCAAGTATGTCAACACTTGGTCTGCCAGTAACAAGCTATGTTACCTTAGTCACTTCACTTCTCTGGGTGTCAAATTTTTCATTTCTGGAAATAATGATTTAGCTTTAAATATCTCAAAGGTCTTTCTTTTTATGTTAAATTTATGATTCTATTCAAATCATATTAACAGTGACAATAAGTATCTGAATATTTAGCATGCACTATTTTAAATACACAACTTTTTAAATTACTGTGAATTGATGCCTATGAACAGAAGTAAAAACTGTTTTTCTTTCTTTACATAAATTCATTTGTAAAGAAAAACTGATTTTCTATTTTTCTAAGTATATTATAAGATTGCTTTGAGGAAAATAAACATTTAAATTATCACTAGCTGGTATTCACACCTAAATTGTCAAAGGGGTATGAACATTTCAAAATACACCAAATTTTTAGATTTATTCAGAGAAAAGTTAATTTGGGGTACTTGTTCATGTTCTTAGAAAATGCATTAGTTTTCCAGGCTGCAAAACAAATTACCACAAAGTAATGGTTTAAAAAACACATATTTATTTTCTTTTATATTGCTGTTAGTCAGGAATCTAGGCATGGCTTATAAGTCCTCTGCAAGACTGTAATTGAGGTGTTAGTCAGGATTGGATTTTCATCTGGAGGTTCGACTGAGGAAGTCTCTACTTCCAAGCTTCCTCAGGTTGCTGGTAAAATTTATTTCCCTTTGGCTGTAAGACTCATGGTAAGTCGTTTCTAGAACAAGATTCTAAAGTGACTCTGCTAGCAAGACAAAATTCTACATAATGTAACACAATGATGGGGGTAACATCTTTGTTATATTCTGTTAGTCAGACGAATGTCACTAGCTCCACCCATGCTTCAAAGAAGGGGATTATATGAGGGCATGAACACTGGAAGGCAAGTATCATGAAGGCCACCCAAGTCTGTTAACAGAAGAAATATGAGAGTGCAAACTGTGTTCCACTATAATTTCTTCTCCTCTTTCCTTGTCTTCCCGTCCCTTTTCCCCCTTCTCCTTCTGTCTCTGGCTGCTACTTTTTTCTTATTCTATCTTCTTTTCCTCCTCTTCCTTTTCCTCTCCTCCTCCTTTTCCCCTTCCTCTTCCTTTGCTTCCTTCTTCTCTCTCTTTCCCTGTCATCTTTTATTTTTTCATTTTCCTACAACTTATCATTGTAACTGAAAGGTGCAGATGCTCTGTGCACATGTGAAAATGCAACAGCTGTATTAGTGATGGTACACAACCTCAATTACAGGTCTGTATTAGTGATGGTACACAACCTCAATTACAGGTAAACGTCCTAAGGACAAAAAACTGGCTCTTCTTTATCAGAACACTAGCTACTAATGAATTATGTGATAATTTGTCAAGTGCTTGTACTCTCGGCTATGTAATTATGTGAAAATCCTCTGCTGAAAACCTGAAACCTGTCCCTGTCCCTGAACTGTATCTTTTTTTTTTTGGAAGTGGAGTCTTGCTCTGTCACCCAGGCTGGAGTGCAGTGGTGTGATCTCAGCTACCTCTGCCTCCCGGGTTCAAGTGATTCTCCTACTTAAGCCTCCCAAGCAGCTAGGATTACAGGCACGTGCCACCACACCCAGTTAATTTTTTTTTTTTTTTTTGTATTTTTAGTAGAGACAGGGTTTCACAGTGTTAGCCAGGATGGTCTTGATCTCCTGACCTTGTGATCCACCAGCTTCGGCCTCCCAAAGTGCTGGGATTACAGGCAAGAGCCACTATGCCAGGCATGAACTTTATCTTTAACCAGGTCAAGGTTCAAGTGAAAATTGATTTATCTTGGCAGCTAATGTAAGAGCTGTCTTTTATCTACCTGTGGATATTTCTTCTCATTTCATGGACCAATACTAGTATCAGGAATTTAAAACCAATATTTTCAAGTACTTTAAAATCTATTTCTAAAAGAAAAATGTTTGCTTGGAATTTAGCAAATAGAGGAAGAAACATATTAAAATAAAAGTTGAAGCATAATCACTAATATAAAATGAAAGAAGAAATGTTTCCCTAGGTACCATTTACTCTCAAATGTCCATACATTTATCTGGATGCTCTTTTTGTATTATCTTTCTGGCCTATGGCTGTTTCCTTTCTCCTCACTAGCTTCACTTTTAGGTGAGTGTGCACAAGCAAGTAAATTCAAATTCAAACTACTTTTTGGCCACTCTGATATGGAAGAAAATTGCTAGAGATTCCTCAAGTTAATTTTTGATTTTTTCCTTCTGATGATTTTCTCACATATAAATGAGAAGCTTTTTCTTCCTTTTGCAGACTAACAGTTCTGTGTGGGAGTGATTTAGGGTGGAGTTATTCATATTCGTTTTTGATCCAATGTTGAAGATTCTGGTAATTTCTTGCCTATATGTTGCTTTTCTTTTTTTAACTTTTATTTGAGGTTCTAAGGTACATGTGAAGGTTTGTTACATAGATAAACTCATGTCACAGGGGCTTGTTGTATAGATTATTTTATCACTCAGGAATTAAGCCCAGTATCCAATAGTTATCTTTTCTGCTCCTTTTCCTCAGTGCACCCTCCACCATCAAGTAGACTCCAGTGACTGTTGTTCCCTTCTTTGTGTTCATGAGTTCTCATCATTTAGCTCCCGCTTATAAGTGAGAAGATATGGTGTTTGGTTTTCTCTTTATGTGTTAGTTTGCTAAAGATAATGGCCTCCAGCTCCATCTGTGTTCCCACAAAAGACGTAATCTCAACCTTTCTTTTTTTTTGTTTTTTAATGGCTATGAAGTGGCTATGTTGTCTGGGGCATATACTCTAGGGTTCTTTGTCATGCACCAGGAAAATTTAGGACATGGTCATACACAAGGAGTTAAGGAGCAGAGGTTTAATAGGCAGAAGAGTAAAGAAAGAGAAACAGCTCTATCTATATATACAGAGGGGCCTCCGAGTGGAAAGGATGGGCTGGCGGCAGATGGATGGGATTTTATAGTCAGGTTTGAGGAGGTGGTGTCTGATTTATGTAGGGCTCAAAGATTGGTTCGATCAGGTATGATGTTTACATAGTGCACAGGGAAGGCTGGTTGTCCCACCCTAATTTCATTATGTAAATGGGCTTTCCAGGTGATTGGTTCCATCTTGTCTGCTTCTTACTGTACATATGGCTGACAAAGAGAGGGGAAGATGGAGCCACCATCTTGAACATGTCCAATCTTTAGTTCCTGCCAGCACTCATCCATGCAAGCTCCCAGCTTGCATGTCTATGTCCACAGCTTGACTTTACAGGCTCCTCTTTGTTAGAAAATGATTTGAGGCTACTTTTTGTTAAAAAGAAAATCCTTACTGAGGACTCCCATACCCTTACTATCTGCCTAAGTGATTTCTTCTTAACTCCTGTATCATTCCCCCACTCTGGAGTGGTAACCCTAACTGCTAATATGGGATGTTCAAGCTATGACTCTTTCTGGATACTTCCTGCTGAAAAGGGGCATCATGTGGGGAACAGAAGCTAGGGCTCCTCCTAGGGTTGATCTAAGGTCCATGGAAGAAAGGCATGTCCATGCGTAGTTCTGTCTGTAGTACCATCCATTTGGAGTTTGATTGCTTCTAGGTAAGAAGAAACAAATTTAAGTATGAATATGAGTATTAAGATTGCCACTGTTAGTGGGGGTACTATAGGCCACAATCATAATAGTAGAGTTTGATAGCTGTCAGCCATTTTGACTAATTGAAATACTGGTTTGCCTCCACCAGATGTTGCTGTACTTTACCAGAACTGTTGATATAAAGGCAACATTTTTTTTTTTTTATTTGAGAAAAACATATATTCTCCTCTTGATTTGCCATTAGGGGATAATTTCAGGTCTAGGTCATCTTTTATAACTTGCAATATGATTGGAGAAATAAGTTATTTGGGTGGCTAGTGTAATTTTAGTGTTAACCTTTGCTAAATCTTTTCTGCAATTAATTCCTTCATGGCTTCCTCATACCATCTACGACATGCTTAAACTTTCTGACTTGTCCTAAACACCCTTCTTTTTAAACAACTGACTATTCTTTCTAGGACGATTATTAACCATCTGCATAATCTTTTCACAACTTCCACAAACCATCTATGAAATGCTTAAACCTTCTGACTTGTCCTAAACATCTCTTTTTTAAATGACCAACTATTTTTCTTTAGAATAAGTATTTACCATACAAGATTCTTTCTTATATAAAATCTCTTTCATTTATAACCTTCTTTCCATAGCCAGAGTGTGACATAGTACAAAACCCAATAAAAAGTCCTAGTGGCCTCAGTGATAGTAAAACTTTCATGCTTCCTTTTTGTTGGCAACTATTATCCCTGCTATAAGGATATTAATTAAGAAAAATACTGTAGCAATGGAAACTCTCTGTCTGATATTCCAGTTAGATGGTGCTACAATATATCATCTCACTGCAAATAGAGTAAGTATAGCAATTCCTGCAAGTGTGGTGTAGTAGATAAGTCTCATCTAAAATTTTACTCACCAAGAAAGTTCCCTTTTTGGGGTCTATGAAATTTCAAATGCAATCCCATGAATGATAAAATTATCCCTGCAAGTATGTGTCAAAAGGAAGTTATAATATCTGGGGGCACATCTCAAGAGGATAAACATAAATAACTGAAGGTAAAAGTTGGACTGAGTAGGATGAGTAGACCTTGCTCATTTACTCATCCTGTATGATTTTCAGCTTAAGATTGCCTATTTCTTCACATTGGTATTCAGGACGCTCCTCTGGGCTGTCAGGGCTTGCTCTCTCAGCTTTCCAGGCTTTGACTAGAGTATGATGTATCCAGAAGTTGATACCTGTAACTTTTACAACTGAGGGGGTTGAAAGAAGAACAATGTAGGGCCCTTCCTAGCTTGGGCTTAAGGGAGGAAAGAGAGAAGGGGGAGCTTTTACCGATACCAAATCTCCTGGGTTAGATAAAGGTAGTCCTACTTCTTGGAGCTGATCTTTTGCCAGTTGGATTAATTCCTGTTGAAAGTGAGCCAAAGAGATTATATGCTTCTTTTGTTACCTCAGTTTCTGTATGACATGGAAATGCTTCTATGCAGTTAGTGAAAGTATCTACCCACACCAATAGTTATTGTATGCCCTGCATCTTTGTCATGTGGGTGAAGTCTATTTGCCAGTCCTTCTGTGGACAAATTCCACTCTTTGGGTTTGAGAAGGAAGGAACCGTCTGTTCAGGGGATTATTTTTAAGACAGACTTCACAAGCATTAACAACCTGTTTTACTGTTCTTAGTAAGTTCTCTCCTGAAAACAATTTCTGGGCACACTGATAAGTTTTATCCTTTTCCAAGTGAAAAGTTTGGTGAAGAATTTTAAGGACTTTCTACTGACTGGAGGCTGGCAAGTAGAGCTTGCCATCCTCTAACTGCAGCCATCCTGAGGGCTAGAAGTTGTACCCTCAAGAGGTGGTCCATTCTATTTCTGCAGAGGAGTACTGAGGCTTGATTTCTCTTATGAATTTTTCTAAATTAGAGGGGCTTCAAGTGTGTTGATATTATCAGGCTTCCTTGCTGCTGACTTGGCTGCCTGATCAGCTAGCTTGCTTCTTTTGGCTATTTCATCTATTTCCTTCTGATGTCCCTTACAATACATCACTACCACATCTCATGGAAGGAAAACTAAGGATAATAACCTGTTTATTTCTTGACGGTTTTTGTAGGAGATCCATTGGTGGTAAGAAAGCGCCTTTCCTTCCAAACAGTACCATGAGCATGGAAAACTAGGAAAGCATACTTGGAGTCAGTGTAAATGTTAGCTACCTTTCCCTTGCTTAACTCAAGTGCACTTAGTGTAAATGTTAGCTACCTTTACCTTGCTTAACTCAAGTGCACTTATAAGGGCTATCAGTTTGGCTAGTTGAGTGCCTGTGCCTGGGGAGATGCACATTCAGTAACATCATTCAGAGTGACTACTGCATATCCCGCCTTATGGACTCTTTGCTCTAAAAAAGAGCTTCCACCCGTGAAGAGGGTCCAATCTGGATTTTCTAGGGGAGTTTTCCTGAGATCTTCTCTGACTGCATACGTCTATACCACAACTTGTTCACAGTCATGTTCAGGTTCCCCAATTCCCTCAGGGAGGAAAGTGGTTGGGTTTAAGTGAGAGCAAGTTTTTAACTGGGTAGTGGAATCCTCTAACAGTAGACCTTGATATTTAAGGAGGCTTTTGTCTGTTAACCAAAGACTTCCCCTAGAGGACAGTAATCCTGCCACATTATGTGGGGTATAAACAGTTAAGCCATTTCTCAGGGTTAATTTGGAGGCTTTTGGGACCAGTAGGGCCAACACAGCAATGGCTTAGAAGTATGCTAGCCATCCTTTAGCCACCAAATCAAGTTCCACACTCAGGTAACCCGCTGGCTGTTCAGCTGGACCTTGGGCCTGCGTTAAGACTCCCAGAGTCATTCTCTTCTTTTCTGCTATATACAGACTGAAGGTCCTTCCTATGGGAAGGCTGAGAGCTGGTGCCTTAAGCAGGGCCTGCTTTAGCTGATTAAAGGCCTTTTGAACTTCAGGTTCCCAGGTTAGGAGATGAGTTTTAGCTGCTTGAATTTCCCTTATGAGTTGATACAGAAGATGAGCTATCTCATCATACCCAGGTATCCATAGCCTGCAAAATCCTGTAATGCCCCAAAATCATTTTAGTTGCTTGAGAGTTTTGGGGAGGGGGAAAGAAAAAATGGGCTTATTCCTTTTTTCCCCTAATGCTCTGGTCCCTTCAAACAGCATTAAACCCAAGAGTTTCACTGAGGTTTTGCAAACCTGGGTCGTAGATTTGGAAACCTTCTGTCTTTCATCTGCTAAGAAAGTAAGAACAGCGTCAGTGCCTTCTTGAGAAGCTTCCTCAGCTGGGACACAGACAGAGCAGTATATCATCCACTTATTGCAAGACCTTGACCTGAGGATGAGAAAACTCAGAGAGGACTTTTGACAATGCCTGTTCAAACAAATGAGGGCTATCTCAAAATCCCTGAGGCAGCACCATCCATGTTAACTGGGTGATTTGGCCAGAAGAATCTTTGAAGGCAAACAGGTATTGAGAATCAGGGTGTAAAAATATATAGAAGAAGGCATTCTTTAAATCTAGGGCTGTCCCTCAGGTATTTGGGTCAGCAAGGTATAGGGATTAGGTACTGCTGGATGGATTGGGGCTATGGCCTCATTAATGAGGCAGAGATTCTTAACTAGTCTCCATTCCCCACTGGATTTTTGCACTCCTAATACTGGGGTGTTGCAGGGGCTGGTTACAGGGTTTGAGGAGGCCATGCATCTTCAGGTTATTAATAGTGGCTTCTAGCCCTTTCCTATCCTCTGGCTTTAGGGAATATTGTTTCTGGTTAGGAAGAGAAGTGGGATCCTTAAGATGGATCTGGATTGGCCTAGCAGTTACAGCTTGACCTATTCTTCCTTGAGTTGCCCACACTTCTGGATTGATATTAACTTCCACCAGAGGGAGACAAAGAGTTTGTCCTGAGGCTATAAGGATGCTGGTCTGCCTGCAAGCTAAAATATCTCTACCTAGTAAAGGAGTGGGGCTTTCTGCTATGATTAAAAAGTCATGTGTAAATGATAGGTTTCCCCATCTGCAACTAAGGGGTTGAGAAAAGTATCAGATTAGAGTTTTTCCTGAGATGCCACTCACGGTCATGCTACAGGGAAAGGGGAAGCCTGGATTAGAAAGGAGAAGAGAGATACTGGCTCTAGTGTTCACAAGGACATTCATCTTCCTTTCTTCAATTTCCAGAATCACCTAGGACTCCTGCGCTTTAATGGCAGTTTAAGCCACTGGAGCCAGGAGTTCAAGCTCCAGGACCCATCAGTCCTGTTAGACCATCTGTGAGACTGGCTCTCAACCCAGTGACCTTCATTTCCAGGGGCAGTCTGAGTTCCAATGGCTCCCACTGTTGGGAGGAAGCCCCCCCAAAATCTGGCTATAAACTGGCCCCAAAACTGGACATAAAATCTCTGCAGCACTGTAACATGTTCCTAACGGCCCTAACGCCCACCCTGGAAGGTTGTGTGTTTGCTGGAATGAGGGCAAGGAACACCTGTCCTGCCCAGGGCAGAAAATTGCTTAAAGGCATTCTTTTTTTTTTTTTTTTTTTTTTTTTTTTTTTTTGAGATGGAGTCTTGCTCTGTCACCCAGGCTGGAGTGCAGTGGCCAGATCTCGGCTCACTGCAAGCTCCGCCTCCCGGGTTCACGCCATTCTCCTGCCTCAACCTCCCAAGTAAGTGGGACTACAGGCGCCCACCACCTCGCCCGGCTAGTTTTTTGTATGTTTTAGTAGAGACGGGGTTTCACTGTGTTAGCCAGGATGGTCTCGATCTCCTGACCTCGTGATCCGCCCATCTCGGCCTCCCAAAGTGCTGGGATTACAGGCTTGAGCCACCGCGCCCGGCCTTAAAGGCATTCTTAAACCACAAACAATAGCATGAGTGATCTGTGCCTTAAGGACATGCTCCTGCTGCATTTAACTAGCCCAACCTATTCCTTTAATTTGGTCCATCCCTTCCTTTCCCCTAAGGGATACTTTTAGTTAATTTAGTATCTATAGAAACAATGCTAATGACTGGTTTGTTGTTAATAAATATGTGGGTAAATCTCTGTTTGGGGCTCTCAGCTCTGAAGGTTGTGAGACTTCCCACTTCACACCTCTATATTTCTGTGTGTGTGTCTTTAATTCCTCTAGCGCTGCTGGGTTATGGTCTCCCTGACTGAGCTGGTCTCGGCTTCCCACCACAGGCTGGACAATGTTGAGATGATTTCTTTTTAATGTCTTTTTTGCTGCCTGGGCACTCCGTAAAGTGCCCTGACTTGCCACACCAATGACAACTAGTGGATGGATGCACCTTGGTGATCCTGGACTTTGTAAGTCTGCAAAGCAGCTATTAGAGCCTCTGTCCTTCTCTTTTGCTTCCTCTCTTTCTCCTGGACCTCCTTCTGGCTGCTAATATAAAAGCCGAGGTGGCCACCCTCAGGAGGTTCTCCAAGGTGCTATCTGGTCTGTAGTTTCCTTCTAATATCAGGATCTGCCTGTGTAATAAACTTGTCCTTTAGGATAAGCTGTCCCTCAACTGATTCAGGGTCTAAGGAGGTGTGTTTTATTAGTGCCTCTCAGTCTTTCCATAAAGTCTGTGGGATTCTCATTTGGATTTTGATATATCATGGACAGTTTAATTAATAGATTTTGCCATAGTTCTTCATAGGCCCTCTAATATGTACATTAAAATGTGTTTCCTTTTCCATTAATCTATGGCATAATCGGGGTTCCAATTAGGGTTGTTAAGAGGAACTGCTTTTCTTCCTATTAGAAATAATTTTTCCATTACTTCTTCACCTTCTGTATCTCCTTTTTTCCTTTTTGGTCTACCATAGGAGACATGTTGTTCATCTCCAAAATTTTCTGCTGCCTGCAGAGGTGCCTGCTTTTCAGCTGCAGTTAGGGTTTGGCTTAGGAGCAGCATAACATCCCTTCATGTGAGGTGAAACATATGAGTTAAGTTTTGGAAAGCTTCTACATACCTATTAGGGTCATCAGAAAATTGGCTTAAGTCTCCCTTCATTTTCCTAAGGTCCTGCAATGAGACAGGAACTTGACGTGATGCCAAATAAAGGGGATTCTCAGTAGGTTCCTCCGGAAATTGATTTTCAAATTTTGGGGAATGATTATCTGTAGGCCTGTCAGATATGACTGCTAAAAGACCTGGGTCAATTTTGTAACACCTGCAAAGGTCTAGTAAGAAGGCCATGTCCTTGTGCAAAAGAAAATGAGTTGCTTTTTTTCCCCCAAAGTCTTGAGGTCAAAGGTTTCCCTGTGCTTCAGAATGCACTCCAGAGGATCTGAAGATGACAAAGAGAAGTGAGAAAAAGATATCCCTTTAGTCTCCTTCCTTTTGATGTTACCCAGGGTAGAAAGGAAGACAGTGGGGGCATCCCCCCTGCTGTTTTCCCTCTGTGATTCCTGGGGTCCTGGCACCTTTTTAAATGTGACACCCCTGGTTATGGGTGTGACTTCCCCAGCCATGGAACCAGAGGAAATAAGTGATGGGTTTTAGTCACCCTCACCCATGCAACTAGTCCTCTGCCTGTGATTTCCCTTTGACTTCCTAGACTTGTGTGGCCTGTGTGGCTTCCAAAAAAATGGATCTTGGGAGAGACTTTGTAACAGTTGCATTTGGGCAACTGTTGCACTTCCCTCCTTAATGAAGAAAGTGTGCTGGTTTGAGCTTTACATCCTGCTATTATGGTCCATGCTAAAGCATTTACCCTTAGAAAATGGTTCCAGTTAACTTCCAGGCTTAAAATCCCTGTACTAATTAAGTACCATTCTAATTGGAGGCAGAATAAGTGCCTTAAAAGAATGTAGGGACCGAAAGGCCATTTTCCTGCTGTGAGGACAATATCGAGACTAAAATTTGGTTCTCAAAGAATTTTACTCTTAATTGTTGAAGGCAGAGTTCTTCCATTCACAAAAACAGCATAGAGCCTGGTTTCTAGTAGACAGGCACAAAAAGAGGAGAGAATTGGGAAGCTAGGTGTTTCAGTATAGGACTGACAATGTGCCTAATGGAGAGGATCCTTATTCCGCCAGGTGTTGCTGTTTACCTTGAGATGCTGTGTGCTCTCCAGACCAAGGGCAGAGTAACCTTGACATGCCATATGCTCTCCAGACCAAGAGCAAGGATAGACCTGAAAGTGACATGTGCCTCCAGACCAAGGGCAGAGAGTGATGCTTACTTTGTGGTGGGAGTGGGAGGGAGGGAGACCCTTTGTTCCTAGAAAATCACAAAGATGCCTTCCTTTGACCTATATTTCTGGTTACTATGACATTCCCTGGATCTTTTCAAACAAGATTATTTGCCTGAACTGTAAAACTTCCCACACATTGCATACACAGAGAAGATAAGAGATATGATGGTTGCAGACAGGAAAGGAGGAAATTATGATACGAAAGTTGGAGATCCTGTTGCCAACACCCCACTGGGGTGGTTGGAAGCTGCGGTCAGTTCAGAAGCCTTTGGATAACACTGGGGGGTAGCCCCCACCAGAAATCCTCAATTGCTCCAGGACTTCTTCCAGTCCCACGTGATGCGTAAGTCCTCCAGGAAAGGAAACTGGTTCAAACACGGCCAATATGCCCAGCAACCCATGGGTACTCGGGGATTATCCATGTTCTCCCCAGCAAGCCTATCCCCCAAGTCTTGTAAGACTGGCAGCCACACTAATAATTTTTAAGTGGCTGAAGGGGGCCCAGTATTTGGTTTGATTTGGTTCTAAAATGGAGGCCAAGAGCCTTGGAATGAAAGAACAGAGTTGAAGTTCACTCCTCTAGTCACCGTTTTGATCAATATTGTACCTTGGTATCCTGACGAGGTCCCCAGTATGAAGCAGCTACATTATCTGGGGTATATACTCTGGGGTTTGTCATTGCATGTCAGGAAAATTTAGGACACGAACACAGATGAGGAGTTTAGGAGAGGAGGTTTAATAAGCAGAAGAAAAGAGAAAGAGAAACAACTCTCTCTGAAGAGAGAGAGGGGTCTCCAAGTGGAAATGATCAGCTGGTGGCAGATGCTCTGGATTTTATAGTCAGGTTTGGGGAGGTGGTATCTGATACCAGAGATTGGTTTGATCAGGTATGACATTTACATAGTACATGGGAAAAGCTGATCACCCCACCCTAATCTTATTATGCAAATGGGCTTTCCATTTGATTGGCACCATCTTATCTGCTTCTTACTGTACATGTGGCTGACAAAGAGAAGGGAAGATGGAACCACCATCTTGAACATGTCCAGTCCTTATTTCCTGCTGGCATTCACCTGTGCAAGCTCCCAGCTTGCTTGTCTATGTCTGCAGCTCAACTTTACAGGTAGCTCTTTGTTAGAAAATGATTTGGGGCTGTTTTTAATTAAAAAGAAAAGCCTTACTGAGGCCTCTCAGACCCTTACTATTTGCCCAAGTGATTTATTCTTAACTCCTGTATCAGCTGCATGATATTCCATGGTGTATATGTACATTTTCTTTATCCAATCTGTTAGTGATGGATATTTAGGTTGATTCCATGTCTTTGCTATTGTGAATAGTGCTGCAATTAACAAACATGTGCATGTATTTTTATAATAGAATAATTGATATTCCTCTGGGCATATACCTAGTAATAGGATTGCAGAGTCAAATATTAGTTCTGTTTTAGTTCTTTGAGAAATCACCGCACTGCTTTCCACAGTGGTTGAACTAATTTATACTCCCACCAACAGCATATAAGTGTTCCCCTTTCTCCACAACCTCACCAGCATCTGTTATTTTGAGAATTTTTAATAATAGCAATTGTGACTGGTGTGAGATGGTAACTCATTGTGGTTTTGCTTTGCATTTCTCTAATGAGCAATGATAATGAGCATTTTTTCATATGCTTGTCGGCCACATGTATGTCTTCTTTTGAAAAGTGTTTATGTCCTTTGCTCACTTTTTAATAAGGTTGTTTGTTTTTCTCTTGTAAATTTGTCTAAGTTCCTTATAGATGCTAGATATTAGACCTTTGTCAGATGCATAGATTGAAAAACTTTTCTCCCATTCTCTAGGTTGTCTGTTGACTCTGCTGATAGTTTCTTTTGCTGCATAGAAGCTCTTTAGTTTAATGAGATCCCATTTGTCAACTTTTGCTTTTGTTGCAATTGCTTTTGGTGTTTTCACCATGAAATCTTTGCTTGGGCCTATGTCTAGGTATTGCCTAGGTTGTCTTCCAGGGTTTTCTAGTTTTGGGTTTTGCATTTAAGTCTTTATCTAGAGCTGATTTTTGTATATGATTTAAGGAAAGGGTTCAGATTCAGTCTTTGGCATATGGCTAGCCATTTATCCCAGCACTATTTATTGAATAGGGAGTATTTTCCTCATGGCTTATTTTCTCAACTTTGTTGAAGATCAGGTGGTCTTAGGTGAGAAGCTTTATTTCTGGCTTCCTATTATGTTCCATTGGTCTAAGTGTCTGTTTTGGTACCAGTACCATGCTATTTTGGTCTCTGTAGCCCTGTAGTATAGTTTGGAGTCAGGTAAAGTGACACTTCCAACTTTGTTGTTTTTGCCTTGGCTATTCAGGCTCTTTTTTGGTTCCATATAAATTTTAAAATAGTTTTTTTTAGTTCTGGAGGAAAAATTATATTTCTTTGAAAAGAAATATATAATTTATTTTTAAGGAACTTATCCATCCTGTTAAATACATTTACAAGGAGAATATTATATGGAGACTGCAGTACCAGAATAGTGCCAGCACTCTATCTTTTTGCCCATGCAATTTTATTTAACCCCAGCAGTCATTTCTTTGTTAAGCAGCAATAATTATTTATGTGATGATGGTAGTAAAATATTTTTCAGGTAGTTAAACAGCTAAGTGGAAAGATAGAAGTAGGTTAAGGGCACAAAATAATTGAATGAAAAAAACCTCAGCAAAATAATCTTTAAAAAATGTTGCAAGGAATAAGCTCTTAAGTCTAGTGACTATAGTGTATAGTTTAAGAAATTAGCTAAAGGAAAAAAAATTTGAGTATTATAAAAATCTGAACTTTGAATAATTTCCAAGAGGGAATGAGAATTCTACAACTATCATACCAGAAATAATAAAAGTATTTTCTGGTCCAACAGGGGCATGATATATTGACAAATGTGGAAGGACCAGGTCATTCAGACACCAGTGAAAAGGGATTGTCTGATTCTGATTATCGGATAATATATAGTATATATGCACAAATTTATACTCAGAAAAATGTATATATTCATTGTTGGTTCAGATTTTGTTTTCTTTCTTTCTTTTTTTTTTGGTTTTTATAAAGTTGAGAATTAAAAATGTAGGTGTTTGTTTTAAGAAAACATTTACATTGGAGATACCCAGTTGCCAGTTTAGCGAAGGTCCTGGTGATTTTAAAAGTCACTCTTAGGCCGGGCACGGTGGCTCACACCTGTAATCCCAGCACTTTGGGAAGCTGAGGTGGGTGGATCACCTGAGGTCAGGAGTTTGAAACCACTCTGCCATCATGGTGAAAACCCGTCTCTACTAAAAATACAAAAAATAGCTGAGTGTGGTTGAGCGCAACTGTAGTCCCAGCTACCCAGGAGGCTGAGGCAGGAGAATCCCTTGAAACTGGGAGGCAGAGGGTGCAGTAGGCTTAGATCACACCACTTCACTCCAGCCTGGGCAACAAGATCAAAACACCATCTCAAAAAAACAAAGCAAAACAAAACAAAAACAAATAAAGATAACTCTTAATTGGAGCTTATTCCTATTTGTGTGAACTGCTCTCAAACATTTTTTTGTAAATGAATGATTCATGTAACAACTACTTAAATATTTTAAGTACCCTGGTGTCCTTATATGGAAAATGGGAAGATTAATATTGGCTTATTTTTAACACATGCTTTCTATAAAGAATAACAAATAAAAATTATTGTAAATAACTTGATAAAGTACTAAGTATTATACAAAGGTTTGCTCAACAGGAAGAACAGCAACAACACTTTACATCCTATCAATGCCCCCACTTTAAATCAAGTACGTTCTCACCTCCAATTCTTTGTGTAATTTATTGTCAAGTGCAAAAAGTATCTCAATTTACCTGTGCTCACTGCTGCTGACACTTAAGTCATTACCTTGTATGTAAAGTGTTTTGAAAGCACTTTGAGAACTAAACAAACTAAATGTGAAGTCCAATTCTATTATCCCTTGCCCAATGCTCTCTCTCTCTCTCTTACTTTTAATAAACAAACATTAATATTTCTGTTAATTCTTCAGAAGTACTAAAGATAGAGAAAAATAGATATCTTGAACTCTAAATTCCTGTAGCATTTCCACCTTAATCTCACTTTCATTCTGATCTTAGATAAAACAAGATGTTTAATTTGGAAAGAAATTATAAAAGCTGAAATTTATTTTGCATTTCTTAGGAGCCTTTATCATGACTGATAAAGGAATGTACATTGTTTGGAGTTTAGAAAAAAAGACCTTTACTAGGTAAAACAGTAGAGAAGAGAGGCTGAATGATTTAAGAGATGCTCAAGGTGCTTCAGTATTTGAACTGTATATCCCCTCAGGATTTACAATCTCTTAACCCAAATAATCTGCTTGCAACCTTCTCTTACATTTTCTTCTGAAAAACCTGTGTGCTCTCTATAAATTCAGTTTGTTCCACGGAGTTAGGACCAGAGTCACCTCCTTATCCAGAATTCATTGTGTAAATGCTCAGAACTGTAATATACTAAGCTGTGGAAGAGAGGTTTATATTTTGTCTCTGCTCTTTTTTGTTAATATGGTTTTATAATTAGAAAACACCTCCAGTTGGTATCATTGCCTTCCTTTCTGTATTCTTCTACATACTGTGTGATTATGAATATTTTTATCTTATTTTTGTTCCTCTTCTTTCTGTGGATTTTATCTTGGTGATATCTTTTGCAACTTAGTACTAGATCCTACAATGGGTTAGAAATATTACATGTTGACCAACATGATGGACTAGAAACAGTTGCAGTTGGAGGCTCCCACTGAGAAAAACTAAAGTGGTGAATGAATCCTGCACCAGCAACTGAGGTTTCCAGGTTCTCTCACTGGGACGGACTAGGTGGTTGGTGCAATCCACAGAGAGCAAGGAGAAGCATGGTGGAGTGATGGCCCACCCAGGAGCTGCATGGGGCAAGGGGAGCTCTCACCTCCAGCCAAGGTAGATGGTGATTAATTGTGCTACTTCACCCAGGAAATCACACTTTTTCCATTGATTGGTGCAACCTGCAGATCAGTAGCCCATGCCACCAGGGCCTTGGGTCCCAAGCACAAAGATGTGCATATTCTCATCAGCCATTTGGCTAGAGACTGCCTAACTTCTGAGTTCCTGGGGGGAAGGTTGGCTGTCATCACTGAGGCTGCCTGCTGCCTAAGATGACTGAGTTCCCTGGGGGAGGGGAAGCAGCCATCACTGCAGTTCCAGTTTGTTGTTTTCCCCTGCTGTTGCCAAGGAGAGTGGATGGTTTGGACCCAGAAAGAATTCCACACAACACAGCACAGTGGCAGATCATGGCCAGATTAATCATTCCTCCTCATTGTGCTGGGCCTCCTTTTGGGAATTTCAGCAACTCCACCCAGGGGTTTAGGGACAGAATTCTGATCTCCCTGGGACTGAGCCACTGTGGGGAGGGGTGGCTACTGTCTCCATGAATCAGCAGACTTAGTCTTTCACCCTGCTGGCTCTGATAAATCCAGGCAGTTTGGATGTGTGGAATTTCCCCTAGTTCAGTGCATCCCCTCTGCCAAGGGGCAGCCAGAGTGCTTCATTAAGTGCGTCCATGATTCCATGCCTCCTGATTAGGTGAGAACCCCCAAAAGTGGTCAAAAGACACCTTATACAGGAGCATTCCCACAGCCATCAGGTTGGTGCCTCTCTGGCACAGAATCCCCAGAGGAAGGAGCAGGCAGTCATATTTGCTGTTCTGCAGCCTCCACTAACACCTCCAGGTGTGGAAGGGACCCAGGAAAATAGGGTCTGGAGTGGATCCCTAGCAAACCACGGCAGCTCTTCAGAAGAGGGGCCTGACCATTAAAAGAAAAGCAGACAGAAAGCAACAACAACAGCATCAACAAAAGTCTCCACAAAAGCCACAACCAAAGGTGAGCAGCCTCAAAGATCAAAGCTAGATAAACTCACAAAGATGAGAAAGATCAATAAAAAATGCTGAAAACTCAAAAACCCAGAGTGCTTCTTCTCCCCCAAACATCACAACACCTCTCCAGCAAGGGCACAGAACTAGGCTGAGGCTGAGATGGATGAACTGACAGAAGTAGACTTCAGAAGGTGGGTAATAACAAACTTTGCTGAGCTAAAGTAGCATGTTCTGACCCAATGCAAAGAAGCTAAGTACCATGATAAAACATTACAGGAGCTGTTAACCAGAATAACCAGTTTGGAGAAGAACATAAATGACGTGATGGAGCTGAAAAAACACAACTCAAGAACTTCACAATGCAACCAAATAGAACAAGTGGAGAAAAGAATTTCAGCACTTGATGAGTATCTTGCTGAAATAGATAGGCAGACAAGATTAGAGAAAAATGAATGAAGAGGAATGAACAAAACCTCCAGGAACTACAGGATTATGTAAAAAGACTGAACCAATGACTGATTGGGGTATCTGAAATAAATGGGAAGAATGGAACCAAGTTGGAAAACACACTTCAGGATATCATCCAGGAGAACATCCCCAACCTAGCAAGACAAGCCAACATTCAAATTCAGGAAATCCAGAAAACCCCAGTAAGATGTTCCATGAGAAGATCAACCCCCAAGATACATATTAATCAGATTCTCCAAGGTCAAAATGAAGGAAAAATGATAAGGGCAACCAGAGAGAAAGGCCAGGTTACCTACAGAGGGAAGTCCATTAGACTAACAGCAGATCTCTCAGCAGAAACCCTACAAGCCAGGAGATTAGGGGACAATATTCAGCATTCTTAAAGGAAATAATTCTCCAGCCAGAATTTCAAATCCAGCCAAACTAAGTTTCATACATGAAGGAGAAATAACATCCTTTTTAGACAAGCAAATGCTGAGGGAATTCATCACCCCCAGGCCTGCCTTGCAAGAGCTCCAGAAAGAAGCACCAAATATGGAAAAGAAAAACCATTACCAACCACTACAAAAACACACTGAGGTACAAAGACTAATGACACTATGAAGCAACTACATCATCAAGTCTGCAAAATAATCAGCTAGCGTCATGATGATATGATCAAATTCACACAAAACAATATTTACCTTAAATGTAAATTGTCTAAATGCCCCAATTAGTAGACACAGAATGCAAGCTGGATAAAGAATCAAGACCCATTGTTGTGCTGTATTCAAGAGATCCATCCTATGTGCAAAGACACACATATGCTCAAATAAAGGGATGGAGGAAAATTTACCAAGCAAGTAGAAAGCAGAAAAAAGCAGGGTTTTGTAATCCTAGTTTCTGACAGAACTGACTTTAAACTAACAAAGATCAAAAAGACAAAAAAGGGCATTACATAATGATAAAGGGCTCAATTCAATAAGCTCAAAATATACTAAATACATATGCACCCAATACAGGAACACCCAGATTCATTAAACAATTTCTTAGAAACCTACAAAGAGACTTAGATTCCCACACAAAAAATAGTGGGAGACTTTAACACCCCAATGTCAATATTAGACAGATCATTGAAACAGAAATTTAACAAAGATATTCAGGACTTGAACTCAGCTCTGGATCAAGTGAAACTGATTGGTATCTACAGAACTCTTCACCACAAAACAATACAATATACATTATTCTCTTTGCCACTTGGCAGTTCCTCCAAAGTTGATCACATAATTGGAAGCAAATGTCTCCTAATCAAATGCAAAAGAACTGAAATTATAAGAGTCTCTCAGGCCACAGCATAATCAAATAAGAATTCAAGATTAAGAAACTCACTCAAAACCACACAACTCCATGGACATTCAACAACCTGTTCCTGAATGACTCCTGGGTAAATAATGAAATTAAAGCAGAAATCAAGAAGTTCTCGTAATCAATGAGAAGAACAAAGAGACAATGTATCAGAATCTCTGGAATGCAGCTAAAGCAGTGTTAAGAGGTAAATTTATGGCACTAAATGCCCACTTCAAAAAGCCAGAAAGCTCTCAGATAGACTTCCTAACATCACAACTAAAAGAACTAGAGAACCTAGAGCTAACAAACCCCAAAGCTAGCAGAAAACAAGAAATAACCAAGATCAGAGAAGAACTGAAGGAGATAAGACATGAAAATCCCTTCAAAAATCAACTGATCCAGGAAGCATTTGTTTGGAAAAAATTAATAAAATAGATAGACAGCTAGCTATACTAATAAAGAAGAAAAGAGAGAAGAATCAAAGAGACACAATAAAAGGGGATATAACTATTGACCCCAAAGAAATATGAACAGCCATCAGAGAACAGTGTAAATACCTATATGCAAATAAACTGGAAAATCTAGAAGAAATGGATAAATTCCTGGACACATACAACCTCCCAAGTCTGAACCAGGAAGAAGCTGAATCCCTGAATAGACGAATAACAAGTTCTGAAACTGAGGATGTAATAAATGGCCTACCAACCATAAAAAGCACAGGACCAGACAGATTTACAGCTATATTCTACCAGAGATATGAAAAAGGGCTGGTAACATTTCCTCTGAAATGATTTCAAACAATTTAAAATGAGGAACTCTTTCCTAACTCATTTTATGAGGCCAGCATCATCCTGACACTAAAACCTGGCAGAGATACAACAAAAAAAGAAAACTTCAGACCAATGTCCCTGATGAACATCAATGCAAACATTCTCAATAACGTAGTGGCAAACTAAATCCAGTAGCACATCAAACAGCTTATCCTCCACATTCATGTCAGCTTCATCCCTGGGATGCAAGGCTGGTTCAACATACCGAAATCAATAAACATAAATTGTCACATAAAACTAAAGACAAAAACCACATGATTATTGCAATAGATGCAGAAAAGGCCTTTAATAAAACTCCACATCTCTTCATGTCAAAATCTCTCAATAAACTAGGTACTGATGGAAGATACCTCAAAACAATAAAAACCATTTATGACAAAACCACAGCTAATATCATACTGAATGGGCAAAAGATGGAAGCATTCCCCTTGAAAACCAGCACAGCATGAGGATGCCCCCTCTCACCACTCCTATTCAACATAGGATTGGAAGTTCCAGCCAGGGCAATTAGGCAAGAGAAAGAAATAAAGTATATTCAAATAGGATGAGAGAAAGTCTAACTGTCTCTGTTTGCAGATGACATGGTCTTATATCTAGAAAACACATAGTCTCAGACCAAAAGTTTCTTAAGCTGAGAAGCAAATTCAGCAAACTCTCAGGATACAAAACCAATGTGCAAAAACTACAAGTGTTCCTATACACCAATACTAGACAAGCAGAGAGCCAAATCATGAATGAATTTCCATTAACAATTGCTACAAAGAGAATAAAATACCCAGGAATAGGGCTAACAAAGGAAGTGAAGAACCTTTTCAAGGAGAACTACAAACCACTGTACAAGGAAATCAGAGAGGACACAAACAAATGGAAAAACATTCCACACTCATGGATTGGAAGAATCAATATAGTGAAAATGGCCATACTGCCCAAAGTAATGTATAGATTCAATGCTATTCTCATTAAACTATCATTGACACTCTTCACAGAATTAGAAAAAAACTACTTTAAAATTTATATGAAATCAAGATAGAGCATGTATAGCCAATACAATCCTAAATAAAAAGAAAAAAAACTGGAGGCATCATGCTAACTGACTTCAAAATATACTACAAGGTTACAGTAACTGAAACAGCATGATACTGGTACAAAATAAGACACATAGACCAATGGAACGGAATGCAGAACTCAGAAATAAGACTGCTTATCTACAATAATCTGATCTTTCAGAAACCTGACAAAAACAGGCAATGGGGAAAGGGTCCTCTATTGAATAAGTTGTTCTGGGTGAACTGGCTAGCCATATGCAGAAAATTGAAACTGGACCACTTCCTTACACCTTATACAAAAATTAACTCAAGATGGATTACAAACTTAAATGTAAAACCCACAACTATAAAAACCCTAGAAGGAAATCTAGGCATAATCATAGTACGTAAGCATGGGCCAAAATTTTATGACAAAAACATCAAAACTAATGGCAACTAATGCAAAAATTGACACATTAGATCTAATTAAACTAAGTAGCTTCTGCACAGCAAAAGAAACTATCATCAGTGTGAACAGACAACCTAGAGAATGGGAGAAAATTTTTGCAATCTGTCCATCTGACAAAGGTCTAACATCCAAAATCTACAAGGAAGTTAAAAAAATTTACAAGAACAAAGCAACCCCATTAAAAAGTGGGCAAAGGACATGAACAGATAGTTCCCAAAAGAAGACATTTATGTGGCCAACAAACATGTGAAAGAAAGCTCAACATCACTGATCATTAGAGAAATACAAATCAAAACCACAATGAGATACCGTCTCATGCCAGTCAGAATGGCGATTATTACAGTGTCAAGAAACAACAGATGCTGGTGAGGCTGTGGAGAATCAGGAATGCTTTTACACTGTTGATGGAAATATAAATTACTTCAACCATTGTGAAACACAGTGTGGTGATTCTTCAAAACTCTAGAACCAGAAATACCATTTGACCTAGCAATCCCATTACTGGGTATATACCCAGAGGAATATAACTCTTTCTGCTATAAAGACACATACACACGTATGTTCATTGTAGTTCTATTCACAACAGCAAAGACATGGAATCAACCCAAATGCCCATCAATGATAGACTGGATAAAGAAAATGTGGTACATATACACCATGGAATACTATGCAGCCATAAAAAGGAGCAAAATCATATCCTTTGCAAGGGCGTGGATGGAGCTGGAAGCCATTATCCACAGCAAACTAATGCAGGAACAGAAAACCAGGCACCATATGCTCTCACTTATAAGTGGGAGCTGAACGATAAGAACACTTGGAGACAGGGAAGGGACCAACACACACTAGGGCCTGTTGGGTGGATGGGACGCAGAGGGACGGAGAGCATCAGGATATATAGATAATGCATTCTGGGCTTAATACCTAGGTGATGGGATGACAGGTGCAGCAAACTACCATGGCACACGTTTACCTATTTAACAAACCTGCACATCCTGCACATGTATCCTGGAACTTAAAATTTTAAAAAAAGAATTATTACATGTTGTCAATAGGTGAAATATTAGCTTCTCTTCTTTTGCAAAAGTTGGGGAAAGTTCTTCAACTTTCCTACCTTTCTGCTGTTACTTGGATCTTTCACTGTTGTGCAAGAAATATGATCATTTCTTACTGATTATATACAACATAATCAGTATATTACATATAAACCCAAGTGGTCTCACAATGAGGTCTCTGGCATTTATTATATATGATCAGTGTATTTATCGTATATAATATACATAATAAAGGGAGTCAATGATTATTTTATTCAATGTGTTTCAATGACTGGCCCTTATGTAATTAATATAATGCTCCCTTCCAGAAAAGAAATGCACACACAAAAAAAAGGAGAAAAGAAAGGATGCAACTATTACTGAGCTACCAGATGATTACTGTGTCTACTATTATTACTTCTAATAAAATTGAGAGCATCAGCAGTATGAATAGTAGCAGTATTATCCAATGATCCCACACCATGAGCCATGCCCTATGCTAATATCTTCACATATTTAAAAGTCTTACAAATGCAGGTTGATTTAAGTGATTGGCAATGCTATTAAAATTAAACTTACTTTTCATGAAAACATCAAATTTGAGGATTCATATTAATATACTGTTATTTTTGACCAAATTCTTAATATTCATCTTGATGTAGTTTTACTCAGTTTAAATAAACACACTGGCATTTTTTTCTGTAGCCTTGCTGTCTTTCTTGAGGCTATTGAAACACAAGTGGTCTCAGAATTAAGTCTCTGGTATTTCAGGGAGTATTTTAACAGAAATAGGAGAAGTTTCTCTGGAGTAAATCTTATTATGGTGATGATTTAATGTATCAACAAATAAAGGGAACCATGTAAGCTTCTCAATGTTATTTCCATCTAAAAAATAAGATGGAAAGTCTTCCTCTACCTTGAAAGTAAAAGAATCAAGAAGTAAAAATGTACATGAGAGCACCCGGCATGTTTAAAAGTGAGGTAGGAAAAGGCATGGACAGTATTTTATAACATTGCCCAACTGTCACCTTGTCAGTTAAATTTACCTTTTTCCAAGCCTGTTCATGGTTCGCTTTGAATAAATACAATCGCTAAAGAGAAGGACAAGGGTCCAGGTTTCTGATTTGCCAGCTTCAAAAATAATGATGGCAATCAAAATGGATGTGGGAGTGCATTTTAAGTAGCATGTTTGGGAGAGTGATTATCTGCATTTTTTTCAGGTGTGTTTACAGGTAGGTAAAATTATGGATTTGTGATATTTAAAAGTATTTTTTGTTTGGTTCCTAAACTCATATCAATGGTTATGATTGTAGCAATACTAAAACACAGCAAATGCTTTCAGATTTGATTTCTGTTCTGCTGGGGATTAGAAATAATCACAGTGCCTAAAAAGGAGGAAAAGGGTAGGAGGAAGCTACCTATTCAGTACAAACAATGCTTCTCCCTTGGAAAACCTTCTTTATAGTCACCAGTAATCCAGGTAAAACCATATTAAAAGACTGATTTTCAAAAACTGATTTCAAAATATACAAAAACTCATAACACTAGACCTGATGAGGAGAGAGAATAACCTTCTTATATAGACTATCTCAAATCCATTGAAACATGAAAGTATATTTATTTCATCAAGTGTTCTTCATTATTCACCAACTAATTCAAATACTTTCTCCTTTTCCATGAATTCACATACCTGATTTACATATTTAGGATTGAGTTATTTATCGGTGTAAGCTGTCTATTGTTGCATAACAAATTCATCCTAAACTTGGTGGCTTAAAACAACAAATATTTGTTACCTCACAGTTGCTTTGAGTCATAAATTTTCAAAAAGTTTAGCTGGATAGGACTAATTTGGTGTTTTCTATGAGGGTACAGCCAAGATGTCAGCTGGGGCTGCATTCATCTGAAGGCTTTTTTGGGAGGTTGGAGGATTCACTTCCAAGCTCACTCACATAATTGATGGTAGGAGCCTTTGATTTCCTCACTGGCTTTTGGCTAAAGATCTCAATTTCTCACCACACAGGCCTCTGGAGAGTGTCTTCATGATTTAACATTTGGCTTCTTCCAGAGTGAATAATCCAAGAAAGAGAGGGTTGGGTGAGGGAGAAAGGAAGCGAAGTTGAAGGACTTTTTATGACCTAGTCTCAGAAATCACATAATGTTTTATTCTACTCATTACAAGCACATCCCTAAATCTAGTTCACACTCAAGAGGAGGGAAATTAGCCTTGACTTCTTGAAATGAGAAATACCATTAAAAAATTTGTGGACACATATTAAAACCACCACATTGGTACTTATACACAATGAAGTACTATTCAAACATAAAATAAAGAGATCCTGTCATTTGCAGCAGCATGGATAAAACTAGAGATTCTAAAAATCAAATCAACTGAACTGATGGAGATAGAGAGTTGAAGAATGGTTATCAGAGGCTGGGAAGGGTAGTGGGGGTGGGGCAGGGGGAAGGTTAATGGTTACAAAAAGTAGAATTAATAAGATTTGGTATCTGATAGCACAACAGGATGACTATAGTCAATAATAATTTAATTGTATATGTTAAAATAACAACAAGAGTATAATTGGATTGTTCGTAACACAAAAGATAAATACTTGAGATGATGGATACCCCATTTACCTTGATTTGATTACTACACATTGTATGCTTGTATGAAAAAATCTCAAGTATCCCTTAGATATATATACCTACTATGTATCCACAAAAATAAAACATAAATTTAAAAAAACACCACATTATTGGTCACATATTCCTCTTAGTCATTCCTCACAAGTCAGTAAGAAAGACACCTCAATGAATGAGTTTATTTATCTCTGGCTTTTATAGCAGCTGTGATGTTACGTATCTGTAGTTTTTTTTTTCTTACAGTCTCATTGATATCTTTTTTATGTATATTTTGTTATATATTTTTTTTACTTTAAACCCCAAGAAGCTACCATTGATATCTTAATATTATTCTATACTTTATTATAAAAGTGCTTTCTTTTTTTTTTGGCAGTGTTTGGATAAAACTTTATTCATAAAAAGGAAAAAGGGGCATTAGCCTGGGCATGGTAGTGCATGCCTGTAGTCTCAGCTTTTCCAGAGAAAAGTGCTTTCAAATAAACGCTTGATGTTCTTTTCAGGAATTTTACAGTCACATTCATAGCAGTCATCTGTATCAATTTTGCAGAACATGTTTTACCTGTTCTGTGTTTGGCTTCTAATATGATTGTTGAATATAACATTTCATGAGTTATACCAGTGGTTTTGTGTTTCACCAGTATCTTTTATGATACCATATGGATTAGGTGTTGGTATTAAGCAGAAGTTTATTTTATTATAGATGGCAAAAATGATTAGTAGAGCACTGAACTTGTAGCAATTTGCTCTGTAAATAAATGTTTAATAAAGTTAATAGTAATTATCATTTTATGACAGCATGAAAATGTACTGTGAATAGTTGTTTGGCTTATACAACCCAGAAAAGCTAAAAAATCACATGGATTTTGTCCAGAAAACAACATGAGGACCGTGTAGTTTAACCATTTTAATTTTCAGAAGAGGAAACCGAGTAACTTATCTCCGGAGATAAAGAGCTTTTTAGATTACAGCAGAATATTTTGTGCACATAAGAAGGCAATAAATAATTTTTAACTAGCTAGCGATAATACCTAACTTTCTATTGTCCCCAAGACTTAGAATAAAACCACTAAACCTCAGTGACTTTTAAAATATTGCTATTATTATTTTCAATGTGATTAGGGGTATAATTCTTCTTATTACTAACTTAATATCACACAAAGCATCATGTGCCATGGCACCCAGCCTCTCTCTCTTTTTTAAAATTCATTTTTATTATATATATGTCAAGTGTACAACATGACATTTTGATATGCATGTTGGAATGATTACTACAGGCAGACAAATTAATATTTTCATCACCTTCCACAGTTACTTTTGTTTATTGTGGTAAGAGTACCTAAACTGTACTCTCTTAGCAATTTTTAAATAGGTAATACCATGTTATTAACAATAGTCCTCATGCTGTCCATTAGCTCTCTAGACTTATTCATCCTAAATAACTGCAATTTTGTATCCTTTGACCAAAATCTCTTCATTTTATCCTCTTTCCCCACTAGTAATCATCATTTTACTCTCTGTTTTTATTTATTTGACTTAAAAAATGATTCCCCATATAAGTGAGGTCATACAGCATTTTTATTTCTGTGTCTGACTGATTTTACTTAGCATAATGTCCTCCAGATTCATACATGTAGTTGCAAATGGCAGAATGTCTTTTTTTTTTTAAGGGTGAATGGTATTCCATTACACACACACACACACACACACACACACACACACACACACACCACATTTTCTTTATCCATTTATCCCTCCTTGGACACTTAGATTGTTTCCGTATCTTGGCTATTGTTAATAATGATGCAATGAATGTGAAAACACAGATATCTCTGTGAGGTGTTGATTTCATTTATTTTGGATATATACCCAACAGTGGGATCACTGGGTCATATGGTTGTTTCCTCTCTCTTGTATTGCCAAATTTATCTGCTCTGTTGACTCATTCCAAGCTTCTACCCTTATTAGTGAACCTCACAGACAAAAGCAACTTCTCCCATAAAGATTTATTACACTTGATTTTTTTGAAGCCTTGAGAAGTTTGCTTAGATTACAAGTAACTTTCTGTTCCTTTGTTACTTTATTTGCATGTCACCTCAATGAACAGTCAAGGCTTTTGCTCATTTTGTTACCCTACAGATCTTGATGAATTAGGTATTAGGATAAGTTCCACGTTTTGGAGGCAATAGAGCCTAGAGGTGTCCAGAGCTAGACTACCTAAATTCAAAGTTGTAGTTTTTCTTTATCTTTTTTTTTTTTTTTTTTAATTTGTGAGAGTTTGGTTAAGTTACTCCCCCATTTAGTCTCCATTTCTTCACCTGAAAATTGGAGCACTAATAATGCCTTCCTCATAAGGTTGCTATAAGAGCTAAATGAGAGGGAAAGAAAATATATGAAGTACTTGTCACAGTATCTGACAGATAGTAATTGATATGGTTTGGATATTTATCCCGCTCAAACCACATGTTGAAATGTAATCCCCAATGTTGGAGGTGGGGCCTGGTGGGAGGTGATTGGGTCATGGAGGTGGATCCCTTATTGCTTGGTGCTATCCTTGTAATAATGAGTGAGTTCTTGCAGATCTGATTGTTTAAAAGTATCTGGCACCTCCCTACCCTCGCTCCTGCTCTCACAATGTGGTGTGCTCACTTCGCCTTCTGTCATAAGGTCATGAGTAAAATCTCCCTGAGGCCTCCCCAGAAGCTGAGCAGATGCTGGGGCCATGCTTGTACAGCCTGCAGAACTGTCAGCCATTTAAACATCTTTTCTTTACAAATTACCCAGTCTCAGGTATTCCTTTATAGCAATGAAAGAACAGCCTAATACAGTAGGTAATGGATACATGCTAATTATTATTTAATATAGAGAAAACAAGTCTAAAATGATTAGCAATTTTTTGCTAAGAGGTTAGAGAAAAGTCCCCATTGAATAATATTGCTTACTTCCTTGGAAAATTAGAGTGGGAAAGGTTGAGTTCTAATTCAAATAAACAATCTATAGAACTTAAGTGATACTTCATTACACTGTAACATGGTATTATCACGTCATTAATTGATTTTGAGGATTTCAACAGCTATTATCTCTCGTGACCTTAGTCTCTTCATTTTCAAAATGAAGGAGATTAACTAGATGCTTTTTATGCTTCATCCTAGGTCTAATATGCCATGCTTCTTTTAAAAATATATTTTGGTATAGGGTGCAGTTCCATGCATACATAATCCCAACTCTTCCAGAGGATGATGCAGGAGGATCACATGAGCCCAGGAGTTTGCGGCTAGCCTAGGTAACATAGCAAAACCCTGTCTTTATATATATATGTATATATGTATGTATATATACATATATACACATACAAAAAACATATATATGTGATAAACAATTATAACATTTTCTTGCTCTTTCTTATATTAGCTCCTTTTCCTCTTGGCAATTTATTATTTTATGGTGCTTCTACATACTATTATATCATATTATATTATATATTTTCCTTCTATACTGAAATTCTCTCTCCTCCCTTGGTGTAACCATTATTTTCAATCTATCATTCACCAAATGTTCTCAACTATAACATCCAGGCTCACTCCTTCCCAGTTTTTAAAGTTTATCAGGGTATCATGTATCTTAACTTCCCTTTCAGGCTGTGAAAATTCAGCCATTCTTTATCCATGTTTTCCTGGGTTTTGGCTGACAATCCAGAGAATTATCACATTATCTTGTAAATCTCACAAAAAATCAATTTCACCCCAAATTACATACAGTCTTAATCTACTAGAGCCCTGCCTTCCTATATCCCCTTATGTATTCTGTTCATTTGTAAAATGGAGTAGTTGACTTTTGCTAGAATTATTTATTATATAAATAAACTGGGAGATGCGCCCTTACTGTTTATCTTGTGATGAATACTTATTCAGTTGTCAATTGTATTCTTTGGATTATTGTTAATCAAGGCAATCTCAAAATGAGAATAACCAATAAATACATTATTTTTAGAATATTTTAGATTAATATTTATTAAAAAAATGGAAAAAATTTCAGATTATACCACAAAAGTATATTAATACTACAAAAGATTGATTCATTTCCTATGATCACTGAATATGGATGTGTGTATTTTATTAAGATCAGGGTCACTTTCTGTGAGAGACACCTACCTCTCAATTATTTTGTATTTTATTTTCTTAGGTCTATGAATTCATTGTACCAATTATCATTTGGATAAGTTGCATCTGGTATATATTAATAATGTATGAGGCCAAAAATGCAATCAATATGGTAATTAATTAATGTTGGTTTTGAATCACTGCATTCATATAAGGCATTGCATTTCTAAAAGACCCGTATTAAAATGCAGTTACAGTATTTTGGAAAAATTACACTTTGGTGATGATGGTATGTATTGGCTATTTTGATTACCTGCCAGTGACCAAAAAGTGGAACATCTGCTGAAATAAACAGGGCCATATAAGTTCTGGCATATGAAACATTGACAGGTGAGGGCAGAAAGAGTGGAAACACTGTAGTAAAGGATGCTGGGAATTTAGGAGCAGAGACAGAGGAAGGATTATTATAGAAGATATTCTCAAAGGTTTTGCTGGCCGGGCACGGTGGCTCACGTCTGTAATCCCAGCACTTTGGGAGGCCGAGGCGGGTGGATCATGAGGTCAGGAGTTCGAGACCATCCTGGCTAACATGGTGAAACCCCGTCTCTACTAAAATTACAAAAAATTAGCCGGGCGTGGTGGCGTGCGCCTGTAGTCCCAGCTACTTGGGAAGCTGAGGCAGGAGAATGGCGTGAACCCGGGAGGCAGAGCGGAGCTTGCAGTGAGCCCAGATTGTGCCACTGCACTCCAGCCGGGGCGACAGGGCGAGACTCCGTCTCAAAAAAAAAAAAAAAAAGGTTTTGCTAAAATTTTTTTGCAGTCTGACTTCACTTGTCTAAAATAAAAGCTCGGAGCATTGTTTAATACCTCTGTGGGTGGTCATTTGAAAATCATGTCTCTTATGTTCAGATTACCAAATGTGAAATGGAGTCCTAAGATATTTTTTAGCTACTCATGAGATTGCTCCATTTCTTTTAGATACAATTATACAAGTCAAAGAGCATATTAAACCTCAGCCAAACACAGGCAGAACTGAGACTATTATGTTCCAGATATTTTTATTCACAGGATTTAAAAAATATGTTACACCATAATATTCAAGCTTTTCATTTTCTAATCATGACTTTTGCCACCTAAGTGGTTAAAAGAGACTCTGATGAGAGAAATAAAGAAATACGTAGTGTCTGATACTAGGAGACTGCTCTCTCTGAGAGGCAAAAGCACTTGAGCAAAGGGTGTCATTTAGAGTCAAAATCATCAATGCTGATCATATGCCTTGTGGTCACCATGGATAATTCTTTTTCTATTTTTTACCATAAAGATAAGACATGTTATAATAGCTGTCATTAACTTTTTGCTGATTCACTATCCTTCCTCTCTGAAAATTTAAAATAGCCATGGGAAATCAAATAATCTTATCTCATACTCTAACAAACAATAATATTGTTTATATTCACCATTAATGTTGTTTTGATGCAGAAGGGTCAAAAGTCATTACATTAAAGTAGGAAAATAAGCTTAGATCATATAACTTTTAGAGCAATGTGCGCATTCAAATATTGATTGTTTTAGTGTGAATTTAGTAGCCTGATATTGTGGGAAGGAAAGTTGACCACCAAGAGTACCATGAATTTGTCTTACCAGAACTTAACTCAAAGCTCCTAGACCTCAGAGTTACTGGCATTCTTGGCCAAATAATTCTTTGTTGAGGGAAACTAACCTATGCATTGTACGATATTCAGCAGCATCCATAATCTTTACTCACTACATATTAATAGCACGCTCCCAATTGTGACAACCAAAAATGCCTCCAGATATTGTCAAATGCCTCCTGGGAGACAAAATTGCCACCAGTTGAGAATCACTGACTTAGCCGATCCATTCTGAATAACCATTCAAATCCTTCCTTCACTATGGTATTCTCTGCATATTAGTTTTGAGTATTTAAACTTAAATGTTTTTTAAACTTACATGTTTTGTAACAATGTTTCTAAGTGGTATTATGCTAAATTACACATGACTGTTTTTCTACATAAATTACATCAATTCTGGTCATGTGGAAGACTTATTTTCTAATTTCCTCATAAGACATAATACAGTGTCTTGTGTAAAATAGGATCTTCCGAAATGTTGATTGACAGTAATAACAACTAGATTTAGAAAATGTAGTGCAGTTTCTCTCTGCTTAGTTCAGGGCATTTTACTATTCTGTTCATTTAAGATAATTCCTGAATATGCAACTCAGCCTGCAGTACTATAAAGAACTTTTAGTTTATATGGTCTTAAAACAGAAATGTACCTTAAATTTTTTTCAAAGTCTTCACTCGAAGAAAATCTAGGTCCTACTTAGATAAAAAATCATGAATATGAAGTGTCATGAGACAGGCACTAATCAGTTTTCAGTCATTTTTATCTTATAAAAATAAAATAAAATAAAAAATCGTTACTCTGATTTCTTTATTGATGTATCTTGACCTTATCATGGATTCTTTAGCCATTTTAAAAGCTTTTAGTGCAAAGAGCATGGCTCACTATCTGGAGAGGAGAAAGCTGACAAGTTAATCGAGCAGACTGATGATGTGGTGGCTACAATAAAAAAGGTCAAAATCATGTATTATTTCTTGAAATGTATCTACTGATTTGATGATAATGTCAAGTTCAAATCTTAAAAGGTCACTTAATAGAGTGCAAAGAGAACTTTTCTTGGGGCAAAGCTATTTTGAACTCATAAAGTAAAGTCTGTGACCTATTTCAAATGTTGATCTGAAGTCATTTTATTCATTTGCTAATTCATCCATCCTCTCATCCATCTCATCCATCCATCCATCCATCCATCCATCCATCTATCCATCTATCCATCTATCCATTCATCCATTCACTGGACACTTACTAGCACTAAGCTAGGTAGTGAAGAAATTGCACAGAAAAATAAATCATAGTCACGGTTCTTAAGCAGCATACTGTCTTATTCACTATTTTTCGGTATGTATTCTGAAGAACGATGCTCCCATAAGATACTAGTTATTTACTACAAATTATTATTTTATTCCTCTTCTGAATTTTCTGGAATAATTTTTTAAAATCTTAATTTGCTGATATGCAAGCTAGTTTTTTACATAAGAGTATCTTAATACAAAATATTTTAATATTGACCTTGGAAAATCAGAGTGTCCAAAATATCTGGTATGAAGCTTTAAAGTTGGGAGGCAATCTGGTGGTACTGTAGCAATTTATTTTGATGTTATCACCGTCATATAGGAGTGCAAAATTCACTCAGTGTAAATTAGCAAGGAAAGATGACTTTACTGAAACAATCTAGGAAATTCATTTCTCAGAATGGGCACATGTGTGGGAGACTCTATAGAAAATGGATTTCAAAAGAAATTTAGTTTCTTTCAGAAAAGGAAGGCAATGATTATCATTTGTAATTTATTTCAGTCAGATTTCAAAAGTTCACCTGCATTTTGGAAAGAGGAAAAGTGGGCCAAATTTTAATTAATGACAGCCATAATAAACATACCACTTTACTAAAAAATGATAATGGAGTAAGGAGAATATTTAAAAAAATATTTTTATGAAGAATATTATTTCAGTAAGTACTTATCAATTAGCATAGGATGGTGGTAAAGTAATAATTTTGTCTCTTCACCTTAGGTTAATAATTTATTTCCATTTGTATGCATTTGTTGATTTATACAAAATAAGTTAGAAGATTATATTAGTGTCATTTTAAAGATGAATTCATGCTTCACGCAGTTACAAACGCAAAACAGAATTATTAGTATTGTGGATGGCTAAACTTCAAAAGTTCAGAAAAATTTCCCCTCTGATGATTGGGGTTAGATGAGCCTGTTAGTGATTACAAGTTTTTTAAAAAAATATTTTCTTATTTGGAACTGCTGCAAAATCAGTACATCAAGTGAATGAAAATAGGAAGTGTCCAGTTTTATACTATTTTACTGGCATTGGAGGAAAGCTAGTGTTTGCAAGCATATTAATGGACAATATTAAGTGTGTACATAGTATTGCATACTTCAAATAAAATACAAAAGACAGTATTTCTGTTATGCTAGTGCTTATGGTAATCACATAAATTTCTATACCTTCAATGATAACATATACTGTACAGAACCTTCAAAGGTTCTGATATTTTATCATATTCCTAGCTTCCTAATTTGTTAGACATTTCCATCATAGTAGGTCATGGCTCCAAGCACCGAAGAATCAATTGGCATATATCTACCAGAACTCAGAATAATATAGTAAACAACATGAAATAATAAAGAATAATTTATATTGGAACATTTTAATTTCTTCTTCTCACTAGGTAATTACCTCATTTTTCTTTATTATTTTTGTTTTTTTAAAGACAATCTCGCTCCACTGGCCAGGCTGAAGTGCAGTGGCACAATCATAGCTCACCGCAGCCTTGAACTGCTGAGCTCAAGCAATCTTCTTGCCTCAGCCTCCCGAGTAGCTAGTACTACAGGCACGTGCCACAAGCCCTGGTTAATTTTCTTATTGTTTTGTTGATATGTGGTCTCACTATTTTACCCAGGCTGGTCTTCAACTCCCAGCCTCAAGCAATCCCCCTGTCATGACCTCCTAAGCACTGTGATTACAGGTGTGAGCCACTGCACCTGGCAGTAATGATCTTATTAAATAGAAGGGAAGTAAAGTAGATGTTATATTCTTGCCACTCTTTCTAAAATATTGCTCCAGTGTATATTCATACTCAAGCATTTTTTTGTGTAATTTGTTATTCTTTAAGATTTCAAATTTATTGTGTTATAGATTACACTGTAGTAGCAATGTTTTTGAAACAAAGTACAGGCATACTTCAGAGATATAGAGGACTCAGTTCCAGACTAACACAATAAAACAAAAATCAAAATAAAGGACATCACACAATTTTTTTGGTTTCTCAGTGTATATAAAAGTTATGTCTGTACTATATTGTAGCCTATTAAGTGTGCAATAGCATTATACCCCAAGAAACGGTATACATACCTTAATTTAAAAATACCTTATTGCTAAAAAATACTAATAATCATCTGAGACTTTGGCAAGTCATAACCTTTTTGCTGGTGGAGGGTTTTGCCTAAATGGTGATGGTTGTTGTCTGACTAGGGCATTGGTTGCTGAAGGTTGGGGTGGCTGTGGCAATCAATTTCTTAAAATAAGACAACGATGAAGATTGTTGCATCAATTGACTCTTCTTTTCACGAAAAATTTTTCTATAGTGTGCAATCATTTTTGGTAACATTTTATCCACAGTAGAGATACTTTCAAAATTGTAGTCAATTCTCCCAAACCCTGCTGCTGCTTTATCAACTAAGTTTATACAATATTCTAAATCATTTGTTGTCATTTCTACAGTGTTCACATCAGGAGTAGATTCCACTTAAGAAACCATTTTCTTTACTCATCCGAGACCACTTTCTTTGCTCATCCATAAGAAGTAACACCAAATATGTTAAAATTTTTCCTAATATTGCAGCAATTCAGTCACATCTTCAGGCTCCACTTCTAATTCGCATTCTCTTGCTATTTTTCACCACACCTACAGTACTTCCTCCACTGAAGTCTTGAACCCCTCAAAGTCATTCATGAGGGTTGGAATTCACATCTTCCAAACTTCTGTGAATGTTGATATTTTTACCTCCTCTCATGAATTATCCATGGTCTTAATGCACAGAATCTAGAATCGTGAATGTTTTCCAGATTTTCAATGGAGTTTTCTGAGATTCGTCAGAGGAATCACTATCCATGGAAGCTATAGCCTTACAATATGTATTTCTTAAATAATAAGGTTGAAAGTTGGAATGACTTCTTGATCTGTGGGCTGCAAAATGCATGTTGTGTCAGTGGGCATGAAAACAACATTAATCTCTTTCTACTTCTCCATCAGTGCTCTTGGATAACCAGGCGCATTGTCAAGGAGTGCTGCGGGAAGTCAGGGACCCCAAACGGAGGGACCGGCTGGAGCTGAGGCAGAAGAACATAAATTGTGAAGATTTCATGGACATTTATCAGTTCCCCAAAATTAATACTCTTATAATTTCTTATGCCTGTCTTTACCTTCATCTCTTAATCCTGTTATCTTCATAAGCTGAGAATGTACATCACCTCAGGACCACTACTGTACAAATTGATTGTAGAACATGTGTGTTTGAACAATATGAAATCTGATTGTAAAACATGTGTGTTTGAACAATATGAACTCAGTGCACTGAAAAAGAACAGAATAACAGTGATTTTCAGAGAAGAAGGGAAGATAACCATAAGGACTGACTGCCTGCAGAGTCAGGCAGAAGAGAACCATATTTTTCTTCTTGCAGAAAGCCTATAAATGGATGTGTGAGTAGGAGAAATACCACTGAATTCTTTTCCCAACAAGGAGTAACCCTGGGGAAGGAATGCATTCCTGCCGGGGGGGGGGAGATCTATGAATGGCCGCTCTGGGAGTGTCTGTCTTATGCAGTTGAGATAAGGACTGAAATATGCCCTGGTCTCCTGTGGTACCCTCAGGCTTATTAGGATTGGGAAATTCTAGGCTGGTGAATTCTAGTCAGACCAGTTCTCTGCTCTGGAACCCTGTTTCCTGTTAAGATGTTTATCAAGACAATGTGTGCACAGCAGGACATAGACCCTCATCAGTAATTCTAATTTTGCCTTGCCTTGTGATCTTTATTGCCCTTGTGACCTACTCCCTGTTCATACACCCCCTCCACTTTTAAAATCCCTAATAAAAACTTGCTGGTTTTGCAGCTTGGGGTTGTCATCATGGTCCTACCAATATGTGATGTTACCCCCGGAGATCCAGCTGTAAAATTTCTCTCTTTGTACTCTTTCTCTTTATTTCTCAGACCAGCCGTCAATTAGGGAAAATAGAAAAGAACCTATGTTGAAATATTGGGGGCTGATTCCCCCAATAAAGAAGCAGTAATATTTTGAAAGGAATCTTTTTTTTCTGAGAAGTAGGTATCAACAGTGGACTTAAATATTCAGTAAAACATGCTATAAACAGATGTGCTGTCATCAAGGCTTTGTTTTTCCATTTATAGAGCACAGGCAGAGTAGATTTAGCATAAATCTTAAGACCCCTAGGATTTTCAGAATAGCAAATGAGCCTTGACTTTAACTTAGAGACAGCAGCTACATTAGCCCCTCGAAGAGAGTCAGCCTCTCCTTTGGAGCTTTGAAACCAGACATTGACTTCTCCTCTATAGTTATGAAAGTCCTAGATGACATCTTCTAATGGAAGACAGTTTTGTCTACATTGAAAATCTGTTTAGTGTAGCCACCTTTGTCAGTGATCTTAGCTGGATCTTCTGAAAAACTCGCAGTTTCTACATTAGCACTTGCTGTTTCACCTTGCACTTTTATGTTATGAAAATGGCTTCTTTCCTTAAACCTCATAAAACAACCTCTGCTAACTTCAAACTTTGCTTCTGCAGCTTCCTTATCTCTCCCTACCTTCAAAGAATTTAACAGAGTTAGGACCTTGCTCTGGGTAAGGCTTTGGCTTAAGGGAATGTTGCAGCTGGTTTGGTCTTTTATCCAGATGACAAAAACATTCTCCATATCAATAATGAGGCCGTTTCATTTTCTTATCATTTGTGTGTTCACAGGAGTAGCATTTTAAATTTTATTCAAGAACTCTTCCTTCCTATTCACAACTTGGCTAGCTGTTTTTTGTTAAGAGCCTTAGCTTTTGACACGCCTTCTTCACTAAGCTTAATTACGTCTAGCTTTTGATTTGAAGTGAGAGATGTGTGACTCTTCCTTTCACTTGAACACTTAGAGGCCATTGCAGAGTTATTAATTGACTGAATTTCAATATTGCTTACTATTAAGGAATAAGGAGACCTGAGGTGAAAGAGAGAGATGGGGAAACATCTAGTCAGTGTAGCAGTCAGAACACACAGTATTTATCAAATATGTTAGCTGTTTTATATGGGTGTGGTTTGTCTTGCCCTGAAACAATTACAATAGTAACATCAAAGGTCACTGATCACAGATCACTATAAGTTATAATAATAATGAAAATGTTTGAAACATTGAGGGAATTACCAAAGTGTGACAGAGACATGAAGTGAGTGTGTGCTGTTGCAAAAATGGTGCCTATAGATTGCTTGATGCAACATTGCACAAATCTTCAGTTTGTCAAAAATGCAGTATCTGCAACGAGCAATAAAGTGATGCACAATAAAATGAGGTATGCTTGTAAATATACATAGGGTAAGTGAAGTTAAGACTATATTGGGATTGTCTATGGAAACCTGGGACCTATGTTTGTTATAATTACCATGGGCTACAGTGTAATAAAAGTTGCACACATTGATTGAGGGCTTAGTATGTGCCAAATTCTATACTTTTAAAAACTGGCATATAATAATTGTATATATTTATGGGGTACAGAGTGATATTTTGATACTTGTATACAATGTGTAATGATTGAATCAGTGTGTAATTAACATATACATCACCTCAAATATTCATCATTTCTTTGTGTTGAGAATGTCCAAAATCCTCTAACTTTTTGAAAATACACTGTACTTTGATGCATTATCTTTCCCGATGCTCACAAGAAATCTGTGAGATAGATAGTATTTTTACCTCTTCCTTATTCCAAGATGTTAAATATGTTGCTCCAGGTCACAAGACTAGTAAGTAGCAGAGCTGAGTCTGAACCAACGTTGTCCTGACTTCAAAGTTCAGGTTCTTGACTATCAGGTTATAGTGCCTCTTGGAGAATCTTTTAAGTTACCTAGATTAAAACGTTTCTTAGAGTTATATAATTGTTTAGACTATAGGCCTAAAAGGGTACTTAATTAATTGGCAAGTCATTAATGACCCTACTCATAAACATTCTGAGCTGCGGAAGCATGGTCTTGCAGAAGAAAACCAAACAAGTATGTTCACCAGAATCTGATTCTCTTCTCCTTATTTACATATGCATCCTTGAAGTTAGATATGGTACATAATGTGACTTCTCTATTAAAACCAGCAGAAGTCCTGGTGCCACTTCTCTGTAGTAGCATTTAAGGGTTGATGTGAAATTCTCTATTCTCTCTTTCCTTGCCATGGTAATTATGGAAGATTATGTTTATTATATTGGGGGTGAGGAAACAAGACTCAACCAGTATTGCAGAATACTGAATGATGAAATGGCCAAAAGTCCAGGAGACACACCCAAACTCAGAGTGGACTTGGTGTGAGTGAGAAATAAACTTTTGATGGGTTAAGGTCATGGAATGCTGGTACACAATGTAAACTTAATCTGATTGACACATATTCAGAAAACTTCGGTTTTAAATATGGCCCTAATTTTCACGGCCAGTAATTGTTAACACTTATATTCTATGAGACTTATGTTTTTTTCATTTTAAAATCATGATTTTCATCTATGGTTTCCTTCTCAGATTTTGGGGGTAGACCAGATGATCACATTTAAAAACCTTCTATAGACTGTAATGCAATATAAAATTTATTGTTATTAATATAGGATTCGTTGTTTATTCTTCACCTTTATTATGTAGTTAATGGTGTTCAGTGATGTGACTGACTTTTCAAAAGCTGGGGTTAGAAGACAAAATGCGTTTTTTGGGTTGGTGACAAAATCATAAATTTCAAATGTATATATTGATTTATTCATTTCAAGAGAAAAAATTAGTTGCTCAATACAACATAGGGGAACATAGGATTTGGTCAACCACAATAGGAATTGGGCAAGGAGTTATAATGAAATCTATAAAGAAACAGAATCCAGGGATGACAACAATGAGAAATGTTTCTTTTAAAGACAACATAATGTTTTCAAATAGCTAGACTTAAACACTTAAGACTTTTAATAACTTTCATAATGTGTTAGGCATTTGTGAGATTTCTTACTAGTTTCCATTGTCAAGGATGGGAGAGCCATACTTCAAATAAATATTGAGATGAAAGAGACCGATCTAACCCTTGCAATTAACTGCCAAAAAACAGGAGTTAAATTTTAGTGTACATTTCTCTTTCTTATCTTTGACGAGTCTGAGGAACATTAAACAGCTCCTAATGAAGAAAAAGAAGCCTTTAATGGTTTACTATGCATAAACCCCAGATGTGTCACCGTGAACATGACCTGAAATATATGCAAACATGAATAGACAGATTTTTATTTAGATTCTTCACGTGTCAGCATCACATATTCAGTCTGTTGATGAAATCTCTTCTATTGAGGGATGAGCCTATCTTAACCATGTCATTTATAAAGACCCCCAAAAATATTTGTAAATACATTTTCTTTCAGGTGGTGGAACTTACCTTTTCTCATCACTCTGTGTGAACTAGACATAGTAACTCACTTCATAAGAATCGATTATGAAAAGTGAGAAATGCTAACCTTATAATTCAGAAACCTGAAAAATACTACCTTAAAAAAGTGATCAAGGTTAATGTAATTATTGATGTCATAGGAATATGCACGTCATGATATGATGCCATGAGAAGGGCACTGAACCTTTGTAGTATTCTTCTCTCAAATTCATAATTCTAGTCTAATTATGAGAAAAGCATCAGAAAGCCCAAATTAAGATATATTCTTCAATTCGGTGACCAGTTCTCTTCAAAACAGTCAATGTCAGGAAAAACAAGAAAAGACTAACAAAGTATCACAGGCCAGAGGATATTAAGGAGACATGGCAATTGTCTTAGTCCATTTGTACTGTTGTAACAAAATACCTGAAACTGGGTAATTTATAAACCACAGAAATGTATTTCTCACAGTTCCAGAGGCTGGGAAATCTGAGATTAAGGCATCTCAGAATAACTGTTGACAGTGATTCTGTGCTTCCATGATGGTTCCTTGCTCCTGCATTCTCATGTGGCAGAAAGAGTGGAAAGGCAAAGGACACTCATTTCACCCTTGAGACCTTTTAAAGGGTGCTAATCCCATACATCAGGGCAGAGCTCTCATGACTTAATCACCACCAAAGGCCACACCTTTATTACTGTTGCATTGGAGATTAAGCTTTAACATGAAGTTTTGAGGGGACACCATCATTCAAACCATAGCAACAACGAAATTAATGCAATGTGGTATCCTTTATAGGATCCTGGAAGACAGAAAGAGCTTAAAGGGAAAACTAGTGAAATTCAAAATTCAAATAAAGTCTGTAGATTAGTTAATAACAATGTAGCTCAGTTTTTTTTGTGTTTTAGTTTTTACAGATGAATCATAGTAATGGTAACACTATGAGAAAATGAAACTGGATGAGGGATATATGGGAACACTTATATTAATTCGGGTTCTCCAAATAAACAGAATCAGTAGGATATATATATATCATATATTTTATATATTACATATAATATTATATATTACATATTATTTATATACACATAAACAATATTATTTATTATTAATATTGCTTAATATTATTGTATATTATATATTATGATCTATTAATAATATATTCTTAATATCATTTAATACTATAATATTTTTTATATACAAACAATATGTAATATTTATATAAATTATATATATGTTATGGATGTAAATTATATATAACTATATATAATTTATGTAATATATATAATATTTGTATAAATTATATATTATACATATTACATATATTATATATAATTTATTCAAATATTACATATATTATATTTATTACATATTATAATACATATTTCTAAATATAAATTATATCTATATCTATATATAAAAAATACACATACACACTCACACAACTGTGGAGGCTATTACCAAGATCTGTAATTGGCAAACTGGATACTCAGGAAAGTCAACGGTATAGTTTCACTGGGAATCTGAAGGCAGGAAAACAAAACAATGCCCTACGTGAATGCATCCAGGCAGGCAGGAGGAAATTTCCCCCTACTAGAGGGAGTGTTAGCATTTTTTTCCTTTTTTTTTTTTTTTTGAGACAGAGTCTCACTCTGTTGCCCAGGCTGGAGTGCAATGGCACCATCTTGCCTCACTGAAACCTCCACCTCCTGGGTTCAAGCGATTCTCCTGCCTCAGCCTCCCGAGTAGCTGGGATATAGGCACCCACCACCATGCCCAACTAATTTTTGTATTTTTAGTAGAGACAGGGTTTTGTCATGTTGGTCAGGTTGCTCCAGCCTTCTTTTTGTTCAAGACTTCAACTGATTGAATGGGGCTAACTGACATTATGGAGGGCAATTTGCCTTATGCAGTCTACTGATTTCAATGTCAATCGCATCCAGAAACAACTTCACAAACACATACAGAATGTTTGACCAAATGTCTAGGCACCCTGTGGCCCAATCAAGTTGACAAATATCTCTCTGTACTAACTTTTAAACTTCTATAAATCTAAAATTATTCTGAAATAAAAAGTTCATTTAAAAAATCTATCCAGAATGTTTTAGTTATGGTTATACAGGGATCAGATTGGATGGCTGCTGTAAATTCCTTCTAAGTGGTACTTTGATACAAAGTAATGACAACTGCACTCAAAGCACTGTAAACTCCTTGAGGGCAGGACTCTGTGGCACTTATCTCTGTATCTCTAGCACCTAGCAGGGTCCTTGGGTCCTTGACAAGTATTTGCTGAATAAATAAACACTATCATCTCATGATAAACAGCTTTGAAGTGAATTTTCATCGAAATCCCCTCACTTCCCTTTAGGTAAAAAAAAAAAAAAAAAAAAAAAAAAATTGTCAGAGAAGGCTATTGGAAAGGGTAAAAAACATTTCTTTTATACATCAAGTGCAACAATTGATAAAGCAAGTGACTGTAAATCACTCTTGGGAGTCTCCCATCATACGAAAGCTGTTCAAGCTATTTCTCCATGTTTTATGATGTCAGCAAGAGCCTTCTCAGTGACTGATTACAACCTTGTATTTATTCACTATCCATCTTTTATTTTATAATGCAATGGCTGTGCTGGGTTATAAATTTGAACATTCTTATTTGGAATTTTCAAAGTATGTAATCTAGAATCCTGTGGATGTATGATTCTTCATATTACTATAGAATCTTATCGCAAAGTACATTATTTAGCATTATCACATTTGCATTCAGAGGCATGTCACACAAAGCTTTTGGGGGGAAAGGCCATGTATGTTTGATTTGAGATTTAATTGTGCAAGAATGTTCAGCTTCTCTCTTGCTTTATTCTACAACCAGAAATAAATACTAAATGAATGCCAAAGAGAAATATATAATGTATACTCTTGAGTTCTGAGTTTAAAGCATATCCAGCATGAATTGTTATCATAATATTTTCCCAATATTTTGTCTTAATTTGGAGTAGTTTTAAATATGCAAAATGGTAATCTTTAATCTAAAATATTTATTTTGGACAAACTCTTAAAATATTTTATTCATAATGTAGATATATAAACTAAAGTAGTTTATATATAAACTTAGATATATAAATAATGTATATATCTAAATTATATATCTAAAATGTAGATTAAACTCTTGAAACAAATCCAAGTTAGGACAATGGAGAAAAAGAAAGGAAGCTGAGAAAAAGAAGGTTAATTATCATAGGAATCAAGTATCAAGCTGGAAGGAGTGAGGGCAGGACACAGGTATGTACTATTATTTTCAATGAGTTTTGACAAAGGATAATAAATCAAAACTTACCACTCTATTGGAAACAGCCCTAGGATAAAGGCAAGAGACTGCTGATCATTCTCCAATCCACTTGTCCAAAGAAGGGAGGCCCTTGCAATTTACTTATTTAATCACATTGATGAAGAAACTCTTGTCTATATCATTGTCATAATATGGGTTGTTTAGTCTTCCACCCATGTCTAAAGTGGTAGATGGAAACTCTGGAGGAAATGGACACATTTTGATCATGGAAAGAGCCCTCCCTCCTATCCCAGTCCCATTTCAACTAATGCAGATTATTTCTTTATCATCTGTGATGGTTAATTTTATGTATGAACTTGGGCAGGTGCTGTTATTTAATTAAGCACTAATGTAGGTGTTGCTGTGACAGCATTTTGTAGATTTACTAACATCTACAATTCATTGGGTTTAAGTAAAGAAGATCCCTTGATAATGTGGGTAGGCCTCACCCAGTGGTTGAAGGCCTTAAGGGCAAAAACTCAGCTTTTTTAGAGAGAAAGAAAATTTGCCTAAAGACTGCAAAATCTACTCCTGCCTAAGTTTCTAACCTGTTGAACTTGTTACAGCTTTCATACTCGCCTGCTCCCCAAATTGAGTGCAATAATCACTTAAAAATAAATTTAATCTATAGATGGATATTAATATATATAGATACAAATATAGGTGCAAGTATAAATGTAGATATGGGTATAAACAAATATCTGATATAAATATAGAAATATAAATATCTATATCTATATCTAATCTATTGGCTCAGGTTCTCTGGAGAATCCTCACTGATGATCCACCATCCTCACTCCCAGCAGCCGCCCCCCCCTCGGACCCCCGGCTGCTGGGGGCCCCATCGCCGGGGGGTGGGCCACCCCCCGGCGATCGGCCTCCCAGCAGCCGCCCCCCCCTCGGACCCCCGGCTGCTGGGGGCCCTGGTGGATTCACAGCCTCTTTCCCATACTGTGAGTCATCTCATATCCCTGTCTGCAAATTATGATATCTTTCTCTGACAAGTTTGTTCCCCCAATGTGTGCACTCTCAGCGGGTGTATGGGATGTCATATCATCCTCTTCCTCCCTGAATATTAATAACACTATCCCAGGAGTGTTTCTACTCCCTGCTATATTGGGTATCATATCATCCTCTCCCACGGGGAAATTCTCTTGAAGTTGGCAAAGCTTTCAAATATATGCATGTGTCTTTTATCACTGTCTATATTATTAATATACACAGCAGCATTGCACAATAGAACTGTCTATGATGATGGATTTGTGGTTATTGAGCACTTGAAATGTGACTAGTGTGATGCAGAAACTAAATTTAAAATTTTAATAATTTTTGATTAATGTAAATTTAAATATAAATAGCTACATATCACCAGTGGCTACCATGGTAGACAGTGCAGAATTTATTATATGCATTTTTAACATAAATCTTAAATTTAAGTCAAAAAGTAAACATTTGCAGGATCAGCATAAACTGAATAATATAATTATGGTTTATTAAACCCCTTCCTTATATCACTATAAATGTAAAGTTCCATGATTACATTCTCTGGAGATAATATGGAATATGTGTATTATTTTTTAAAAGGTTGCAGCTAACAATGTGAATATTTTAACAACATTTTAAATATGCTTTTAATAATAAGTAGATTTTATCATTTAATAATTTTATATTGCTTAGTGTCCCTTGTTATTCATTTGTATGGTGGTGTTCTCTCTAGAGAGAAGTCCTTTGAGGTATACCTACAAGGTTAGCTCTTTCCTTTGAGTTGACCAAAACTTATTAGGAGTAATTTGTTATGTTTGAAATAATGTCCAGCTAAAATAAATGAGTATATTATGCCATAACATAACATATAAAACTCCCTTATCTAGTTTATACAAATAAGTATGTATGCATAATAATTTCAGTGCTAAATATCATTATCATTAGACATATATTTTGGGACCATGTAATACAAAATAATAAATCTTTATTTTGACTAGGGATACAGTGGCTTAAACATACTGAGATCATTCAAACTGCAAAGATATTGTTCTTTTACTAAGCAGAAGAAACCGTAGCCATCAGAATAACTTCTTACAAAACATACTCTGGGCCTGTGAATTCAGCCATAAACTATCTCCTTTTATATATTCTCATTTGAAGGTGAATGTCCCAGATTATCTATTTTGCCACAGTGGAGCTGTTGAATATTCATAAGTAAATAGATACCCCAAAACTTGTCGAAGTCTAATTACAAGCTAAGCTATAGAGGAACATTTACACAGAGAATCATTTGAACTACTGGCAAAGCCACAACTAGATATATGCCTTGGAATTTGCATTTAAGAATATATTTTTGCTTATTTTGAGAGTGCTTTAAACTGGGGCAAATTCAAGTGAATTTATGGAGATAATGGGCTATTGCAGAAATTCTGGGATGTATGGTGCCTTCAAATAGGATGGCTTTCTTAGCTCACCCCTCTTGACATTTCAGCTGATAGTCCAAGTCACACATTTTAAATAATCAAATGGATTTTTTTTGAAATTTCCTGAAACATTTTTAAGAGAATTTTAAGAATTTGTATCATTTGCCACTTTTCTTTGTGTGAGGGTGTAAGTCATCCTAGAACAATTAGATCTACTTTTGAACTCATGCAGTGTCTTTCAGTTTAATTCAATATTGATTCAACATTGATTGGGTACATATTGTATGTTCAGGCAAGAAAGTATAATTATGTATTTCTAGTAGTTCCTTGTGTCTCTTCCATAACTACCATTTTTAGACTATACGCTCTTTGAAGGAAATGACTAGATACATTATTTACTAGGTAACCTGACCTCTCCATCACTGCAAAATTTACTTATTGATGGAGGGAGGCTGTGCAGAAATGCATCCTTGGCTGATAACCGGAAGGTTTTCTTGGCTAACTGTGGAAAATTTCATTGATATCAGTTCACCATATGGAAAGGGAATTGAGCATCTCCTTATTCAGATTCAACTCCTATTGACTTCATGTCAGATTGTCACTGAATAAAAGCTTCAGAATTATCCTTTTCTGATTAATTTCTGTTTTGGAAAAATCATATCATAAAACATTTTACCCACCTGGCTACCTACCATTCTTTCTTTCAACTCTGAGGGGCAGGACAGATTGAGTTAATGATACTGTTGGGGCTAAAAGGAATTGGAGATACAATGCTTTTCACTTTATTTCAGATGACCCTTCAAATAGTTGCTTTGGGAATGAAGCTCATCTTTCTGTGAGGGTAACACAGGAAACATTTGCTTTCAGTTGCAAACAAAATTCCCTTCGGCACAAGATTTTTTAAATCTTTGGCATTAAACTTCCTGAAACCCATCTGTGTTGAAAATTAATTTTTTGCTTTGGGGCATTTTATATTTACATATTTTATTTTTATTTTACAATATTTAATCTAGTAAGAAAATAGGTTTTTAGGCCAAGCATATAATCCAACCCACAGGAGCACAAGGTGGGGGAAAAACTCTGCAATGTGCAACCACAACTGAGTATATTATTTATAACAGTGATCATTTTTGAAACACCAAAATGTATGGTGATTTCCTCCTATCTTTCAAGCTTTTACCATTTATATAAAAAGTATTTAACAACATTTGCTGAATTTTAACAAAAATTGATAAAAATAAACTATGCCTATAATTACATATTCATAAATCTTTTTTATTTATTAGGCAACTCTAAAATCTTCTAGTTGGTAAGAAAAGCAATGTCCATGATTCTGCCTTCTTTCTGAATTACATAAAACTGCACTGAAGGATTCTTACTTGGTCCTTTTTTCTTTGGTGATATCATCAAAAACCTTGGTTCTAAACAGAAGATGCTTTTGCCACTGAGGGAACATTTATTTTGTCAATTTCTGGAAGAGGTATGTTTAGCTGTCATGACTGGGGAAGAGGAGATGCTACTGGCGTCTACTGGGTAGAGGCCAAAGATTCTGCTAAAGATCTTAAAATACATATAACTTCCCCCACAAAACAGAGAATTAAGCATTATAAAACGTCAATAGTGTCGACATTGAGAAACCCTGGCCATAAAGAGTTTCAAGGCAGAAAATCTCAGCCACAAGGAAACTGGGTTTAGGTTAAACAATTATACCACATATGTTTGTATTGAATTGCTAGGTCCTTTCATAAATTGACCCCTAAACTTCTTTATTCAAAATAAAGTAATGAAATTTTAAAAATATAAAGAAAAATTAGAAATCATTAATTTATTTGAAGAAAAAATTTTAAAAAGCCGTATCTGGAATCCCACTGAAACACATAAAACTTGAACCCAGAAGAGCATAGGGCTACCTAAAACTCTGTTACAGGACAATATATATACACTGATTGCCTAAGGATGATTGACATCATGAGGATTATGAAGGAAAGGTTAAAATGGATTGCTTATATTTAGTTTTTATGTAGAAGACCACAGATGAAGCATAGGTCAGTTTGGATATCGTTTAATTTCTGGCTAAGACACCAGCAGTGTGGCTGTAGGATATTTATTTAGCCTTTCTAAGCCTCAAATTCCTGATCTTTAAATTGGGATACTAATAATTACCCAAGGGGGTCATTGAGAGAATTAAATAAAATAAATATAGAAGCAGCAACAATGTAGTTGCAGACATTTTAATATTATTTACTTTACTGTAATCTATTTTAATATATTTGGTAATCCCTATGTAGATAACATGTTAATTAGTATATTAACTAGAGTATATGGTTAATAAATGCCTATCATCCCAAATTGTGCCACTAAAACCCATTTCTCTTAATAGAGAGATTGAGACATTTGCAGATCTGCTATAGGCAGCACTTTGGACTGGATAGAAGAGTTCAATGTGGACATTTTGATGATTTAATTTTCTTAGCTATCAAATGAACTCAGAATTAGTGATTAATCTGAAAGCAAACGTGTCAACAGTATATCTTCTTTCTTGATATCTTACTGTGTTCTTAGGGAACGAAAATGGAACCGTTATGCTTTCTGAAATAATGAGAACTAGATTTATTCCCTGCATATACAACATAAATGAAGACTGCTTCTTACTGTAAAGCATAGTTAAGAACTTTTGTTACCCAATGTACAGCATAATGATAAAAATAGCTTCTTTAGGTAAATTTATATATTATATTATACATCCCTGACAGAATTATCAAGAGAAGTAAACAGTCTATAAAATATAATTCAACTTACTGAGATTAATGTAATTAGAGGGCAACTATGATTTTTTTCCCCCAAAATCTCCACTCTTACAAATATTTTGGCTACATAAAGGCAATTAATGAGCAATAAGTTTTTCTTGTTGATAATTCTGGTAACTAAATATTCTTAGTAAAAGTTCCAATATGTGCCCCAATTCACATAAACACCATATTATACAGGGTTGCCTGACAGCTGAGCTCCAATGAATGATACATTTTAAAAAATTGACAACTTCATATATTCACCACTTCTCATCATCAATACACTTTCATAATTGGGAGACTAACATCTGATTTAATTGTTCAAGAACTTATTTGACAGATGAAATGCTTTCAGCATTCCTTCCACTGCATTCTATTGTGCTGGAAGCATATCACATTCATTGCTTGATGAAATCATGGCCTAACCCTTTTGAACAGACACTTCTTGTATTAAACTGTGAAGGGAGTACTTACCTTTCTATTATTTCTATCACGTTGTAAATTCATATCAAATTTTCTACTTCTATCATCTTATTTCTCTTTGATTGTCACTGCTTTGCAGTTTTTTCCAGATAGCAAGTGACTATATTTCAGCTTTGTCTTCTCAAACATGTTGCATATGTCTTAATCCATATATGAAATAATTACCACTTGTATAACGCCAACACTAACATTATATGAATTTAAAGTTGTCCAGTGGTCTAGATTCACTGACAATACAAGAATACTGAATAATTAAACACAGCACATGATTTCTCCAAACATTTCAAAAGATGCCCATAGATTTCAGTAATAAACAAATGAAATAGTGCAACTAAAGCATGCTTGACCTATAATGGAAGTTAGCATTTAGCATTTTAATAAATAAATATTATAGAGAGAGGTTTTTTTTGTTTTTGTTTTTTTTTTTTTTTTTTTTGGAGACAACCTATTTTTCTGTCACCCAGGCTGGAGTCATTACGGCTCACTTCAGCCTTGAGCTCCTGGGCTCAAGCAACCCTCCCACCTCAGCCTCTTGAGTAGCTGGAACCACAGGCACATGCCACTAGACCCAGCTAATTTTTTAATTTTTTGTATAGAGAGGGTCTCATTATGTTTCCCAGGCTGGTCTCGAACTCCTGTAGGGGGACATATTTGGATCATTATGATTTTGTAAATAGTATTCTATTTTAATTGCAGAAAAATCATAGTAAATGAAATAAAATAACTTGCTGGTTTGGAGATATTTTCCAATTAAAACGACATTATGTACTAATCTTTTAGAAGTCAGCATGTTGTGGCCTTTGGAAAAGTTACTTAAAAGAATATTCAAAATATGGTATGCAACAGTTATAACAATAGTTACATATTTTAAGTCAATAATATTCAATAACATCCTCCATTATTGATAGGGGAAGAAATTGCACTGAATGTAACCATTGCACTGAAAAAAAATGAAGTATTACAGCAACAGTGAGCTAAACTACATAATCAGACTAGCTTGTAAGTGCTGATTACCATAGAATGCTTTCAAAAACATTGAATGCAGATGTATTTGTTAAATTAAAAATGTGGAATTGACAAAATTAAACCTCTTCGATCTTTGAAGTTTCCAAAATCTCTCAAGCTTTTTGAGCAAGATGTACATATATAAAGAAAAAAAAATCCTGAGAAACGTGACAGCTTTTATTCAAGAATTCTTTTAAAAATATTATATTGTGATATTTGTGTGTTAGTAAAGTTTGATTTTTAAAAATCTACTTTAATTTTTTTTTTAATTTGAAAAGTGGATACCATTGGTTCTGGATATAGTACATATTTAATAAAGGGATTGTACTATTTAAGTATAAAGAGGTCTTTGCATTTTCTTGTTTTCTTGTTCTCCATTTAGCCTAGGAACCAGGAAGCATAATTGTCTCTCTCAAGGCTACAATTTCTGGTGGGACTATTTCACCTATATAGTTCCATGTGTGTTAACAAGAGCTATTTATTGCTGAGGTTATAGATGTGCAAAGTGAGTACAGAATGACCTATGCAGTCTATTTCTTCTGCTAAATGCCTATGATACTGTATCTGCCATAACTAGAATGGAAAAAACATACAGCTATGTTTGGGTTACAGCAGGCTTATAAGTATGCACCATGAGTTTAATTTACTTTGAACTTCCTATTTGCAAAGACATGAAAAAGTGACTCTTAGTAGCAGAGATAGCACTTAGAATAACATGCATTTGTTGCTTTACCCAGATTAAATGATGAACAAATCCTACCACAATGCCTAATCATGGTACATAGAGAATAGTAGGAAAGATATAGATATAAAGGAAAGAATTACTTAAAAATGGAAAAATTTCAATGGTGAATGAAATTATGACTAAGTACATTTCTATCTTCTCCAGAAGACTATGAAAATTTTTGAGAGCTAGAATTGTGTAATATTCGTTTTTTATCTCTCACACTGCCAAAAATAAAACTTTGTACATAGAAGCTGTTCAATATATGTTTATTATATGTTCAGATGGTGTGCCTAAGTAATTCATTTGGTTTAAAGTTTACATATTTAATTTACCTCACACCATTTAGAGATGAAAATCACCAAAAATATCTTACTACTAATGATCACCCCTTATATTTATTACCAGTGTTCCCTAGCTTAAGGTAAAAATATAGCTATCAGTGGAGTGCAAAGCAAGGGTGAGTGAAAGGAAATTCTCATCATTTCACACTCTCTGTGAATACTGTAAAAGCAGTATTATTAGTCAACATGTATGTATACGTATAGCCATGGCTTATTCTTGAAGGTGGCACAGTTAGCAGTTGCCATGGTGAATGTGTATACTGTGCCTTCAGAAAGTCCTAAACACACCATAATACTCTTTCCCTGGTCTGGCTCCAGTATTTAAAATATTCACAGTGATTTTTCATCTCATTAGGTAACCAAAGGTTTCTGTTAACAGCATCTTAATTTTGTGATGTGAAGTTACTGCATTAAGCAGTAGTGGTCATTTACCCTTATCTTGCGTGAGTGTAATAAGAAGCCAATAAAAGGGTAAAGTTTGATGAAGGTGAAGAGATCAGCTAAAGTGTGACTAATAGCACACATATCAGGATGTGGCATAGATTGGAGAACAAAGGATAGGGGAAGGACAGAGGCAAAAGATAGGAAGCATGTGGCTAGGGAAAGAGAAACTATGAGAATGAGAAGGAGACATATGAGCATGAAATCTGGAGCCATGAGCTGAGAAATTAGGATTCTAGCTCTGTCACGTACTACTGCTATGATTTTGAGAGACTTATTTAAGACTTTGAAAGTCAATTTACTCAAAATAAAATGCTGTACAGAAACACATTTCTTTTTCTTTTTCTTTTTTTCTTTCTTTCTTTCTTTTTTTTTTTTTTTTTTTTTTGAGACAGTCTCGCTCTGTCCCCCTAGGCTGGAATGCAGTGGCACGATCTCGGCTCACTGCAACCTCCACCTTCTGGGTTCAAGTGATTCTCCTGCCTCAGCCTCCCAAGTAGCTGGGATTACAGGCGCCCACCACCACTCCTGGCTAGTTTTTGTATTTTTAGTAGAGACGAGAGGTTTCACCATGTTGGCCAGGCTGATCTCAAACTCCTGACCTCAGGTGATCCACCTGCCTTGGTCTCCCAAAGTGCTGATTCCAGGCATGAGCCAGTCTAAATGCTGTATAGAAACATTTAAGCCTATTTCTGTTGTGTAGCACTAATATTTATTGCACTTGCTACACAACAGAACTTGAAAAACTAATAATTTCATCTATTTTACAATTTGTCAAGTACATTAGTTATTCATATTATATCAACTCAAGATAATGTTGGGTATCAACATTTCCTAGCTAATTTTAATCCTAACTAGAGTAGTTTTTCAAATATGCAGAAACCAGTCAACAAGTATCTTTGAATGTTAATACGTACCTCATATTAGCTACTGTGAAAAAAATGAGGCAAGATCCTTCCAGGTGAAAGACTTAAAGTGTTCCAGGAGGTGAGCTTGGCAGGCATGGAGAAATAATTCTCATTCATTAATTCATTTATTCAGAGAATGTGTATTGAGTTATACCAATATGCCAAGCCTAGTTCTAGGCATTGGGATACCAGCAGATAGCTTGAAGTATAAATTTTATGGCAAAAGTCGGTAATAGATTAATAAAATAAATATATAAAGCCAAGTAGTGATACTTATAATGAAGAAAAATAAAATAAGAAAAGGAATAATGGAATATTATTGAGCCTTAAAAAAGAAGAAAATCTTGTCATCAAAGCAACATAGATGAACCTGGAGGACATTATTCTAAAAGAAATAAACCAGACACTGAAGGACCAATGCTACATAATTCCACTTATATGAGATACCTAAAATAGTCAAACTCAAAGAAACAAAATATAATGGTGATTGCCAGGGGCTTAGGGGATAGGAAATAGAGTGTTGTTTTTACATGAGTATAAAATTTCAGTGACAGAAAATGAGTGAATTCTAGAGATTTTCTGTACAACATGATATCTATAGTTAACAACATCATATTGTAGTGAAAAATTTGTTAAGAAAGTAGCTCACAAATTAAGTGTTCTTACTGCAAAAAGGAGGGTATCCAAAAGGAAACTTCTGGAGGAGATAGATACATTTATTACCTTGATTGTATCAATGGTTTCATGGGTGCATGCATATGTTCATATCCATTGAATTATATACAATATGTGCAGATTTTTGTATACAAATTACACATCAATAAACCTAGAAAATAGGTTTATTGTCATTAGAAAATAGCATGCGGATCAGAATTTTGTTTCTCTTATTCACTGCTACAACCTTCTATTCCCCAGGAATTCCTCTCCTAGGGATGTATTCTACACTTGAATATTTCTTTTTTTAAGGCTCAAAGCCAACTCCCTTTTCCCTGCTCAGCTTCTTTTTGTATCCTGGCTTCCACTCTGAGTTTCAGACTTATTTCAACTGCCTACTCAATATCTCTGACTGGATATTTAACCAGTATCACATACTTAACATGGCAAAAACGTCATTCTTGATTTCCTCTCAACCTATTCCCACTTTGTTATTTCCTGTTTCTTTAAATAGTACCAAAATTTACCCAGTTTCTTGGGCCAAAGGTTGATAGTTGCCCTCGATTTTTTTCTTTCTTGTATACATCATATTTATCAGGAAGTCATGTCTGCTTTAACTTTCAAATATATTCCAAATCCAATTAATTCTTACTTTCATTTCTCTCATCCTAGTCTAAGCCACCATAATCTCTCTTTTTTGGACTACAGAAATGCATTATAACTAGTCTTTCTCCTTCCTCTCTTGTCCTCCTACATTCAGAGCAAATTTTCTATAAAGTAAAGTCAGATCATACCACATGTTTGCACAAATGCTTTAATGACTTCTAGTGACATTTAGAATACAATCCACTCTTGTTTTCATATCCCGTAAGGCTAAACCTCATCAGGGTCCTGAATATGACTCAAGCCTCTTAGTGACTACTCTTCCCCATGTTCACTCCTCAGCAGCACAATGGTCTTCTTGCCCTTCCTCAAACAACTAAGTTCACTTATATACAACAACCTTTGCTTTGCTGTTTTCTGTGCCTGGAATGCTATTCCCCAAGACTATTATATGGATCTTTTCATTTCTTCATTTAGGCCTCTACATCAGTTGTATAAAGGAAATATACTAATTATCACTAGTTAAAAGTATGTACTTGTACAGGTACTTTATTAAGCTCTGCCTCCCACACCAGAATGTGAGTTACATGAATGCAAGGATATCAATTGTTATTATCACCACTATATCCTAGTGCCTACCATATTGCCTAATAAATGACCAGGAACTCAACACACATTGACTGGACCAAAGGATATAGTTCTCAAAATGAATTGTATGAGGAATTATGAGATTTTAAAGACCTTAACCCATTCAAAATCTATAATGGACATCTTTGTAGGGTTTTCCCCCCAGTATTTACTATCCCCTACTTCAATTTTAACAGTACCCAGAATTTTCCGATCATGTAATTTTGTTGCATCAACCTAATTTCATGCCCTTGGGATAGATCTTAATTGACAAAAGTCATATATTCTATTCATAAGTTAGTGTGATTAGCTCCAGTATAAAGACATGACATGAGTCATGCTCATCAGGGCCAGTAGGTGTCAATTCTGAGATGTATGTTTGAGTGATATGAGCAGCAGACTCACTTTCGTGCTAATTAGAAAAGGGAATAAATGTAGGCCTTGAAGCTTCTGGCATAGATGCAATTGTACATATTTGAAGTATATGGTTTAATAAGTCTTCACAAATGTATACAGCCATGAAACTAAAGAGCTTCTGCACAGCAAAAGAAACTACCATCAGAGTGAACAGGCAACCTACAGAATGGGAGAAAATTTTTGCAATCTACTCATCTGACAAAGGGCTAATATCCAGAACCTACAAAGAACTCAAACAAATTTACAAGAAAAAAACAAACAACCCCATCCAAAAGTGGGCAAAGGATATGAACAGACATTTCTCAAAAGAAGACATTCATACAGCCAACAGACACATGAAAAAATGCTCAACATCACTGGCCATCAGAGAAATGCAAATCAAAACCACAATGAGATACCATCTCACACCAGTTAGAATGGCGATCATTAAAAAGTCAGGAAACAACAGGTGCTGGAGAGGATGTGGAGAAATAGGAACACTTTTACACTGTTGGTGGGATTGTAAACTAGTTCAACCATTATGGAAAACAGTATGGCGATTCCTCAAGGATCTAGAACTAAAAGTACCATATGACCCAGCCATCCCATTACTGGGTATATACCCAAAGGATTCTAACTCATGCTGCTATAAAGACACATGCACATGTATGTTCATTGCGGCACTATTCACAATAGCAAAGACTTGGAATCAACCCAAATGTCCATCAGTGACACACTGGATTAAGAAAATATGGCACATATACACCATGGAATACTATGCAGCCATCAAAAAGGATGAGTTTGGGTCCTTTGTAGGGACATGGATGCAGCTGGAAACCATCATTCTCAGCAAACTATCACAAGAACAGAGAACCAAACACTGCATGTTCTCACTCATAGGTGGGAACTGAACAATGAGATCACTTGGACTCGGGAAGGGGAACATCACACACCGGGGCCTATCATGGGGAGGGGGGAGGGGGGAGGGATTGCATTAGGAGTTATACCTGATGTAAATGACGAGTTGATGGGTGCTGACGAGTTGATGGGTGCAGCACACCAACATGGCGCAAGTATGCATATGTAAGAAACCTGCACATTGTGCACATGTACCCTAGAACTTAAAGTATAATTAAAAAACAAAAAGATATATATCCATAAAACATATCTATCATCCACAAAACTTTCCTTGTGCCCCTTGGTAATTCTTCCCTCATGTCCTCAGGCACCCACAGTTCTGCTGTCACTATACATTACTTTGTATTTTCTAGAATTTTATATAAATGAAATTATAATGAAGAATAATTAATTATTTTGAGATTCATCCATGTAGATGCATGCATTGCATAAATAGCTCATTCCTTTTATTTCTGAGTAGTAGTATTTTGTATGGATATACAACACTTTATCTTTTTTCCTGTTGATTGATATTTGGTTTATTTCCAGGTTTTCACTACTACAAATAAAGCTACTAGTAACATTCATGCACAAGTCTTTGTATTGACATATAATCTAATTTCTCTTAGGTAAATATGTAGAAGTAGAGTACTGGATCATATGATAACCACCTCTTAGAAAAGTGCCAAACTGCCTCCCATTTCCCAAAGTTATTGTAATATTTCACATTCCTACTAGCAGTGTTTAAGAGTTTCAATTGCTCCACACCCTTGTCAACACTTGTATGGTCAGCCTTTTCAATTTTAGCCATTCTAATAGACTCGTAGTTTCTTTATCTTACTTTGTTTTCCATTCACCTGATGATTAATGGTCGTTAGCATATTTTAATGTGCTTAAGTGTCATATAGATACCTTCTTTGGTCAAGTGTCTGTGCAAATATTTTGTCCACTTTATTAATTGGGCTGCTTATTTTGTTAAAGCTCTAAATGTATTTTATATATTCTAGACCCAAATCTTTTATCTGATATATGCTTTGTAAGCATTTTCTCTCAGTCTGTGACTTGTCATTTCATTCTCTTAACATCATCTTTAAAAGAAGGTACTTTTAAATACTCATGAAGTCTAATGTATCATTTCTTTATGTATTCTGTCTTTAGGCTCATATCAAAGAAACATTTTTTTAACCAAAGGACACAAATATTTGTGTTTTAATCTAGAAACTATAGTGTATGGTTTTACATTTATGTCTCTAATCCAGCTTTAAATAATTATTGTATATGACATAAGGTATGAATTGAATTTTTTTGTATGTATGTGTACAATTGTTCCAGCATAATTTGTTTAAAGGACTGTTCTTTCTCCACTGCATTGTCTATTGTCAAAAATATTCATTGATATATGCCTAAATACATTTCTGGACTCTATTCTGTTCCATTTATCTATTTGGCTATCTTGATACCAATACCACAACACTCTAATTACAGTAGACTTTATAGTAAGTTTTAAAATAGAAAGCGTGAGTTCTCCAACTTTGTCTTCTTTTTCAAAGATGTTTGGGCTATTTCAGTTGTTTCAGGCCTATAAAAACATTTAGAATCAGATGATCAATTTGTAAAATGCTTGACAGTTTTTGATAGTATATTGAACTTATACATCATTTTGGGGAGAATTAACACTTTAACAATATTGAGACTTCTGACACATGAACAACGTGTATCTCTCCATTCATTTAGATCTTCTTTAATTTTTCTCATCAATGTTCTGTAGGTTTTAAATTCAGATGGCCTATACATCTTTTCTTCAGAGATATCTCTTAGTATTTTTTAAAATACTATCATTGTAAATTATATTTTTAAAGAATATAATTTCATAATGTTTGTTGCTAGTATAGAGAAATGCAATTGTTTTCAGTATATTGATATTATCTCTTACCACCTTGGTAAACTAACTTATTAGTGTTAGTAGCCTTTTATACAATTTTCTACATATATGATCTACTGACTGCAAATAAAGACAGATTTATTTCATTATTTCCAAACTGGATGCCTTCAATTATTTTTCTTTTTTTAAAAATTTGATTTTTGTTTTAAGTTCAGGGGTACATATGCAGGTTTGTTATATAGGTAAACTTGTGTGGTAGGGATTGTACAGATTATTTTGTCACCCAGGTATTAAGCCTAGTACCTGTTAGTTATTTTTCTAATCCTCTTCCTCCTGCCACCCTCCACCCTCTGATAGGCCCCATTGTGTGTTGTTCCCCTCTATGTGTCCATGGGTTCTCATTATTTAGCTCCCACTTATAATTGAGAACATGCGGTATTTGGTTTTCTGTTCTTGTGTTAACTTGCTAAGGATAATGGTCTCCAGCTACACCATGGAATACTATGCAGCCATTAAAAATAATGAGATTGTGTCCTTTGCAGAAACATAGATGGAGCTGGAGGCCTTCAATTATTTTTCCTGCCTGATTTCCTTGACTAGAACCTATAGTGAAATTTTGAGTAGAAGTTGTGAGAAAAGACATCCATGTCTAAATCTAATATTAGGGTTAAAGAAGTCCACCTTTTACCATTAACCATAATGTTAACTTACATAGGTGAGAACTTACAAAGTTGGAAGACTCACACTTTTCATTGGTGTCTTTTATCAGGATGAAGACATTCCCTTCTATTCTTAGTTTTCTGAGAATATATAACAGAAATGGATGTTGAATTTTGCAAGTCTTTTTACTGCATCTACGGAAATGATTCTACAGCTTTTGGGGATAATTTAAAAATATGGTGTATTCTATTAATTGATTTTTGGATGTTAAACCAACCTAGAATAAGTTCTATTTGGTCATAAATATATCATTCTTTTTATATAATGTTGAATTCAATTTGCTAAATCTTGTTCAAAATTTTGCATCTATGTTCCTGAGGGATATTGGTCTATAGATTTCTTTTCTTGTGTTTATCTGATTTAAATATCAAGGGAAAGTTGGCCCTATGGAATGAATTGGGAACTATTTCCTACTTTTTTATTTTCTGAGAGAGTTTACATAAAATTAGCACTATTTCTTCTTTCAATGTTTGGCAGAATTTATTAGCAAAAACATCTGTGCCTAGATGGTTTCTTTGTGGGAAGGTTTTTAAACTATAAATCCAATTTTAAAAAACGGTTATAGGGCTAGTCAGGTTATCTAATTTTTCTTGACAGAGCTTTGGTAGTTTTTATCTTTTAAAGGTTTTATGTAACATAAATTTTCAAATTTTCTGGTATAAAGTTACTCTTAAATTTCCTTACCATCCTTTTAATACCTAGAATCTTTATTAATGTTATTTTTCAGTGGGATGTCTCATTCTTGCACTCTGCAGTGCCTGACATACTTTCATTCTTGATATTGAAAGTTTAAGTCCTATCTTTTTTTCTTTTTGATCATTATGGCTGTAATTTTTTGACTTTGTTTATCTTAAAAAACAGAGTTTTACTTTAAAAAATTTTCTGTCTGTCATTACTTTTTGTTCTGATGTTTATTATTTTCTTTCTCCTGCTTTCTTAGGTTTTAAGTTGCTTTTATTTTTCTTGTTTCTAATAGTGGAAACTGAGTTAATTGATTTGAGACTTTTCTTCTTTTCTAATATAGGAACTCTAGTATAAAGTTTTGCTTAAATGGTGCTTTAGTGTCATAGCATAATTTTTACATACTAATTTTCATTGATTGTATTCATTAATTATTTTAGCTCATTATTTTAAAAAAAATTTGACCTGTATTTTTAACAAGTGAAGTTAATTTTTAAAATGTATATTATATCCTATAAAATTATTCTCACTACAGTGATTATTCTTATTCAGAATTTTTATTCTATTTCCCCTATGAACTTTATTACCTGAGAGCTACTTTTTAAAATTTGATGACTCATTTTTCTTCATATATTTCCCTGAAACTCTAAATAGAATTTTCAGCCTACTTAGCCTAAATGTCAAACATGTTTCAATGGTTAAATAATACAGATTTTGATTTTGATGTCCATCTCAGGTGATTAAGAGAGAAGACTTGAACATTTGTTTGCATGGAATGTACCCATAGGTTTTTTTTTTCTGGTTGTAGATGTTTCCTTTCCTTTCCTAGAGAACGTATTTGCTTCTCCAGGTCCACCATCCCTTCTGAGAGTCTCTTGAGTCAGGACTCTAATTTCACACATTCTGTTTAGGCTTTATCCTGAGGGAAAATGCTACAATCAGGTATTTCTTTTACTTTTTGTTCTCTTTCTCAGAATTATCTCAGGTTCCATTCTGCTTCTCTCTTATGTTCATTACTCATGCTGGAAGTCATTCACTTTACTTAAAATGTAGTTCTGAGATTTCTCTCAGAATATGTCTTTATCTTTCCCCTCACTCTGAGATCTCCCTAAAATGATAGTGAAGACATTTTAAAAAGTTATAAAGCCACTAGGACCAAAGGGGAAGTGATGAAAGCAGATGAAAGATGCTAACATTATTTCAAAAGATGGAAAGTGGAATGACAAGTGGTAATTGACTTAGGTTTTCATTTTCTCTGCTCTAAGTACCTATAAAAGTAAGAAAGTTGGGGGAAGGACACCACATGAAACAAACCAAATTTTACTCAGAAACTTCAGAAAATATAAGAATTGAAGGTATAGGCATTAGGTAACTTTGAGGGCAGGAGGAAAATTGGGCTAAAAAGAGAAGTAATTAAAAGCCTCTATAAGGAATGCTTTAACAATAGGTCCCATTTCTCAACTAACACTTAGAGATGGGCACCACAGCACCACTTGTAAAAGATGGGAATTTCGCTATTTGGTAAAATTAAAAGTGATGCTTTGCTCTGGAAGACGCCAAGCACAGTGGAGGACAGGAATGAGACATCTCACTGAAAATATAATTTGTGTGAAATTCTATGTGATTCATTCTAAGACCCCCCTGTTGCACCCTTCACGTATTCCCCACATACCTTGGGTTTGGTGAGTATAACTCACTCTCATCAAACCAACTGGTTGGAGTATTCCTTTGATGAACCTGAGTAACCTTCAAGAAATTTTAAAATACTGACTCTTTAGGATAATTGTGTGACATAACTAGGTCTCCAATCAATCACTGAATGGGAGATCCACCAGTCACTAAATCTACCTTCACATACCAGTTTCTAATCAGCTTTTTTTGTGCCATTCTTGTTCTTAAATATGACTGAACAAATTTTTTTTTTTTTAAGAAAGCTTTCATCATAAAGTTTGGAGGACAAAACAAACTGCACAACTTAGGAAGGAAGGGGACAGAGACAATTTCAGGAAGAAATAAACCAAGAAAAATAAAATCTTTAATAACTTGTGAATAGATTATCCAACCCATAGAGAAGTGAAGAGATTTCTCAGGATGATGGTGAATAGAACTCCCAAGACCACAACTATGCAGTAGCACTAGAGAGAATCAGTTCTGATTGGAGGAGGAGAATGGAGTTATTCAAGAATAATGTCGTGGCTCACGTGTGTAATCCCAGCACTTTGGGAGGCCGAGGCAGGCGGATCACCTGAGGTTGGGAGTTCGAGATCAGCTTGACAAACATGGAGAAACCCCGTCTCTACTAAAAATACAAAATTAGCCAGGCGTGGTGGCACGCCTGTAATCCCAGCTACTCGGGAGGCCGAGGCAGGAGAATCGCTTAAACTCGGCTGGCAGAGGTTGTGGTGAGCTGAGATCACGCCACTGCACTCGAGCCTGGGTGACAGAGTTAGACTCTGTCTCAAAAAACAAAAAACAAAAAGAAAGAAGGAAAAATGTCTCCAAGAAAAAAAAATGGGGTCTACAAATTATCTCAAGTGTGTGACCATGTAGAGAGGAGCTGTAGAGTTGTGGCAGATACTTTAAAGATAAGTTAGTTATAGATACAAAGAAAACTAAACAAATAAATATTGAAGTAATTATTAATCTTAGGAAAAATATATAGCTGTACAGAAAAATGTAATTATGGTGCACTGCTTGATTCAGCTTGAATATTTTATGTAATCTTAATAATTAGAGAACTAAATGTTGATTTAACAAGCACATGATGATATGTCCATATTGGCAAGATGAAGCATTAACAATATGTGTGTTGCTGAATCGGTGCTAAATATTAATATTCTCAAGTTGGAAAGCAGAATACAATGTCTAAACTTTTTAAAAATAAGCAATTTGGCAGGAAAAAAAGAAAAAATTAAAGAAAGAAAGAAAGAAAATAGAAATTAAAAAAAGAGAAAGAAGCTGCCTTTGTTAGGCTGACTCATTTCAAAGGCAGCAAGAGGCAAATTTTCGATAATGTTATCTAAGGGCCAGAGCTCAAAGGAATGTGCTCTGAAGACTCTCCCAGCACTCCCTCAACATAAGGAGGTGAAGAGATAAGTTTCTCTGTCTCTCCCTTAATGTAAGTAAACTTCCCCCTCCAATCCCATCCCCTCTGCTATGTAAACTATACCTTGCTCCTTGCTCTGTAAGTTTTATGAGTTTCGGTCTGTCTTATAGTTAATGATTGTAGGTTCCTGCTTCTTCATCTAAGCAGTATAGCCTGAGCTGGTCTAGCTTGTAGCCAGCTAGACTCCATGGTGGGGGTCGCAAGATGAGTCTGCGAAACTCCTTTGAACTAACCAGATAATGACCATTTGGGCTTCACAGTAAGGAGGATACTAAATGTGAGTTCTAAGTGTAAAAAGTAAAATAGAGGTTCCTCTTCAAAGACTTTCCTCCCCATCTAATTAGGAATAAATAGTAACTTCTCATAAAAGCAAAATTTATTCAAAGGCCTGTGCTAACATTCTTAAATATCTGCTAACCGTAATAAATAAATCAATGTACTTTATGTTCTTAGCTCCCGCAATTTAGCCTAAATATTTGCCCTGGCATGCTTATTACTGGTTCAAGCAAGCATTAGGTCATAGCCTGTTCCTCTTCCTTATTTAAAAGTGTTTTTATCTTTCTCAGCATTCCACAAGTTACTCCCTCCTTTCTTTGTTCTCCTCTACCTTTGCCTCTTTTGAAAAGGTTCTAAGTTGCTAGCCAATCGCGACAAATACAGAATGTGAGGTCCCGTTTCAGCCAATGGAAACCAGACACAGCAGTAGGGTGGACGCGTCAGGTGACCCTGTCTCCTTTGTTCCGTGTACTCTGGTGGCATAACTGCTGGTGAGTGTACCCTTTCTGCAGGAAGTAAAAAATGGCCTCACTAAATAAATTAAATTTATGTTCAAGTGCCATTTCTTTAAGGCACCGGAGAACAAGCATTTCAAACATAAGCCTGTCTTAGTTTGATTAACGGCCCTTGTCTTGCCTCTGTACATTCACATTTGCGCCACTTAGAAGTAGGTATATAAGAAAAACCTTGTCTTTGTTCGGGGCCCAGTTTTTTGGACATTGAGTCTGCTGGGCTGGAGTGCACTCAATAAAAGATCCTCCTGCTATACCCTGAGGTCTCCCTTGCCCTCCTGATTTTCAGCAACAACAGTAATAAAACAGTTAAAAGAGTTGTGTGTGGTTGCCTTTGAGGGGTAGGAAGTGCTTTGGGCAGTTGATTACCATTTTTTAAATTAAACTTGTAGTACTTTGGCTTTTTAAAACTTTGTACATATATTTCCTAAATAATTTTTAAAGAAAAATAACAAGAAGAGAAAAATTATGTAAGTTTATTCTGAAAACAAATATCACTGTGTCCTACAGTGTGTTATATGCAGGGTGGGAGTAGAGGTTCTAGCAAATGCAACTCTTTCATATGCACTTCATTAATTAATTACCCTGATGATAGCGCTAGAGTACCTACTGTTCTTTGTATTTGTTAACTCTAAGCACTGAGCATATCTGAGGATTTATTACAGAAGAACTAGTCTCAACTCTACAATAGACCACACTTATTTGAGGCTGAAGCTTTACCTACTTTTGTTTCTCTGCTAATCTGATTCCAAAAATTCCTAAAAATTTATAGTCTGTTGATCGTATGTATATATTTTTTTCTTTGGATGTTAACAATAATTCACTTAAAATATTTTTCTTTAATTTCAGTTAGATTTCTACAGAGAACCAGCAGTAGACATATGCTTAGGACTCTTTCAAAACAGTTCTTTATATAATCTCTTTCATCATTGAAAAAATCTAATCATCTACCAATTGCGTTAATTATTTTTCCTTGTTTCAAGATCTGTTTGTGGATTATGTGTTAAAATTTAAGCTTAAACATACTTTGTAGTATTCGAATCAAATAAATACGGAAATTATTTCTTTTTAACTTATTGTTTAGAGTTTTAAAAATATTATATAGTAATTTCTTTGTAAGCAACTGTATTTATTCATTTTTCTTCTCTCATTTCCCTTTTTTCTTCTTCTTAACACTGTAAATCTTAGGCCTTCTGCAATGACTTTAAGCAAAAGTTACTGGAAAGAGCATTTATTCCTTTCATTTCTTTCTGCAATTTTACTGTAAAACTCACTCTATCTGCCACCAACTGCTTTTTGAACATGATTGCATTTGAGAAATTCATTTTGCCCTTTGACTAAATTATATTGACCCAGTTTCACTATTCATATTTGAATTTTACATTAGGGTTTTTTCCAAATATCCTGTCTAGTTTTTCATCTATTTTTGCTACAGAATTTTTAGGCCTGAAATCTAAAGTCTGTGTCTTCCTAAGATGTGAATCCTGTGGAGACTTCCCATGGCACCTCTCAGAAATTTTACTAACAAAAAATGGAGGAAAGAGGGAAGAGGAGAAGTAACAAATAGGAATTTGAAGCAAATGGAGACAAAATGAACACATTTATTCATCAGAAATCTAGGAGAGTGCTAGGTAATGGGGTTGCAGAACCAAACCAGGCATGTTCTGTGCCCTCAATAAGCTCTCATTTTAGGAAGAAGGCAGATTTATATATGAGTTAAAATATTTTGGAAATGTCCAAAGAGGGTGGTGATGAGAGTGGCAGGATCTTACTGATCCTGTCAAAAAATTGATTAGAGTATGGTGCACCCAAAGGCTAAAGAGAAACCAAGGCATAACCATTAAATAAATTTCCAGAAGAAAAATTTACTCAAATGACAAGAGTTTCTTAACTAAATAAGTTTGGAAAAAGACATCTTCTATCTTATCACTATGAAGCCACATGGCGGCTGCCTCTTAATCATGGTAGAATATGTGATCCCAAAACAAATCATGTAACTACAAAGTCTAGCAACACCGTTGGTGTTACCATAATGATATTAGCTTCAGACTGAGGTGATAAAGAATGATATAGTGTTGTGAAAGTGCCACTTTATAAAAAAATTACTGACTCATCTAAGTGCCTAATTGCATGTTTCAGTGTTGAATCTGGATAAAACATTTAGCTAAATTTTACCCTGTTAGATTCATTAAACAGTCTTCTATTATTATTTTGCTCTTGTTTTCAAATAATGAGTCAATAAGATTGTATAAGCCATCAAACTCCAGATGACATGTTGCATAAAAATTGAGTTATAGTCTTAAAATTATGTGATAGCCAAGGAAATGATCTCACAATCTTATTCTACTCTACCCATTTTGCTTAGAATTGAAAGCATTTTAACAAAATCATAATTCTGGTTAAGTTTGAAGTGTTTTCTTTCCTCAGACCTGGTTTCCTCAACCTCTTCCCACTCCATTCTATTAAGGTATCATCTCATCTTCTCTAGTTTAGCCCAGAGGGGTATCTACATCTCATCCATACCTAACCAAAAATCAAATTCATCTCCTAGCTCAAAGTCAAAATTATATAAGTCTACTCTTATATTATAGATTTCAAAACAGAATATAAGTAGAAGTTAACACTGAAGGTTAATATTCCATGTAGTTTCATAAGCTTAATGTCATAAAATAAAAATAACTAAATGCTATATAATGTATTGGGAGGGTAGAAAGACTAACTTGCAGACAATAAGTCAGCAAACCTTTTAAAAACTAAGTTATGTCAATGGATTAATAATTTTTCACTTTATTGACAATCATATATAAACTATAATTTTTAAATAATTCCACACCATGACTTCTCTGTTACCAAGAGATATGTCCTTAGTAATATGCTTGAAATCTGAAACTCAAGATGTTATCTTTATGTTCTTGATGAACAGCATGGGAAAATTTTCCATTTTTATAATGAGCCTAATAAAATATAATGTTCTCAAATAGACTGAAAACTCAAGAGTCTGCCTATATTGCAAACATCAATTTCACGATGATGACAATAATAATGAATTGACACTATTTTGGAAATGGAGGGACATCTAAGTAATGAGATTTGTTATCTCAGCAACCACAACCTTTATAATGGATGGGCAAGTTCTGATCTGGTACAACATTGTTTTTTTGTGATCAATTTAAAATGCATGGATATACAAACTTAAGAAAAATTCAGAAAGCATTGACACCAAGGAATGAATAAACTTAGTAACGATCTTTACTCTTATTTGTTTTGACAAAAAGTATTAGACAGATTATTTGTGCCTTTTACATGCACCTTAAATCTTTAATGGTTGTCATTGTATTGATAGTCATATGTATCAATTAAAAATAAATGTCCTAGACTTTATTTTTCTTATATGCTTTATGGTAGTAGATCTGTGTCATTTTCTACAAAATAGGATTTCAGTATGAAAAATCTTTGAGGTCTACATCAGTAAGCCATGATGTGGACATTTATTTTCTGGTGATATAAATTCTGTGTGTGTGTGTGTGTGTGTGTGTGTGTGTGTGTGTATTCATGTGTGTGAGAGAGATGAACTTTATTTTAGATTTTTTCTAATAGTTTGTGGTAAGAGTATATTGACAAAATATAAAATGCTTTTATGATTGCTCTCCAGTCTTCTTTTTCTGTTACCTCACATGATCTTTTTATAGCCAAGTGTGAGTTAGTGTCAGCATAAACATATTAAGGGAAAATATGATATCTTGTTGTAAACATCTGTTAGCCTGAAAACAGAAATATCTGCCTTAGATATTTTACATTTATATAAATGGGGGGCAGGGATTATGTGCCCATATCCAAGCATATACAGGTTACGATATGAGATTTTACTATATGAGAATTTTGTTCCCTCCATATGAATGAGTTAAACGTGTTTACTGATTTAAGTAGGCATTTGGCAGCACTGCTCTTGAAGAAAGTGCTGTGCATTTTACTGGCACATACTGACCCAAAAAGGCACTGAAAGTGAGGAGAAAGACAAAGGAAGGAAGGTTTGGTATTCAAAGGCACTCTTAACTTTAGAAATCAGATTTCCATATGCCAGATGAGAAGCCAGAGACCATAAGACACAAAAAGGCTGAGTAAGAAGGAAGGATTTTTAAACAACATTTGGAACAGCAGAGGCATCTAAAAACAACTATGTGGCTGCACTGGGAAACCTCTCATGACCATATCGCCTTCAGAGATGTATGCAAAGGCAGCAAAATATGTACAATGAAGGACAAATACAAAATATTCTGCAAGAATATGGTCAGAAAGGTTAAGCACAAAATGTGCAGAGACCTATAAAAATGCTGAGGACAGAATAAAGGGCTTTGATAACTGTGTTAAATAAAAGAATAAAATCCAGGACAAGCAAGGCCCTTTCCTAGACACATAATGACAGATGACAGAGAGGAATATAATGACTCAGCCCTATTTTGTGCTCAACCTTTAGAAGAAGAATACATACCTTCCTATCAGAACCAATTGAATAAATGTGGTTAGGAATGAAATGAGAACCAATACATGAGAAAGAATAATAAGGAGAGCAAATGTGCTTTTTCAATGCTTTAAGCTTCCAAGCCAGATAAATTATATACAAGAGGAATGGAAAAAGTTTCATATGTAGTCATGAAATCTTTATTAATTATTCTTTGTTTGTTCTTTTTTTTGAAATTTTTAATCTTTGTGGGTACATGGTAGTTGAACACATTTATGGGGTACATGACATATTTGATATAAGTATTTGATATATGAGATATTTGATACAGGTACAGATATTGGATACTGGCATACAATACATAATAATTACATTAGGACAAATGGGGTATCCATCACCGCAAGCATTTATCCTTTCTTGCATTACAAACAATCAAATTATACTCTTAGTTATTTTAAAATGTACAATAAATTATTGTTGACTATAGTAATCCTATTGTGCTGTCAATACTGATCTTATTCATTCTATCTAATTGCATTTTTGTACCCATTAACCCTCCCCATTTCCCCTGCCACTCACTGACTATTCTCCCCAGCCTCTGGTAACCATGATTCTATTCTCTATCTCCATGAGTTCAATTGTTTTAAATTTTACCTTCCACAAACAAGTGAGAACATGCAGAGCCTTCCTTTCTGTGCCTGGCTTATCTCACTTAGCAAAATAACCTACAGTTCCATTCATGCTGTTGCAACTGACAGTATACCATTCTTTTTTTATGGCTGAATAGTACTTCATTGTGTAAATGTACCACAGTTTTCTTATCCATTCATCTATTGATGGACACTTAGATTGCTTCCAAATTTGGCTATTGTAAGTAGTGCTACAATAAACATGGGAGTGCAACATCACTTTGATATACTGATTTCCTTTCTGTGGGGTATATACCTAGCAGTGGGTTTGCTGGATCATATTGTAGCTCTATTTTCCGTTTTTTGAGAAACCTTCAAACTGTTCTCCATAGTGGTTGCACTAATTTATATTCCCACCAACAGTGTACAAGTGTTTCTTTTTCTGCATATTCTTGCCAGCATTTGTTATTGCCTATCTTTTAGACAAAAACAATTTTGATTGTGGCAAGATGATATCTCATTGTAGTTTTAATTGCATTTCTCTGATGATCAATGATGTCAAGCAGCTTTTCATATACCTGTTGACCATTTGTGTGTTTTCTTTTGAGAAATGTCTCTTCAGGCCTTTTGCCCATTTTGAAATAAGATTATTAGATTTTTTTCTTATAGAGTTGTTTGATCTCCTTATATATTCTAGTTATTAATCACTTGTCAGATGGATAGCTTGCAAATATATTCTTCTATCGTGTGTATTGTCTCTTCACTTTGTTGATTGTTTCCTTTGCTGTGCAGAAATTTTTTAACTTGATGTGATCCTATTTGTCCATTTTTGCTTTGACTGCCTGTGCTTGTGGAGTATTATTTAAGAAAACTTTGCCCAGCCCAATGTCTTGGAGAGTTTCCCCAAAGTTTTCATTTGGTAGTTTCATAGTTTTGGGTTTTAGATTTAACTCTTTAGTCCAGTTTGATTTGATTTTTCTATATGGTGAGAGATAGGGTTCTAGTTTCATTCTTCTGCATATGGATATCCAGTTTTCCAAGCACCACTTATTGAAGAGACTGTCCTTTCCTCAATGTTTGTTTTTGGCACTTTTGTCAAAAGTGAGTTCACTGCAGATGTATGGATTTGTTTCTGGGTCCTCTGTTCTGCTTCATGGGTCTATGTGTTTGCTTTTATGCAAGTACCATGCTGTTTTGGTTACTATAGCTCTGTAGTATAATGGGAAGTCAGGTAATGAGATTCCTCTAGTTTTGTTCTTTTTGCTTAAAATAGCTTTGGTTATTCTGGGTCTTTTGTGATTCCGTGCAAATTTTAGGATTATTTTTTCTATTTTTGTGAAGAATGTCATAGGTATTTTAATAAGGATTCCATTAATTCTGTAGATTGCTTTTGGGAGTATATACATTTTAACAATATTGACTCTTCCAATCCATGAACATGAAATATCTATCCATTTCTTGGCATTCTCTTCAATTTCTTTCATCAATGTTTTATAGTTTTTATTGTAGAGATTCTTTACTTCTTTGGCTCAGTTAACTCCTAGGTGTTTTATTTTATTTGTAGCTCTTGTAAATGGGATGACTTTCTTGATTTCTTTTTTATATTGTTTGCTGTTGGCATGTAGAAATGCTACCGATTTTTGTAGTTGATCTTGTATCCTGCAACCTCTCTAAATTTCTTTATCAGTTTGAAAAGTTTTTTGATGGAGTCTTTAGGTTTTTACAAATATATGATCATATCAGCAGCAAACAAGGATAATTTGACTTTTTCCTTTTCAATTTGTGTGCACTTTATTTATTTCTCTTGTCTGATTGCTCTCGCCAGGAATTTGAGTACTATGTTGAGTGACAATGGTGAAAGTGAGCATCACTGTCATGTTCCAGAGCTTGGAGTAAAGGCTTTCAGTTTTTCCCCATTCAGTATGATACCTGTGGGTCAGTAATATATGGCTTTTACTGTGCAGAAGTATGTTTGTCCTATACTTGATTTTTTGAGCATTTTTATCAGGAAGTGATGTTGGATTTTCATCAAATGCTTTTTCAACATCAATTGAAATTATTATATGGTTTTTGAACTTAATTCTGTTAATATGATGTATCACATTGATTGAGTTTTGTATGTTGAAACATCCTTGTATCCCTGGGATAAATCCCACTTGGTCATGATGAATAACCTTGTTAGTTTGTTGTTGAATTCAGCTTGCTAGTACTTTGTTGAGGATTTCTGCATCAATGTTTATCAGATATATTGGGCTTTAGATTTTTTTTTTTTTTTGATGTGTCCTTGTCTGCTTTTGGTATTAGGATAGTAGTAGCTTCATATAATTAGTGTGGAAGTATTCTCTCCTCTATTTTTCAGAGCAGTTTGAGTAAGATTGGTATTAGTTTTTCTCCAAATATTTTGTAAAATTCAGCAGTAAAGCCATCAGGCCCTGGGATTTTCTTTGCTAGAATACATTTTATTATGGTATTGATCTCCTTACTTGTCATTGGTCTGTTCAGGTTTTGGATTTCTTCATAGTTCAATCTTGATAGGTTATATGTGTCTAGGAATTTATCTGTTTCTTCCAGATTTTCCAATTTATTGGCATATAGTTGAGTTGTTCATAGTAGCCTCCAATAATCCTTTGAATTTCAGTGGTAAAAGTTGTAATGCCTTATTTTTCATCTTTGATTTTATTTATTTGGGTCATCTCTTTTTTTCTTAGTCTGGCTAAAGGTTTGTCAACTTTGTTTAACTTTTCAAAAAAACAACTTTTTGTTTCATTGATCTTTTGTATTGTTTTCGTCACGTCAATTTCATTTATTTCTGCCCTGGTCTTTATATTTCTTCTACTAATTTGGGACTTGGTTCAGTCTCGATTTTCTAGTTCTTTAAGATGCATCATTAGGTTGTTTATTTGAAGTTTTCTACTTTATGGATGTAGGTGCTTTTAACTATAAACTTCCCTCTTGCTACTGCTTTTGCTGTTGTCTGTAAGTTTTGGTATGTTGTGTTTCCATTACTGTTTGTTTCAAGAAATTTTTCAATTTCCTTCTTAATTTTTTCATTAACCCACTGGTCATTCAGGAGCATATTGTTTGATTTCCATGTGTTTGTATAGTTTCCAAAAGTATTCTTGTTGATTTATAGTTTTATTCCATTTTGGTCAGAGAAGATGGTTGGTATTATTTAAATTTTTAAAAAATATTATAAGACTTGTTTTGTGACCTAACATATGGTCCATTTTGAGAATTATTCACATGCTGAGGAGAAGAATGTGTACTCTGCAGCCGTTAGATGAAATATTCTGTAAATATTTATTATGCCCATTTGGTCTATAGTGTATATTAAGTCTTATGCTTTGTTGTTGATTTTCTGTCTGGGTGATATGTTCAATGCTGAAAGTGGGGTGTTGAAATCTCCAGCTATTATTGTACTGGCATCTATATCTCTTTTTAGCTCTAATAATATTTTCTTTACAAATTTTGGCAGTGTTGAGTGTTTATATATTTACAATTGTTTTATCCTTTTGCTGAATTGACTGCTTTACTTTCTTTGTCTCTTTTTATAATTTTGTCTTGAAATGAATTTTGTCTGATATAATTATACATACTTTTGTTCTTTTTTTTTGGTTTCCATTTGTATGAAATATCCTTTGCCATCCTTTCATTTTCAGGGTCTGTGTATCTTTATTGATGAAGTGTATTTCTTGTAGGCAACAGATCATTGGGCTAATTTTTAATATCCATACAGCCACTCTGTTTTTTGATTAGAGAATTTTGTCCATTTACATTCGATGCTGTTATTGATAAGTAAGGACTTATGCCTGACATTTTGTTATATGTTTTCTGGTTATTTTGTGTTCTTCTTCTCCTTTTCTTCCTTCTTGTCTTCCTTCAGTGAGGATAATTTTTTCTGGTGGTGTGTTTTAATTTCTTGCTTTTTATTTTTTGTGTCTCTGCTGTATGCTTTTTTGTTTGAGATTACTATGAGGTTTGTAAATAATATTGTATAACCTATTATTTTAAACTGATGACAACTTAACACTGATTGCATGAACAATAAAACAAACTAACAAAGAAAAAATTAATAAAAACTCTGCACTTCAACTTTGCTCCCCTGCTTTTTAACTTTTTGTTGTTTCTATTTATTTCTTATTTTACTGTCTATGTCTTGAAAAGTTGCTATAGTCATTATTTTGATCAGTTCATATTTTAGTCTTTCTACTGAAGATATGAGTAGTTTACACACCACAATTACAGTGTTATAATATTCTGTGTTTGTCTGTGTTGTTATTACCAGTGAGTTTTGTACCTTCAGAAATTTATTATTGCTCATTAATGTCCCTCTCTTTGGATCAAAAGACTACCTTTAGCATTTTTTGTAGGACAGGTCTGGTGTTGATGAAATCCCTCAGCTTTTGTTTATCTGGGAAAGTATATATTACTTGTTCACGTTTGAGGGATGTTTTCACTGGATATAGTATTCTAGGGTAAGAGGTTTTTCTTTTTTTCTTCAGCATTTTAAATATGTCATGCCATTGTCCTCTGCTTGTAAGTTTGCTACTGAGAAGTCTGCTGCCAGATGTATTGGCATTCCTTTGTATGTTATTTGTTTCTCTTCTCTTACTGCTTTTAAGATTATTTCCTTGTCCTTGATCTTTGGGAGTTTGATTATTAGATTCCTTTAAGTAATAATCAAAGTCTTGCTTGGGTTAAATCTTTTTGGTGTTCTATCATCTTTTTGTACTTGAATGTTGATATATTTTTCTAGGTTTGGAAAATTATCTGATATTATTCTTTTGAATAAAATCTCTACCCTTATTTCCTTCTCTACCTTCTCTTTATGGTCAATAACTTTTAGATTTACCCTTTTGAGGCTATTTTTTAGACCCTGTAGGCACGCTCCATTGTTTTTTATTCTTTTTTCCTTTGTCTCCTCTGAGTGCACATTTTCGAGTAGCCTGTTTTTAAGCTAATTCTTTCTTCTGTTTGATTAATTCTGCTATTAAGAGGCTCTGATGCATTCTTCAGTATGTCAATTGCATTTTTCAACACCAGAATTTCTGCTGGATTCTTTTTAATTATTTCAATCTCTTTGTTAAATTTATCTGATGAAATTCTAAATTATTTCTCACTTTATATTGAATTTCTTTGAGTTTCCTCAACACAGGTAATTTGAATTCTCTCTCTGAAAGGTCACATATCTCTGTAGCTCCAGTATTTGTTTCTGGTGCCTTATTTAGTCCATTTGGTGAGCTCATGTTTCTGTGGATATTCTCCATGCTTCTGGAAGTTTGTTGGTGTTTGGGCATTGAAGAGTTAGGTATTTATTGTAATCTTTGAAGTCTAGTCTTGTTTGTACCCGTCTTTCTAGGGAAGATTTTCTAGATATTCAAAGGGACTTGGGTTTTGTGGTATGTGTTTTGGTCACTGTAGCCATACTTACCTTAGGTGGGGCATCCCATTCCCAGCAATGCTGTGGCTCTTACAGATTTGTAGAGGTACCACCTTGGTGGTCTTGGATAGCATCTGGAAGAATTATCTGGATTACCAGGCAGAGATTTTTGTTCTCACCCCTTACTTTCTTCTAAACAAATGGAGTCTCTCCCTCTGTGCTCAGTGCCTGGATCTGGGGTAGGGATGCCATAGCACCCTTGTGGCTACCACTACAAGAAGTGCAGTTGGTTAGACTTGAAGTCAGCAGAGCACTGGATCTCCCCTATGGCCTGTGGTAACCACTGCCTGGCTACCATCTATGTTAACTCAAGGCTGTAATTTTCTACATTAAGCAGCTGATGGGGCCTGCCAGGCTGTGTCCTTCCCTTCAGGGAGGCAGGTTTCCCCCTGGGCTCAAGTGAGTCCAGAAATGCCATCCAGGAGCCAGGGCCTGGAGTAGAAAACCTTAGTAATCTACCTAGTGGTCTATTCTTCTGTGGCTGAGCTGTCACCCGGGCCACAAGACAAAGTTCTTCCCACTCTTCCTTCCCCTTTACACCACAGAGGAGGCTGTTTCCATGGTCACTACTACCATAGTCCTGTGGTGAGTACTGCCTGACTACCTCCAGTGTTCAATCAAGTCTCAGGGTCCCTTCAGTGAGCTTGTGGTGAATGCGTCTAGGCCTGGGACTATCCATTTATGACATTGGGCTCCCCTCTGGTCTAAGAAAGGTCTAGAAATGCTGTCCAAGAGCCAAGGCCTAGAATCAAGGACCCCAGTGGTCTGCTTGTTGCTCTACCCCACTGTGGTCAAGGTGGTACCTAAGCTGCAAGTCGACGTTCCTCCTTTACTCTTCCCTTTCCTTTTCTCAAGAAGAAGGAATCCCTACCCATAGCCACTCAAACTGGAATTGTGCTGGGTTACAAGACAACCCAGTGCATCTGTGAGTCTCACCCAAGGCCCACAACAATTATTACCTGGCATCACTGCTGGTTATTTGGGACCTAAGGACTCTTTAGTCAGCAGGTGATAAATCCTGCCAGGAATGAATCTTCCCCTTAAAGGCAGTTGGTTCCCTTCTGGGGCAGGATGTGTCTCAAAATGTCATGCAGGAGCTAGGGCCTAGAAAGGGAGCATCAGGACTCTGCCTGGTGCCTTATCCTACTGTGTTTGAGCTTGTATCCAAGTTGCCACACAAAATCTGCTTTACTCTTCACTCTGCTCCTCAAGCAGAAGGAGGGGGGTCTCTTTTGGAGTTATTAGCAGCACTGCCTGGAATTGGGAGAACAGTGGCACAAGCACTCCCTTGGTAGTCTTGGTTGGTGTCCCACTGGGTCACATGCATCCCAAGTCTACTGGCTTTGAGCCCAGCACAGCACCATGACTTTCCCAGAAATTGCAATCCTTGTGTCCTACTTTGCCTTTCATGTTTATTTAGGATTATGTGTCATTTTAGCTCACAGTGTAGAGGCCTGCTGGAACATGGGTTCTTAACACTGGGATGAGTGATTCTTCTCTGGAAAGAGCTGGCCCAAATACTCCCTCCATGGGTGCCAGCTGATTTCTGCCTGGTGTTGCTTTCTGCTGTGACAGGGGGGCACTGAGTTCCAATGCAAAGTTCCACAATGACTGCAATCTCTCTCCCCAAGTGTACAGATTCTCTCTCTTTGCCATGCAGCTGCCACCAGGGGATGGGTAGAATCAGCAATTCGAGACTATCTTTTCTACCATTTTTAGTGCCTCTTTCAGTGAAATGATGTTAAAAACAGGTACTGTGATGTCTCCTCTGACTTTTGCTTCTTATGAATGTGCTTTTTGGTGTAGTCAGTTGTTCATTTTGGTGTTGGGAGAGGGTGATCAGTGGAGGCTTCTATTCAGCCATCTTGCACTGCCTTCCACCTGGTTTTTATTTTTATGGGTGGACAATGTTCCATTGTATGGAGGAGAATGTGGCATTCAAGGTACCATTTTAAAAGCAGACACAAGACCCTCATCAGAAATCAAACCTGCTTGCACCTTGATTAAAAAATTCCCAGCCTCCAGAACTGTTAGAAATTCACTTTTTCTTTATAATTTACCCAGATTGTGGCATTCTATTGTACAAGCTCAAAATAGACTAAGAAAAATGCACATGTATTTTTTTCCTTTTTTAAAAATCAATTATATACAATCACCTGTATATAATTGTATTGTTTAATCTATAATGTATTGAAAGGTAGTATATTTGATAACAGCACTACGGAGGTTAAGTGAGAGCAAAGTTGTATTGGAAAGCAAATAATACCTGATAATAAGTTGAGCCCACAGAAATAGATAAGATATTCATAAATGTGAAATAAGAAGGCATATATAATAACTAGTATAAACACATACATGTTCTCCTTTCTTTCCTCAGCTTCTTAAATAGACATACATTTATTTAGGTAATAATTACAACACTGTATTGTTAATTTTCCAATGTATATAGCTTAAATATATATAACAATATTAGCACTTAAAGTGGAAGAATGAGGAGAGCTGTGTAGGAGTACCATATGTATATCCCACTGGAATAAAGTTTATACAATTCTGAAGAAAGATTCTGATAAGTTAAGATGTATATGGTAAGTCTTATAGGGAACACTAAGAAATAACTTTACAAAGTGAAAAATCATTACAGTAATTCAAATATGACATTAGAAAATATTTACTTAATGCAAAGGGAAGTAGTAAAAGAAGAATTGAGAAATAAATATGGTATGAGATACATAGAAAACCAAGTGTTAAATAGCAGGCATAAATCCAACTATATCTTCATTAACATTAATTGTGAATGGACTAAAATTGCAGTCAGAAGGCAAGGATTCTCAGATTGGATAAAAATAGTGAGATTCAACTACACTGTCTAACAACCTGGCATTTATCAATGGATGAATGGATTTTTTAAAACATGGTATATATACTCAATGGATTACTATTCAGCCATGAAAACAGGAAATTCTGTCATTGGTAACAACATGAATGAACCTAGAGGACATTACGTTAAATTAAATAAGCCAGGTACATGAGATGAACTTTTGATTTAAAGATACAAATAGGTTGAAAATAAAATGATAAAATAAGATACATCATTTCATCAGCAATCACAAGAAAGCTCTAGTAGTTAAAGAGTAGTTCTCACTTATTCATGGTTTTGCTTTCCATAGTTTCAGTTACCTAAGGTCAACTTCAGTCTAAAAATATTAAGCAAATAATTCTAGAAATAAACAGTTTTTAAGTTTTAAACTGTGCTCTGCTGAGTAGTGCGATAAAATCTCACACCATCCTGCTTCATCACATTCAGGAAGTGAATCATCTCTTTGTCCAGCATATCCATGCTGTATGTACTCCCCACCCATTAGTCACTTAGTATTAGGGTGATGCAAGAGTAAATGCAGTTTTGGACCATGAATTTTAAATTATTACAACTAGGCTCAAACACATCTTTATTAATCAAAATAGAAACCATTACAATCAACACATTTTTGCCAGCGAGAGGTGAGTTTGTTTATTCCCGTAGTGTAAAAATTCATGCTTTGGCATTCAACAAACTCTTGGAAATAATTTTCTGAATCCTGCTGGTTGTGGAAGCATTCTCCCTGCAAAAAGTTGTCGAGATGCTTGAAGAAGTGGTAGTCGGTTGGAGAGAGGTCAGGTGAATATGGCGCATGAGGCAAGATTTCATAGCCCAATTCGTTCAACTTTTGAAGCATTGGTTGTGTGACATGTGATCAGACATTGTCGTGGAAAAGAACTGGGTCCTTTCTGTTGACCAATGCCAGCTGCAGGCATTGCAGTTATCAGCGCATCTCATCAATTTGCTGAGCAAACTTCTCAGATGTAATGGTTTTGCCAGGATTCAGAAAGCTGTGGTGGATCAGACAGGCAGCAGACCACCAAACAGTGACCATGACCTTTTTTGGTGCATGTTTGGCTTTGGGAAGTGCTTTGGAGCTTCTTCTTGGTTCAACCACAGAGCTGGTCATCACTGGTTGTAGTATAAAATCCACTTTTCATCACACATCACAATCCTACTGAGAAATGGTTTGTTGTTGTTGCATAGAATAAGAGAAGACGACATTTCAAAATGACAGTTTTTAATATTTTCGGTCATTTCATGAGGTATCCACTTGTTGAACTTTTTCACCTTTCCAATTTGCTTCAAATGTTGAATGACCATAGAATGGTCAACACTGAGTTCTTCGCAACTTCTCATGTAGTTGTAAGAAGATCAGCTTCAATGATTGTTCTCAATTGATCGTTCTGTCAACTTCTGATGGCTGGCCACTATGCCCCTCATCTTCAAGGCTCTCATCTCCTTTGCAAAACTTCTTGAACCCCCACTGCACTGTACGTTTGTTGGCAGTTCCTGGGCCATATGTGTTGTTGATGCTGCGAGTGGTCTCCCCCGCCTTATAACCCATTTTGAACTCGAATAAGAAAATCTCTCGAATCTGCTTTTTTGTCTAACATCATTTTCACAGTGTAAAATAAACATAAAGTAAACAGCAAGTAATAAGTCATTAGCAAAAAACACAAAGTGATAAATGTCCATTAAAATGATGTATAACATAACCACATTTAAGAATGTATTCTAATATCAAACAGTAAATTCCAAAAATGCAAAAACCGCAATTACTTTAAAAATTCCTAGCTATGGCTAATAGGGATGAATGAAAATTAAGACACAACATAGTAAAATTCATGAAACGCAGCCACAGTACCTATCTCAATTATCAGATCAACTTTTGTGGTATTGCAGTGCTTGTCTTCGGGTCACCCTTGTTTTACTTAATTATTACCACAAAGTGTAAAAGTAGTGATGCTAGTATTTTGTTATAATTGTTCTATTTCATTATTAGTTATTGTTGTTTATCTTTCACTGTGCTTAATTTATAAATTAAACTTTATCATATGTATGTATGTATAGAGAAAAACAGTACAGTTGGCCTTATGTATCTGTGGTTCTGCATCTGCAGATTCAACCAACCAATGATAGAAATTACAGTATTTACAAGATGTGGTGTCTGCAGATACAGAGGGCTGACTTTTCATATCTACAGGTTCTGCAGGGCTAACTGAGGAACTTCAGCAGCCACAGATTTTAGTATCCGTGCGGGAGTCTTAGAACCAATCTTCTGTGAATACTGAGTGATGACTGTATATACAGGATTTGGTAATATCTTTAGTTTCAGGCATCCACAGGACGTCTTGAAACATGTCCTCCATGATAGGGGGAACTACTGCACTAGTATTAGAAGAAGAACACTTTAAACCATGAAATGCCTTTAGCTATAAAGAGGAACTTTTACAATGCTAAAATGTTTAATCCGTCAAGAGGTTGTAATAATTATAAGCACAGATGCACCTAAGAACAGAAATCCAGAATGTGTGAAACAAAGGCTGACTGAATTGAGGTTGGAAATAGACAATTCAATAATAATGCCCAGAGACTTCAGTGCCCAACTTTCAATATTAAATAGAACAACTAGAAAGAAGATCAACACAGAAATAAAGGACTTGAACAACAATAATACACAAACAAGACCTAACAGACATCTGTAGGACTTTCCACCCAACTATAGCAGAACATACGTTCTTCTTAAATGCACATTAAACATTTTCCAGCATAGACAAAGGCAAGGTAATAATACAAGCCTTAATAAGTTTAAAGAAATGAAATAATATAAAGTATGCTCTCCTTATCACAGTGGATTGAAATTGAAAATTAGTAACAGAAATATATTTGGAGAATTTACAAATATGTGAATATTAAACAACACATTATCAAGTAACTAATGGTTCAAAGATAAAATCACAAGGGAAATTTGAAAATACATTGAGATGAACAAAAATGAAGGCACAACATAATAAAATTCATGGGACACAGCCAAAGTAGTGCTTAGAGGAGTATTTGCAGCTAAAAACACCTACATTAAAGAAGAGGAAATATCTCAAAAAAGAGATAACTTTCTATCTTAAGAGACAGGAAAAAGAAGAACAAACTAAAGCCAGAACAAAGAGAAGAAAAAGAAATAACTAAGTTTGTAGCAGAAAATTAATGAAATAAAAAATAGAAACACAATAGAGAAAATCAATGAAACTAGCAGTTGATTTTATTTGAAAAGATCAAGAAAACAGTAGCTACATTTACCAAGAAAAAAGAGGAAAAATTTAATTGCTAAAGTCATAAATGAAAGAGAAGATATTACTACCAATCTTACATAAATAAAAAGAATTATAAAGTAATTATGTGAACAACTGTATGCCAACAAAATAGAACATACAGATAAAATGGTCAAATTCCTAGAAAGAGGCAAAATACCTAAAGTGAATCAAGAAAAAACAGAAATTCTTAAAACACCTATAACAGAAGGATTGGATTAGGTATCCTCCAGCTACCATCATACAAAATAGTGAAAGAGTGAATGTTTTTTCCCCTAAGATCAGGAACAATCTTGTTTGCTTTCACCACTTCTACCCAATAGTGTACTATGGAATAGAATAGTACACTATTTGCCTAGCTATGGCAAGTAGGGAAGAAAAAGAAAGAAAATTTACCCACAATAGAAAGGAAGCATTAAAAGAATCTTAATTTGAAAACTATGTGATGTTAAAAGTATATAGACAATCCTTAGGAATCCCCTAAAAATTATTAGAACTAATACATGAGTTCAGCAAGGTTGCAAGACACATAATATAGGAAAATCAGTTGTGTTTCTATACAATATTAATAAACAAACCAAGATTAAACTAAGAAAACAATTTCATTTGTAAAGGTATATAAAGTACTTAGAAATAAATTTAACAAAAGAAGTGCAATTCTTATATACTCAAAAACCACAAAGTGTCATTGAAGAAATTAAAAACCTAAAGCAATGAAAATATATTCTCTGTGCATGGATTGGAAAACTTAATGTTGTTAAAATGGCAATATTCCCCAAATTAATTAATAGATTAAACACAATCTCTATCAAAATTTCAGTTGCCTCTTCTGCAGATATTGACATGTTGATCATAATATTCATATAGAAACTCAAGAGACCGACAATAACAATCAAGTTGAGGGACTCACACTTCCTAACTTTAAAACTTACTACAAATCTATAGCAATCAAGACAGCATAGTGCTGGAATAAGGACAGACATAGAGATAAATGGAATAAAATGGAGAGTACAGAAATAAACCCACACATTTAAGTCCAGTTGATTTTCAACAAGAGTTTCATGACAATTCAATGGGGGAACGAATAGTCTTTTTAACAATTGGAATTAGGACAACTGTATATCTACACCCTTATGTCACACCATATTAAAATTTAACTTGAAGTGGATTAAAGATTTAAGAGTAAGAGCTGAAAGTATAAAGCTCTTAGTAGAAAACATAAGTGTAAATCTTCATGTTGTTGGATTAACATATGAGGATTTTAAGATATGAGGCCAAACATATATGCAACAAAAATAAAATCAATAAATTGGAAAGCATGAAAATGAAACAAAAGAAAACAAAGCTTTGTGCTTCATAAGACATTATCAAGAAAATGAATAGACAACCAACATTATCAGACATGAGGGAAATGCAAATAAAAACCACAGTCAAATCCAGCTTCACATCCACTAGACTGGAATGATGAAAAGATAATAACAAGTGTTGGTGAGAACATGGAGCAATTGGAACCTTTATATACTGTTGACGTGAATGTAAAATGATGCCTCTGTTTTTGAAAACAATCAGGCAGTCCCTCAAATGGTTAAACACAGAGTTAACATCCTATAGACAATCCATTCCTAGGTGTATAACCAAGGAAAGTGAAAATATGTCTATTAAAAAACATGTATAGGAATGTCTATAGCAGCACTATTCATAATAGCCAAAAGTTGAAAACAACTCAAGCATTCACCAATTGAATGGATAAATAAAATGTGATATATCTATATAATGCAATATTATTCAGTCAATAAAAAGGAATGAAGTGCTGATATATGCTACAACATGGATGAACCTCGGAAAGATTATGCTAATGAAAGAAACCAGACATAAAAGGCCACATATTGTATGATTTCTTTCAGTTGAAATGTCTATATGGGGCAAATGTATAGAGATAGGAAGTATAATAATTGTTGCCAAGAGGTCCTGGGGTTGTTGAGATGGTAAGTCACTGCTAAAGGGTATGGGATTTCTTTCTGGGAAAATGACAATATTCTAAAATTCATTTTGGTGATAAATGTACACTTCTGTGAATACATGAAAATCCACTTAATTATATGCTTTAAATAATTTAATTTTGTGGGATATGACATATATTTCAATAAGCTGTTCAAAAATGGATAAAAGATACAAAGTTAGTAACAAAAACGTAAATGTAAATAATAAATGCATGAAAAAATCCTAAAATAATTCACGAATAAACATAAATCAAGCGATTTTATTAAATTGTTGATTAATGGATTTAGATCAGCCTTGTAGGAGGTCATGAGGGACCTGCCAACATGATATTAGTTCTTGCCTTGAATTTCAGTATTTGGTTCATGACTTGAATGAAGCCATAAACAAAACAAAACAAAATACTTCTCAAATTTAATGCATGAAATAAAGCTGACAGAAATTGATATTATTGAATTATATTTTATTTAAAAAGTCAACATGCTTCAAATGATGATCCACCATTGATACAATATTTTGTAAAAAATAAAATCTAAGTGCTGTTCTTAGATAACAATGTTAACTATATGCATAAAGTATGAAGCAGGAATAGCCTGATAGCCTTCTAAATAACAAAGACCTAAAGGTTTTTGTTTACTGTAAGCACAATATGCTATTACAGTGACAATGTGAATGCAAAAAATAAAAAATATACACAGTCACAGAGGCCTGCACAAGTTTAGGGTACTTCATTAATGTCTAATATTCTAAACAAGTGGAAGAAATAACAGTGTCATAATACTCTACAGTGGCAAAACCACACCTTCCACATTATATTCAGCTCTAGGTATCAAATTTCAAGACTGACAATGACAAACTGGAACCTATCCAGGATTGGTGACAAGAATGGAAAAGCATCTGAAAATGTAAGGAAAGGTTGTGGGAACTGAAGATATTTAGCCTAGGGCAGAAAACAGGGAAGAATAGTGGTCTCCAAATATTTGAAGGACTGCCATGTGGAAAAGGAATTACATTTGTTTTTGCGTGGCATCAGAGGGATGAACTAAAACGAACAAGTAGAATTTTCACCATACATTTTGACAGTATAAGAAAAAAATTTCTGACCATTAATCATGTTTAATAATGGCTGATGTGTGATATCATAAGTTCCATTTCAGTGGAAATTTTAAAGCAGAGGCTATAAGCCTATCCTTCAAGGGTGTTGTAGGGTGGGTTTCTGCACTGGATGGGAGTTGTTCTAAAAGATGGAAAACAGTGTTTTGAAACTTCAGAACAAATCCCATAGGGAGGGAATCTCAGGGATGGGGCCTGTCATTGTATCTTCTTAATAGCATAAGTGATTCTGATATAAGTGGCTTACAGCCCCACTTTGAGAAACATTACTTAATTCATTATCAAATAATGATATGTAAAATTATGTTGTTTTCTGAAGTGAAAAGAGGAATTTGGCTGACATACAGAAATCAGCAAAATTTCGGTCAGTCTGAAATTGTCTATTAACTAAAAACATTTAAAAACCACTCTTGTAGTAATGTCAACCTAACCCATGAAAAAATGGCATAACTTGGTGAAAAAGATTCATTAGTTTTCATTATAGGCCAGATAAGAATACAAAGCATTGTGTACAACTTTTAAATGATAATCATTTCTGATTTTTTTTGTGTGTGTGGAGTTGGGAGCTTCATTGGCAACATTGATCTAGAGCAAATGGCTATGTTGTTTAATATCCTGAAAATACTCAATTTATTTTGCACTTCTTCCATATCCAAGATACGCTCTTTTTAAAAAGGGTCTTTGGCATAACCAGCATTCTTTGAATTATTATAGAACAAATGACTACTGGCAGGTAAGTTATTAAGAAGGAATTAAGTGTTGCCAGATAATTTAAAAAGATCTTTTGGTTTTCTTTACTCTAAATTTGCAAAAGAAAAGCAATTAAGAAATCGAAAATGAAACTTGAATACCAACGTGTTACTTATTCTCATGAAACTTGGAAAAATTCATTCTTTATTTCCCTGTATATACTTTCTTACCACCATTAGTGCTCAAGTCTAGGGAGAAACAGAAAACTTGATTAATGTGAAGGAAGAGAAATAGTCTAAAATGAAGTTAGTTTTGTCTTTCTGTTCATGTAATTATTTGGGTACTTAACATCATTGTTTTGTTGTATTTACTATTTTTTTTTTTTTACTAACTATAAATAAGAGCCATTTATTAGGAGTCCCTTCTTCCATGTACTTTACCAGGCACTCACCTGCCCAAAGGAACCCACCTGCCCAATACTCTTGAAGCCAATTTTCCCTATGCCTGTGTTGTGTCTCAATCCCTTAGAGTTTTTCTAAGTGCCAGGTGATTACTAATGTAATATATGAATGTGTAAGTAATTCATGGATGCATTATCCCCGAAGGAGTGACAAAGGGTAGATTTTTTGACTGTGTGGAAAGTCAACGGAATAAGTAATTTCAAGTAATCAGATTCTGTTAGTGCTTCTCAAATCACCCTATCTACCAGTCTGCCCCAACTGCCTGGTCTATTAATTATTTGATGAGTCAGATCTTTTATCTCTCTTGGGAACAAGTCATTCCTTACGCTCAGCACCTTGGCACCTGGGTTCTGTGACAGCATTTCTGTGATTATAAGAAAGTGCCATGAATTCTCTCAAACTCTAAATACTTACTATGATTCTTTTGCTCACTTACTTACCAAAAAATGTCTTCCCCAAGAGTATGAAAGGGAATATTGGGCACCAAGCCTATGACTGCATGATCTTTCCTCAAATTGGTTTCAGACCACTGAATTAATGTAGCAACTGAAGCCAGACTCTTTCTCTAGAGTCATCAACAGTTCAAAAAGGGATAAATCTATGCCCAGAGCAGAGCAACTGAACAGTTGCAAGAGAAAATTCCTACCCAAGAGAATGATATAGAATGTGTCGTTTTTTTGGATGATCTTTTATAGGGTGATCAAGAGGTTTTCATTTAGTGAATACATTTGCTCACTCAGTTTTGGAGAGTCGCCCTTCATTTATTCTTTCCCTTTGGAAGTACTTTCGAGTGCAAATTACTGCTATCAGAAGCCTTGAACTGAGAGGCTATTATTCTCCTTGCTCAGATTAAATTAATTTTGAACAGTTTAATGCAGCATGTCCAAGCTGCAAGTCCAAGTGGTGTCAAATCTATTTCTCTGCTTTTTTAAGCTGCACCTTCAAGGGCAGTATGATTCATGGTGAATGTGTTCTTCTAATGTCTTGCTAAGCGTTATTATTTTCTTTCATTTGCAAGTCATGAGGCTACAAATGTTAACCATTCTCCTCCTAACATTGTATAAAGAACGCATGATTTAAGCCAGGCTGATTTTCCAAAAGGGTGCTTATTACATTTACTTGCTTTACAAATGAAATAAAGAAAAATACTCTGGATCAAAGCAAGAAGTTTAGAAAGCTAATGAAACATTAGAAAGAGAACTGCTTTGAGAAGCACTGCAACATCATCACTGTTGTGTTAGAAAGGAATTATCTTGATCTAGGCTTATGTAATAAAATAAAGGGGTTTTAATGATTGGCTATATAATTCTGTTTGTGTTTTTACAGACTTGCAAAAAAAGAAAAAGAATATAAATTTACTTATCTTCCTTCTTCCAGTTCAGGCAATCTACTGTCTCTCCAATATTCACTTTATCTAATGTGTCATTGAAATGCAGTAATGAAGTTTTCTCTGTGTTATTGTAGAGCAAACAGTCAAAAGGATGCCAATCGATTAATGACGGAATAGAAGATGTACTTTAAGCAGTTAGAGGCTTCAAAATCCTATCAACCTGTGTCTATATAAAGTACTTAAATTGTACAGTCCAAGACAGTCTTTTTTACAGCTCTAATCACCAGTTCTATAGATTAAACAAATTAATGTTTTTACAGGTCTTGTATGAAGATTGATGAAAATACTATATTGCAGTTTTCCTTTGGAGTAACAAAGAGCCACAGATCAAGGAGGTTTTCCTTTCAGAAGCTAAATAAGCACATTGCTCTTGTCATAGTATTTGCTTTTCTAACAGATGAAATAGACTTATGTGAACTTATTGACATAATAGAAATGAATAATTGTTATTCACAGTCCAAAAGATAAACATAATAATATAGTTTTATACAACATTGCTAAGAACCCTTTAGTACTTTATTAGTACCAAACACAAGAATCTGTGACCCATGAAGACTTACCTGGGATTCAAGCAACCATGTGAAGAAAGTCAACATAGTATTTAATAGTGCGGATAAAATAACAAAAAGACCCTATAGGAGATGGGATGTCGGACAGGCAGAAGAGGAACTAGAGGGGCTGTCATATGAGTACAGAACACAGAGAACTGAAAGCCATATCTTATAAGATAAATGAAAGGAGACAAACACAGTATAAATAGACTTGTTCAATAAATGCTAGAATGTCAGAGTTAATGGGCATTCTTTGAAGTTGGAAGACATTAGCAGTTAGCATATTGGAAGTGACTATGCTTGAATTTCAATTTCACCAGTTCTTAGCTGCATTATCTTGGGCAAATTATTTAAATACTCAGTACCTCCGTTGTCTTATTTGCATAGTGGAAGTAATCATAATAAGACTTACCTCATAAGTTTGTTTTGAATATTAAATGGTTTAAGAAATGTAAAGTGCTTAGCACAATGTATAGCATATGGTAATCACTATGTAAATGTTAGTTATTATTGTTTTAAAAGAAAGTGTGATTGAATGCAAAATGGTAATCAAGGTATACAATTTAATTATCCTACAAGGTGGCAGAGAAAAAAACTATAAATAACTTCCACAAAGGTTTAGATTAAAGAATGAAACCTCCATCATGGATTATTAAAGCCAAGGAAGTTAGGGTAAGTTCCTGACTTCCGATGTTGATGTCAAGGACAGCCAAGTTTTTTTGCCAGTTTGTGTCTAGGCTTCCTAGAACTTTATGTAGCTTGATAGAAGTTCCTTGTGGTATAATGTAAACTGAATTATGCAAGTAGTCAGAAAACCTAGATTTCTGTACTGACTTTGACATTTAAAAGTTAAAACTTTAGGAAGCTTGTTCAATTTTTAAATTCCTTAAATGCAAAATCAGAATAATTATACCTTCCTCCCACACAGAATGATGTTATGAAGGTTAAATCAAATAAAAACATATGTGAAAGGGTTATGTAGATGATGAAATACTCTGCAAAGACAAGGCATTATTCTTATATTCTATCACAGAATCTCATAAAATACACGGTGACTTTTTGGGTGATCTGACTTCTACTTCTTACTTTACTCAATCCAGTTGAGAATTTTGCAGTCCTTATCTTACTGTACTTCTTTGCAGAACTTGACACTGTTCACCATTCACTTCTTGAAATTCTCCGATCAGTTGTTCCTGGACACTATTTTTTGCTGCTTCCCTTTATATCTTTCTTAATATCCCTTCTTAGTCTGTTTCCATCACTCTACTTGCTCTACTCACTCTCAATAATTTTTGTCTTTTTTTTCATTTTACACTTTGTTAGGTGATGGCAAACCAATCCTCCTTATATGCATTAGTCAGGGTCTTCCAGAGAGTTAGAATTAATAGGATGTGAAAACAAAGAGACTTATAATAAAGAATCGGTTCATGTGATTATGGAGTCTGCCAAGTTCAAATTCTGTAGGATGGGTCAGCAGGCTGAAGACCCCAGGAGAGTTAATGCTGCAGTTCCAGTCTGAAGGCTATCTGCTATAGAACCAGGAAGAGCTGGGGTTTCAGGATAAGTCTGAAGGAAGTCTGTTGGTGGATTTTGTCTTGCCCAGGGGAGGCTGATCATTATGTTCTATTCAGTATGTTCTATTCAGGCATTCAACTGAATGAGGTACATCCACTTTACAGAGGTCAATTTAACTTACTCGAAGTTTACCAATGTAAATTCTCACCTCATCAAAAAACATCCTCACAGAATAATGTTTAACCATATCTGGGCACCCTGTGGCCCAGCTAAGTTGATAAATAAAATTAACTATCATATTATACAATAGCATGACTTTTGAATCAATACCTCCAGGGCTGATGACCTCTTTTCCTTGAAACTTATATTTCTGTTTCTATCTGGGTATCTCCATTTGGGTGTCCTTAAGGCACATAAAATTGTTCAAAAGTGAACTCAGTGTTTCCCTCCCTCTATCCATTCCCCAGCTCTCTTCATTCTTTTTTCATATTCTCATTCCTAGCTAATGATTCAAAAATCATAGAGTCACTCTTGACTTCCACCTTTCCCTAACAAATGTAGAATTAGTCAACAATGACTTTAGATTTTACCTCCCAAATCATTTTCGGAGCTGTCTCTGCCTTTCCATATTTATGGTTACTTCCTCAATTAAAAGTTTCAAAGTTTGAATTATTGCAGCTTTATACTAATTTGTCATTGTTTCTGGTATTTATCCTCTCTAATGTTTATTATTATTATTATAATCAAATCTGGTTATGCAATTTCTTTACTTAAAATTGCTCAGTCCATCCTCATTCTTAATAGGATATCATATAAAATTTTGACTTTCTACATAAGTCTTCTGTGATTAAACTAAACTGAGTGACTGCTACTTCCTAAACAATGACGGTTTTATCTTTACTCTCATCTGTCTTTCCTACATATAAGATTTATTAAGATGCTTAGTCATAGAATTACCATCATTTTCTGACCACACTCAAATCCAAAGCATGCCCTGTTTCCTTAGACCTTCCACAATATTACCCAACCAAAGCCCAAATCTTTTTAAAAACGTCTTAATAGCTTCTTACCAAAGACACCAGAATGAGTAATAAATCCAAGTTGTTGGATTATCGTTTTAGTGGTCTTTGGCTGAAGGGTATAAGCAATATAATGAACCTGTTACTGAAAATGTGTATAAAAATGAAATTTAGTTATAGTTAAAATTTACTTAAAAGATATATAATTTAGAATGAATCTTTTTATGAAATGAGCAGTCACAGATTGACTGATCAGTCATATAAACCTGCTTATAGTTGTTAAATTTGCATAAAATGAGGCCTTTCCTATCTTTGAAATTCAGTGCAATACATGGCTGGCAAAGACAATCTTAAAAACTTTCTCAGTGTTTTAGACTGTTGCAATGATATTACTTTTACAAGGAAAATAGGAAGACTCAGTGAAAGGGTTATATGTGTCTTTCTCTCCTAGGACAACAAATCAAATATAACACAAGATACAAATCAAACACTGGATCTGTCAAAATGAGATGAATATAGTGATTCTCAATGCAACTAATATTATTCTTTCAAAAGAAGATAATTCACTTCAAAAATCTATTCAAAAAACTAAAACCTTTATATATAGGATACACAGCTTCAGTTTTATTTTTAAAGTGGTATATAACTTTCTTGGTTTAGTGTCATGAACTATGCTAGATTCAAGATTTGCAATACATTTTCTGCTATTATATGTTAGAAGTTTTTAGTTGATAAATTACTGGTAGAATTAGTGTACTCTACATAAATTAAATCATTCTGATAAGATCCATGTATCATTAGTTCTATTTAGGTTTATATGCATCTTCATATTAATACACTCTTTATGTTTTAAGGCAAACATTTCGCCAAAAAATTCAACTAGTAGATTCACTTTCACCAACAGCCCACAACAGCCAAACTGGTTAATTCTGGTTAAGAAATGTCTAGTAATAGTGAACCAAATTGGTGCCTTAATCTTAGTTGCAGTGGTCTTTTTGGAGAGCGATTAGCCTAGGCTACCATAAAAAAGCACAACTTTCCACAATTGGATGTAGTTGAAAATTTTTTTAAAAAATTATAGTAGAGAGCACATAACATAAAATTTACCATCTTCATGATTTTTAAGTGCACACTTCAGTCATGTTAAGAACAATCACAATGTTGTATAACAGATCTCCAGATCTTTTTAATGCTGCAAAACTGAAACTCCATACCCACTGAAGAAAAACTTCCAATTTTTCCCTCTCCCTGCTTTACATGATCACCATTCTACTTTCTATTTCTATGAATTTGACTACATTAGATAAAACATATGTTTGAAACTATATGGTATTTGACTTTTGTGACTGGCTTATTTTATTAGGAATAATGTCCCCAAATTTAATCCAGGTTACAGTCTTAGGCAGGAGTCCTTTCCTTTTTAAGACCGAATAATATTCCATAGTATACGTATAACATTGTGTTTATCCATTCAATCAAGGGTTACTTCCACCTCTTGGCTAGTATAAATAATAATGCTATTAACATGGGTGTGAATTGTTGTTTCAATTTTTTTGTGTATATACCCAGAATTGAAATATCTGCATCGTGTGGTAGCTCTATTTTTAGTTTTTTTTGATGAATGGATATAGTTTTCAGGGCCACAAGACTGAAAAAGTCAAATATATAATGCAACTCTTAGTATATTTTTGAGGAAGTGAACCACTGAATTTTCTTAGAGTTAGGAAATGTACAGCTTCAAAAACTTCCCTAGTGGAAAAAAATAAGTCTGGCATGCAGAAATAAAATTGAAACTAGAGACATAGACAAGTAAGTTACATATTTGGAGAGGCAAATATGTTATATCAATTTCTTTAAGGCTTTGACTTTCTGAGAATAAAACTGTATTTCTCCTGCATACATTACAGTAGCCATATTTTTGTTTTCTTTTTTTAAATTTTTTTCCTTCCAGAAAATAACAATGCCTTCTATATTCAGTGCCTTTTTACATTCAAAGGTGTGGATCTTGCCAGTAAAAGTTTGTACTGAGTTTATTTCTGCTATTGTGGATGGTGATGATGATGATGATGATGTGTGTGTGCATGCTTCTTCTTGAACTTTTTCCTAAAAATGATGAAATTATATTTCCTTCATATCTTCAGCCTGTGAAATCTAACCACATTATTTTAAGTGTATTTATTTAAATAATATAAATGATTTCTTAAAACATAGCACCCACTAGTTTTATTATTCTTTGTTAAAATTATTTTGTGAGTACATAGTAGGCACATATGTTTATGAGGTACATGAGATGTTTTGATACAGGAATGCAATATGAAATAAGCACATTATGGAGAAAGGGGTATCCCTCGCCTCAAACATTTTTCCTTTGAGTTACAAATAATCCAGATGCATTATTTTTAAATGTAAAGTTATTATTGACTATAGTCATCCTACTGTGCTATCAAATAGTAGGTCTTGTCGTTCTTTCCAGTTTTTTGTACTAATTAACCACTGCCACATCCCACCTGAACCACCCACTACCCTTCCCAGCTTTTGGTAGCCATCCTTCTATTCTCTATGTCCATGGGTTCAATTAATTTGAGTTTTAGATTCCACAAATAAGTGAGAACATGCAGTGTTTGGCTTTCTGTGCCCTACTTATTTCACTTAACACAACGATCTCCAATTACAAATGACAGGATATTATCCTTTTTGATGGCTGAATAATACTCCATGGTGTATACATACTGCATTTTCTTTATCCATTCATCTGTTGATGGACACGTAGGTTGCTTCCAAATCTTAGCTATTGTAAACAGCGTGGCAATAAACGCAGGAGTGCAGGTATCTCTTTGATAAACTGACTTTCTTTGATTGGGGTATATATCCAGCAGTGAGATTGTTGGATCATACAGTAGCTCAATTTTCAGTTTCCTGAGGAACCTTTAAACTGTTCTCAATAGTGGTTGTACTAACTTATATTTCCATCAACAGTGTACTAAAGTTACCTTTTCTCCACATCATTGCCAGCGTTTGGTAATGCCTGTCTTTTGGATATAAGTCATTTTAACTGAGAAGAGATCATATCTCATTGTAGTTTTGATTTGCATTTATCTAATGATCAGTGATGTTGGGCGCATTTTCATATGTCTGTTTGCCATTTATATGTCTTTTTTTGAGAAATGTCTATTCAAATCTTTTGCCCATCCTTTGATTGGATTATTAGTTTCTTTGAGAGTTGTTTGAGCTCTTTAAATACTCCTGTTGTTAATCCCTTGTGAGATGGATACCTTGCAAATATTTTCTCCCATTAAGTGGGTTGTCTCTTACCTTTGTTGACTGTATCCTTTGCTGCAGAGAAGCTTTTTAACTTGATGCAATCCCATTTATCCATATTTTCTTCAAATGCCTGTGTTTGTGGGGTTGCTCAAGAAGTCTTTGCCTAAACCGGTGTCCTGGAGATTTTCCCCAAACTTTTCTTGTAGTCGTTTCACAGTTTGAGATCTTCGATTTAAGTCTTTAGTCCATTTTGATTCTATTTTTGTATAATGTGAAAGACAGGAGTATAGTCTCATTCTTTTGAATATGGATATTCAGTATTCCCAGAATCATTTATTGAAGAAACTGTCTTTTCTCCAGTGTTTGTTCTTGGCACTTTTGTCAAAAATGAGTTCACTGTAGGTGTGTGGAATTATTTCTGGGTTCCCTATTCTGTTCCATTGGTCTGTGTGTCTGTTTTTAATCTGGTATCATGCTGTTTTGCTTATTATAGCTCTGTAGTATAATTTGAAGTCAGGTAATGTAATTCCTCCAGTTTCGTTCTTTTTGATTAGGATAGTATTGGCTATTCTGGGTCTGTTGTGGTACCATATAAATTTTAGAATTTTTTTTCTGTTTTTGTGAAGAATGTCATTGGTACCTTGATAGGGATTGCATTGAGTCTGTAGATTGCTTTTGATGGTATGGACATTTTAACAATATTAATTCTTTCAATTCATGTACATGGAATATTTTTCCATTTTTGGTGTCCTCTTCAATTTCCTTCATCAGTATTTTATATTTTCATTATAGAGAGGTTTCACTTCTTTGGTTAATTCCTAGGTATTTAGTTTTATGTGTAGCAATTGTAAATGCATTTTCTTTCTTTCTCATGTTGTTCACTGTTCGCATATAAAAATGCTGCTGAGTTTTGTATGTTGATTTTGTATCCTGCAAATTTACTGAATTTGTTTATCAGTTTCAATAATTTTCTTATTGAGTATTTAGGTTTTTCCAAATATAAGATTATATCATCAGCAAACAAGAATAATTTGACTTTTTCCTTTCCCACTTGGATGTCCTATATATCTTTCTCTTTCTTAATTGCTCTTAGTAGGACTTTCTGTACTATGTTGAATAACAGAAGTGAGAGTGGGCATCCTTGTTGTATTCCAGATCTTAGAGGAAAGGCTTCAGTTTTTTCTTATTCAGTATGATATTAACTGTGGGTCTGTCATATATGGATTTTATTATGTTTGGGTATGTTTCTTGTGTACCGAATTTTTTTAGGCTTTTTATCATGAAGTGATGTTGAATTTTATCAAATGTTTTGCAGCATCAATTGAAATGATCTTATGGTTTTTATCTTTCATTCTGTTGATATAATATATCATGTTGATTGACTTGTGTATGTTGTACTATCCTTGCATTCTAGGGATAAATCTCACTTGGTCATGATGAATGATCTTTCTAATGTACTGTTGAATTCAGTTTGCTAGTATTTTGTTGAGGATTTTTTGCATCAATGTTTATCAGAGATGTTGGTGTGTAGTTTTCTTTTCTTTTTCTTTTTCTTTTTTTGATGTGTCTTTGGTTTTGGTATCAGGGAAATACTGGCCTCACAGAATGATATGGAAGTATTCTCTCCTCTTCTTTGTTTCAGAATAGTCTGAATAGGATTGGTGTTAGTTCTTCCTTAAATATTTGATAGAATTCAGCAATGCAACCGTGAGTTCCTGGGCTTTTCTTTTCTGGGAGATTTTTTTTATTACACCTTTGTTCTCATTACTTTTTATTGATCTGTTCAGATTTTGGATTTCTTTCTGTTTCAAACTTGGTAAGTTGTATAATCTAGGAATTTGTCAATTTCTTCTAGATTTTCCAATTTATTGCCATATATTTGCTCATAAAAGCCACTAATGATCCTTCAAATTAACTGCAAAATCTGCTGTAATGTCTCCTTTTCCATTCCTGATTTTATTTATTTAGATGTTCTCTCTTTTTATCTTTGTCTGAAGGTTTGTCAAATTTGTTTAATTTTTTTAAAAAAATCTACTTTTGTGTCATTGATATTGTGTATTGTTTTCTTCATTTCAATTTTATTTATTTCTTCTCTGATCCTTTTTCTTTCTTTTCCTCTACTAACTTGGGGTTTGGTTCACTCTGGCTTTACTAGCTCTTTAGGATGCATTGTTAGATTGTCCATTTGAAGCTTTTTGTCTCTTCTATGTAGACACTTATAGCTATAAACTTTCCTCTAAGTATTGTTTTTGCTGTATCCCATAGGTTTTGGTATGTTGCATTTCCATTATCATTTGCTTTCAGAAATTCTTCAACTTTTTTCTTAATTTATTCATTGACCTGCTGGTCATACAGGAGCATATTGTTTGATTTCCATGTATTTGTATGGTTTCCAAAATTCCTCCTGTTATTTATTTTTTTATTTTTTTCATTGTTGTCAGAGAAAATGCTTAATACTATTTCAGTATTTTTTTTGAATGTTTTAAAACTTGTTTTGTGACCTAACATATGGTCTATCCTTGAGAATGATCCATGTGTTGAGGAAAAGAATGTGTATTCTGCAGTTCTTGGATAAAATATTCTGTAAATATGTATTGGAGCAATTTGGTCTATACTGCAGATTAAGTCTAATGTTTGTTTATTTTCTGTCTGGAAAATCTGTCTAATGCTGAAAGTTGGGCATTAACATTTACAGTTATTGTATTGGGGGCTCTCTCTTTAGCTTTAATAATTTTTTTTTTTTTACATATCTGTATGTTCAAATGTTGGGTGCATATATATTTAAAATTGTTATATCTTCTTGGTAAACTGACACTCTGCCTCTTATAATTTTGTCTTGAAATAGATTTTGTCTAATGTTAGTATAGCTACTCTTGCACTTTTTTGGTTCCCATTGACACTGAAATCTTTTTTATGTCTTTATTTTCAGTCTATGTTTGTATTCATAGCTGAAGTCTGTTTCTTATAGGTAACAAATTAATGATCCTTGTTTCTTCATCCATTCAGCCAGCATATGCCTTTGGATTGGAGAGTTTACTTCATTTACATTCAATGTTATTATTTGTAAGTAAGGACTTATTCCTACCATTGTGTTGTTTCTGATTGCTTTGTAGTCTTCTCTTCTTTCTTTGTTTCCTTCCTCTCTTCCTCTAGTGAAGGTGATTTTATCTGGTGGTATGACTTAGTTTCTTGCTTTTTATTTTTTATGTATCCATTGTATGTTTGCTGGTTTGAGGTCACCGTGCAGCTTGCAAATGCTATGTTATAACCCATTATTTTAACCTGATAATTTAACACAATTTGCCTAAATAAGCAAAAATAAAACTAATAAAAACTCTATGCCTGAACTTCATGCCCCTGCTTTTTAACTTTTTGTTGTTTCTATTTATATTTTATTGTATTGACTATATCTTGAAAAGCTGTTATTATTATTATTATTATTTTAAAACGGAGTCTCACTCTGTCACCCAAGCTGGAGCGTGGTGGCCCGATCTTATCTCACTGCAACCTCTGCCTCCCAGGTTCAATCAATTCTCACTGCCTCAGCCTCCCGAGTAGCTGGGTGTACAGGCACCTACTACCACGCCAGGCTAATTTTTGTAGTTTTCAGTAGAGACGGGGTTTCTCCATGTTGGCCAGGTTGTTCTTGAACTCCTGACCTCAGGTAGTCTGCCCACCTCAGCCGCCCAAAGTGCTGGGATTATAGGCATAAGCCAATGCGCCCAGCCTGTAGTTATTATTTTTGATTGGTACATCATTTAATCTTTCTACTGAGGATAAGAGTAGTTTACACACTATGATGACACTATTATAATATTATGCGTTTTCTGTGTAATTACTATTACCCGTGACTTTTGTACCTTCACATGAGTATTTATTGCTCTTTAATATCATTTTCTTTCTGCTTGAAGTACTCTGTTTAGCATTTCTTATAGGACAGGTCTGGTATTGATTAAATCGCTCAGCTTTTGTTAGTTTGGGAAAGTCTTTTATTTCTCCTTCATGTTGAAGGATATTTTCTCCAGATATACTATTCTAGGATATTTTTTATTTTTCCTTCAGCACGGCAAGTATATCATGCCTCTCTTGGCCTGTAAGGTTTCCATCGAAAAGCGTGCTGCCAGATGTATTGGAACTTCATCACATGGTATTTATTTCTTTTGTCTTGCTGCTTTTAGGATCCTTTCTTTATCCTTGACCTTTGGGAGTTTGATTATTAAATGCCTTGAGGTAGTCTTCTTTGGGTTAAATCTGCTTGGTGTTCAGTAACCTGCTTGTACTTAGATATTGATATCTTTCTCTAGGTTTGGGAAGTTATCTGTTATTGTCCCTTCAAATAAACTTTCTCCCCCTATATCTTTCTCTACCTCCTTTTCAATGCCAACAACTCTTAGATTTGCCTCTTTGAGGCTATTTTCTAGATTCTGAAGGCATGCTTCATTGCTTTTTAGTCTTTTTTCTTTTTTTCTCCTCTGGCTGTGCACTTTCCATTAGCCTGTCTTCAAGTTCACAAATTCTTTCTTCTGCTTGATCAATTCTGCTATTGAGGACTCTCATGCATTCTTCAGTATGTGACTTGAATTTTTCAGCTCCAAAATTTCTGCTTATTTTGAATTATTTCAATTTCTTTGTTAAATTTATGTGATAGAATTCTGAATTCTTTCTGTGTGTTATCTTGAATTTCTTTGAGTTTCCTCAAGACAGGTATTTTGAATTCTCTGTCTGAAAGGCCACATATCTCTATATTTCCAGGATTTGTCCCTGGTGCCTTATTTAGTTCATACGGTGAGGTGATGTTTTCCTGGATGGTGCTGCTGCTAGTATATGTTCTTCAGTGTCTCTGCATTGAAGAGTTAGATATTTATTATAGTCTTCACTGTCTAGACTTATTTGTGGTCATCCTTCTTGGAAAGACTTTTTCAGATATTTGAAAGTACTTTGGTGTTGTTATCTATGTTGTATTTGTTTTAAGGTCAGCCCAAGCTCAGTAATGTTGTGATTTCTGCAGACTCATAGAAGTCTTGGACAAGATCCTGAAGAATTCTCTGCATTACCAGGTGGAAACTCTTATTCCCTTCCCTTAATTTCTCCCAAATATACAGTTAGGCTTTGTTCTGAGCCTCCTAAAGCCGGAGTGGTGTGACACAAGCACTCCTGTGGTCACCAACACTATGACTGCACAAGCACTCCTGTGGCTACCACCAGTATGACAGGTCTGAAGCCAGCACAGCACTGGGTCTCACCCACGGCCTGCTGTAACCTGTCCGTGGATACTTCCTATGTTTGCTCAAGGATCTGGGGTCTACAGTTAGCAGGTGACATAACCAGCCAGGCCTGTGTCCTTTCTTCAAGGTGGCAAGGTTCCCCAAACACCGGGTGGGTCCAGAAGTGCTTTCTGAGAGTCAGGGTCTAGAGTCAAAAGCCTTAGAAGTCTGCCTTATGTTCTATTATATTGTGGCTGAGCTGGCACTCAGACCACATGATGCAGGCCTTCCCACTCTTCCCTCCCCTTTTCAAAGGCAGAGGAGCCTCATCTTGTAGCTACCACCACACCAGTCCATGAGGAGTACCGCCAGCCTACCACAGATATTCCTGTAAGACTCCAGGTCTCTTCAATCAGCTTGTGATGAGTGCTGCCTGGCCTGGGACTCACCTGTCAGGGAAGTGGGCTCCCTTCTGGCTCAGGGCAGGTCCAGACATCTTGTTCAAGAGTCAAGTTCTGGAAATGGAGACTTCAAATGCCCACTTGGTGCTCAAACTCCCTGTGGCCATACTGGTACTTAAGACGAGGAAAGTCCCCTTTACTTTTCCTTCTGCTTTTCTCAAGTAGGAGCCTTGTCCTGTAGCCACCACAGTTGAAAATGTGCTGAGTCTTCCCTGAAGCCAGCAAGTCTCAGAGGTTCACCCAAGGCCTTCGATGTAATACCTGAATACTAGAGCTGGTTATTCAGGGCTCAAGGGCTCTTCAGTCAGCAGGTAATGAATGCTGCCAAGACTTAGCTCTTCCCTTCCAGGCAGTAGGTCCCCTTCTGGCTCAGTGTGTGTCTATAAATGTTTTCCAGGAGCTAGGGCCTGGAACAGGAGTCTCACAACTCTGACCCATGCCCTATTCTGCTGTGGCTGAACTGGTGTTCTAGATGCAAGACAAAGTCCTCCCCACTCTTCCCTGTCCTCTCCTCAAGTGTAAGAAAGGGATCTCTTTTGGAGCTACAAGTTTTGTAGCCAGACTTTGTAGCCAGGGTTAGGGAAAGTTAATGCCAGCATTTTTTGGCTGTCCCAGTTGGTGTCTCAGTATGTCAAATGCCACCCCCTAGTCCACTAACTTTGAGCCTAATTCAGCACTAGAATTTGCTTATGAGTTGCAGTCCTTATGGCCTAGACAGCTTGGAGACAGAGTGCTGTGTATTGAGATGGTGAGGTTTGTGGGAACTCAAGTTCCTACTGCTGGGATCACGGATTTCCCTCTGGCTGGGGCTAGTTTAAATGTTCTGTCCATGGGTGGGCATCAGCTGAATTTTGTCTGGTTTTTCTTTCTACTCTGACAGAACAGCACTGAGTATACTGCCTCATGATCGCTTTTTTGTCTCTCTCCCAGTGCCCAGAGAGGCTCTCCACAACAAGTGGCTGTTGCGGAGTGGAGGAGAGAGGTGGTGTTGGTAATTCAGGATTTAAAAATATATATCTTCAATGCATATTTCAGCAATACGAAGTTAAAACCAGGTACTATGAGTGCTCACATAATTTTTGGTTCTTATGAAGGTTTTTTTCTGTGTAGATAGTTGTTAATTCAGTGTCCTTGTTGGGGGTGGGGAAGATGATTGACGGAGTTTGCTATTTTGCTATCTTGCTCCACCCTCTCTTCTGAAATCCACTGCTTCTACCTATGATCATTAAACATGAAGTTGTTTGTTAGTTTGAATTAAATAATTGCATATTTCATTGATAAAATATTTTTCTCCTTATTAAATAAGAAATTTTAAAACCAAGAATGCAAATTTGCAGATTATTCTCTATTGCTTTCATTCAACTATCTTCTCCTAGCTGGGTTTTCTGATCTCAGATTATTTTGATTTGCAACTACTTGCTTTGGCTTTATAAATGCAATGCTGTCTATAATCTCTCTGAAAATACAAATTAGACACTTTATTATATTTCTCATCAAAAGACTAGAAACAACACCTTTAGTCTGATTCTTCAAGTGGTACCTTTCTTTAAATCTGCAGTATGTCTTCACAAACCCAGCCATATTTTTGTATTTTCTAACTTGAATAAATATACAGATATGCTAGCTTTTTCTTGTTGTGCCCACTTAACCTCTTTTTCACACCACACTCTCACCTTGGAGGGATATGTCTTATTAGGAAGAATTGTTTCCACATTAGCTTTCTGCATCTTATCTTGATGTGCTCTCAGTGAGTTAGTAGTATTAAAGGGATAGGTTAGGGTCTTCTCCATTTGCTTCCCAGTCTTGTCAAACATTCTGAATGGGTATGTTCTTAGGGTTGTTAACATATCTATCTAGAATTTGTATTGTACCCTTCCTGCATTTCAGCACCATTAAAGATTTTTATCTATTTTTATAATTTGCAATTTATTTCCATAGGTGTGTGAAAGGTAACGAAGTTAATACTTACGATCGTGTCATCAATTTACCTAGAATTTTGTATTTTTATACTTTTTAACCCATAGAACCAATATAATAACCTTCATAAATAAATGGAATCTTCCATTTTAATTTTTAAAATTTCTTTACAAGTGAATATTTGTGACATTTTATAAGTCTTTGCCAAGTACATTCATTCAATATCTACATCCTTCTATAATTCAGTAATAATTATTGCTTTGTTCTATTTCTGCCTACTTTGGTTAACTGCACACAAACATTTATATCATTTGTAAAAAAAAGTACTTTGTGAAAAGTGAATTGAATGAAATTTATTATGAATAATGTGTGAATTTGCAAATAAAGCTCTTTTCTATATACATTACCAAGTCCAATAAATGTTATACTCGCCAGTAGATATGATTAATTTCTATTGAAAACATATTTAAGTGGCTATATGTAAATACTAACACAATTTATTTCAATGTACAATGGAAATAATTTGGCTAACGCATATTGTTTTTGTTGCACAATCAACAAAATTCACTGCTTTCAAACAAATAAGATAGAATAGTGATGTAGGTGACTATCATCTGTGTTTAAAGAATTACATTGGATGCATATTTATATTAAAAAGAAGTTTAATATTTCAACTGAAGACATAATAGCTTACAAAAATAGCACTGGATTTCACTTCATCTCATAATTCAGTGTAACAGCATAATCATTCTATGTTACATGATTATAAATAGGACTGATGTGTTTATTGACCTTTACACAAAAATATTTGACTATTTTTCTTGTAATGTTGCAGTTCTTTAGAATATATCATGGTATTGGTCCAGGCTGGTCTTGAACTCCTGGCCTCAAGTGATCCTTCCACTTTGGCCTCCAAAAGCACTGGGATTATAAGTGTGAACCACTATGCCTGGCCTTGTAACATGTGTTTGAATGTAATCTGCCTTTTAGTATACATTTGATCTTCAAGCTAATCATGCTTGATGTCACTTAAAAGGTTGACAAATCATGCTTTGTTTCATAATTAATATATAATCTAAAAGAGGAAGAGAGAAATCATGGCAGATGGGAGGCAGGACTAGATTACAGTTCTCACGCAGAAGGACAGAACAGTGTGTGGAGGCTCACATTGTGAACTTTTGCTCCAGAACGACTGCAGGAATACATTAAGAAAGCAAGGAGAACCCACAGACCTTCTGAAGGAAGCAGATTGCTCTTACAGGGCCCATGAGACACCCAAATACGGTGAGTGCCTAAACTGCGGAAGTGGCAAAAAGAGATCGTCTGCCCCCGAACACACACTCACACTGGGGAACGTGAATGTCCAGATTACAGGAGAAGATTCTGACCCTACCTGGAGTTGAGTCCATTTAGAGAGCTGAGTAAAATACAGAGGTAGAGGAAGCAGTGGGAAAATCCCTGTGGGCTCACTGGGTCCCCTAGGAAGCCATTTCTGCCTTGCCTCACAGGGATCCTTGAGGAGAGCTGCCAGAAGCACTGGGAAAAGGCCACAGGGATAAGAAAACCTCTAGCTGAATTTTGAAACAATTTGAACCAATTGAGAAGCCTCCTGGCCAGAACTCGAGAGAGGGCATGAATCCAGTGTGCAGACTCCACAGGCAGGGGAAGAAGGGAAGCCCTACTTACTTTCACAGCTGGGAGGTAAGTAGCCTGAGCCCACTTGCCCACTGCCTGGAAACCCGCTCAGTGCTGTTGGTGGGGGAGAGAGGCATGGTGGGCGTGAGACTGGTCCTTTGAGTTGCATGAGAGCTGGGTGAGGCCTGTGACTGCGTGCTTTCTCCCACTTCCCTGACAACCTGCATGACACACGAAAGGCAGCCATAATCCTCCTAGAAACATAACTCCATTGACCTGGGAACCTCACACCCATCCCCCATAGCAGCTGCAGCAAGACCTGCCCAAGTAGAGTCTGAGCTCAGACACGCCTACCCACACTGCCTCCACCTAATGGTCATTCTCTACACACCCTGGTAACTGAAGACAAAGGGCATACACTCTTGGGAATTCCAGGGCCCCACCCACCATCTATTCCCCCCCATACCAACACAGTTGATGATGCTGTCTTGAAAGCACCACCTCCTGGCAGGAGGCCAATCAGCACAAAAATAATGCACCAGTCAACCAAAGATAAGGACCCTCACAGAATCCATTTCACCCTTTTGAAACTTCCACCAGAGCATGTGCTGGTATCCATGCCCAAGAGACCCACAGATAGTTCACATCACAGGACTCTGCAGAAAACCCCCAGTACCAGTCCAAAGTCTGGTAGACTTATTGGGTGGCTAGATCCAGAAGAGTGATAATCACTACAGCTTGAGTCTCAGGAAGCTACATCCCTAGGAAAAGGGGAGAGTACTACATCAAGGCAACACACATGAAACAAAAGAAATGAACAACACCCTTGAGTCCTAGACCTTCCCTATGATGGAGCCTATCCAAATGAGAAGGAACCAGAAAATCATCTCTCATAATATGACAAAGAAAATTCATTAACACCCCTCCAAAAATAACACTAACTCACCAGCAATGGATCCAAACCAAAAGAAATCCCTGATTTACCTGAAAATGAATTAACAAAGTTAGTTATTGTGCTAATTAGGGAGGCACCAGAGAATGGCAAAGCCCAGTGTAAGAAAATCTAAAAAATAATATAAGAAGTAAAGGGAGAAATATTCAATGAAATAGATAGCATAAGTCAAAACTTCAGGAAACAATGGACACACTCAAATAGAAATGCAAAATGCTCTAGAAAGTCTCAGCAATAGAATCAAACAAGCAGAAGAAAGAACTTCACAGCTCAAATACAAGGTTTTTTAATTAACCCAATCCAACAAAGACAAAGAAAAGAGAATAAGAAAATATGTGCAAAGCCTCCAAGAAGTCTGGGATTATTTTAGACAACCAAACTTAAGAATAATCAGCATTCCTGAGGAAGAAAAGAAATATAAATTTTTGGAATAGATTTGGAGGAATAATGGAGGAAATCTTTCCTGGCCTTAATAGAGCACCAGACATCCAAATACAAGAACACCTGGGAAATTCATCACAAAAAGATCACTGCCTAGGCACATTATCATCAGATTATCTAAAGTTAAGATGAAGGACAAAATCTTAAGAGCTGTGAGGCAAAAACACCAGGTAACCTATAAAGGAAACTAATCAGATTAACAACAGACTTCTCAGCAGAAACCCTACAAGCTAGAAGGGATTGGGTCCCTATCTTCAGCCTCCTCCAAAAAAACAATTATCAGTCAAAAATTTTGTACCAAGGGAAACTGAGCTTCATAAATGAAGGAAAGATGGTCTTTTTAAGACAGACAAATGCTGAGAGAATTCACCAGTACCAAGCCAGCACTACAAGAACTGCTTAAAGGGGCTCTAAATCTTGAAAACACATCAAAACAAATTCTGGAAACACATAAAAACAGAACCTCTTTAAAGCATAATTCTCAAAGGACCTATAAAACAAAAATACAATTAGAAAAACACAAACAAACAAAAAGGTATGCAGGCAACCCATAGCATGATGAATGAAATGGTACCTCACATCTCAATACTAACGTTGAGTGTAAATGGCCTAAAACTCCACTTAAATGATACAGAATTGAAGAACGTATAAGAATTCACCAACCAACTATTTTCTGCCTTCAAGAGACACATCTAACACATAAGGACTCACATAAACTAAAGGTAAAGGGACGGAAAAAGACATTCCCTGCAAATGAACACCAAAAGCAAGCGGAAGTAGCTATTCTTATAGCAAACAAAACAAACTTTAATGCAACAACAGTTAAAAAAAAAACAGAGTTATTATATAATGACAAATGACCTTGTATAACAGGAAAATATCACAATCCTAAATGTATATGTACCTAACACTGGAGCTCTCAAATTTATAAAACAATTACTAATAGACCTAAGAAATGAGATATAGACAGCAACACAATAATAGTAGGGGACTTCAATACTCCACTGACAGCACTAGACAGGTCATCAAGACAGAAAGTCAACAAAGAAAAAATGAATTCAAAGGATACCATGGAACAAATGTACTTAACAGATATTTACAGGACATTCTACCCAACAACCACAGAATATACATTCACATCAATAGTGCATGGAACTTTCTCCAAGACAGACCATATGATAGGCCACACAACAAGCCTCAATAAATTCAAGAAAATTGAAATTATATCAAGCACTCTCTCAGACCATAGTGTAATAAAACTGGAAATCAACTCCAAAAGGAACCTTCAAAGCCATGAAAATACATTGAAATTAACTAACCTGCTCCTGAATGATCACTGGGTCAAAAATGAAATCAAGATGGAAATTAACAAATTATTCCAACTGAATGACAATAGTGACACAACCTATCAAAACCTCTGGAATATAGCAAAAGTAGGGCTCAGAGGAAAGTTTATACCCCTAAATGCTTACATTAAAAGGTCTGAGAGAGCACGAACAGACGACCCAGTGTCACACCTCAAGGAACTAGAGAAACAAGAACAAACCAAACCCAAACCCAGCAGAATAAAGAAAATAACCAAGATCAGAGTAGAACTAAATTAAATAGAAACAAAAATCTTGTATTTATCTTCTGTAGATAAATAACACAAAAAGCTGGTTCTTTGAAAAAATAAATAAAATTGATAGAACATTAGCAAGATTAAGCAAGAAAAGAAAAGAGAAAATCCAAATAAGTTCAATTAGAAATGAAACTAGAGATATTACAACTGATATCAAATAAGTACAGAAGATCATTCAAGGTTTTGATGAACACCTTTATGCACATAAACTAGAAATCCTAGAGGAGATGGATACATTCCTGGAAAGATACAACCTTCTTGACTTAAATAAGGAAGAATTAGATACTCTAAACAGACCAATAACTAGCAGCAAGATTGAAATGGTAATTTAAAACTTACCAACAACAACAACAAAATTCCTGGTCCAGACAGATTCATAGCAGAATTCTATCAGACATTCAAAGAAGAATTGGTACCAATCCTATTGACACTAATCCACAACATAGAGAGAGAGGGAACCCTCCCTAAATCATTCTATGAAGCTAGTTTCACCCTGATACCAAAACCGGGAAAGGACACAACAAAAAAAGAAAACTACAGACCAATATCCCTGATTAACATAGATGTTAAAATCCTTAACAAAATACTAGCTAACTGAATCCAACAACATATCAAAAAGATAATTCAGCATGATCAAGTGGGTTTCATACCAAGGATGCAGGGACGGTTTAATGTACACAAGTCAGTAAATGTGATACACCACGCAAACAGAATCAAAACCGAAAATCACGTGATCATCTCAATAGATGCACGAGAAGCATTTGACAAAATCCAGCATTCCTTTATGATTAAAACTGTCAGCAAAATTGACATACAAGAGACATACCTCAATGTAATAAAAGCCATCTATGACAAACCCACAGCCAACATAATACTGAATGGGGAAAAGTTGAAAGACTTCCCTCTGAGAACTGGAAGAAGACAAGGACGCCCACTCTTACCATGCCTCTTTAACATATTACTGGAAGTCGTAGCCAGAGCAATCAGACAAGAGAAAATAAATAAAAGGCATACAAATTGGTAAAGAGGAAGTTAAACTGTCACTGTTTGCTGACGGTATGATTGTTTACCTAGAAAACTCTAAAGACTCCTCCAGAAAGGTCCTAGAACTGATAAAATAATTCAGCAAAATTTCCAGATATAAAATTAATGTACATTAATCAGCGTCTCTTCTATACACCAACAGTGATCAAGCTGAGAATCAAATAAAGAACTCAACCCCTTTTACAATAGTTGTAAAAAAATACTTAGGAATATACCTAACCAAGGAGATGAAAGACTCTACAAGAAGAACTACAAAACACAGCTGAAAAAAAAATCATAGATGACACAAACAAATGGAAACAGATCCCATGCTAATGGATGGGTAGACTCAATATTGTGAAAATGACCATACTGCCAAAAGCAATCTACAAATTCAATGCAATTCCCGTGAAAATATCACCATCATTCTTCACAGAACTGGAAAAAAAAATCCTAAAATTCATATGGAACCAAAAAGAGCCCACATAGCCAAAGCAAGACTGAGCAAAAAGAACAAATCTGGAGGCATCCATTACCTGATTTCAAACTATGCTATAAGGCCACAGTCACCAAAACAGCACAGTACTGCCATAAAAATAGGCACATAGACCAATGGCACAGAATAGAAAACTCAGGAAAAAAGCCAAATGCTTAAAGCCAGTTGATCTTCAACAAAGCACACAAAAACATAAAGTGGCGAAAGGACACCCTCTTCAACAAATGGTGCTGGGATAATTGGCAAGTCACGTATAGGAGAATTAAACTGGATCCTCATCTCTCACCTTATACAAAAATCAACTCAAGATGGATTGAAAACTTAAATCTATGACCTGAAACTATAAAAATTCTAGAAGATAACATTGGAAAAACCCTTCTAGACATTGGCTTATGTAAGAATTTTATGACCAAGAACCCAAAAGCAAATTCAATGAAAACAATGATAAATAGCTGGGACTTAATTAAACTTAAAAGTTTTTGCATGGCAAAAGAAACAGTCAGCAGAGCAAACAGAAAACCCACAAAGTGGGAGAAAATCTTCACAATCTATATATATGATGAAGGACTAATATCCAGAATCTACAACAAACTCAAACAAATTAGCAAGAGCAAAACAAGCAACCCCATCAAAAAGTGGGCTAAGGACATGAATAGACAATTATCAAATGAAGATACATAAGAACAATAAATAAAAGAAAAAAAGTTCAACATCACTAATGATCAGGGAAATGCAAATCAAAACCACAATGCAATACCACCTTACATCTGCAAGAATGCCCATAATAATAATAAAAAAATATGTTAGCATGGATGCAGCAAACAGGGAACACTTCTACCCTACTGTTGGGAATGTAAACTAGTACAACCCTATGGAAACCAGTGTGGAGATTCTTTAAATAACTAAAAGTAAAACTAATATTTGATCCAGCAATCCCACTGCTGGGTATCTACCCAGAGGAAAAAGATACCTGCACATGCATGTTTATAGCAGCACAATTTGCAATTGCAAAAAAGTGGAACCAACCGAAATGCCCATCAATCAATGAGAATATTATTCTAAGTGAAGTAACTCAGGAATGGAAAACCAAACATTGTTATGTTCTCACTTACATGTGGGAGCTAAGCTATGAGGATGCAAAGGCATAAGAAAAACATAATGGGCTTTGGAGACTCAGGGGAAAGGGTAGGAAGAGGGTGAGGGATAAAAAAACACAATTTGCGTGCAGTGTATACTCCTCGGGTGATGGGTGCATCAAAATTTCACAAATCACCACCAAAGATCTTACTTGTGTAATGAAACACCATGTGTTCCCCAATAACCTATGGAAATTAAAAAAAAAAAATTAAAAAGAATGTATGATAGTACCTTAGTCATTTTGGCATGTTCTGTCTAATCATCTATATCTAACTCTCTTAAGAGTTTTGTTTAGCACATTACCCATTTATTTGGGCTTTTGGCAAAGACCTAGGGTTTTCTTGATTAACACCATTGTCATTTTTTATGTCAACGGTATGAGGAAAATTGGTGCCTTTATAGACAAAGACGATTATTATTATTATTTTTAAATATTTTTTTAATTTATTTTTTAATTTATTTATTATTATTATACTTTAAGTTGTAGGGTACATGTGCATAACGTGCAGGTTTGTTACATATGTATACTTGTGCCATGTTGGTGTGCTGCACCCATCAACTCGTCATTTACATCAGGTATAACTCCCAATGCAATCCCTCCCCCCGCCCCCCTCCCCATGATAGGCCCCGGTGTGTGATGTTCCCCTTCCTGAGTCCAAGTGATCTCATTGTTCAGTTCCCACCTATGAGTGAGAACATGCGGTGTTTGGTTTTCTGTTCTTGTGATAGTTTGCTAAGAATGATGGTTTCCAGCTGCATCCATGTTCCTACAAAGGACACAAACTCATCCTTTTTGATGGCTGCATAGTATTCCATGGTGTATATGTGCCACATTTTCTTAATCCAATCTGTCACTGATGGACATTTGGGTTGATTCCAAGTCTTTGCTATTGTGAATAGTGATGCAATAAACATACGTGTGCATGTGGACAAAGACGATTATTTAGTTTGTCTTTATTGAAGAGATATTATTTAACTTAAATGTAAAGAAAGTGCTTATACTTTAAACCATTTACACATCAGCGTACATGACAAAATGTGATATATGTTCACATGAAAAAGGCCTCAAAATATAAGAAAAAAAAAACTATGCTTAGGAATATTGAAAGTCATTTCAGGAATAATCTGTAAAATTATTATGGGGAATTTAAGCATTTTAATTAATATTATTGCTGTTATAGCAATACTATTAAGCAAAAGTATACAAATATTATAATGAAACAAAATGTCATTTCATGAAATATTATTTGAGAGACATATAAGAATTATAACTATAGTTCATACGTTTAAAAAAGTGAAGCATAAGAGCAGCAAAACTGTTCTGATGGTAAATACATGACACTATACATTTGTCGAAACCCATAGAACTTTATAGCACAAAGAATGAACTTTAAGTATTTAAATTCTGAAGAAAATAATTTAAGAGGTTAAGGGATCACAGTAAAAAAATTCTGATCATAACAAAATAATCTAACTCTATTACAAATGTATGGAACAACCTCATGAAGAGGGTGAGAGAATAAGGTGCTAATCTGAGTAATGTTGGAAATAAATGGATTCTATGAGGCTACAGTTAAAATAAAATATCCATAAGCACTATATTTAAGTCAGTAAAGTTGTTTCCCATGATGTATGGTTTAACAATTCTGAAACCACTATACAAGTGTACAAGAATTGAACAATTAAGGTAGTTGATGATGGTGTTTAGCTTAATACAGATACAGACACATCCATATTTATATATACCTTCATATTTGTATACACATAAATATGTGTACATATATGGGTTAATATACATACATATGTTTTTTTGCTGCATCAACTTGGAGGGCCTATAAACAATGGGATCCAAGTAGTAATAAGCACCCCACCACCCAATCTAGGTTTCTAAAATTATTCTCCAACAAAAATAACTAGGACTTTTTGGAAAAATGGCCGATTCAAGGACTGGGGCTAAGAATACATAAAAGATGAACCTGGAGGATCTTTTAGTTCCAGAGAAAAAGGAAGTGCTAAAGAGACTTAAAGAGATGGGAGTATGTCGAGGAAACAAAAGAAATGACTGAAAGAACTCTTAATGGTCAAAGTTGAAATAATTTGAACAACAAAATAAATAAATAAATAAATAAATACTGGATTATAACCCAAAGTATAAAATATCCATGAGTATATACTGATGTAAATAAATTACCGAATAGCAAATAAATCGAGGAGAAGAGACAAATATCCCATTTAGGAGAATTCAAAATAATTTCACTTGATATTCTGCCCTCAAGGTGGTGCATAATTCTCCAGTCCTTAAATGTGGATTGCATATAAAGACTTCCTTCAAAAAAGTACAACATTAAAGGAGAAAGGAAACCTGACAAACACTAACTCAGCCAGCTGATCAAGATTAACACCAACAGATGGAAGCACATAGTAAAATGGTGGATAGGAGGCAGAACTAAGTTGCAACTCCCACTCAGACTCGGATGGACAGAGCAGCATGTGGAGACTCACATTATGAAATTTTGCTCCAAGAACTACCACAGGAACATACCAGGAAATCTGAAAGAATCCACAGGCACTTTGAAGGAAGTAGCTTGCCACTTTAGGCTTCATGAGACAGCTGTAAAACTGTGCGTGCCCTAAGTGCATAAGGGGGGAAAGTCCATCCCTAATCACACATCCTCACTGGGGAACCCAAAGGCCCAGATCACAGGAGAAGGATTTAACATTACCTGGAGCTGAGCCAAATTTAAAGAACCAGGAAAAATATCGGAGTAGAGGAAGCACTGAGAAGAGCCATTCCCTCAGACTATGTCAGAACACTCTCATTCCCCAGGGAAGCCGTTTATGACTTTGTCTCACAGAGTTGACTGGGGAGGCCTGTCAGTGGAATTGGGGAAAAACCACAGGGAGAAGGAAACTTCCAGTCGAACCTTGTAGCAATTTTGTCTGAATGCAAAGTTTCCTGGACAGAATTCAGGGGAGTGTGGGAACATGCAGCACAGAAGCTGAATCAGGCGGGGAGGTACAAAACCTGAAAGCCCTGCTTGCTTTCTCAGTAGGGAGGCTTGTAGTTTGGGGCAACTTCTCAGCCCTGCCCCCCAGCTGCCTGGAAATAAACTTACTACTACTGGGAGGACATGTTGGGAGTAAGACTAGCCTTTCTGGTTGCACGGAAGCTGAATGAGGCCTGTTACTGCCAACTTTCCATCCCTTCTCTGGAAACCTATATGACACAGCAGATGCAACCATAATCACCCTGGGAATATAACTCCATTGGCCTGAGAACCACAACCTCAGCCCCCACAGTGGCTGCAGAAAGCCCTGCCCAAGTAGAAGCTGAATTCAGACATGTCTAATCCTGCCCCCACCTGATGGTCTTTCTCTACCCACCCTGGTAGCTGAAGACAAGGGATATAATCTCTTGGGTGCTCCATGGTCCCACCCACCACGTGAGGAACCTTAGTACTTATCCGGGTAACCCTAGGGCAAGCTTGCATCCTCCCTATACTATTGCAGCTGATGATTTCTTGAAAGCACCACCTCTTGACTGGAGGCCAACCAACACAAAACCAGTGGACTAAACAAAACTACCACCAAGGACCCTCACAGAGTCTACTCCACTCCTCTGGTACCTCCACTGGAGCAGATGCTGGTATCCATGGCTGAGAGACCTGAAGACATATTACATCACGGGACTCTTTGCAGACACTCCCCAGTTCCAGTCCAGAGCCCAGTAGCTCTGCTGGGTGGCTAGACCCAGAAGAGAAACAACAATCACTGCAGTTTGGCTCTCAGGAAGCCCCAACTCTAGGGGAAGGGGGGAGTACCACATCAAGGGAGCAACCCATGGGACAAAAGAATCTGAACACCAGCTCTTGAATCCCAGAACTTCCTTCTGACATAGTCTATCCAAATGAGAAGGAACCAGGAAAACAACTCGGGTAATATGACAAAACAAAGTTATTTAACAACCCCCCAAAATCACACTAGTTCACCAGCAATGGATCCAAACCAATAAGAAATCTCTGCATTGCCAGAAAAACAGTTCAGAAAATTGATTATTAAGCTACTCAAGGGGGCACCAGAGAAAGGTGACCATCAAAGAAATTAAAAAAAAAAAAATGATCCAGGGTATAAATGGAAAGATGTTAAGAGAATTATATAGCATAAATTTAAAAAAATTACAACTTTTGGAAATAAAGGACACACTTAGAGAAATGCAAAATAAACTGGAAAGTCTTAACATTAGAATCAAACAAGTAGAAGAAAGAACTTCGGAGCTCAAAGACAAGGATTTTAAATTAACCCAATCAGAAAGACAATGAACAAAGAATTTTAAAAATGAACAAAGCTTCTAAAAAATTTGGGATTATGTTAAACAGCAAAATCTAAGAATGATTGGTGTTCCCAAGGAAGAAGAGAAATCTAAAAGTTTGGAAAACATATTTGAGGGAATAATTGAGGAAAACTTCCCCAGCCTTGTGCATTAGTCAGGGTTATCTAGAGGGACAGAACTAATATAATATATATATATATGAAAAGAAGTTTATTAAGGAGAATTGACTCACACGATCACAGGGTAAAGTCCCACCATAGGCTATGTGGAAGTTGAGGAGCAAGGAAGCCAGTGGTGGATCAGTCTGAGTTTGAAAACCTCAAAAGTAGGGAAGCCAACAGTGCAGCAGCCTTCAGTCTGTGGTCAAAGGCTCCAAAGCCACTGAAAAACCATTGATGTAAGTCCAAGAGTCCAAAAGCTGAAGAACTTGGAGTCTGACGATTGAGGGAAGGAAACACCCAGCATGGGAGAAAGATGAAAGCCAGAAGACTCAGCAAGTCTACTCTTCCATCTTTTCCTGCCTGCTCTATTCTAGCTGTACTGGCAGTTGATTAGATGTTGCCCACCCAGATCGAGGATGAGTCTGCCTCTTCCAGTTCACTTACTCAAATGTTAATCTCCTTTGGCAACACCCTCACAGACACACCCAGGAACAATCCTTTGCGTCCTTCAATCCAATCATGCTGACACTCAATATTAACCATCACAAGTCCACCCCTTGTCAACTTGAACCCATACACATCAACTGAAATCATATATAATCTTCAAGTAAAGACAATAATAAGGTCATAACATAATTACACCTAATATAATGTAGCTATCTATCTTTTGTACGCCAGAAGCACACTAATCCTTAAGCTAAATGATATTACATAGTAAATGCTAATATAAAGTCAATAAATCTTATGGCACATGATAAAAAAAGAAAGAAAATGCAATGGAGATATTTTCTTAATGCAAGTGCATAAATGCAAAAACATTCTTAACAAAATAAGGAGGAAATATTCATGACAATTACAGTTCTCATTTCTGCATCTGGTAATGTGGTTGCTGCTGGTATTGATGACTACTTTTGTCTGCTACCCATTCTGTATTCCCTTTGCCTTCAGCAAGAACCTCAGCAGGTCGTGGTTTTTTTTAGATGTTGGAACAACCCAAACCTTCATTCCTGAAGGGTTTGGGCCATATGTACTCCTGCCTGGGTTGATTTGTTGTAGCTTCCCATTAACCTTAATCACAGGACATGGTAATACAAAGAGATGCCCTAAGGGATCTCCTGTATTTCATACATACTCTTCCTTACCTCCATTGTGGTGTAGTAGACTGATTTCATCTTGATAGTCTGGGTCAATCACCCCAGCCAACACTGTAACTCCCTTCTTAGCCTGTTGACTTAGAGGTAGGAGGAGCCCAACTTTGACCAGGAGGCAATCTTAATTTCCAGTTTAACTGAATCATTGTTGTGTCTCCTGGTGGCAGCATACCTCCCTCTGGAACTAAGATCACTAGGCCAGCAGAATGTACTGTTGCAAGAATAGGAAGCAAAAATTTTGCTAGTGGGTCACTAGGGGTGATGATGGGTGATTCTGCTTTCACTTCCATCCCTTGATTCCTGGACCCAAGAATCCTGACTATGGGAGAAACAGTATCATATATTGGATGCTGATTCAGAGCATACACAGTCTGCTGAAGAACTTTGCCCCAGCCCTACAAAGTATTGTCATCTAGTTAGCATTGTAATTGTGACTTCAAAAGACTATTCCACTATTCTATTAATCCAGATGCTTCGGGATGATGGGGAAGATGGTAAGACCAGTGAATTCAATGAGCATAAGCCCACTGCCATACTTCTTTAGCTGTAAGTGAATGCCTTGGTCAGAGGCAATGCTGTGTGGAATTCTATGACGGTGGTTAAGACATTCTCTGAGTCCACAGATGGTAGTCTTGGCAGAAGTATTGCATGCAGAATAGGTAAACCTATATTTGTAGTGTCTATTCTGGTGAGTACAAACTACTGCCCTTTCCATGATGAAAGAGGTCCAATATAGTCAACCTGCCACCAAGTAGATGGCTGGTCACCCCAAGGAATGTTGCTATTTTGAGGGCTCAGTGTTGATCTCTGCTGCTGGCAAATTGATCACTCAGCAGTGACTGTAGTCACGTCAGCCTTGGTGAGAGGAAGTCCATATTTCTGAGCCCATGCATGACCTCCATCGCTGGCATCATGGGCACTTTGTTCATGAGCCCTTTGGACGATGACGGGGTGGCTGGGGAGAGGTTGAGTGGTGTCCACAGAACAAGTCATTCTATCCACTTGATTACTAAATCCTCCTCCACTGAGGTCACCCATTGGTGAGCACTCACATGAGAAACAAATATTTTCACAGTTTTTGACCATTCAGAAAAGTCTATCCACATATGTCTTCCTCAAGTTTTTTTGTCACAAATTTCTCAATCATGCTTCTTCCAAGTCCCTGACCATCCAGCCAAACCATTGGCTAAAGTCCATGAATCAGTATATAATGGCACATCTGGCCATTTCTCCTTCCAAGCAAAGGTGAAAAATGAGGTGCACTGCTCCAAGTTCTGCTCACTGGGATGATTTCCTTTCCCCACTGCCCTTCCCTGATGTTCTAAAAAGGGGCTGTAGGGCTGCAACTGTCCACTTTTGGGTGGTACCTGCATATCATGCAGAATCATATGTAAACCAGGTCCTAGTCTTCTCTTCCTCTGTCAATTGATAATAGGGAACTCCCTATGAGGCCATCGGTGCAGACTGGGGAAGAGAAGGCAAGGTGGCAGGAGTGGAGACCATGCATTTGAGCCACTTCCTCATGTAACTTACTTGTGCCTTCAGGACCTGCTCAAGCATGATCACGTATATACCATGTCTATTTGATGATGAAATGCTGCTGTGCATGCCCAACTTTAAAGCTAGGTGGGTCAGAAAGCACCTAGTTACCTAGTTCATGATAGGCAGTTCAGGTTGCATTGTGGCTTGATGACTTGTAGTCAGATGTTCAGTTTCCACCAAAGCCTAGTAACAGGCCAAGGGCTGTGTTCCAAAAGGAGAGTAGTTATCTTCAGAATATGGCAGGGCCTTTCTCCAAAATCCTAGAGGCTTCCACTGTCATTTATCTGTGGGAGCCTGCCAAAGTCTGCAAACAGCATCCCTATCTGCCACTGACACCTCAAGCACCATTGGATCTGCTGGGTCATATGATCCAAGTGGCAGAGCAGCTTGCACAGCTGCCAGAACCTTTTGCAGAGCCTTCTTCTGTTCTGGACCTCACTCAAAACTGGCAGTCTTATGGGTCACTCAATAAATGGCCTGGAGTAAGACATCAAAATGAGGAATGTATTGCCTCCAAAATCCAAATATGCCCACTAGGTGATGTTCCCATTTCTTGGTTGTAGAAGGGGCCAAATACAACAACTTATTCTTTGTCTTAGAAGGAATATCTCAACAGGCCCCACACCACTGGACCCTTAGAAATTTCACTGAGGTAGAAGGCCTCTAAAGTTTAGTTGGATTTATTTCCCATGACCTGGCATGCAAATGTCTCGCCAATAAGTCTAGTGCGTTTGCTACTTCTAGCTCAGTGAGTCCAATCAGCATAATGTCATCAATGTAATGCACCAGTGTGATATATCATGGAAGGGAAAAGCAATCAAGGTCTCTCCGAACAAGATTATGATACAAAACCAGAGAGTTGATATATCCCTGAGGTAGGACAGTGAAGGTGTATTGCTGGTCTTGCCAGCTGAAGGCAAATTGTTTCTGCTGGGCCTTATGGACAGGTCTGGAGAAAAAGGCATTTGCCAAGTCAATGGCTGCATATCAGGTATCAGGAGTTGTGCTAATTTGTTCAAGCAATGAAACCACATCTGGTACAGTAGCTGCAATTGGAGTCATAACTGTGTTAAGTTTGCAATAATCCACTGTCATCCTCCAAGATCCATCTGTCTTCTTCACAGGCTGAGGAGATCAATGGGGATGTGGTGGGAATCACCACCTCTTCATCTTTCAAGTCTTTGATGGTGGCACTAATCTCTTCGGTCCCTCCAGGGATACTATATTGTGTTTTATTTACTATTTTTCTAAGTAGAGACAGCTTTAATGACTTCCATTTGGCCTTTCCCACCATAACAGTCCTTACCCTTCCAGTCAGGGAGTCAATCTGGGGATTCTGCCATCTACTAAGTATGTCTATGCCAATTATGCGCTCTGGCACTGGGAGAATGACCACAGGAGGAGTCTGGGGACTCACTGGACCCATTGTAAGTCAAACCTGAGCTGAAACTCCATTAATTACCTAACCCCTATAAGCCGCTACTCTACCTGGAGGACAAAAATGACATTTTGGGTCCCCTGGAATCAATGGCAGCTCAGAGCCAGTGTCCAGTAGTTCCCAAAAAGTCTGATCATTCCTATTTCCCCAATGCACAGTTACCATAGTAAAAGGCCAAAGTCTTCTTGGGGAAGGATGGGAGAAAGATTAACAGTATAAGTTGTTAGAGAAATAGGGTCCTTCCTCAAGGATACCCAGCCTCCCCTTCATTCAAGGTGTTCTGTGTCTGTCAACAGGTTCAATTGTAGAAATTGATTGAGGGGCTGTGATTCTCTGCTTATATAATTCAAATTAGTCTTTTGTCCACTTGACCTGGAGGTTTTCTGTTTATATAAATTAAGTAAGAATGCAGCAGGCTTCCTATCGATTTCACTTATAGGAACACCATCATTAGCCAGTGCCAGAGCTCTACATGAATCAGATTATTCTTATTGGTGCTTTACCTCCACTGTCCATTGTGGTAACTACATCCACCTTACCTTTAACAGTTGAGTGTCGCCACTTAGCCCCTGCCACCTTGGAATCCAATTATTCCCAATGCATTTAAATTTTGTAATTGCGTTACTGCGGTTCCCACTGTAAGATCTGGCATACAGAGAAGATCAATTGCAGAGCTCTTCAAGGAGGTAGGTGCTCCCCTCTCCATCCTATTTCACAAGGTATTGGTAAAGGGTATGTCTTTTGGAACCTTCTAGTTGGGATGAGTAGGTCTAAAGTGACTAATTCTCTGTAGCATGCCAATGTCCCTAAGCTTTTGGATCCCTTCCTCTACATTAAACCAAGGGAGATCAGGCATTTCCAGCTTGTTCACAGTGAGCCATTTTTTGATACATATTTTAGCTAACCAAGCAAATAAACTATTAGAATCTTTTTTAAACTCCCCTAGCTGCAACTATATATGCCAAATCCCTGCTTAGTCGGCCCAAATCAATAAATTCAGCCTGATCCAAGTTTATGTTCCTTTCACCATTATACCACAACCTTAATATCCATTCCCATGCCAGTTTTCCAGATTTCTCCTTATGTAAATGAGAAAACTCAAGTGGTTCTTTTGGGGTGTAGTGCGCTTCCTTGTGGGTCACACTCTGAACCTCACCTGAAGGGGCCTGCCAGGAATTTAGTCTAGTTATAGGTCTAGAAACAAACAAGGGTGTTTGGGGTGGGTCCTGAGGGAATTAGCATTGTCTTGCCTGGCAACTGCCTCAGGGGAGGCCATCACTGTTGCTTCAGGCAGTGCATGGTTAATCTCCTCAGACAAAGCTTAAAAGGCTGATGGCAGTTTGGGTGGGGAGAGGATGTTGTCACCAGTGGGGGTGAGGAGGCTGTTTCACCTGGCAAAAAAGGGTTATCAGAGTTTACAAGCTCAGTGCCCTCAGCTTCAACAGGGTCCTTCCACATCAGAGAAAGGTGAATATTAACTTAAAGAAATCCAAAAATAATACAGGACATGAATGGAAAAATTTTCAGATACGCTGCACAAATAAAAAATAATCACAACTCTTGGAAATAAAGGACACATTTACAGAAATGCAAAATACACTGGGAAGTCTCAAAAATAGAATCAAACAAAGAGAAGAAAGAACTTCAGTTCTCAAAGACAAGGATTTGAATTAACCCACTCAGACACAGACAATGACAAAAAATTTTTAAAAATGAACAAAGCTGCCAAGAAGTTTGGGATTATGTTATACAACCAAACCTAGGAATAATTGGTGTTCCTGAGGAAGAAGAGAAATCTAAAAGTTTGGAAAACATATTTGAGGGAAAAATTGAGGAAAAGTTTCCTAGCCTTGCTAGAGATCTAGACAACCAAATACAAGAAGCTCAAAGCACACCTGGGAAATTTATTGATTAATTGTAAAATGATCATTGCCTAGGCACATAGTCATCAGGTTATCTAAAGTCAAGATGAAGGAAAGAATCTTAAGAACTGTGAGGCAAAAGCATCAGGTAACCTATAAAGAAAAACATCAGATTAACAGAAGATTTCTCAGCAGAAACCCTACATGCTAGAAGAGACTGAGGTCCTATTTTAGCCTTGTTAAACAAAACAAATTAGCCAAGAATTTTTTATCCAGCAAAGCTAAGCATCATAAGTGAAGAAAAGATAATCTTTTTCAAACAAAGAAATGCTGAGAGAATTCACCACTACCAAGTTAGCACTGCAAAAACTGTTAAAAGGAACTCTAAATCTTAAAACAAATCCTTGAAATACACCAAAATAGAACCGCTTTAAACCATAAAACTCATGGGAACTATAAAACAATAACACAATGAAAAAAATAAAGTATTCAGTCAACAACTAGCATGATGAATTGAGTAGTTACCTCATAACTCAATACTAACATTGAAAGTAAATAGCCTGAATGTTCTGCTAAAAAAAAATACAGAATAGCAGAATGAATAGAAAACCACCAACCAAATATCTGCTTTCTTTAAGAGACTCAAATGAGACGTAAGGACTCAGATAAACATAAGGTAAAGAGGTGGAAAAAGATATTCCATGCAAATCAAACCAAATGCAAGCAGGAGTAGCTATTGTTATATTAGACAAAACAGACTTTAAAGGAAAACAACAGTACAAAAAGGTAAAAATGGACATTATATAATAACAAAAGTATTAGCCCAACAGGAATATATTACAATCCTAAATTTATAGGCACCTAACACAGGAAGTTTCAAATTTATAAAACAATTACTGCTAGACCTAAGAAACAAGACAGATGGCAAAAGAATAATTGTGGGGTAATTCAATACTCCACTAACATCACTAGACAGATCATCAAGACAGAAAGTCAACAAAAAAGCAATGGACTTAAACTATACCCTAGGACAAATGGACCTAACAGATATTTACAGAACATTCCACTGAAAATCTGCAGAAGACACACTGTATTCATCAACACATGGAATATTCTCCAAGATAGACCATATGATAAGCCACAAAACAAGTCTCAATAAATTTAAGAAAATCAAAATTATATAAAGTACTCACAGACCACAGTGAAATAAAATTGGAAATCGACTCCAAAAGGCACTCTCAAAACCATGCAAATAAGTGGAAATTAAATAACCTGATCCTGAATGGTCATTGAGTCCACAATGAAATCAAGATGAAAATTTAAAAAATTCTTACACAACCTATCAAAACTTCTGGGATACAACAAAAGTGGTGCTAAGAAGAAAGTTTATAGCCTTAAATGCCTATATCAAAAAGTCTGAAAGAGCAGAAATAGACAATTTAATGTCACACTTCAGGGAACTACAGAAACAAAAAAGAAGCCAAACCCAAACCCAGCAGAAGAAGATAAATAACAAAGATCAGAGCAGAACGAAATGATTTGAAACAACAAAATACAAAAGATAAATGAAACAAAAAGCCAGTTTTTTGAAAAGATATGCAAAATTGATAAACCCTTACCAAGATTAACAAAGAGAAGAAGAGAGAACATCCAGATAAACTCAATTAGAAATAAAATGGGAGCTATTACAACTGATGCCACAGAAATAAAAATGTCTATTCAAGGGTAGTATGAACACCTATGTACAAGCAAACTAGAAAACCTAGAGGAGATAGATAAATTTCTGGAAATATACCACCCCCCTAAATTAAACCAGGAAGAAATAGAAACTCTGAACAGACCAATAACAAGCAGTGAGATTAAAATGGAAATGTTAAAATTGCCAACAACAACAAAAAAGTTCAGGATGAGACAGATTCACAGCTGAATTCTATCACAGCTATCTCTTCAATATACTGATTTACATTATTTTGGATATATAGCGAGCAGGGGGATTGCTGGATTATATGGCAGCTGTATTTTTAGTATTTTGAGGAAACTCCAAATGGTTCTCCATAATTTACGTTGCCATCAACAGTGTGTGAGAATTCCCTTTACTCTACATCCTTGCCAGGATTTGTTATTGCCTGTCATTTGGCAATAAGCCAATTTCACTGTGGTGCGATATCTTATTGTAGTTTTGATGTGTATTTCTCTGATGATCAATTACATTAAGCACACCTTTTCATATGCCTGTTTTTCATTTGTATGTCTTCATTTGAGAAGTGTCTATTCAAATCTTTTGCCCATTTTTTGGAACGAATTATTAGATTTTTTCCTGTAGAGTTGTTTGTGCTCCTTATATATTCTGGTTATAAATTCTTTGTCAGATAGGTAGTTTTCAAATATTCTCTCCCATTAGGCGGGGTGTCTCTTCACTTTGTTGATTGTATAGCATACTGTGCAGAAGTTTTTAAACTTGATGTTATCTCATTTTCCCATTTTTGACTTTTGTTGCCTGTTCTTATGGGGAATTGTTTAAGACATTTTTGCCCAGACCAATGTCCTGGAGAGTTTCCCCAATATTTTTTTGTAGTAGTTTCACAGTTTGAGGTCTTAGATGTAAGTCTTTAATTCATTTTGATTTGATTTTTGTATATGGTGATAGATGGAGATCTAGTCTTATTCTTCTGCTATGGATATCTAGTTTTCCCAGCACCATTTACTCTCTTTCCCCCAGTGTGTGTTTTTGGCACCTTTGTTGAAAATGTGTTCATTGTAGGTGTGTAAATTTGTTTCTGGGTTCTCTGTTCTATTCCATTGCTCTTTGTGTCTGTTTTTATGCCAGTCTCTTGCTGTTTTGGCTATTATACCTCTGTAGTGTAATTTGAAGTCATGCAATGTGATTCCTCAAGTTTTTTGGTTTTGTTTTGTTTTTATGATAGCTTTGGCTATTCTGGGTCTTTTGTAGCGCCATATAAATTTTAGGATTGTTTCTTCAATTTCTGTGACAAACGTCATTGGCATTATGATAGGGATTGCATTGAATCCTTAGATTACAGTCAATAATACTTTAAATATACATTTAAAAATAAATATACAAGTATAGCTGGGCATGGTGATGCACGCCTGTAGTCCCAGCTACTTGGGAGGCTGCGGCAGGAGAATCACTTGAACCTGGGAGGCGGAGGTTGCAGTGAGCCGAGATTGTGCCACTGCACTCCAGCCTGGTTACAGAGCAGGAATCCATCTCAAAAACAAACAAACAAACAAACACACAAGTTTAATTGGATTGTTTGTAACACAAAGGATAAATGCTTGACAGGATGGATACCCAGTTTTCCATGATGTGATTATGATGCATTGCATGCCTGTACCAAAATAGCTCATGTAACCCATAAGTATATACACCTATTGTATACTCACAAAAATTATAAACATTTTTAAAAATCATATGGTTACGTTCATATTCACAGAAAAAGCTTTCAATTAAATCCAATATTTTTTCATGATAAATACCCTCAGAAAGCTAGGCATTGAAGGAGTATACCTCAAAATAAGAGCCAACAATGACTAACTCACAGGCAACATCACATTGAACAGGCAAAAACTCGAAGCATTCCTCATAAAAATTGAACGATAACAAGGATGTCCACTCATACCACTCCTATTCAGGAAAGTACTGAAAGTCCTAGCAAGAGCAATCAAGCAAGAGAAAGAAATAAAAGGTATGCAAATAGGAAAATAATAAGTCAAACTGTCTTTCTTCACAGATAATATGATTGTATACCTAAAAACACCTAAAGACTCCACGAAAAGGCTCCTGGACCTAATAAACGACCTCAGTAAAGTTTCTGGATACAAAATCAATGTAAAAAAATTAGCGGCATTTCTATACATCAATAATGTTCCAGTTGTGAGTGAAATCAGAAACACAATTCTATTTACAATAGCTACACACAAAAAAGTATACTATCTAGAAATAAATCTAAGCAAGGAGGTAAAAAATCTCTACAAGGAGAACTACAAAACAGTGCTGAAAGAAATCATAGATGACACAAATGAATTGAAAAAATAATTCACTTTCATGGATTGGAAGTATCAGTATCTTTAAAATTACCCAATAGCCCCAAACAGCACAATACCGGTAAAAACAAACAAACAAACAAAGAAAAATCAGATACATAGACCAATGAAACAGAACAGAGAACTCAGAAATAAAGCCACTTATCTACAAACAACTGATCTTCAATAAACCCGGCAAAATTAAACAATGAGCAAAAATCTCCCTATTCAGAAAATTGGGCTGTTCTAACTCACTAACAATATACAGAAGAATGAAATTGGGCCCCTATTTATCACAATATACAAAAATTAATTCAAGATGGAATAAAGATTTAAATGTAGCACCTCAAAGTATAAAAATCTTAGAAGAAAATCTAGGAAATACCTTTCTGGACATTGGCCTTGGCAAATAATTTATGATTAAATCCTCAAAAGCGATTACAACCAAACCAAAAATTGTCGAGTAAGGCCTAGTTAAACTAAAGTGCTCTGCACAGCAAAAGAAACTGTCAACAAAGTAAATAGTCAACTTACAGAATGGGAGAAAATATTTGCAAACTATCCATTCAGCAAAGATCTAATATCAAGAAACTAGAAGAAACTTAAATCAGCAAGAAAATACAAATAACCTTATTAAGAAGTAGGCAAAGGACATGAACAGACACTTCTCCAAGGAAGTTATTTTAAAAGTAAAAAAAATAAATAAATAACAGATGCTGGTAGGGCTGCCAAGAAAACGGAACACTTATACAATGCTGATTTCTTAAATAACTAAAAATAGAACTACTGTTTGACCCAGCAATCCCATTACTGGGTATATACTCAAAGGAAAATTAATAATTCTACCAAAACAACACATGCACTTGTATGTTTATCACAGCACTGTTCACCATAACAAAGAAATGGAGTCATTCTAGGTGCCCATCAATGGTGGACTGAATAAAGAATATATGGCACATATACACCATGGAATACTATGCAGTCATGAAAAGAACAAAATCCTATTCATTACACTGACATGTATGCAGCTGGATGCTATTATTCTAAGTGAATTAACACAGGAAGCAGAAAGCCAAATATCACATTCTCCCTTATAAGTGGGAGCTAAACATTGGATTCACATGGACATAAATATGGGAACAATAGACAGTGGAGACTACAATAGTGGGAGAGAAGGAGGGGGTAAGGGTTGAAAAACCACCTGTTGGGTACTATGCTCACTAACTGGGTGATGCGTTCAATCATACCCAAAACCCCAGCAGCATGAAATATACCCTTGTAACAAACCCGCACATGTACGCTCTTATTCTAAAAAAGTTGAAATTCAGAAAAAGAAACCCCACAAAAGTAAAGAGTTGTAAAAAATAAAAAAAAGATAGTACACAATTGATTCATGTCTTCATATTCTCACACTAATGTAAACATTGTTCCCTTATGTTCAACTTTTAGATTAACTGTAGGAAAAGCCTGGACAACTAAAATTCTGTTATTGCAGAGTATGTAAATGCTTTTAAAATTTGCAATGAATAAGTATAAGTATAGATTACAAATGTGAGAAAATGGAAAGAGGCAGGAGAACTCAAGGGAAAACACTAGTGTTAATGTCCGCATCTTACAAGGTACAAATTGAGACTTTGTTTATGTTTGATGAACAAGACACAAGTGTACAAGTATATCATTTACAAAGACAATAAATATAGTTACTAAAAAATAGAGATGTCACTATATTTGTGTAGTATTTATATGATGGAGAATAAGAGCTCATTCTTAAACAATTACATCAGGAAGTCAAAAGATAATGTGTAAAATTGAGTCAAGATTTAATAATATAAGTAAATTAGAGACATAGAAGTAACATTCAGAACTATTTAAGTGAAGTGTTTAAGACTGGTTCCCTCTGGAGTGGGGTAGAGCCTGAGATTGTTTTCATTTTAAGTTCTCCTCTGTTATTTGATTAAAACATATTATTTGATTTAAAACCACATTTTGAATGTATAAGTTTGAAAATATTTTTTAAAAGAAGCTAAAAATTATTACTGAAAACTTACTAGTACAAATAAAATTAAGTCCTGAAAATATTCTATACATAAAGAGGTTAAAAAAAGTACGTATTGTAGCACCATCTCTATGGATGGTTATAAATGTATTTCATATTTTGCCTTCCTTTAGAGATAGAAACATTTGAGTTTTAAGAAGGGGTTGAAAATTATCCCTTTAAGACTGAAAAAAATAACCTGATTAACACCTCTTAAATAATAATGGACATAGTAAGTGTCGATATCCATAGCTCCTCAGTGACTTAAACATATTTCTGAAAACCTGGAGATAACTGATGGGACTAAAAGGCAGTTAATTTAAAATATGTAAAAGAAATGGGCTTTTTGCAATAGATATGGTTGACCTGCGTAATTTTCTGCTATTACAGTGTATTACAGAGAAGAGCTATTTGCAGCTGGATTGAAACTGAATTTTGAATTTTGATAGCCAGGTAAACTTAAGAAAATAGCAGAAAGAAAATTAAACCTTGATAGGAAATGCATTACTATAAAAATAACCATTAGAAAAATTAAGCTAAACAATTATCAGATTGGGTACAGAAACCTTCACATTTTATTTCAAAAATATGTTTTATTTACATTCCCACCAACAGTGTATATCGTGTCTCTGTTCTCTCTTCCTCAAACTTAGCCACAATTTGTAGAAAGAAACCTGATACAAAGAGAAACTTAATATTATATTTTTCATTTGATAACAACTTTGGCTGGAAAATATAGAAAACACCAACACACATAGCAGTTATGTGTATCTTATTAGACTATCATTTTCCACTTGTTAGAGAGGGCACATTTTTTAGAAGAGATAGACATTTTCCTTATCACAACCACCAGTAAGTACATGGCAGAGAGGAAGAATGTATAATCCAAATCCAATATCTGAAAAACATTAAATTTGGCAAAATACTTCACAAACTATGCATCTGATAATGGTCTAATATCCAGAATCTATAAGAAAAACAACTGAACAAGCAAAAACCAAATAATCCCATAAAAAAGTGGACAAATTACATAGACACTTCTTAAAAGAACACATACAAACAGCTAATAAACATATGAAAAATTTCTTAACATTACTTATTATTAGATAAGTGCAAATCAAAGCCACAATGATATACCATCTTACATCAGTCAGAATGGCTATTGCTAAAAGTCAAAAAATAACAGATGCTGGAAAGGCTGCCAAGAAAAGGGAATGCTTATACACTGTTGGTGGGAATGTAAATGAGTGAAGCCACTATGGAAAGCAGTTTGGAGATTTTCAGATAATTTAAAACAGAACTACTGTTTGACCCATCAATCCCATTACTGGGTATGAATCCAAAGGAAAATACAATTTTCTACCAGAAGGACACATGCACTCACATATTTTGACATGTTTACTTAACACATCAAGGTACTATAAAACTGAGCAATTCTTCTCCTAGGTATGTATACTCAAGATTATTGAAAACATATGTTAATACAAAAATCTGTACATGGATGTTTATAACATTATTTATATAGCCAAAAAAAGTGAAAACCATGCAAATACCCATGAACTGGTGAACAGATAAACATAATGTAGTATATCCGTACAACAGAATATTATGCATCAATACGAAGGAATAAAGTATTGATGCTGCAACATGGATGAATCTTGAAATCATTATGGCAAGTGGAAGAAGCCAGTTGAAAAAAATTCCCTACTGTATGATTTTTTATATAAAACGTCAAGAATAGGCAAATTCAAAGAGAGAAAGCAGATTAGTAATTTTCAGGGGGTGTGAACGAAGTGAGTGTATGGGATTTCATTTTGGGTAATGAAAATTTTCTAAATTTAGATAGCGATGAGGTTACACAACTCCGTGAATATAGTAAAATCATTGCATTATACACTTTAAAATAGTGAACTTAGTGTTATATGAATTGCATCTCGATAAACTGTTATAAAATAATGAAGTTAATATTCAACTTTTTATCAATAAAGATTATATAAAAGCATGCATTGGTAAAATAAGTAACTGTCAATTTAATTATTTTGATGGTTAATATCTGAACAAGTTAAGAATGTAGTTTCAACTAGGCCAATCTCTGAGGGCTGAGATAATTTTATGAATTACTAGTTTGGTATCAACTTGTATTAAGAAATAATTAGTTCATGCAGAAGAGATATTCACTAGCAAATAAATGATATAAAATAGAAACAGCCATTAGAAAAACAAATTGCAGCATTACCCATTTACAAATATATATCTCCACATACATTCAACTACATTCTAGTATGCAATTAGAAACCAACAGCTTTTACAATACATCCATTAAACAATGCCGAGGATAAATGAGGGATATGGCACATACCATATGATTACTCAAACCATCCAAAACATTAATTAACTCACTAGTAATATGTTTTTGAGATTTCAACAACAAATAAACAGTTAATGCAAAAATAATGGGAAAATATATAACTCAGATATAAAGTATTGTTAAATGAATACAGAATAATGATGAATGAGATAATTACCAAGATGGAGTTATAAGAAGCAGTAAGAACATAGTGAATGTTGATTCAATGTCTCTAGAGAAAAGTCCTCATACTGTGAACAAGTTAAATATGTTATATTTTGATGATGTCTTTTGTTTGGTGCTCTGACTATGAAATCATTATTTTTTAAATCAAATTACAGCACAACATTAAAATCTTTATTTTTTAAAATGCCAATTCCTCTTATTTGTACAATATTGATGCTCTTCCTTGCATTCTGCCCTAACCAGAAGTCTCTGGCTAACCTACTTCCTCAGTTGCAGCCCTTGAATAAACCATTTCAACAAGGAACCATAGTGCTTTTTAATTGGCAATAGTATTTAGAAATCAAGATCTGGGGACTAGGTGTGCTTATTGTTAGTAGTGCCTTTATTTCTTTTAAATTTTCTATTTTAAATTGTAAATTGAAAAGTTATAGCTTCATATATTCATGGGGTACAAAATAATGTTATGATTTATGAATACATTGTGAAATAATTAGATTAAGCAAATTAACATATCTGTCACATCAAATATCATTTTTTGGGGGTGAGAACATTTAAAATTTACACCCTGCCTGGCTTATTTCACTTAGCATAATGTTCTCCAATTATATCTATGTTGTTAAAAAGGACAATATTTTTTCTTAAGGCTGAATAGTATTCCATTGTGTATATATATGACATTTTCTTTGTCCATTTATGTGTTGATGGACACCTAGGTTGATACCATAATGGCTATCGAGAATAGTGCTGCAATGAACATGGGAATACATATGCCTCTTCAACATACTGATTTCAAATGTTTGGGGTAAACATCCAGAAATTAGATTGCTGGATCATATAATAATTCTATTTTTAGTTTTATGAGAAACCTCCATATAGTTTTTCATAATGTCTGTACCAATTTATATTCCCATCAACAGTGTACAAAGTTTCCTTGTTTTCAACAACCTTGCCAATACCTATTATCTTTTGTATTTTTGATAATAACCATTCTGACAGGTGTGAGGTGATATTTAATTGTAGATTTCATTTGCATTTCCCTAATGATTAGTGATGTTGAGTAGTTTTTTCATATTTTTATTGACTGTATGAATCCCAAGAAATGTTTATTCAGATATCTTGCCCATTTTAAAACTGGATTATTTGTTTTATTTCTATAGAGTTGTTTGAGTTCCTTATATATTTTAAATTTTCACTCCTTATTAGATGCATGTATTGGTGTCATATATTCAAGGCCTTTAGTGGAACAGACTGGAAAATATATTAATGGCAACAAAGAATATAATACACTCTTATTTATATGCTCATCTAAAGTTAAACATTAAGTCAACTTTTCTTAACATGTTTTTTATATCTGTATATATTTTCTCTTAGATTCTTGGCAAAGATTTAACACAAACTATTTGATTTAGCTTATAAAATACATGATAGTTTTAAAATTGCAATGCCAATATTGCCACTAAGAGTTAAATTAATAAGATGTTATTTTTCTCTGTCTTTTTAGACTTGTCCTTAAAATATATCCTACTAAAGATGTTCACTATCAATATTATGTTCAAAATTCACTTGAAACAGTTACTTTTCTGTCGCGTTGTATTATTAGTTTTATATTCAGTTCAGTTTATTTTGGCTGTTTTCAAATGTAGGATAATTATGCTTTTGAAAATACAAAATAAATGGTTCAAAAGCTTAAAAGAGTATGAGAATATATATTTATAGGATTGTTACCTCTATATCTACTTATAAGTACCATTTCTCCAGGTGAATTGTAGGAGGAATTGCATATGATATACTAAAGTACATCTAAGCTACTCGGGAGGCTGAGGCAGGAGAATGGTGTAAATCCGGGAGGCGGAGTTTGCAGTGAGCTGAGATCTGGCCACTGCACTCCAGCCTGGGCGACAGAGTGAGAGACTCCGTCTCAAAAAAAAAAAAAAAAAAAAAAAGAAATGTGTAAGTACCAAGGTAATCATAGAAATATTGACACAATAGAAGGCAGAAAAAGATACAAGTGAAAAAAAGTTCCACAAATAAAAAATAAATACTAAGATGATAATTAAGTGTAATTATTCTAGTAAGTACATTAAAAATTGAATAAACATTCCAATTATCCAAGAATTATCAGAGTAAATTTTCAAAAGGACAAAGAGCATTATATGCTACCTTTAAGAGATACTCCTTAAACATAAATAAAGAAATGTTGAAAGTAGCAGGGTGTAAAATGATACACCATGGAAAATACACCATGGAAACACTAACTAAAAGAAAGATAGTGAGATTTTTTTACTAATATCAGACAAAGTAGATTTTGTACCAGAAGAATTATTAAATATGAAGATATTTTATAATGATAAAAAAGGCAATCCACCAAGAAGATATAGCAATTATAAATTTATATTTACCTAGTAACATACTACCGAAACATGTAATGTGTAAATAGACAGAATTAAAATGAGAAACAGATAAGTTCATAATCACAACGGGAGATTTTAAAGACATATCTCTGTAACTAATATAAAAGCAAAACCCACAATTACATGTGCACCAACCTAATAGCAGATGTCATGTAGAAAAAATGAACATTTTAGAACTGAAAGATACATTAACTGAAATACAAAAGAAACACACTGGATAGGCTTAGTATCAGCATGGACATGACATAAGAAAGAGTCATTGAACTTAAATCAAGTAGAAATTCTGGAGGTGAAAAATGCAATTGACATGCTGATAATGTATCAGAGTCTCTCAGCAGCAGAATGGATCAAGAGGAAGAAAGAATTACTGAACTTGAAGACAGGCTATTTAAATATACATAGTCAGAGGAGACAAAAGAAGCACTAATAAGAAAGAATGAAGCACACCAACAAGATCTAGGAAATAACCTCAAAAGGGCAAGTTTATGAGTCATTTGCATTAAAGCAGAGGTAGAGAGAGAGAGAGATCACAATATAAATTATATTCAGAGAGATAATAACAGAGAACTTCCCAAACTTAGAGAAAGTAATATTCAAGGACAAGAAAGTCATAGGACACCAAGATTCAACCCAAATAAGACTACAAGAAAACTTTTTTTAATAATCAAACTCCTAAAGGTCAAGGATAAAGGAAGAATCTTAAAAGCAAGAAGAGAAGTACAACAACATATAAAAGAGCTCCAATGCATCTGGCAGCAGACTTCTTAGTGGAGACCTTATAGGCCAGGATAAAGGAGCATAACATATCCAAAAGGATAAATTAAACGTTGCTAAAGGCAAACAGTTTTTATCTTAGAATATAATATTCAGTGAAAATATTCTCCAAATATTAAGAAGTAATACTTTCCCAGACAAACAAAAGCTAAGGGATTTCATCAACACCAGATCTATCTTACAAGAAATGCTAAAGGGAGTTCTTCAGTTTGAAAGAAAAGAACATTAACAAGCAGTAAGAAATAATCTGAAAGTTAAAAAAATCATTGTTAATAATAAGTACAAAAACAAATACAGAATAATATAATACTGTAATTGTGTGTAAATTATATCTTGAGTAGGAAGATTAATAGATAAACATATCAAAAATAATATCTAGAGCAACTTTTCAAGACATAGACAGCATAACAAGATATAAATAGAAAAAAAAAGTTAAAAAGCAGTGGGATGAAGTTGAAGTGTAGAGTGTTTATTAGTTTTCTCTTTGCTTTTTTTTAAGTTTCTTTATCCGATTGGTGTTCAGTTTTTGTCAGTTTATAATAATGGGTTTTAAGGCGATATTTGCAAGCCTCTTGGCAACCTCAAATCCAAAAAAAGAAAAACTACAACAAATACATAAAACACACAAAAAAACCACAAAAATTAAAACATTACCACCAGAGAAAATTACTTTCACAAAAGGGAGCACAGGAAGGAAGGAAGGAAGGAAGGAAGGAAGGAAGGAAGGAAGGAAGGACAAAATAACCAGAAAACAAATAACAAAATGACACTGGTGAGTTCTTACTTATCAATAATACCATTGAATGTAAATGGACTAAACTCTTCAATCAAAAATCATAGAGTTGCTGAATAGATAAAAGAAACACACATCACCTATAAAGATATATATAGGCTGAGAATAAAAAGAATGGAAGAAGATACTTCATACCAATGGAAACAAAAAAGAGCAAGAGTTTCTATACTTATATCAGACAAAATAGATTTCAAGAGAAAAACTGTAAGAAGAGACAAAGAAGGTCACTATATAATGGTAAAGGGGTCAATTCAGCAAGAGGATACAACAATTTTGAATATATATGCACCCAATACTGGAGCACACAGATATATAAAGGAAATATTGTTATAGCTAAAGAGAGAGATGGGTTCCATTACAATAATAGCTGTAGACTTCAACACCTCACTTTCAGCATTGGACAGATCCTCCAGACTGAACCTCAACAAAGAAACATCAGAATTAATCTGCATTATAGATCAAATGGATCTAATAGATATTTACAGAACATTGTACCCAACGGCTGTTAAGTACACATTCTTGTCTTCAGCACATGGGTCATTTTCAAGGCTAGACCATATGTTAGATCACAAAACAAGTCTTAAAACATTAAAAGAAAATGAAATTACATCAAGCATCTTCTCTGATCACAATGGAATACAACTACAAATCAACAACAAGAGGGCTTTTGGAAACTATACAAACAAATGGAAATTTAAAAATACGCTCCTGAATGACCAATGGTTCAACGAAGAAATCAAGAAGGAAATTGAAAAATTTTTTGACATAGATGATGATGGAAACACAACATATCAATACCTACAAAATGCAGTGGAAGCAGTACTCAGAGGCAATTTTATAGCTATAAGTACCTACATAAAAAAGAAAAACTTCAAATAAATAACCTAATGATGCATCTTAAGGAAACAGAAAATCAAGAACAAACCAAACTCAGAATTAGAGCAATATAAATAATAAAAATCAAAGCAGAAATAATGTATTTGAAATGAAGAATACAATACAAAAGACTAATAAAACAAAAAGTTGGTTTTTTGAAAAGTTCAACAAAATTGACAAACTTTTAGCCAGACTAATGAAGACAAAAAGGGAGAAGATTCAAATCAGAGATGAAGAGGGCCAAATGGCTGACTACAAGCAGATAGTGTGTGCCCCTCTCATGGAGAGAAAAAAGAGTGGCAAGTAAATACTAACTCTTCAACTGGAATATCTAGCTGGACACATTGGTATTCATCAAGGAAACAATTCAATTTGTGGAGAATAAAGAGGAGTGAGACAGGATGACTGCCCACCTAGGGATGTCACAGAGACAGGGGAGGACCACCACTGTGGGGAAATGGTGAATGAGTGAGAGTACCAAAAGACCCACATTTCTGCCATGGACTTTTGAAACTTGGGATCAGGAGATTTCCCATGAGCCTCCCCACCAAGGCCTCCAGACTAGCATAGGCAGCTATATGGAGTGTGATCAGAGCTGCTGTCCAGACACATGTGGACTTCCAAGAGTCGTGGGTCTCTGGGCATCCTGACATCAGCAGCTGTAGCTCTGGCAATGGGGGAGGTCAGGCTTCCGTGCATGCCCCCAAGAAAGGAGTCAAATTCAAAAGGCTGAGCAGCAGTGAATTGCAGGTTTCACTGCACCTCACAGGATAAGGCTTATTGGCCTGGGACCTCAAATGTGGCCACACCAGCCATATCTGGGCTCTCAAGCTGATAATAGCTGTGCACCCCCCTGGGACAGAGCTCTCAGAGGAAGAGGCAGGCCACCATTTTTGCTACCCAACAGCCCTTGCCACTGTTGCACTCAGCCTCTGGAGGGTGCATGATGATATGATACTGGCACAGATTCCCAGCACAATGCAGCCACCCCATGGAAAAGGGGTCAGAATATTTTCTACTTCTCCTCATTGGGCAGGGACTCTAGACCTGAGATTCCAGAGCAACTGTTGCAAGACTTTTCCTTAATTCAGCTAAAGTTGGGGTCCTTGTCACATGGCCATGAGCTATTAGTCTCACAGACAATTTGAAAGATGAGTAAGGTTGGGTTTTATTCAGTGAAAAAAAAAAAAAGAAAAAGAAAAGAAAAGGGGAAACAGAGACTTTTAGCAACATGAGACAATGTGTTTCCTGCCAGTGGGCTTCCCGCCTCCCAAATCGAATCCTAGGTTCCACCTAGAAAGAGAAGTGGCCAGACTCCTCCCCACTGCGAAAGGTGTGAACTTCTGTGGCTCCACCCCAGTGTGCACTCCTTCCAGTGCACAGGCTAGTTGGTATTTTTCTGGGGACTCTTTCCCACCTGTCTGTCTCATTCTCCGCTCTAAAGAAGTACATCTAACTACTGTTAGAATAAGAATAAGGATAAGGATGAAGACTAATCTTAACTGCTTCCTGCTGACAGAGGGTGCTGTTTTGGGAAAATGGCAGTCAGATCTCCCTCTGAGCCTTCTCTAAGGGTTCCCAGCAGAAAAGGTCATCGTCCAAGGCTCTGGTTGCATGACCATTTGAAGGTTGATAGCCCGAAGACAAGAAAAGACAGACAAACTGTGTTGTTAGAAAACATGTGTCTAAATGAAACAAGGGAGGGATAAGAACAAATAAAAAATCCCGAGGCATTTTACCAGTTTGCACAGGGAGAGGGAAGCCGAAAACCTGACTGGTTAAAAAAAAAAAAAAAGTACCCTTTGGCTGGCAAGTTTGGTTTCTGAGTTCCTTTGCCCTGAGCCAAATAATAAGTCAATCAGTTTAAGATTTGGGAAGTTAACTCTTTCCAGTTAGGAGGATGCATCTGAGAGGAATGTTCTATAGTATGGAGGCACAATTAAGGCACAATTACCTATCTGTGAAGAGAGAACCAAGGGGGAGAAAGGGAAAAATAAGGCGTTTTTTTCAAAGGATTCCCAGGGGTTCAGCATGCATTTGAAAGGGGTACAGACTGATGATGAATGGATACCTATCTAGAAAGAGGGGATCAGGCATCCCTGGTTCCCATCACTTCCTAGCAGATACCAGGGTACATGAGGGAGAGAAGGAAGAGTGTCCTCTCCTTCTTCTGTCCTTGCATTTCTGCATCCTGGTGACCTTGGAAGGCACCACCATGTGTGCCAAAGCAGCTTGCACCCATGAAGCAGAGGGGTCTAGGAGTTGGAAATTATCAGCGCTACCCACCTATGCCCTATCTCCCCTGCTGTCAGTAGCCTTGAATTCCCTAGACCTCATTTACGCCATCGATACTAACGTGACTTTTATCCATGAAAGGGGAAGATTGGCTTGATCATCAGGAATCAGCCACACTCACCTGCACTGTGTCTTTTAGCTTCTGTTATCATCAGCCCCTGGATCCCTCAGATCCAGTTTTACATTCTAGGGCTTTGGCCCAAAGCTTGGAATTGAGTTTGGAACAGAAATGTGTCTCGGGAGTGGGGTGGTGGTGGTCAGGGTTACATGGACTCTTTATCATAAGCTGAATGCTAAGGTGAAGTTGTGGAATTGAGTCCTCCTCCAACAAGGGAGCAAAAATAATGTTTTGTGACACACCCTGATAACTGGTGGCTATTGTTATGCTTGCTAAGATTTGGGTGCATGGTGCTTAATTTTTGTTAGCTCCCTTGGTCTTACTTTCCCAAAAAGGAAACCCCCAAGTGATGGGCATCCTATTTATTCCCATCACCCAGCAAGATTTGCAGGATAATTGCTCAGAACTAGAATATTGATCCAGATTTTTACTTTACACATCCCTTTTCTTCTTTCTGACCTGCAGCCAGATATTGCTGGTTTGTTCACAGGAATAAGCAAGGTTAGACTAAAAATGTAGACAAAAACTTAAAAACAATTAATGAGTCTAGAATTTAATGACAAATGCATGATAACTTTTGAAACAATTTCTCCAGTCCTCATTTTTGTTAAAAAAAAATGATAGGCCGGGCGCGGTGGCTCAAGCCTGTAATCCCAGCACTTTGGGAGGCCGAGACGGGCGGATCATGAGGTCAGGAGATCGAGACCATCCTGGCTAACACGGTGAAACCCCGTCTCTACTAAAAAAATACAAAAAACTAGCCGGGCGAAGTGGCGGGCGCCTGTAGTCCCAGCTACTGGGGAGGCTGAGGCAGGAGAATGGCGTGAACCCGAGAGGAGGAGCTTGCAGTGAGCTGAGATCCGGCCACTGCACTCCAGCCTGGGTGACAGAGCAAGACTCCGTCTCAAAAAAAAAAAAAAAAAAAAAAAATGATAGGACTGAGTTCGCAAAATATACTTTAGTCTTATACTTATCCTGATTATTTGCATAAAGTACAGCAAGAATAACTATTTCTACATAGGCCTTTTAGATTGGTTTTGATGGAACTCTGTTCAACAAGGCATCTCAGATAAGACCTTTTAAAGCTGAGCCCAGCCATGGGTTTGTATCCTTAAATACCTGTGAGTTGGGTGATTCTTTCCTCCTAAGGTCCCATAATAAACTTGAAGCTCCAGGACCTGTCAGAAAGTGACATTCTTTACTTACCACAGGTCAGGAACCCTGTACAGGGACTGCATAGGCAAGGGCATGAGACCAATCTTCCCACGGGGTTTTATTGACTCTTCATGTCAAGATTGTCTCCTTAAAGGGAAATATATCCTTCCAGTCAAAGTCTTGATAAAATAATGAGTTTCTCCAATTGGGTCCTGTTGCAAAAGATGCAAACAACTGTACTGCCATAGGTTAAGAATACTCACAGATAGTTTTCAAATTCTAGAGGAACCAGGCAGAGAGAAACAAACATGCTCCAAATTTTTTTCACAGAGTATACTTACTCAATTATTAAAGGTTGTAAATAGTTTGAAATAAGTTTCCTTGATTCCAAAAAACAATGCTAAGGTTAGCAATATTCCAGGCAAACGTTAAAAAGTTGTTTCAGCTTTCTGAGTTTAGTCCATTTAGTTCTTGTTTTGCTTGATATTGGTGAACATTTTAGCTCTTCATGAGTTCTATACATTTTCCTATATTTCAATGTTACAATCTCCTAAATTATTATAAACCTGTATTTGAGAGCACTTGTCAGAGTCCTATGGCTTATTATAAACCATCATTTGAAAAGGATTAAACCAAGACCACAATTGTCTGTGAATAGCAAAATGTCCAGGGCAGTTACAGTTAGAAACACAATTGTTTATCTCTATGGTTTACAATAACTTAACCTAACAACCTTAATTATGATTGATAGCATATACTCAGACATTAGGATTTTAGAAATCCCATAAAATTTTAGAACCTATATTAGCATTATCCACCAAAATACAACCTAAAGAAGATTGAACATCATTTTGGCAATTTCATGTAACTAAACATGACAAATATTCCTGTTTAGCCCTTTTCTGGATGTTTCAGGGGCTCTCTGATCCATCTAAAAAGCCAGGCATCAGGAAAGACAATATTGAAACTGAAGTTTGATTTTGGGAAGGTTGTTAAATATGTTTGAGGTCTAAAACACTTGATATTATGGAATAGAATTGCAGATTACTATGTTATTTATTTTACAAAAATGATGACTCAAAAATTTTAAAGAAGCAAGAACCTTTTATAACCTTTTACAAATTTTGCCAAAGAGAAGATTAGCAGCTTAAGAATACCTTATTGTGCTTTTATTTTAATGTTCAATTTACAGAAAAATCATATAATACCCTTTTTTAATTTAGTCAATATGTTCACACAGACAACCTCTTCTGCAAGATTACTTTTTAGAAATCTTCCACCACTTGTTTGAACTTTTAGCTTTATCTTGTGTAATTTTAAACAATCCTTTAACCCTAGGCAAAAATCTACATTTCCAGGCCTTCTTATAATATTTTACAAAAAAAAAAAAAAAAAAAAAAGGCCAGGTGTGGTGGCTCACACCTGTAATCCCAACACTTTGGGAGGCTGAGGCGGGCAGATTACCTGAGGTCAGGAGTTCAAGACTAGCCTGGCCAACATGGCAAAACCCTGTCTCTACTAAAAATACAAAAATTAGCCAGGCGTGGTGGCAGGCGCCTATAATCCCAGCTACTTGGGAGACTGAGGCAGGGAGAATCGCTTGAACCCGGGAGGCAGAGGTTGCAGTGAGCTGAAATCTTGCCATTGTACTCCAGCCTGGGTGACAGAGCAAGACTCTGTCTCAAACAAACAAACAAACAAACAAACAAATAAAAACACCATATTTTACTTTTCTTACACACCGTGTATGTAAATCTATTTTCAGTAGTCTCATTTACATGTAATGGTAACTCCTAGCAATTGTTAACTTTGATGTAAAACCTGGTAAATTGTTTTAATTGTGTGCTAGGTGTAGCCAAAGTTTGACTCCCAGCGTAATTAAGGGCATGGTTAGTTCCATATGTCCCCCGTTATGAAGTCAGTAAGTCAAATAGTTCTCAAAACCCAAAAGGCAGTTTATAACCTTAAAACACGTAGCAAACCTTGCATCTGACTTGCATAATTTAGTCCATCTATTTACATTTTGACAACACCTGCTTTTTACCAATAATCTTTAAGGCTTTTTTTTATTATTCATAGATTAAAGTCACATGAACTGAAAGGTACCACAGCTTGTATCTTCCCTTTAAAAAATATTTGATTCAAGTGCTTGTCTTTCTTTAGGTGAAATTAATTAGAGCTCTTTTTTGCAGATATCATACACAACACATATATAGTTAAACAGACAGTCAGAAAAAAAACCCAGTTGCTGTGTGGGGCCCTTTAAGAGACAGGGCTAGGAAAACTTGCAGAGATTAAACCAGAAACAGACTCACTCCTTAAGTCAGGATTGCTAAATAAAGTCTTACCATGGAGGTACAGGCCATAATCCCAGGATGTAAAAAAAGATGAAGGCCTGCAGCTAAGTTTTCTATGAACCATACAGGCATGCAAAGCACACCAGGTTGGCTATAGCTTAAGACAGTCTCACACATCCTTTTTTACAATTAAAGCTTTACAGAGAATATAAACAGTGACCCTTATCATTCCTAGCCTAGCAAAACATCTTCCAAAAGGAAAACAAAACAAAACAAAACAACAACAACAAAAAAACAAACTTGCTTAAAAGCGAACTGCTGACACGGTTTAGAAAGAGAAGAAAAAAACAGTTTAAAAATGTCCAGGGAAGAACCTCTTATTTTTATGCAAGTGGATCCTTCATCAGGAAGAAAAACTTAACTGCTGTAAGATGGAGCTGGCCTCCCTGGCCTGGAGAGAAAGAGACCCCATGGACATGTGGCAGAAAACATCAGCGATGCCCCTGCGGTGCCCTGGGCCACGTGTCCCAGCCCCAGCAGGGAGGGGAAGGAGGCGGGAGTCACTGTTCATCAGTCCATCCCGAAAAAGGAAGAAAAAGGTCATGGAAAAGCTCCCAACCCCTGGGACTGATGGTGGTGGGGGCATAGGTTTCCCTTATCTTCAGCAGTCCAAGGATGAAAAGGCTTAGAAACAAGAAGGGAAATGATTTCTTGGTTTGCATCTCACTCACCACTTCTTGAGCCCCCACGTTTCACGCCAAAATGTTGTGGTACTTTTCTTCAGTTCAGCTAAAGATAGGGTCCTTGTCACACAGCTGTGAAAGATTAGGCTTGCAGACAATTTGAAGGGTGAGAATAATTGGATGTATTGGGCAAAAAGGTCAAAAACAGGGAACAGGAACTCAGCAGAGTGAAAGTTCTTCTAGTATAGGTTTCCCACCTCACAGATTGAATCCCAGGTACCACCCAAGAAGAGGAGGGGCCAGGCTCCTCCCCACTGCAAACGGCACAAACTTCTGTGGCTCCATCCCAGTGCACACTCCTCCCAGTGCGTAGGCCAACTGGAGTTTCTCTGGGTACTCCGTCCCACCTGGCAGTCTCACAACTACTCTGCTCCTGCCTGAACATTTTTCTGAAGAATATATCCCAGAAACAACCCACAGCTCCTCCATTATTGCAGCTGTAGCTGTGATGCCCCACACAATAGGGCTGAGGAAGGGATAAAGGGCTTGATTGCTATGCTTGTACCTGCAACACACTGCAGCCACCATATGGAGAGAGGACAGTCTCTCTTTTCTGTGAGCTCTCAACCCTCATTCTTCACCAAGAATGGTCCCCAGCTCGGGACCTTCAGCTAAGCATACCCACTGGCAGTGTCACTGCGTTTCTTTGGGAAGGATATTCCAAAGCCAACAAAAAGCCCCATCTCACTGCCATGTTTGTGGTTCCTTCACAGTTGCCCTCCATCAGGGGGAGGAACAAAGAGCCTGAGGGCTTCACCTGTACATCCACCATGCTAGAGTTGCCATATGGAGAGGAGCCCAGTCTCTCTGTGAGCCGTCAACCTCCTGCTCTTCAAAGATACCAAATCTATGACTAATTGGTGTCCTTGAAAGAGATGGGGAGAAAGCAAGCAACTTGGAACATTGAAACACATATTTCGGCTCTTATCTATAAAAACTTCCCCAACCTCACTAGAGAGGCCAACATACAAATTCAAGAAAGGTAGGGAACTCCTGTAAAATACTACACAAGAAGACCATTCCCAAGACACATAATTCTCAGATTCTACAAGCTTGATAAGAAAGAAAAAATGCTAACAGCAGCTCTAGAGAAGGGGCAGATCACCTAAAATAGAAATCCCATCAGGCTAAAAACAGACCTTTCAGTAGAAACCCTACAAACCAAAAGAGACTAGAGGCCTATATTCAGAATACTTAAAGAAAATAATTTTCAACTGATGATTTTATAACCAGCCAAATTAAGTTTTATATGTGAAGAAAGCAATAAGATATTTTTCAGACAAACAAAGGCTGAAGAAATTTGTAACCTCTAGTATAGCCATACAGGAGGTCCTGAAAGAAGTGCTTAACATGGAAAGGAAAGATGATTACCAGCCACTAAAAAAACACACTTAAGTACATAGACCATTGTCACCATAAAGCAACCATTGGAACAAGTCTGTATAATAATCATCTAACAACATGATGACAGGATTAAATCCGCACATATCCATATTAACCTTGAATGTAAATGGGCTAAATGCCCCAATTAAAAGGCTTTGCACAGAGTGGCAAAGCAAGACCCAGTATAGGTATGCTGACTTTAGGAGACCCATCTTACATTCAATGACACCTATAACCTCAAAATAAAGAGATGTAGAAAATCTACTAAGCAAAAAGAAAAAAAGGTTGGGTCGTTATCTTAATTTCAGACAAAAAAGACTTTAAACCAGTAAAGATCAAAAAAGATAAAGAAGGACATTACATAATGGTAAAGGGTTCAATTCAACAGGAAGACTTAACTATCCTAAATATGTACATACCCAATAGGGAAGCATTTAAATTCATAAAGCAAGTTCTTAGAGATCTATGAAGAATCTTAGATTTTCACATAATAATAGTGTGAGATTTTAACACTCAACTAACAGCACTAGACAGATCACTGAGGCAGAACATTAGCAAGATATTCAAGACCTGAAGTTGCCACTTGAACAAATGGACCTCATAGGCATCTATAGGACTCTCCACTCAAAAACAACAGAATACACATTCTTCTCATCAACACATGGTGAATACACTAAAATAGACCACATAATTGAACATAAAAAATTATAAACAAATTTTAAAAAACTGATATCACACCAACCACACTTTCAGAAAACAGCACAATAAAAATAAAGAACAATAATAGGGAAAGCACTCAAAACCATACAATTACATGGAAATTAAACAACCTGCTCCTAAAGGCCTTTGGAGTAAATCATTTAATTAAGGCAGAAATCAAGAAAACCTTTGAAACAATTGAGAACAAAGATACAACATATTAGAATCTCTGGGACACAGATAAGTCAGTCTTAAGAGAAAAGCTTATGGCACTAAATGTCCACAACAAAAAATCAGAATAATTGTAAATTAATAACATCATAAGACACATAAAGGAATTAGAGAAACAATAGTAAACCAACCCCCAAACTAGCAGAAGACCAGAAAGCAAAATCAGAGCTGAACTAAAAGACCAAGAAAAAACATACAAAAAAAAATACAAAAGATCCACACATCCAGGAATTGATTCTTTGAATGTATTATTAAGAAACATAGACTACTAGCTAGACTACTAAAAAAAGGGAGAAGATCCAAAGAAACTCAATCAGAAAGAAAAAAGGGGACATTACCATTGACCCCACAGAAATTAAAAAAAGAATACAACTCTCAGAGACTACTAAAAACACCTCCATGCACACAAACTTGAAAACCTAGAAGAAATGGATAAATTTGTGGACACGTACAATCTCCAAAGACTGAACCAGGAAGATATGGAATTCCTGAACAGACCAATAATGAGTTTGAAAATTGAATCAGTAACCAAAAGGCTCCCAACCAAAAAAAGCCCAGGACCAGATGACTGAACAGCTGAATTCTACAAGATGTACAAAGAAGAGTTGGTATCATTCCCACTGAAACTATTCCAAAAAAATGGGGAGGAGGAACTCCTCCGTGACTCATACAATGAGGCAAGCATCATCCCAATAACAAAACCTGGCAGAAACACAACAAAAAGAAAACTTCAGGCCAATATTCTTGATGAACATCAATGCAAAAATAGTTTAAAAAATACTAGCCCCCCGAATCAAACAGCACATCAAAAAGCTGATCCACCACAATTAAGTAGGCTTTATTCCTGGGATCCAAAGTGGGTTCAACATATGGAAATCAATAAATGTGTTTCATCACATAAACAAAACTAAAAAATACAATTATCTAAATAGATGCAAAAAAGGCTTTTGCTAAAATCCAACATTCCTTCATGTTAAAAACTCTCAACCAATAGGCATTAAAGGAAGATACTTCAAAATATTAAGAGGCATCTATGCCAAACCTACAGCCAATATCATATTGAATGGAAAAAAGCTGGAATCATTCCTTTTGAAAACTAGAACAAGACAAAGATGCCATCTCTTACCACTCCCATTTAACATAGTACTTGAAGTCATGGTCAGAGCAATCAGGCAAGAAAAGACATAATAGGAATCCAGTTAAGAAGAGAGGAAGTTTAACTCTTCCTGTTTTCTGATGATATAACTTTATACCTAGAAAATCATGTAGTATCTGCCCAAAAGCTCATTGATCTAGTAAATAACTTCAAAAAAGTTTCAGGATACAAAATCAGTGTACAAAAAATAGTAGTATTCCTATACACCAAAAACATCCAAGCTGAGAGCCAAATCAAAAATGCACAAAAGAATAAAATACCTGTGAATACAGCTAATTAAGGAAGTAAAATATATCTATAATGATAATCAGAAAACATTACTCAAAGAAATCAGAAATGATATAAACAAATAAAAAAAATTTTATGATCATGGATAGAAAGAATCAATACTGTTAAAATGGCCATACTGATCAAAGCAATTTACAGATTCAATGCCATTCCTATCAAACTACCAATGACACTCTTCACAGAATTAGCAAAAACCATGTTAAAATTCATTTGGAAACAATAAGCAGTCTAAATATCCAAGGCAATCCTATGCAAAATAATAAATCTGGAGGCATCACATTACCTGACTTCAAACTATTCTACATGACTACAGTAACTAAAACAGCCTGGTATTGGTACAAAAACAGACATATAGACCCATGGAGTGAATAGAGAGCCCAGAAATAATATCACATACTTACAAGTATTCTATCTTTGACAAAATCAACAAAAACAAGCAATGAGAAAAGGACTGTAAATTCAATAAATGGTGCTGAGATAACTGACTAGTCACATGCAGAAGATTGAAACTGGATCCCTTTCTTACACTACATGTGGAAATCAACTCATGATGAATTAAAGACTTAAAAGTAAAACCTAAAAGAATAAAAACCCTGGAAGATAACCTAGGAAATACCATTTGGTCATAGAACCTAGCAAAGATTTCATTATGAGACAGGAAAAGCAATTGCAATAAAAATAAAAATGGAAAAAATGAGACCTAATTAAACTAAAACTCTTCTGCACAGCAAAAGAAACTATCAACAGAGTAAACAAATTACAGAATGGGAGTAAATATTTGCAAACTAGGCATCTGTATCAGTCCATTCTCAAACTGCTATAAAGACATACCTGAGACCGGGTAATTTATGAAGAAAAAAGTTCAAATTGACTTACAGTCCCACAGGCTGTATAGGAAGCATAGCTTGCGAAGCCTCAGGGAACTTACAACCATGGTGGAAGGCAAAGGGGAAGCAGGCACATCTTGACATGACAGAGCAGGAAAGGGAGAGTGAAGGGGGAAGTGCTACACACTTTTAAATAACCAGATCTCATGAGAAATCACTCACTATCACAAGAAGGGCAAGGAGGAAGTTTACCCTTATGATCCAATCACCTTCCACAAGGCCTCTCCTCCAAAATTGAGGATTATAATTTTACATGAGATTTGGATGGAGACACAGATCCAAACCACATTATTCTGCCTCTGATCCCACCCAAATCTCATGTTCTTCTCACATTTCAAAACACCATCACGCCTCCCTAATAGTCTCCCAAAGTCTTAACTCATTCCAGCATTAACTCAAAAGTCCAAGTCCAAGCTCTCATCTGAGACAAAGCAAGTATCTTCTGTCTATGAGCCTGTAAAATAAAAAGAAGTTAGTTACTTCCAAGATACAATGGGGGTTCAGGTGTTGGTTAAATACTCCCATTCTAAAAGGGAGCAATTGGCCGAAACACCAAAGCTACAGGCCCCTTGTATGTCCAAAACCCAGCAGGGCAGTCATTTAATCTTAAAGCTCCAAAATAATATCTCTTGACTCCATGTCTCACAAAAAAGCCACCCTGATGCAAAAGGTGGGCTCCCAAGGCCTTGAGCATTTCTGCCCTTGTGGCTGTACAGGGTACAGCACACTTGGTTGCTTTCATTGGTTGACGTTAAGTGCCTGTGGCTTTTCCAGGTGCACCATGCAAGCTGTTGGTGAATCTAACATTCCAGAAGCTGGAGGACAGTAGCCCTCTTCTCACAGCTCCACCAGACAGTGCTTAGGCAGTGGGATCTGTATGGGGGCTCCAACCCCACATTTCCCCTTCATGCTGCCCTAGTAGATATTTTCCATGAGGGCTCTGCCCCTGCAGCAGACTTCTGCCTGGATATCCAGGTGTTTCTGTACATCTCCTGAAATCTAGGCAGAACCTCCCAAGCCTCAACTCTTGCCCTCTGTGCACCACAGACTTAACACCACTTGCAAGCCTTAGGTGCTTCTGGCTTGCACCTTTTGGAGCAGCAGCCTGAGACATATCTGGGGCCCTTTTAGCCATGATTGGAGCAGGAGTGACTGAGATGCAGAAAGCAATGTCCTGAGGTTGCACAGAACAGTGGGGCCCTGTGTGTGGCCCACAAAACCATACTTCCCTCCAAGGCCTCTGGGCCTGTGATAAGAGTGGTTGCTGTAAAGATCACTGAAATGCCTTGCAGGCATTTCCACCATTGTCTTGGCAATTAATATTCAATGTTACTTTTGCAAATTTCTGCAGCTGGCTTGAATTCCTCCCTTGAAAAATGGGATTTTCTTTTCTACCACATGGCCATCCTGCAAAATTTTCAAGCTTTTATGCTCTGCTTCCCTTTTCAACCTAAGTTTCAGTTTCAGATTATCTTTTTGCTCACGAATGTAAGCATATGCTGTTTGAAGCAGCCAGGTCACATCTTGAATGGTTTGCTGCTTAGAAATAGAAATTTCTTCCACCGGATACCCCAAATTATCTATCTCAAGTTCAAAGTTTCACAGATCTCTAGGGCAGGGGCAATATGTTGCCAGTCTCTTTGCTAAAGCATAGCAAGAGTGACCGTCACTGCAGTTCCCAAAAAGTTTCTCATCTCCATCTGATACCACCTCAGCCTAGACTTCATTGATTATATTACTATCAGCGCTTTGGTCACAACAATTTAAGAAGTCTCTGGGAAGTTTTGAACTTTCCCACATTTTGCCTTGTTCTGAGCTCTCCAAACTGTTCCAACCTCTACCCACCACCCAGGTCCAAATCTGGTTCCACATTCTCAGGTATCCTTATAACAATGCCCCACTCCTGGTACCAGTTTTATGTATTCATCTGTTCTTGCAATTCCAAAAAGACATACCTGAGACTTATGAAGAAAAGAGGGTTAATTGACTCACAGTTCTACAACCTGTATATGACGCATGGCTGGGGAGGCCTCAGCAAACTTATAATCATGGTAGAAGGTAAAGAGGAAGCAGACACATCTTCACATTGTGGAGCAGGAGAGAGAGAGAAAAGAGGGAAAGTGATATACACTTTTAAATAACCAAATCTTGCGAGAACTCACTCACTGTCATGAGAACAGAAAGGAGGAAGTTTTCCCTCATGATCCAATCACCTCCCATCAGGCCACTCTTCCAACACTGAAGATTACAACTTGACATGAGATTTGGGTGGGGACACAGAGCCAAACTGTATCAGCATCTGACAAAGGTTTAATATCCAGAATCTATATTTGTAAATTAAACAAATTTGTAAATTTGTAAATTAAACACATTTGCACATAAAACACAACCTCTCTAAAAGGTGGACAAAAAGCATAAAAAAACACATTTGAAAAGAAGACATATGCACAGCCAACAAGCATATAAAAACTTACTCAACATGACTATTTATCAGAGATATGCAAATCAAAATCACAATGAGATACCATCTCACAACAGTCAGAATGGCTATTATTAAAAAGTAAAAATATAACATATGCTCGTGAACTTGCAAAGAAAAATCAATACTTATACACTTTTGGTGACAGGGTCAATTAGTTCAACCATTGTGGAAAGCAGTGCGGCAATTCCTCAAAGAACTAAAGACAGAACTACCATTCAACGCAATAATCCCAATATTGGGTATATACCTAAAGGAATATAAGTTATTCTACCATAAAGATACATGTATATTGATTTCAGTGCTATTCACAGTATCAAAAACATAGACTCAATGTAAATACCCATCAAAGGTAGACTGGATTAAAAAATGTGGTACATATACATCATAGAATACTATGCACCCATTAAAAAGAAGAAAGAAATCATGTCCTTGCAGCAACATGGATATAGCTGGAGGTCAATATCCTAAGCAAACTAATGCAGGAACAAAAAACCAAATACCACACATTTTCACTCATAAGTGGGGACTGAACAATGAGAACACATTGACACAGAAAAGGGAACAGACACAAGAACCTACTTGAGGGCGGAGGGTGGGAAGAGAAAGAGGTTCAAAAAACTACTTATCATGTACTATGGTTATTCCTATGTGATGGCATAGTCTGTACATCAAACCCTTGTGACATGCAGTTTACCTCTGTAGCAAACCTGCACATGTATCCCTGAACCTAGAAACAAAGTTTAAAAAATGCGATGAGAAAGGTGATATTACAGCTGATGCCACACAAATACAATGGTTTGCTATAGACTAATGAGTAACTATATGCCAATATGTTGGGAAACAAAAAAGAAATTGATAAATTATAGATGCATCCAACCTATCAAGATTGAACAATGAAGAAATCCAAAATTTGGAAAGACTAACAGCAAGTAATGTGATCAAAGCCATAATAAAATTATCCCATCAAAGAAAAACTCAAGACCCAATGGCTTCACTGCCATATTTTACCAAACATATAAGGAGGAACTAATAGCAATTGTACTCAACGTATTCCAAAAATTAGAGGACTATGGAACACTTTCCATCTTATTCCATAGGCCAGGATTACTATGATAGCAAAACAAAACAAAGACACATATTAACTACAGGTTAATATATCTGATGAATATTGATGCAAAAATTCTCAACAAAATATTAGCAAACCAAATTCAACAGTACATTAAAAAGATCATTCATCATGACCATGTGGGATTTTTTTCAAGGATACAAGGATGGCTCAATTTATGCAAATTAATGTAATACATCATATCAACAGAATGAAGAACAAAAACCATATGATCATTTTAATAAATGCTGAAAAAGCCTATGATAAAACTCAACATCACTTCCTGATAATAACCCTAAAAACACTAAGTATACAGGTATCATAAAACAACACAATAAAACCCATGTAGGATAGACCCACAGCTTGTATCATTTTGAAAGGGAAGCACTAAAAGCCTTTATTCTAAGATCTGGAACATGACAATAATGTCCACTTTAAACACTGTCATTCAACATTGTACCGTAATTTGTGTCTAGAGAAAACATATAATAGAAAGAAATAAAGAGCATTCAAATTGTAAAGGAAGAATTCCAATTATCTTTGTTTGCAAGTGGTATGATTTTGTATTTGGTAAAACTTAAAGGCTCCACCAGAACACTGTAAGAATTGATAAACAAATTCACTGAAGCTAACAACAAACCTTCTGAAATAGAAGTCAAGAAATATTTCCATTTACAATTGCTACAAATAAAATAAAAAACCTAGGAGTAAACTTAACCAAAGAATAGAAAAATCTCTACAATAAAAATTATAAAACATTGATGAAAGAAATTGAAGAGGACACAAAAAATGGAAAGATATTCCATGTGCATGAATTGGAATAATTAATATTGTTAAAATGTCTATACTACCCAAAATATTCTACAGATTCAGTGCAACCCATATCAAATACCAATGGCGTTCTTCATAAAAGAAGAGAAAATAATCTTAAAAAAAAGTATGGAACCACAAAAGACCAAAGATAGCTAAAGCCATACTTAGCAAAAAGAACAAAACCATAATATTAACATTACTAAACTTCCAATTTTAATACAGAGGTATAGTAACCAAAACAACATAAGACTGACATACCAACAGACACATAGACCAATGGAACAAAATAGAGAACCCAGAAATAAATCAATACCTCTATAATAAATTCATTTTCAACAAATGTGTCTGGAACATACACTGGGAAAATGACCATCTCTTTAATAAATGAAACTGGGAAAACTGTGTATCCATATGCAGAAAAACAAAACTAGACCACTATTTCTTTTTTTAATTTCTTTTTTTTTTTCTTTCTTTTTTTTTTTTTGAGACGGAGTCTCGCTCTGTCGCCCAGGCTGGAGTGCAGTGGCCGGATCTCAGCTCACTGCAAGCTCCGCCTCCCGGGTTCACGCCATTCTCCGGCCTCAGCCTCCCGAGTAGCTGGGACTACAGGCGCCCGCCACCTCGCCCGGCTAGTTTTTTGTATTTCTTAATAGAGACGGGGTTTCACCGTGTTAGCCAGGATGGTTTTGATCTCCTGACCTCGTGATCCGCCCGTCTCGGCCTCCCAAAGTGCTGGGATTACAGGCTTCAGCCACCGCGACCGGCCTAGACCACTATTTCTCATCATATACAAAAGTAAAATGAAAATTGATTTAAAAATTTAACCTAAAGCAACAGACCATGAAAATACTAAAAGAAAACCTTTAGGATACTCTCCAGGACATTAACATGGGTAGATTTCTTGAGTAATACCACAAAAGCACAGCCAGCAAAAGCCAAAATAGGCAAATGAGATTACATCAAGTTAAAAAGCTTCTGCATAACAAAGAAAACAATCAGCAAAATGAAGAGAAAACCCACAGAATGTGAGAAAATATTTGTAAACTATTCATCTGACTAGGTATTAATAACCAGAATATACAAGGAGCACAAACCACTCTATAGAAAAATATCTAATAATCTGATTCAGAAATGGATTAAAGATTTGAACTGACATTCTTCTAAAGAAGACATACAAATGACCAACAGATGTTTAAAAGGGTACCCAAAATATTGATCAGCAGAGAAATGCAAATGAAAACTACAATGAGATATCATCTCACCCCAGTTAAAATGGCTTTTATTCAAAAGACAGGCAGTAAACAATACTAGTGAGGATGTACAGAAAGGGGAACCCTCATGCACTGTTGGTGAGAATATAAATTTGTAAAGCCAGTATAAACAAACATATGGAAGTTTCTCAAAACATAAAAATAGAATTCCCATATGATTTAGCAATTCTACTGCTAGATATGTACTCAAAAGAAAAGACATCAGTAAATTGAAGAGATATCTACACTCTCATGTTTATTGCAACCCTATTCACAATAGCTAAGATTTGGAAACAATCTAAGTGTCCATAAGCAGATGAATGGATAAGAAAAATGTTGTACATATACACAATAAAGTACTATTTAGCCATAAAATATGAGATCTTGTCATTTGCAATATAGATGGAGTTGGAGGTAATTATGTTAAGTTAAATAAGCCAGGCACATAAAGACAAACTGCGTGTTCTCACTTATTTGTGGGAGCTAAAATGTAAAACAAATGAACCCATGGATATAGAGAATAGTACGCTGTTTACTAGAAGCTGATATAAATAGTACAGGAGGAAATTTGGAGATGGTTAATGGATAAAAGTATAGCTAGATAGAATATATAAAATATAGCATGTGATAGCACAACAGAGTGACTTCAGTCAATAATAATTTATTGTTCATTTAAAAATAACAAAAATGATATAATTTGAATGCTCATAACACAAAAACTATTAAATTTTTGAGGTGATGGATACCCAATTTACATTGATGCGATTATTAAACATTGTATGTCTGTATCAAAATATCTCATGAATTCCATAAATATATATACCTACTATGTTTCCATAAAAATTAAAAATAAATAAAACAAACTTAAAAAAATACAAAAACCACAAATAACTATAAAATAGAATGTTAAATACCTTACTCTGCTTTGTGCTATTTCAAAATTCCAGAGTGGGTAATTTATAAAGAAGAGAAATCTATATTCTCACAGTTGTGGAGGCTGGGAATTTCAAGATCAAGCTCCCGGTATTTGTAGATGGTCTTCTTACTGTGTCCTTCCATAGCAGAAGGTGGGAGGGCAAGAGGAGATGAATGCTGTGTCTTCACATGGCAGAGGAGCAGAAGAGAGCAAATTCACTCCTGCAAGCCCTTCCTATAATGCCATTAATCAATTCATGAGAGTAGAGGCCTTGTGACCTAAACATTTTCCAAATGGTCCCACCTCCAACCACCTCCACAGTAGAAATCATGTTTCAAACACATACCTTCTGAGGGACACATTCAAATCACAGCATTTTGCCCCTGACCCTCAAAATTTATGTCCTTCTGATCTGCAAAATACATTCATTTATTTCAATTGTCCCAAATGTCTTAATTCATTCCAGCATCAACTTAAAATCTAAAGTTGAGTCACATCTAAATATCAAATACGGGCGAGACTCAAGACATGCTTCATCCTTAGGCAAATTTCCTTACAGCATTTTGCCCGTGAAATCAAACAAGTTACATACTTCCAAAAATACAATGATGGGGCAGGCACAAAACAGATATTTCTAGTCCAAAAAGAAGAAATAGGAAAAAAGGAAAGAGAAAGGTACCAAGTAAGTCCAAAACTCAACAGGGCAAACATTAAATCCTTTTTATAAAGCTTTTATTTTAGGTTCAGGTGTACATATGCAGGTGTGTTATATAGGTAAACTGCATGTCATGAGACTTTGGTTTATCACCCAGGCCATACACATAATACATGATAGGTAGGTTTTTTTTTTTTTTTTTTTTAAATCCTCTCCCACATTCCACTCTCTACCTCTCAAGTAGGTCCTAGTGTCTGTTGTTCCTCTCTGTTGTGTCCATGTATTCTCATTGTTAAGTTTCCACTTTAAGTGAGAACATATAGTATTTGATTTTCTGTTCCATTGTTAGTTTGCTTAGGATAATAGACTCCAGTTTCATCCATGTTGCTGCAAAGAGCATGATCTTATTTTTTATGGCTATATAGTATTATGTGATGTATATGTACCACATTTTAAAAAATTCAGTCTACCATTGGTGGGCATTTACATTGATTCTGTCTTTGCTATTGTGAATAGTGCTGCAATGAACGTACACGTGCATGTGTCTTTATGGTAGAAAGATTTATATTCCTTTGGCTATATACCTAATATTGATATTGCTGGGTTGAATGATAATTCTGCTTTAAGTTCTTTGAGGAATTACCACACTGTTTTCCACAACGGCTGAACTAATTTACATTCCCACCAACAGTGTATAAGAATTTCCTTTTCTCTGTAACTTCCTAAGCATCTGTTATTTTTTGATGTTTTAATAACAGCCATTCTGACTATTGTGAGATGGTATCTTACTATAGTTTTGATTTGCATTTCTCTAATGATTAGTAATGTTAAACAATTTTTCATGTGCTCGTTGGCCGTGTGTATGTCTTTTTTTCAAAAGTGTCTCTTATGTCCTTTGCCATCCTTTTAATGAGGTTTTTTTTTTTTTTTTTTTGCTCATAAATTTGTTTAATTTCCTTATGTAGCCTGGATATTAGACCTTGGTTGGATGCCTAATTTGCAAATATTTTCTCCCATTCTGTAGGTTATCTGTTTAGTCTGTTGATAGTTTCTTTTGCTGTGCAGAAACTTTCATTTAATTAGTCCCCATTTATTAATTTTTGGTTTCATTGTAATATATTAAATCTTAAGGCTGAATAATTTTTTGACTCTATGCCTAACCTCCTTTAGGCACCTTGGTGTAAGGGTTGGGTCCTCAAGGCTTTTGCCAGCCCTGACCCCATGGTTTCATCCCATGCTTTAGCACTCACATATTGAAGTCACATGCCTGAAAGTTTCTCAGGCAGGCATTACAAGCTAGTGGCTCTACAAGTTTGGGGTCTTGGAGCCAGTCCTGTCCCCATGGCTACACTAACTATTGTTCTAGTTCTGCAATGGCTCCTCCCCTATAGCAGATCCCTGCCTGGGTTCTAATTTTTTGAAATCCATGTGGAGGAAACCATGCTTCTACAGCTTGTGTACTCTGTGTTCCTGTAGAATTAGCACCATATGGAGGTTGCCAATGTTCACTGCTGTGACATGTAGAGTTGCAGCCGGGGCCATATGTGAGTCAAATTGAGCCATAGCTGGGGTAGGTAAGGAACACTGCACCATAATGTGGGGAGAAGAGATCCAAGGCAGCCATGGGCAGGAAACACCTTCTGCCCCTAAGGCCCCAGCACTCCGGGCCTGTAATGAATATGACAGTCCTGAAGATCTCTGAAAAGCCTGAGGTCATTCTCCCATTGAATTGATGAATGACAGCTGGCTTCCTTCTAGCTGTACTAATCTCCTTATTAAGTGACTGATTGTCCACACCCTTGGCTTTCTCCCCTAAACACACTTTTTTATTCTTTCACTGCTAGGCTGAGAATTTTCCAAATCTTTATTTTCTGCTTCTCTCTTGATTATAAATTTCATCTCTAAATCATTTCCCTTTTCTTACATTTTACTCTACGCAATTAAGAGAAGCCACACAGCACTCTGAGCACTTTGCGGCTTAGAGATTTCTTCTGCCATATATTTTAGCTCATCAATCTTAAGTTCTGTCTTTCACAAAATTTTAGGGCAGGAACACAATTCATCCAAATTCTTATGCCACCTTGTAACAAGGATGACCTTTCCTCAATTTTCAATAAGATATTCCTCATTTCCATCTAAGACCTCATAAGAATGGCCTTTATTGTCCATATTTTTACCAACATTTTGTTAATAGCTATGTAAATAATTTCTAAGAAGACTCAGGCTTTCTCTACAGCTTTCCCCTTCTTCTGGACCCTCAGTGGAATCACCCTTAATAGCTCCATTCAAGGAAATTCAGGCTTTATCTAGCTTGTTCCTCCAGATTCTTCCAGCTTTTGCCTGTTACCCAGTTCCAAAACTTCTTCCACAATTTTAGGATTTGTTTTAAGAACGCTCCACTTTTCCGGTACCTGTGAATGTTATCTTATTTGGAAACAGGTTATTTGCAGATGTAATGAACCCTTTTAAGATGAGATCATGCTACAGTTAGGATGTGCCCTATATCCAGCAGTGTCCCTAGGTGAGACAGCAAGAAGTAAACATAGAGACACAAGGGGGGAAAGGTCATGCAAAGATGAAGGCAGAGATTGGAATAATTCATTGACAAATTGAGGAACATTGAGGATTGTCTGCATTCACCAGAAGCTGGAAGGAAAATTCAAGAAATAAATTGTGCCCTAGAGCCTTTCGAATAAGCATAGCTGTACCAACACTTTGATTTCAGACTTCTAACCTCCAGAACCATGATAAAATACCTTTCGGTTGTTCTAAGCCACCTAGTTTGTGGAACTTTGTTAGAGCAACCCTAGGAAACGTACAGATTTTGGTTATTGGATGTTGTGCGGTGCTGTAAAAAATACCCAAAAATGTGACAGTGGCTTTGACATTGGATAATGGCTAGAGAAATTTTGAGACACATAATACAACATGTCTAGATTACCCTGAAGAGATTTTTGGTACAAATAGACATTAAAGAATATTCAAGTGAGGGATCAGAAGGAAATGAGGAGAAGTATAGAGAAAACTTCTGTCATCTTAAAAAATATATGTCACCATGAACCAAATGTTAGTATGAATGTTAAGGATGCTTCTGGTGAGGTCTCAGAGGAAATGAGGAATACATTATTGGAAACTGTAGGAAAGGTGATCCCTGCTATAAAGTGATACAAACATGATTGGATTGTATTCTATTGTTGGGTGGAAAGCAGAGCTTATAAGTGATGAACCTGGTTGTTTAGCTCAAGAGATTTTCAAGCAAAGTGTTTCAACAATAACCTGCTTTCTTCTTGCTGATTCTAGTGAAATGTGAGGAAAAAGAGACATAAATTGAGGAAGAAAGTGTTAAGCAAAAATAAACCAGCACTTGATGTTTTGGGAAATTCATAGGCTATCCAGATTGTGAAAGTTGCTGATATGAAAGGATGTTAGCCAGATGGCAGAATAGGAGTTTCTAGCCCTCAAATCCCCACAGGAACATTGATTTGAGACTCCCTGGTCAAGAAGCATGTGTTGGAAAGACGGCCTAGAGTGTAGCTGAAACAGTTTTGCTTAAGAAATTATATATATGACACACAGACCCAATGAATACTCTCAACAGAAGCTAGGAGGAGTGATGGAGTTATCCAGGAAGGATCTATGAAGAACCATCTCATCTAATAGGGCATACCCACTTCACATCCATGGGAGAATAATGAGGTTTTTCAGAAGGTTGTATCAGCAAAAACTTTGCCAAATTGAACTAAAGAAAAAAGAGAGAAAGAACTAAGTGAAAGAGGGCAACAGGACATCTAAAATTCCTCAAGAAGGAAATGGGCTGACATAGCTGCTCTTCAAGAAAAAGGAAAAAATGACTGAGGACAGAGCCACAGATGCAGAGATAGAAGACAGAGAGGCAAGTTCAAGGACAAGGCGGAGGCAGAGGCTGACTGAGCCCTTTCTGTGGGCCCAGAAGTAGGGGTCAAAAGTGAAGCCACCAACTGGTCCAGAGAACAGAGTTATCACAGGCCCAGATAGTAGAGGATTGAAGTACAGGATTATTTTCAGGCATTGAGACTTGATGTAATTTACCTTGCTATATTTTATGTTTTCCTGTGGATAGTGATCTTTTTATTTTTTTCATAACTTTCTCTTTTGGAATGGGAATATCCTTATATCTGTACTATCATTTTGTTCTGACAGTAAACAACTTGTTTTCAAGGTTCACAAGTCCACAGAGGGTGAGAAATTTTGAAAGGACAAATTCATACTCTTGCCTATACCTGATATAGATTATGTAGAAGGTGATATTTGGGTGAGTTAGAATGTGATATTTAGACTCATTAAAATATTATCAGCTCAGCTATTAGCTGAGATATTTAGATAAGTTTCAAATTAGAGTGGATGCTGTAGATGAGTTGAGAATTTCCAACATTGGAATTGATTGAACATATCTTGCATTTGCAATACACATAAATTTTAGGGGACAAGGGGGTGAACTATAGCAGATTGAATAGCGACTTTCAAAAGATATGTTCAAGTCCTAATTCCTGGTACTTTTATACATGACATTATCTGGAAGTGGATATTTTGCAGTGAATATGAAGTTAATGATCTCTACATGAGACAATCCTGGATTCAGGATGAGCCCTATATCCAATCACAGTGTCCCCATAAGAAACAGAAAAGTAGAAGACAGAGACAAATGTGATTGGGAAACCCAAGTGAAGACAAAGGCAGAGACTGGAGTGGTGCATCTATAAGCCAAGAATCACCAATGAATGTTTGCATTATCAGAAGCTGAGTCAAGGACAGATTATCTCTTAGAGCTTTCAGATAAAGTGGATTTCTGCCAACACTTTGATTTTAAACTTCTAGCCTCCAGAACTCTAAGAAAATGAGTTTCTCTTGCTGTAAGCCACCTAGTTTTTGGTAAGAAATTAATTGCTATGATTTGTGTGTTTGATTCTTCCAAATCTCCTGTTGAAATTTGAACCCCAATGTTGGCGTTTGGGCCTAATTGGAGGTGTTTGGGTCATGAGAGCACATGTGGCTTGGGTCTTTGCAGAAATTAATTTAGTTTCTTGCTCTATTAGTGCCTGCAAGAACTGGTTGTTAAAAAGAGTCTGGCACCTATCTCCCCTCTCTTGCTTCCTGCGATGTGATCTTTATGCAGCAGCTCTGCCCTGAGTGGAAGCAGCTTGTGGCTCTCACCAGATGCAGGTGCCAGCACTGTGCTTATTTTACAGCCTGAAAAACCATGACCCAATTGAAACTTTTTTATTTATAAATTGCCCAGCCATAGGTATTCCTTTGTAGCAACACAAATGGACTAAGACACTAATAAAATACCTAATTAGCAGGTTTATTGTGGGAATTAAATGAGATAATATATGCAAAATATCTGTACAATAAGCATGTAATCAATAGCAGTGATTATTCCTAGCATGGGAAAATTGATTAATAAACCAAATTATTTATTTAAGACAATCAATATGATAATTATAAGAGGTGCTAAAAGCATCAGATAAAAGTTATCACTTGTTGCCAATAAAAATGAATATGCATTAAGAATACAATAAACTTTCTTTACATGGTAAAGAATAACTATTTCCAAAGAAGAGTAGTGATATACTTAATATTGCTTATTTCATGTACAAGTAAGAGACTTGACCAGTGAAAAATAGGAAGATAATACTGTTATTTTAAAAAATCATTTTCTGAAATATCTGAAATGCTTATTTCAGCAAGTCATGTTGTGTTATTTAACAAATAATTATACATGGGAAACATAGAACTCAAATATGAGGGATTAACTGGGTAATATCAATGATAGTAGTTCTCTGATATATTAGCATAATTCTTCTATCTGCATTGCACAGATGGATCTGCCAAAAGTTTCAAAAAATGACTGTGAGTTTCAGGTCACTTTTCTGTAGCTGGGCATTATTTGTTAGTGATTTGTATAATTTTGGCCAATATTGTGAGCCTTGAAGAAGTATATACATGGAAACGTATTTTTATAAAAGCAACTTGTATGTTTTTATTTGCTGATAGCTTGAATGAGTGACAGAATACCTAAAATAATTATCTAGAAAACTATGTCACTTTGTTATATGGTAACATACATATTCAGAAAATACCAATAAATTCCAACAAAATTTGTTTTAAAACACAATAATATTCTTCTTTACATTAAGTTAAATATAAGCATGTGAGACTTTAAAAGTCAGAAAACACTACAGCAACAGGGGAAATCAACTGCAGCAGATGTTGGACTATAGAGGACTATAGAAATTATATTAATAATTTCAGAGGAAAAGAGATGGTGTTGTCCTAAAAATTAACCTGATTTTATATTGTTTAAGTATGTATTAAAATAAGACATCTCAAAGTAATATACAAATAAATTATTTAATGAAGAGTTTTCAGATAATTGGATAGTATCTTTATGAAAAAAATTGATTAAAAAAATTCTGTTTAGATACATAATTTTATATCAAATCCAAATAAAATCAAGAAGAATTAAGAAATTACACATTATGTTATGCCATAGAAAAGCTAGCAGAAAACAGAATAAGTTATATATAAACTCCTTAGATGTCTAAAAACCTTCTACAATTTGAAGTAATGAGAAAAATTTACAAAGGAAGATTGACATATTCAATTATATAAAATGTGAGTCAGCTATTCAACAGAACATGAAATGAAAATAAAACAGAAAACTATATACTGGTATCAAGTATGACAGATCAAGGATTAACATTAATAATGAACCAAAAGAGGATCCTAATTCATAGGCATATAATTATTATGCCAATGAATGAAGGAAATGAACAGACGGTAAAATAGAAAATAATAAACAAAGAGAACATAAGAAAAATATTCAGCCTCACTAATAATAAAGCAATGTAACTTGAAACAATAATGAGATGCCATTTACATCTATTAAATTAGAAAAATTGACTGTACTCAAAAAAGGTAAGCCTGTGATTAAATTAGTACACTGTTGTCCTGCCACAGTGTAAACTATCACAACAAGTAAAGCAATTTGGCAATATATACCAAGAGATACAAAATTTTGACCACTTATTTTGCTCTTGGAAATGGAGCCTATGGAAATATTTGTTAGGGCATTATCTATATTAGCAAAGATTGGGAACCCAGATAAATGTCCTGAAATAGTTAAATAAGTAAATTACAGCATAGAAAGTAAGCATTAAATTATATTTGTAAATGTAACAGTATGGAAAACATGTTTGAGGCATTCCTAAGTAAAACTAAGATATCATTTAGAGAACAATAAAAATAAATAAATAAACATAAATAAAAATATGAAAGTACGTATGTGAATTTAGCAATTATTTATTCTAACAATCTGAACTTTACTCTTGGGAGTTGTGCTTAGTATGCAACTACATATATTGACACTTGTAATCAAGGTATAAAACTAAACAACCAATATTTAGCTTTAAAAAAACTAATTGCATTAAACAGAAGGATAACATATTATCTAACATATCTTCCCTGACATAAGCCACTATTAGCTGTATGCCTAGACAATGAACATTAGAAATATCTTGAAGAACATATCTAATTCCTTTTAAGCATTAGTGAAAATACTTGTGTAATTGATTTTTCATCATCTTCAACTTAGTGCCTCAACATTTTGTTTACTTTGGTAGTATTAATTAAAACATTATTTCTATGACTTGAAGAACGATTGTATAATCATTAATTGTCGATGTTAGCAATAGTTTAACATAGTTGTTACAATTTGAAATATGCAGTTCATTTAAAATATGTAAATAAGTCTTCACTTTTCTGTCTTTGGAGTATTGATTTCTAACTATGTAAATAAAGTTGGAAACTTAATCAATATGTGCAAAAAAAATTCCCGTTAGTGTGGATATAAACACTTAATCTCAAACACAGTGTGGTATTGCCTATTTAAAAGGAGACTGTGATAATGTCTAGATATACGCTCTAAGACAAAGCATTCAATTGATTGATATGTTTAAACTTTCAAAGATATTAGTTTTCTTTATTTTTAAAATAGAACAACAAAAAAAGTGGCCCAGTTGTAGCTCTTAATCTATGACAACATTTGTGGCAGCTCTGTTACAGTTCTGTGTCAACTACTCTTAGCCTCACAATCTCAGTTGTCCTCAATCTTATTGCTGCAAGTAAAGATGGTGGCAGAGAAGTACATGAAGTAGTTTCAATGTAAGTCTCCTTCAGAGAATAAAGAAATAAGGAAGGTGAGACCATCTTGGCTAACACGGTGAAACCCCATCTCTACTAAAAATACAAAAAATTAGCCGGGCGTGGTGGCAGGCGCCAGTAGTCCCAGCTACTCGGGACGCTGAGGCAGGAGAATGGCGTAAACCCGGGAGGTGCAGCTTGCAGCAACCGAGATCGCGCCACTGCACTCCAGCCTGGGCGACAGAGCAAGACTCTGCCTCAAAAAAAAAAAAAAAGAAGGAAGGAAGGAAGGAAGGAAGGAAGAATAAAAAAAGGAAAGAAGGTAGGAGCATGATACACTCATTAAAGTTACAGATTCTAAAACTATGTTGCTGTAGTGCAAATATTATTTATTTAATTTTGTAGTAATTTACCCTGAGCAAGTTACTGTTTGCACCAATATTTTACAGATTCCATTAAAAAGGTTTCCTCTTTTGCTGCCTGCATCTTCTGCTGTTAGATCTCTTTCGTTTTTCTTCTGTGTGGGCCTCAGTTACTTAATAAGCCATAAAAATGTTTGCTACTATCATTAAGGAAAAGTACCAATTCAGATGGATTCTACAGTTTTCATAAAAATAATTTTTATTATACAGATATAATTATTTTTAAACTGCTTTTGTTGAGATACAATTGACATACAAAAAATTACAGATATTTAATATATACAACTTGGTGAGTTTGGAGATAAGTACACACCTATGACACCATCATCACGATCAATGCAAGAACCTTATCCATCATTCCAAAAGTGTCCTCCCACATCTTTGTATTTTTTAGTTTAGCTTAGTTTAGTTTTTCCCTTTTGTGGTAAGACCACTTAAAATAAGATCTATCCTTTTAGCAAAATGTTAAGTACACAGTATATTAATCTTAATCATAGGCCCTATGCTGTATAGTAGATCTCCAAAAATAATTTGTTTTGCATAATTGAAACTTTGTACCTTTTGACAAAGACCTTCCAGTTTTTCCCAACCTCCAACTTCTGGACACCATTATTTTACTTTATGCTTCTATGAGTTTTGCTATTTTCAATTCGATATATAAGTAAGTTTATGTGGCATTTGTTTTTCTGTGTCTGGCTTATTTCACTTAACATAATGTCTTCCAGGTCCATCTATGTTGTCCTAAATGATAGGATTTTCTTCTTTTTAAAGCCTGTTTTGTATTGTATGCATATATCATATATTTTATCCATTCATCTCTTGATGGTTATTTAGGTTGTTTCCGTATCTTGGCTATTGCGAATAATGCTGGAATCAAAAGGACTGCAGCTATTTCTATGAGATCCAGATTTCAATTACTTTGGATATATACTGACAAGTAGCATTCCTGAATCAAATGGTAAGCAAACTGAATACAACAACACATTAGGATCATATACCATAACCAAGTAGGATTTATCTTTGTGATGCAAGGATGGTTCAAGATACATAAATTAATCAATGTGATAACACCACATTAAAAGAATAAAAGATTAAAATCATACAATCATATAAATAGAAGTCATTTGACAAAGTTCAATGCTCTTTCATACAAAATTTCTCAACAACTTAGGTACAGAAGGAGCTTCAACACAATAAAGACCACTTATGAAATCCTGCAGCAAGCATTTTACTTAACAGTGAAAAGCTGAAAGCTTTCACTCTAAGATCTGGAAAAACAGAAGTATGCCTTCTCTCACTTACCTAGAGTAGTTAGGCAATGAAAAAAAATAAAGGGAATTACATTATAAAAAAGGAAAACACTCTCTGCTTGAAGATGACATAATCTTATATGTAGAAAACCCTAAAAACTCCACAAAGGAAAAAAACGGATAGAACTAATAAGCAAATTTAGTAAAGTCACAGCATACAAAAATCAACATACAAAAATGAGTTGTGTTTCTATACACTAACAATGACCTACTCAAGAAGAAAAT